>NC_039361.1:43356758-44556758 GCF_003573695.1 Papaver somniferum | reverse complement strand
GGTCTTGGGAGGTCTGCTGATCCAGAAACAATTTTTTTGCTGTTTTTAACTTAAATTTTCAAAACGTATTAAGATAATTATATCATGATTAATTACAGTTAATGTTGAAATTTTAATACGGCCGTTTTTTTGCTGTTACAAAGAAATTTAATTGGCATTTAATCGAAAATTAATTTTCCATTAATTCCATTGATTCTTTTTGATTATAAAAAAAAAAAAAACTGGTTTCTGGAAAAAAAGATATAGAACGTTATTTTTATTTCGTCAAGAGGTATATCATGACGTTCATTGATGATTGTTCTAATTATACTTATGTTTATTTGTTGAGCCATAAGAACGAAGCTATTGAAAAGTTTAAGATTTTTATTGCTGAAATTGAAAATCAATTTGGTAGGAAAATTAAGAGATTTCGTAGTGATAGAGGCACTGAATATGATTCTTCTCCTTTTACTGAAATTTATCAAACTAATGGCATTATACATGAAAGAACTGCACCATATAATCCTCAAATGAATGGGAAAGCTGAAAGAAAGAATCGTACTCTTACTGAATTGACTGTTGCTTGTTTGCTTAGCTCTGGTGCTGCTTCTCATTGGTGGGGTGAATGTTTGCTGACTGTTTGCCATGTTTTGAACCGCATTCCTAATAATAAAACCATGATATCTCCTTATGAACTTTGGAGAAATAGAAAACCTAATGTCTCTTATTTTAGAGTTTGGGGTTGCTTAGCTTTTGTTAGAAAACCTGATCCTAAAAGACATAAGTTAGAAAGTAGAGCTTATGAATGTGTTTTTATTGGTTATGCTCAAAACAGTAAAGCTTATAGGTTCTTTGATATTAATAATAAGGTTATTATTGAATCTATTGATGTTGATTTCTTTGAATAGAGATTTCCTTTTAAATCTAGAAATAGTGGGGGTAATAGTGGGGTTCTTTAGGCAACGAGAGAACGTAGACTTCTTTGATACTTATTCTCCTGTTACTAGATTAACATCTATACGTGTTTTGATTGCTGCTGCCGCTGCTCATAATCTTGTTATTCACCAAATGGATGTTAAAACTGCCTTTTTGAATGGTGAACTAGAAGAGGAAATTTATATGGAACAACCTGAAGGTTTTGTAATTCCTGGACAAGAACAGAAAGTATGTAAGCTAGAAAAATCCCTTTATGGTTTAAAACAAGCTCCTAAACAGTGGCATGAGAAATTTGATAATTTAATGATTTCACATAACTTCAGAATAAACGAGGGTGACAAATGCATCTATTATAAATTTGAGAATGATGTGTGTGTGATTGTTTGTTGCTTGTATGTGGATGATTTGCTGATATTTGGTTCCAATTTATCTGTTGTCAATGAAACTAAAGGTATGCTTAGTTCGAATTTTGACATGAAAGATTTGGGTGAAGCTAGTGTAATCTTGGGAATCAAAATAACTAGAACTAGTAGTGGTATTTGTTTGGATCAATCTCACTACATTGAAAAAATTCTGAGAAAGTATGAATATTTTGATTGTAAGCCTGCTTGTACTCCGTTTGATCCTAATGTGAAATTGTTTAAGAACACTGGAGAAAGTGTTAGACAATCTGAATATGCTAGTATAATTGGAAGTCTGCGTTATGCAACTGATTGTACAAGACCAGACATTGCATATGCAGTGGGAGTTCTGTGCAGGTTTACCAGTAATCCTAATTTGGAACACTGGGATGCTATTGAGAGGGTTATGCGGTATCTGAAAAGAACCACAAACCTAGGATTACACTATAAGAGGCATCCCGCAGTCCTTGAAGGATTTAGCGATGCTAATTGGAATACTCTTTCAGATGATTCCAAGGCCACCAGTGGATATGTTTTTACTATTGCTGGGGGCGCTGTATCTTGGAGATCAAAGAAACAGACAATTATAGCCCAATCTACGATTGAGGCTGAATTGATGGCACTAGCAGCTAGTGAAGAAGCAGGATGGCTGAAGAGTCTGTTATCAGACATTCCAGTATGGGAAAAACCGATACCAGCCACTTTGATCCACTGCGATAGTACCGCGGCTATCGGAGTAGTAGAGAACTGTTATAATAACAGTAAGAATCGACAGATACGTCGAAAGCACGACACAGTTAGAGAATTTCTCACAACTGGTGTTGTTAGAGTAGATCATGTAAGGTCTGAAGGAAATATAGCTGATACTTTGACGAAAGGATTAGCAAGAGAAAAGGTATGGAATATCTCTAAAAGTATGGGACTTTTGCCCGTGAGAAGTTGAGTCATTTGTAATGGATACCCAACCTAGAAATAGGTTCAAAGGGACTAGACGAAGTTACAAATAATATGATAGAGTCATGCATTCCCATAGCATGATATCCTGAAGTGGGAAACAGGTTGAGTGTTTAAACTCTTAATGATGTCTATAGCTCTTAAGTTAAGAGTGGGATATACAGGAGTATCCTTGATAGACTCACCTATACGAATGTGAAGGTGTGGCCGCCTTCTATGAGAACTTGGGCATTTCTCTAGATCGTTCGTTAAGAAAGGGATAAGCACATGGCCCTAATGTGCAAAATTAAGAACTTTACTCTAAGATATAATTGTGTGTGTTGTATAATCTATTATTAGTTAGAGTTCAAGACGAGAGTCACTCTAGTTACCTGATACTTAGAAAGTTCAACACTATGTAGAGGTTCAAGTCGAAAGGCACCTTTGCTTATGCACAACTGTATAGCACTTGCTCAATGTTTTAAAATATAAGTGGGGGATTGTTGGGGTATATATTTAAAAACATAGTTTTGTAATAATATGCCAAAGTTAGAGAGATAGTATGGTGGCATTGTTTTGAGCTCCCACACTATAGGCATGGGTTCAATTCCCACCCCACACAATTTCACTAGGGTATATACTATTTATACTATATATTATATTACATTAGTCCGGGAGCGGGGCCTTGGGGGTCTTGGGAGGTCTGCTGATCCAGAAACAATTTTTTTGCTGTTTTTAACTTAAATTTTCAAAACGTATTAAGATAATTATATCATGATTAATTACAGTTAATGTTGAAATTTTAATACGGCCGTTTTTTTGCTGTTACAAAGAAATTTAATTGGCATTTAATCGAAAATTAATTTTCCATTAATTCCATTGATTCTTTTTGATTATAAAAAAAAAAAAAACTGGTTTCTGGAAAAAAAGATATAGAACGTTATTTTTATTTCGTCAAGAGGTATATCATGACGTTCATTGATGATTGTTCTAATTATACTTATGTTTATTTGTTGAGCCATAAGAACGAAGCTATTGAAAAGTTTAAGATTTTTATTGCTGAAATTGAAAATCAATTTGGTAGGAAAATTAAGAGATTTCGTAGTGATAGAGGCACTGAATATGATTCTTCTCCTTTTACTGAAATTTATCAAACTAATGGCATTATACATGAAAGAACTGCACCATATAATCCTCAAATGAATGGGAAAGCTGAAAGAAAGAATCGTACTCTTACTGAATTGACTGTTGCTTGTTTGCTTAGATCTGGTGCTGCTTCTCATTGGTGGGGTGAATGTTTGCTGACTGTTTGCCATGTTTTGAACCGCATTCCTAATAATAAAACCATGATATCTCCTTATGAACTTTGGAGAAATAGAAAACCTAATGTCTCTTATTTTAGAGTTTGGGGTTGCTTAGCTTTTGTTAGAAAACCTGATCCTAAAAGACATAAGTTAGAAAGTAGAGCTTATGAATGTGTTTTTATTGGTTATGCTCAAAACAGTAAAGCTTATAGGTTCTTTGATATTAATAATAAGGTTATTATTGAATCTATTGATGTTGATTTCTTTGAATAGAGATTTCCTTTTAAATCTAGAAATAGTGGGGTAATAGTGGGGGTTCTTTAGGCAACGAGAGAACGTAGACTTCTTTGATACTTATTCTCCTGTTACTAGATTAACATCTATACGTGTTTTGATTGCTGCTGCCGCTGCTCATAATCTTGTTATTCACCAAATGGATGTTAAAACTGCCTTTTTGAATGGTGAACTAGAAGAGGAAATTTATATGGAACAACCTGAAGGTTTTGTAATTCCTGGACAAGAACAGAAAGTATGTAAGCTAGAAAAATCCCTTTATGGTTTAAAACAAGCTCCTAAACAGTGGCATGAGAAATTTGATAATTTAATGATTTCACATAACTTCAGAATAAACGAGGGTGACAAATGCATCTATTATAAATTTGAGAATGATGTGGTGTGATTGTTTGCTTGTATGTGGATGATTTGCTGATATTTGGTTCCAATTTATCTGTTGTCAATGAAACTAAAGGTATGCTTAGTTCGAATTTTGACATGAAAGATTTGGGTGAAGCTAGTGTAATCTTGGGAATCAAAATAACTAGAACTAGTAGTGGTATTTGTTTGGATCAATCTCACTACATTGAAAAAATTCTGAGAAAGTATGAATATTTTGATTGTAAGCCTGCTTGTACTCCGTTTGATCCTAATGTGAAATTGTTTAAGAACACTGGAGAAAGTGTTAGACAATCTGAATATGCTAGTATAATTGGAAGTCTGCGTTATGCAACTGATTGTACAAGACCAGACATTGCATATGCAGTGGGAGTTCTGTGCAGGTTTACCAGTAATCCTAATTTGGAACACTGGGATGCTATTGAGAGGGTTATGCGGTATCTGAAAAGAACCACAAACCTAGGATTACACTATAAGAGGCATCCCGCAGTCCTTGAAGGATTTAGCGATGCTAATTGGAATACTCTCTTCAGATGATTCCAAGGCCACCAGTGGATATGTTTTTACTATTGCTGGGGGCGCTGTATCTTGGAGATCAAAGAAACAGACAATTATAGCCCAATCTACGATGGAGGCTGAATTGATGGCACTAGCAGCAGCTAGTGAAGAAGCAGGATGGCTGAAGAGTCTGTTATCAGACATTCCAGTATGGGAAAAACCGATACCAGCCACTTTGATCCACTGCGATAGTACCGCGGCTATCGGAGTAGTAGAGAACTGTTATAATAACAGTAAGAATCGACAGATACGTCGAAAGCACGACACAGTTAGAGAATTTCTCACAACTGGTGTTGTTAGAGTAGATCATGTAAGGTCTGAAGGAAATAGCTGATACTTTGACGAAAGGATTAGCAAGAGAAAAGGTATGGAATATCTCTAAAAGTATGGGACTTTTGCCCGTGAGAAGTTGAGTCATTTGTAATGGATACCCAACCTAGAAATAGGTTCAAAGGGACTAGACGAAGTTACAAATAATATGATAGAGTCATGCATTCCCATAGCATGATATCCTGAAGTGGGAAACAGGTTGAGTGTTTAAACTCTTAATGATGTCTATAGCTCTTAAGTTAAGAGTGGGATATACAGGAGTATCCTTGATAGACTCACCTATACGAATGTGAAGGTGTGGCCGCCTTCTATGAGAACTTGGGCATTTCTCTAGATCGTTCGTTAAGAAAGGGATAAGCACATGGCCCTAATGTGCAAAATTAAGAACTTTACTCTAAATATATTGTGTGTGTTGTATAATCTATTATTAGTTAGAGTTCAAGACGAGAGTCACTCTAGTTACCTGATACTTAGAAAGTTCAACACTATGTAGAGGTTCAAGTCGAAAGGCACCTTGCTTATGCACAACTGTATAGCACTTGCTCAATGTTTTAAAATATAAGTGGGGGATTGTTGGGGTATATATTTAAAAACATAGTTTTGTAATAATATGCCAAAGTTAGAGAGATAGTATGGTGGCATTGTTTTGAGCTCCCACACTATAGGCATGGGTTCAATTCCCACCCCACACAATTTCACTAGGGTATATACTATTTATACTATATATTATATTACATTAGTCCGGGAGCGGGGCCTTGGGGGTCTTGGGAGGTCTGCTGATCCAGAAACAATTTTTTGCTGTTTTTAACTTAAATTTTCAAAACGTATTAAGATAATTATATCATGATTAATTACAGTTAATGTTGAAATTTTAATACGGCCGTTTTTTTGCTGTTACAAAGAAATTTAATTGGCATTTAATCGAAAATTAATTTTCCATTAATTCCATTGATTCTTTTGATTATAAAAAAAAAAAAAACTGGTTTCTGGAAAAAAGATATAGAACGTTATTTTATTTCGTCAAGAGGTATATCATGACGTTCATTGATGATTGTTCTAATTATACTTATGTTTATTTGTTGAGCCATAAGAACGAAGCTATTGAAAAGTTTAAGATTTTTATTGCTGAAATTGAAAATCAATTTGGTAGGAAAATTAAGAGATTTCGTAGTGATAGAGGCACTGAATATGATTCTTCTCCTTTTACTGAAATTTATCAAACTAATGGCATTATACATGAAAGAACTGCACCATATAATCCTCAAATGAATGGGAAAGCTGAAAGAAAGAATCGTACTCTTACTGAATTGACTGTTGCTTGTTTGCTTAGCTCTGGTGCTGCTTCTCATTGGTGGGGTGAATGTTTGCTGACTGTTTGCCATGTTTTGAACCGCATTCCTAATATAAAACCATGATATCTCCTTATGAACTTTGGGAAATAGAAAACCTAATGTCTCTTATTTAGAGTTTGGGGTGCTTAGCTTTGTTAGAAAACCTGATCCTAAAAGACATAAGTTAGAAAGTAGAGCTTATGAATGTGTTTTTATTGGTTATGCTCAAAACAGTAAAGCTTATAGGTTCTTTGATATTAATAATAAGGTTATTATTGAATCTATTGATGTTGATTTCTTTGAAGAGAGATTTCCTTTTAAATCTAGAAAATAGTGGGGGTTCTTTAGGCAACGAGAGAACGTAGACTTCTTTGATACTTATTCTCCTGTTACTAGATTAACATCTATACGTGTTTTGATTGCTGCTGCCGCTGCTCATAATCTTGTTATTCACCAAATGGATGTTAAAACTGCCTTTTTGAATGGTGAACTAGAAGAGGAAATTTATATGGAACAACCTGAAGGTTTTGTAATTCCTGGACAAGAACAGAAAGTATGTAAGCTAGAAAAATCCCTTTATGGTTTAAAACAAGCTCCTAAACAGTGGCATGAGAAATTTGATAATTTAATGATTTCACATAACTTCAGAATAAACGAGGGTGACAAATGCATCTATTATAAATTTGAGAATGATGTGTGTGTGATTGTTTGCTTGTATGTGGATGATTTGCTGATATTTGGTTCCAATTTATCTGTTGTCAATGAAACTAAAGGTATGCTTAGTTCGAATTTTGACATGAAAGATTTGGGTGAAGCTAGTGTAATCTTGGGAATCAAAATAACTAGAACTAGTAGTGGTATTTGTTTGGATCAATCTCACTACATTGAAAAAATTCTGAGAAAGTATGAATATTTTGATTGTAAGCCTGCTTGTACTCCGTTTGATCCTAATGTGAAATTGTTTAAGAACACTGGAGAAAGTGTTAGACAATCTGAATATGCTAGTATAATTGGAAGTCTGCGTTATGCAACTGATTGTACAAGACCAGACATTGCATATGCAGTGGGAGTTCTGTGCAGGTTTACCAGTAATCCTAATTTGGAACACTGGGATGCTATTGAGAGGGTTATGCGGTATCTGAAAAGAACCACAAACCTAGGATTACACTATAAGAGGCATCCCGCAGTCCTTGAAGGATTTAGCGATGCTAATTGGAATATCTTTCAGATGATTCCAAGGCCACCAGTGGATATGTTTTTACTATTGCTGGGGGCGCTGTATCTTGGAGATCAAAGAAACAGACAATTATAGCCCAATCTGATGGAGGCTGAATTGATGGCACTAGCAGCAGCTAGTGAAGAAGCAGGATGGCTGAAGAGTCTGTTATCAGACATTCCAGTATGGGAAAAACCGATACCAGCCACTTTGATCCACTGCGATAGTACCGCGGCTATCGGAGTAGTAGAGAACTGTTATAATAACAGTAAGAATCGACAGATACGTCGAAAGCACGACACAGTTAGAGAATTTCTCACAACTGGTGTTGTTAGAGTAGATCATGTAAGGTCTGAAGGAAATATAGCTGATACTTTGACGAAAGGATTAGCAAGAGAAAAGGTATGGAATATCTCTAAAAGTATGGGACTTTTGCCCGTGAGAAGTTGAGTCATTTGTAATGGATACCCAACCTAGAAATAGGTTCAAAGGGACTAGACGAAGTTACAAATAATATGATAGAGTCATGCATTCCCATAGCATGATATCCTGAAGTGGGAAACAGGTTGAGTGTTTAAACTCTTAATGATGTCTATAGCTCTTAAGTTAAGAGTGGGATATACAGGAGTATCCTTGATAGACTCACCTATACGAATGTGAAGGTGTGGCCGCCTTCTATGAGAACTTGGGCATTTCTCTAGATCGTTCGTTAAGAAAGGGATAAGCACATGGCCCTAATGTGCAAAATTAAGAACTTTACTCTAAAATATAGTTGTGTGTGTTGTATAATCTATTATTAGTTAGAGTTCAAGACGAGAGTCACTCTAGTTACCTGATACTTAGAAAGTTCAACACTATGTAGAGGTTCAAGTCGAAAGGCACCTTTGCTTATGCACAACTGTATAGCACTTGCTCAATGTTTTAAAATATAAGTGGGGGATTGTTGGGGTATATTTAAAAACATAGTTTTGTAATAATATGCCAAAGTTAGAGAGATAGTATGGTGGCATTGTTTTGAGCTCCCACACTATAGGCATGGGTTCAATTCCCACCCCACACAATTTCACTAGGGTATATACTATTTATACTATATATTATATTACATTAGTCCGGGAGCGGGGCCTTGGGGGTCTTGGGAGGTCTGCTGATCCAGAAACAATTTTTTTGCTGTTTTTAACTTAAATTTTCAAAATGTATTAAGATAATTATATCATGATTAATTACAGTTAATGTTGAAATTTTAATACGGCCGTTTTTTTGCTGTTACAAAGAAATTTAATTGGCATTTAATCGAAAATTAATTTTCCATTAATTCCATTGATTCTTTTTGATTATAAAAAAAAAAAAAACTGGTTTCTGGAAAAAAAGATATAGAACGTTATTTTTATTTCGTCAAGAGGTATATCATGACGTTCATTGATGATTGTTCTAATTATACTTATGTTTATTTGTTGAGCCATAAGAACGAAGCTATTGAAAAGTTTAAGATTTTTATTGCTGAAATTGAAAATCAATTTGGTAGGAAAATTAAGAGATTTCGTAGTGATAGAGGCACTGAATATGATTCTTCTCCTTTTACTGAAATTTATCAAACTAATGGCATTATACATGAAAGAACTGCACCATATAATCCTCAAATGAATGGGAAAGCTGAAAGAAAGAATCGTACTCTTACTGAATTGACTGTTGCTTGTTTGCTTAGCTCTGGTGCTGCTTCTCATTGGTGGGGTGAATGTTTGCTGACTGTTTGCCATGTTTTGAACCGCATTCCTAATAAAAAACCATGATATCTCCTTATGAACTTTGGAGAAATAGAAAACCTAATGTCTCTTATTTTAGAGTTTGGGGTTGCTTAGCTTTTGTTAGAAAACCTGATCCTAAAAGACATAAGTTAGAAAGTAGAGCTTATGAATGTGTTTTTATTGGTTATGCTCAAAACAGTAAAGCTTATAGGTTCTTTGATATTAATAATAAGGTTATTATTGAATCTATTGATGTTGATTTCTTTGAAGAGATTTCCTTTTAAATCTAGAAATAGGGGGTTCTTTAGGCAACGAGAGAACGTAGACTTCTTTGATACTTATTCTCCTGTTACTAGATTAACATCTATACGTGTTTTGATTGCTGCTGCCGCTGCTCATAATCTTGTTATTCACCAAATGGATGTTAAAACTGCCTTTTTGAATGGTGAACTAGAAGAGGAAATTTATATGGAACAACCTGAAGGTTTTGTAATTCCTGGACAAGAACAGAAAGTATGTAAGCTAGAAAAATCCCTTTATGGTTTAAAACAAGCTCCTAAACAGTGGCATGAGAAATTTGATAATTTAATGATTTCACATAACTTCAGAATAAACGAGGGTGACAAATGCATCTATTATAAATTTGAGAATGATGTGTGTGTGATTGTTTGCTTGTATGTGGATGATTTGCTGATATTTGGTTCCAATTTATCTGTTGTCAATGAAACTAAAGGTATGCTTAGTTCGAATTTTGACATGAAAGATTTGGGTGAAGCTAGTGTAATCTTGGGAATCAAAATAACTAGAACTAGTAGTGGTATTTGTTTGGATCAATCTCACTACATTGAAAAAATTCTGAGAAAGTATGAATATTTTGATTGTAAGCCTGCTTGTACTCCGTTTGATCCTAATGTGAAATTGTTTAAGAACACTGGAGAAAGTGTTAGACAATCTGAATATGCTAGTATAATTGGAAGTCTGCGTTATGCAACTGATTGTACAAGACCAGACATTGCATATGCAGTGGGAGTTCTGTGCAGGTTTACCAGTAATCCTAATTTGGAACACTGGGATGCTATTGAGAGGGTTATGCGGTATCTGAAAAGAACCACAAACCTAGGATTACACTATAAGAGGCATCCCGCAGTCCTTGAAGGATTTAGCGATGCTAATTGGAATATCTTTCAGATGATTCCAAGGCCACCAGTGGATATGTTTTTACTATGCTGGGGGCGCTGTATCTTGGAGATCAAAGAAACAGACAATTATAGCCCAATCTACGATGGAGGCTGAATTGATGGCACTAGCAGCAGCTAGTGAAGAAGCAGGATGGCTGAAGAGTCTGTTATCAGACATTCCAGTATGGGAAAAACCGATACCAGCCACTTTGATCCACTGCGATAGTACCGCGGCTATCGGAGTAGTAGAGAACTGTTATAATAACAGTAAGAATCGACAGATACGTCGAAAGCACGACACAGTTAGAGAATTTCTCACAACTGGTGTTGTTAGAGTAGATCATGTAAGGTCTGAAGGAAATATAGCTGATACTTTGACGAAAGGATTAGCAAGAGAAAAGGTATGGAATATCTCTAAAAGTATGGGACTTTTGCCCGTGAGAAGTTGAGTCATTTGTAATGGATACCCAACCTAGAAATAGGTTCAAAGGGACTAGACGAAGTTACAAATAATATGATAGAGTCATGCATTCCCATAGCATGATATCCTGAAGTGGGAAACAGGTTGAGTGTTTAAACTCTTAATGATGTCTATAGCTCTTAAGTTAAGAGTGGGATATACAGGAGTATCCTTGATAGACTCACCTATACGAATGTGAAGGTGTGGCCGCCTTCTATGAGAACTTGGGCATTTCTCTAGATCGTTCGTTAAGAAAGGGATAAGCACATGGCCCTAATGTGCAAAATTAAGAACTTTACTCTAAATATAGTTGTGTGTGTTGTATAATCTATTATTAGTTAGAGTTCAAGACGAGAGTCACTCTAGTTACCTGATACTTAGAAAGTTCAACACTATGTAGAGGTTCAAGTCGAAAGGCACCTTTGCTTATGCACAACTGTATAGCACTTGCTCAATGTTTTAAAATATAAGTGGGGGATTGTTGGGGTATATATTTAAAAACATAGTTTTGTAATAATATGCCAAAGTTAGAGAGATAGTATGGTGGCATTGTTTTGAGCTCCCACACTATAGGCATGGGTTCAATTCCCACCCCACACAATTTCACTAGGGTATATACTATTTATACTATATATTATATTACATTAGTCCGGGAGCGGGGCCTTGGGGGTCTTGGGAGGTCTGCTGATCCAGAAACAATTTTTTTGCTGTTTTTAACTTAAATTTTCAAAACGTATTAAGATAATTATATCATGATTAATTACAGTTAATGTTGAAATTTTAATACGGCCGTTTTTTTGCTGTTACAAAGAAATTTAATTGGCATTTAATCGAAAATTAATTTTCCATTAATTCCATTGATTCTTTTTGATTATAAAAAAAAAAAAACTGGTTTCTGGAAAAAAAGATATAGAACGTTATTTTATTTCGTCAAGAGGTATATCATGACGTTCATTGATGATTGTTCTAATTATACTTATGTTTATTTGTTGAGCCATAAGAACGAAGCTATTGAAAAGTTTAAGATTTTTATTGCTGAAATTGAAAATCAATTTGGTAGGAAAATTAAGAGATTTCGTAGTGATAGAGGCACTGAATATGATTCTTCTCCTTTTACTGAAATTTATCAAACTAATGGCATTATACATGAAAGAACTGCACCATATAATCCTCAAATGAATGGGAAAGCTGAAAGAAAGAATCGTACTCTTACTGAATTGACTGTTGCTTGTTTGCTTAGCTCTGGTGCTGCTTCTCATTGGTGGGGTGAATGTTTGCTGACTGTTTGCCATGTTTTGAACCGCATTCCTAATAATAAAACCATGATATCTCCTTATGAACTTTGGAGAAATAGAAAACCTAATGTCTCTTATTTTAGAGTTTGGGGTTGCTTAGCTTTTGTTAGAAAACCTGATCCTAAAAGACATAAGTTAGAAAGTAGAGCTTATGAATGTGTTTTTATTGGTTATGCTCAAAACAGTAAAGCTTATAGGTTCTTTGATATTAATAATAAGGTTATTATTGAATCTATTGATGTTGATTTCTTTGAAGAGAGATTTCCTTTTAAATCTAGAAATAGTGGGGGTAATAGTGGGGTTAGGAGCAAACGAGAGAACGTAGACTTCTTTGATACTTATTCTCCTGTTACTAGATTAACATCTATACGTGTTTTGATTGCTGCTGCCGCTGCTCATAATCTTGTTATTCACCAAATGGATGTTAAAACTGCCTTTTTGAATGGTGAACTAGAAGAGGAAATTTATATGGAACAACCTGAAGGTTTTGTAATTCCTGGACAAGAACAGAAAGTATGTAAGCTAGAAAAATCCCTTTATGGTTTAAAACAAGCTCCTAAACAGTGGCATGAGAAATTTGATAATTTAATGATTTCACATAACTTCAGAATAAACGAGGGTGACAAATGCATCTATTATAAATTTGAGAATGATGTGTGTGTGATTGTTTGCTTGTATGTGGATGATTTGCTGATATTTGGTTCCAATTTATCTGTTGTCAATGAAACTAAAGGTATGCTTAGTTCGAATTTTGACATGAAAGATTTGGGTGAAGCTAGTGTAATCTTGGGAATCAAAATAACTAGAACTAGTAGTGGTATTTGTTTGGATCAATCTCACTACATTGAAAAAATTCTGAGAAAGTATGAATATTTTGATTGTAAGCCTGCTTGTACTCCGTTTGATCCTAATGTGAAATTGTTTAAGAACACTGGAGAAAGTGTTAGACAATCTGAATATGCTAGTATAATTGGAAGTCTGCGTTATGCAACTGATTGTACAAGACCAGACATTGCATATGCAGTGGGAGTTCTGTGCAGGTTTACCAGTAATCCTAATTTGGAACACTGGGATGCTATTGAGAGGGTTATGCGGTATCTGAAAAGAACCACAAACCTAGGATTACACTATAAGAGGCATCCCGCAGTCCTTGAAGGATTTAGCGATGCTAATTGGAATATCTTTCAGATGATTCCAAGGCCACCAGTGGATATGTTTTTACTATTGCTGGGGGCGCTGTATCTTGGAGATCAAAGAAACAGACAATTATAGCCCAATCTACGATGGAGGCTGAATTGATGGCACTAGCAGCAGCTAGTGAAGAAGCAGGATGGCTGAAGAGTCTGTTATCAGACATTCCAGTATGGGAAAAACCGATACCAGCCACTTTGATCCACTGCGATAGTACCGCGGCTATCGGAGTAGTAGAGAACTGTTATAATAACAGTAAGAATCGACAGATACGTCGAAAGCACGACACAGTTAGAGAATTTCTCACAACTGGTGTTGTTAGAGTAGATCATGTAAGGTCTGAAGGAAATATAGCTGATACTTTGACGAAAGGATTAGCAAGAGAAAAGGTATGGAATATCTCTAAAAGTATGGGACTTTTGCCCGTGAGAAGTTGAGTCATTTGTAATGGATACCCAACCTAGAAATAGGTTCAAAGGGACTAGACGAAGTTACAAATAATATGATAGAGTCATGCATTCCCATAGCATGATATCCTGAAGTGGGAAACAGGTTGAGTGTTTAAACTCTTAATGATGTCTATAGCTCTTAAGTTAAGAGTGGGATATACAGGAGTATCCTTGATAGACTCACCTATACGAATGTGAAGGTGTGGCCGCCTTCTATGAGAACTTGGGCATTTCTCTAGATCGTTCGTTAAGAAAGGGATAAGCACATGGCCCTAATGTGCAAAATTAAGAACTTTACTCTAAATATAGTTGTGTGTGTTGTATAATCTATTATTAGTTAGAGTTCAAGACGAGAGTCACTCTAGTTACCTGATACTTAGAAAGTTCAACACTATGTAGAGGTTCAAGTCGAAAGGCACCTTTGCTTATGCACAACTGTATAGCACTTGCTCAATGTTTTAAAATATAAGTGGGGGATTGTTGGGGTATATATTTAAAAACATAGTTTTGTAATAATATGCCAAAGTTAGAGAGATAGTATGGTGGCATTGTTTTGAGCTCCCACACTATAGGCATGGGTTCAATTCCCACCCCACACAATTTCACTAGGGTATATACTATTTATACTATATATTATATTACATTAGTCCGGGAGCGGGGCCTTGGGGGTCTTGGGAGGTCTGCTGATCCAGAAACAATTTTTTTGCTGTTTTTAACTTAAATTTTCAAAACGTATTAAGATAATTATATCATGATTAATTACAGTTAATGTTGAAATTTTAATACGGCCGTTTTTTTGCTGTTACAAAGAAATTTAATTGGCATTTAATCGAAAATTAATTTTCCATTAATTCCATTGATTCTTTTTGATTATAAAAAAAAAAAAAACTGGTTTCTGGAAAAAAAGATATAGAACGTTATTTTTATTTCGTCAAGAGGTATATCATGACGTTCATTGATGATTGTTCTAATTATACTTATGTTTATTTGTTGAGCCATAAGAACGAAGCTATTGAAAAGTTTAAGATTTTTATTGCTGAAATTGAAAATCAATTTGGTAGGAAAATTAAGAGATTTCGTAGTGATAGAGGCACTGAATATGATTCTTCTCCTTTTACTGAAATTTATCAAACTAATGGCATTATACATGAAAGAACTGCACCATATAATCCTCAAATGAATGGGAAAGCTGAAAGAAAGAATCGTACTCTTACTGAATTGACTGTTGCTTGTTTGCTTAGCTCTGGTGCTGCTTCTCATTGGTGGGGTGAATGTTTGCTGACTGTTTGCCATGTTTTGAACCGCATTCCTAATAATAAAACCATGATATCTCCTTATGAACTTTGGAGAAATAGAAAACCTAATGTCTCTTATTTTAGAGTTTGGGGTTGCTTAGCTTTTGTTAGAAAACCTGATCCTAAAAGACATAAGTTAGAAAGTAGAGCTTTGAATGTGTTTTTATTGGTTATGCTCAAAACAGTAAAGCTTATAGGTTCTTTGATATTAATAATAAGGTTATTATTGAATCTATTGATGTTGATTTCTTTGAAGAGAGATTTCCTTTTAAATCTAGAAATAGTAATAGTGGGGGTAATAGTGGGGGTTCTTTAGGCAACGAGAGAACGTAGACTTCTTTGATACTTCTCCTGTTACTAGATTAACATCTATACGTGTTTTGATTGCTGCTGCCGCTGCTCATAATCTTGTTATTCACCAAATGGATGTTAAAACTGCCTTTTTGAATGGTGAACTAGAAGAGGAAATTTATATGGAACAACCTGAAGGTTTTGTAATTCCTGGACAAGAACAGAAAGTATGTAAGCTAGAAAAATCCCTTTATGGTTTAAAACAAGCTCCTAAACAGTGGCATGAGAAATTTGATAATTTAATGATTTCACATAACTTCAGAATAAACGAGGGTGACAAATGCATCTATTATAAATTTGAGAATGATGTGTGTGTGATTGTTTGCTTGTATGTGGATGATTTGCTGATATTGGTTCCAATTTATCTGTTGTCAATGAAACTAAAGGTATGCTTAGTTCGAATTTTGACATGAAAGATTTGGGTGAAGCTAGTGTAATCTTGGGAATCAAAATAACTAGAACTAGTAGTGGTATTTGTTTGGATCAATCTCACTACATTGAAAAAATTCTGAGAAAGTATGAATATTTTGATTGTAAGCCTGCTTGTACTCCGTTTGATCCTAATGTGAAATTGTTTAAGAACACTGGAGAAAGTGTTAGACAATCTGAATATGCTAGTATAATTGGAAGTCTGCGTTATGCAACTGATTGTACAAGACCAGACATTGCATATGCAGTGGGAGTTCTGTGCAGGTTTACCAGTAATCCTAATTTGGAACACTGGGATGCTATTGAGAGGGTTATGCGGTATCTGAAAAGAACCACAAACCTAGGATTACACTATAAGAGGCATCCCGCAGTCCTTGAAGGATTTAGCGATGCTAATTGGAATACTCTTTCAGATGATTCCAAGGCCACCAGTGGATATGTTTTTACTATTGCTGGGGGCGCTGTATCTTGGAGATCAAAGAAACAGACAATTATAGCCCAATCTACGATGGAGGCTGAATTGATGGCACTAGCAGCAGCTAGTGAAGAAGCAGGATGGCTGAAGAGTCTGTTATCAGACATTCCAGTATGGGAAAAACCGAACCAGCCACTTTGATCCACTGCGATAGTACCGCGGCTATCGGAGTAGTAGAGAACTGTTATAATAACAGTAAGAATCGACAGATACGTCGAAAGCACGACACAGTTAGAGAATTTCTCACAACTGGTGTTGTTAGAGTAGATCATGTAAGGTCTGAAGGAAATATAGCTGATACTTTGACGAAAGGATTAGCAAGAGAAAAGGTATGGAATATCTCTAAAAGTATGGGACTTTTGCCCGTGAGAAGTTGAGTCATTTGTAATGGATACCCAACCTAGAAATAGGTTCAAAGGGACTAGACGAAGTTACAAATAATATGATAGAGTCATGCATTCCCATAGCATGATATCCTGAAGTGGGAAACAGGTTGAGTGTTTAAACTCTTAATGATGTCTATAGCTCTTAAGTTAAGAGTGGGATATACAGGAGTATCCTTGATAGACTCACCTATACGAATGTGAAGGTGTGGCCGCCTTCTATGAGAACTTGGGCATTTCTCTAGATCGTTCGTTAAGAAAGGGATAAGCACATGGCCCTAATGTGCAAAATTAAGAACTTTACTCTAAATATAGTTGTGTGTGTTGTATAATCTATTAGTTTAGAGTTCAAGACGAGAGTCACTCTAGTTACCTGATACTTAGAAAGTTCAACACTATGTAGAGGTTCAAGTCGAAAGGCACCTTTGCTTATGCACAACTGTATAGCACTTGCTCAATGTTTTAAAATATAAGTGGGGGATTGTTGGGGTATATATTTAAAAACATAGTTTTGTAATAATATGCCAAAGTTAGAGAGATAGTATGGTGGCATTGTTTTGAGCTCCCACACTATAGGCATGGGTTCAATTCCCACCCCACACAATTTCACTAGGGTATATACTATTTATACTATATATTATATTACATTAGTCCGGGAGCGGGGCCTTGGGGGTCTTGGGAGGTCTGCTGATCCAGAAACAATTTTTTTGCTGTTTTTAACTTAAATTTTCAAAACGTATTAAGATAATTATATGATTAATTACAGTTAATGTTGAAATTTTAATACGGCCGTTTTTTTGCTGTTACAAAGAAATTTAATTGGCATTTAATCGAAAATTAATTTTCCATTAATTCCATTGATTCTTTTTGATTATAAAAAAAAAAAAACTGGTTTCTGGAAAAAAAGATATAGAACGTTATTTTATTTCGTCAAGAGGTATATCATGACGTTCATTGATGATTGTTCTAATTATACTTATGTTTATTTGTTGAGCCATAAGAACGAAGCTATTGAAAAGTTTAAGATTTTTTGCTGAAATTGAAAATCAATTTGGTAGGAAAATTAAGAGATTTCGTAGTGATAGAGGCACTGAATGATTCTTCTCCTTTTACTGAAATTTATCAAACTAATGGCATTATACATGAAAGAACTGCACCATATAATCCTCAAATGAATGGGAAAGCTGAAAGAAAGAATCGTACTCTTACTGAATTGACTGTTGCTTGTTTGCTTAGCTCTGGTGCTGCTTCTCATTGGTGGGGTGAATGTTTGCTGACTGTTTGCCATGTTTTGAACCGCATTCCTAATAATAAAACCATGATATCTCCTTATGAACTTTGGAGAAATAGAAAACCTAATGTCTCTTATTTTAGAGTTTGGGGTTGCTTAGCTTTTGTTAGAAAACCTGATCCTAAAAGACATAAGTTAGAAAGTAGAGCTTTGAATGTGTTTTTATTGTTATGCTCAAAACAGTAAAGCTTATAGGTTCTTTGATATTAATAATAAGGTTATTATTGAATCTATTGATGTTGATTTCTTTGAAGAGAGATTTCCTTTTAAATCTAGAAATAGTGGGGGTAATAGTGGGGGTAATAGTGGGGTTCTTAGGCAACGAGAGAACGTAGACTTCTTTGATACTTATTCTCCTGTTACTAGATTAACATCTATACGTGTTTTGATTGCTGCTGCCGCTGCTCATAATCTTGTTATTCACCAAATGGATGTTAAAACTGCCTTTTTGAATGGTGAACTAGAAGAGGAAATTTATATGGAACAACCTGAAGGTTTTGTAATTCCTGGACAAGAACAGAAAGTATGTAAGCTAGAAAAATCCCTTTATGGTTTAAAACAAGCTCCTAAACAGTGGCATGAGAAATTTGATAATTTAATGATTTCACATAACTTCAGAATAAACGAGGGTGACAAATGCATCTATTATAAATTTGAGAATGATGTGTGTGTGATTGTTTGCTTGTATGTGGATGATTTGCTGATATTTGGTTCCAATTTATCTGTTGTCAATGAAACTAAAGGTATGCTTAGTTCGAATTTTGACATGAAAGATTTGGGTGAAGCTAGTGTAATCTTGGGAATCAAAATAACTAGAACTAGTAGTGGTATTTGTTTGGATCAATCTCACTACATTGAAAAAATTCTGAGAAAGTATGAATATTTTGATTGTAAGCCTGCTTGTACTCCGTTTGATCCTAATGTGAAATTGTTTAAGAACACTGGAGAAAGTGTTAGACAATCTGAATATGCTAGTATAATTGGAAGTCTGCGTTATGCAACTGATTGTACAAGACCAGACATTGCATATGCAGTGGGAGTTCTGTGCAGGTTTACCAGTAATCCTAATTTGGAACACTGGGATGCTATTGAGAGGGTTATGCGGTATCTGAAAAGAACCACAAACCTAGGATTACACTATAAGAGGCATCCCGCAGTCCTTGAAGGATTTAGCGATGCTAATTGGAATACTCTTTCAGATGATTCCAAGGCCACCAGTGGATATGTTTTTACTATTGCTGGGGGCGCTGTATCTTGGAGATCAAAGAAACAGACAATTATAGCCCAATCTACGATGGAGGCTGAATTGATGGCACTAGCAGCAGCTAGTGAAGAAGCAGGATGGCTGAAGAGTCTGTTATCAGACATTCCAGTATGGGAAAAACCGATACCAGCCACTTTGATCCACTGCGATAGTACCGGCTATCGGAGTAGTAGAGAACTGTTATAATAACAGTAAGAATCGACAGATACGTCGAAAGCACGACACAGTTAGAGAATTTCTCACAACTGGTGTTGTTAGAGTAGATCATGTAAGGTCTGAAGGAAATATAGCTGATACTTTGACGAAAGGATTAGCAAGAGAAAAGGTATGGAATATCTCTAAAAGTATGGGACTTTTGCCCGTGAGAAGTTGAGTCATTTGTAATGGATACCCAACCTAGAAATAGGTTCAAAGGGACTAGACGAAGTTACAAATAATATGATAGAGTCATGCATTCCCATAGCATGATATCCTGAAGTGGGAAACAGGTTGAGTGTTTAAACTCTTAATGATGTCTATAGCTCTTAAGTTAAGAGTGGGATATACAGGAGTATCCTTGATAGACTCACCTATACGAATGTGAAGGTGTGGCCGCCTTCTATGAGAACTTGGGCATTTCTCTAGATCGTTCGTTAAGAAAGGGATAAGCACATGGCCCTAATGTGCAAAATTAAGAACTTTACTCAATAAGTTGTGTGTGTTGTATAATCTATTATTAGTTAGAGTTCAAGACGAGAGTCACTCTAGTTACCTGATACTTAGAAAGTTCAACACTATGTAGAGGTTCAAGTCGAAAGGCACCTTTGCTTATGCACAACTGTATAGCACTTGATCAATGTTTTAAAATATAAGTGGGGGATTGTTGGGGTATATATTTAAAAACATAGTTTTGTAATAATATGCCAAAGTTAGAGAGATAGTATGGTGGCATTGTTTTGAGCTCCCACACTATAGGCATGGGTTCAATTCCCACCCCACACAATTTCACTAGGGTATATACTATTTATACTATATATTATATTACATTAGTCCGGGAGCGGGGCCTTGGGGGTCTTGGGAGGTCTGCTGATCCAGAAACAATTTTTTTGCTGTTAAAAAAATATAGAACGTTATTTTTATTTCGTCAAGTTTTTCTGAGCAAGTGTTGTTGAAAGAGTTATTATTGATTCGATTTCTCAGTGCAGAGAAATCGAAAGAGATAAGTTGTTTTATCCCATAGGGTTTCGAAAAAAAACTGACTGCTAGCACAATCAAGAGGCAGAGTCGCGAAACACCTTAAAGATAGCGACCTAGTACGCGACTCAGCGGTTTCTTTGTGTAATTTGATTATAGTGCTTTGTTTCCAACAATACTTCCCTAAATAGTTGATTTTCGATGTTCTGTCGCAGCCTTGACATGACGGAGCTTTTTACAGTCGATCAAAGAGGTGGAATGCATTGCAGAAACAGGTGAAAAGGGACAAACACATGTTACACGCCCAACCTCGCGTACTTATCTACAACACAATCTCCATCACATTTATATCATGAGCGTTGAGCATCTATTACCAGATAGAATCATAGAGATATGCTATCAGATGTACACGACGTGCATTTCTCCACCACATGAAGATTTCTACACCAAAATCGATGATTATATCCTTTTCGAAAATTCATTATATATTGGCGAACTTATAAGCAATGATATCACATCTCGTACCCGCTCAGGAAATATTCCAAATAATTGGGTAATTTCTATTTAATATTATCTTTATCTAGTGATGCCTATAAGAGCAAGGGTTATGGGTAGTGTCATCCTTTCAAATGAAAGAGTGCACTACCAATTTGAGCAAATTAGGCTCTCATATGGGTAGGTTTCAACCCACTTTTCCTCCAAATCCTTCCACACACTCGTTCAGGCGAACGAGTAGTTGGGAGTTTCACACTAGACGGGGGACTATCCCCTGTCAGGAAAAAGAAACTTTTAGTACAAAATGGGGACAGTCCCCCGTTAAAAACTTTTTTTTTTCGTTTTTTTTTTTTTTTGACGGGGGACTATCCCTCGTGTATGCAGCCTTTTTTGTAGGTTTTTTTGTTTGACGGGGGATTGTCCCTCTTCTAAGAAGAATTTTTATTTTTATTTTTTTGGACGGGGGACAGTCCCCCTTCTGGTCCAAAATCCAATTTTTTTTACTAAACGGGAGACTGTCTCCCATGTTGTGTTTTTTCTTTTTTATTTGCCCATAGTAGCTTCACTCGTTCATATGGACGAGTAGTCTTTCATATGAAAGAGTTAGTCTCTATTTGGAGACTACCCATAGCCTTTGCTCTAAGCATCGACGCCATATATAGTTCAGCGGATATATTAAAGAAAAAAAAAGGGATAATTTGTTTAAATCTCGGTTCTTCAGTTATAAATAAAAATAAGAATTAAATTTGTACAAGTTTAATAAAATAATTTTGTTAATCAAATCAACTGTCTAGAATAATAACTTTGCACTCTTAAAGACTGTAACTGAACTCATAGATCAGGTTAACTATCGGGTTGTTTTGTGGTCTTGTGACTCAAATACCTTTAGAGTTGTTGACTCTAATCTTATTTGGAGCCATTGGGAGAATCCGATGCATATGTAAAATGTAATGGATTCTTTGTTTTCTTTTGTTTTTCTTTACCTTGTGTAAAGTTTTTTTCTTTTTTACTTTTAATATAACCTTTTCTTCGAAAAAAATAGATTTGGGAAAAAATCCTAATTTTTGCAATAAGAAAGGATGAAATCAACTCAAAAACTGATTCAAACCGTAATTGGATATTTTTGGAAAATTTTAGGTTATATAAAATAATGAAAGTACTTGCAAAATAAAACTATATGCCACAAACGACGACCCAAACGGACTCCTAATGAAGAAGTTATTAAGGAAACAAAAACTTTCATAAAATGGCAAAAATCACCTTTTGAAACCCTAAACGATAGAATTTCACTAAAATCACGTCTTGATCATTGGACCGTTTTCAATCAATTTAGACTCGAATTGAGCTAAATTACAGTATTCGGGTTTTTAGCCTCTAGATACGTTATAGCTGCCTCATCGGCATCAATATAAAATCTAACTGTTTAGGAGATAATCCAGATTACTAGATATTTTCCAAGAATGGATATTGTTGGAACAATTGCTGAAAATAGCCTGCAAAACAATCATAAACCAAACAAATAAAACATATTATGGATGAGTCACGACCAGGTCGCTCTCTTTAAGACGTTTCGCGGCTCTACCCAAGATTGTGCAAGAAGTTTTTCCATGTCGCGTCGTCCCCAGGATAAAACAGCCGAGTAAATATCTTTCACAATCACTCTTGCATTTTGAGAGTACGTGATACTTGTACACTTCTATTCTTGCTCAAAATCAAACTTGTAGAAAACAAGTGATGATCACACACTAGTTTTCTTTCTCTCAAAAATCTTATTTTTTCTTTAAAACTCCAAAACAATTAAAGAAAAACTCTCTTTTGTTTTCCAACCAAAATTTGTTTTATAATCAAGGGATCTTAATAATGTTTTAATGAAAACATTAATCTGGTTTAATGTAAATCATTAATCTAGTAAGATGAAACGGTAAAGGAATTTATGAAATGAATAAATTTGTTTTATGAGTATCATTAAGATTACCAAAAATAACTTTAATAAAAAATATTAAATGGAAATAAATTTTGTTTTGAAAATATATTTCCAACAATCCCCCACTTATATTTTTTAAAACATTGAGAAAGATTTACATAGTGATGTGCATATGTAAATGTATCTTTCGATTTTGAACCTTTACGTAGTGCTAGATTCTCTCAAAATCTAACCATAGAGTGAACGTAAGTCTTTAAACTCTAGGAGATAAGAAAATTGTCTAACACACACAAAACTATACTAGTATAAAGTCTAAAGCCAGCACATTACGGCCCTGTGCTTGAATCCCGGTTTAATGAATGATCTAGAGAACTGCCCATATCCTCATAGAAAGCGGCCACACTTTCACATCCATATAAGTGAGTCTATCAAGAGTACTCTTGTAGCTAAGTACCCCACTCTAAATAGAGATATAAACATCATTAAGAGTTTTAGAAACAAAAACTCAACCTTAACTCGCTTCAGGATATCATGCGTAGGATGAATTCTCGAAAGCATGATTCTGTGTCTCTACATATTACCCGTGACTTCGCCTCATTTGAACCTACATTTTGGGATCTCCATTCATAGGTAGGGATTACCTTTTGAACCTACTTCTGGAATCTTGAGTTATAGGTTGAGTGTCCATCACGAACAACTATTTCCATATCATTTGTGAATCGTTATTCCCTTTGAACCTATTTCTAGGTGGGTATCCATCACAAATGACTCAATTCTTAATGGGCATCAACATCATCCCATAAGATGTATTAACACCTTCTTATTAATCCTTTCATCAAAGGATCAACGATAACTCTTTTCAGACCATATTATCCATTCTCATAGCATCAAAAATGTATTTCTATCACCATATATGTCGACTCTACCATTGTAAATAACGGTTCCCAGTTCTTGCAATAGCCGCGGTACTATCACATTTGATTAATGTTTGTTCTTACTCTATCTAGTAGAGGACTGTACCACTCCATCCTTTGGAGGATTCGCTTGATAGGATATCTCAATCAGCATCGCAATAATATCCTTAAAGGATTGCGATAAATATTTTTAGATAATGTATTTCTAGGTTTAACGTTCTTTTCATACACCTCATAACCTTTTCAATATTTTACTAATTATCCATATATGGATTATTAGTAAATCTGCATATATGTAACCCCCACTACAGAAGTAATATACATATAGTCCATCACGTAGCAAGAAGCAATGCCATGCTACCATACTAATTTTCTTTTTCTAGTTCAGTCACACACATTCACAAGCACTACAATACTAGAATGAAATGAGTGAAAACTAGTTCATAAAGATTATTTTTTTTATTTCTTTACAAATCTTTTTCAATGTAGTGGAATAGATCCGAAAGAAATGTTTCAATTCAAAATTTACACTATCTTCATCCAAGTCTTTCATGTCAAATAATAAAATAAGCATGTTCTCAATTTCATTGACATCGTACGAGTTAGAATACAAATTCAGTGAATCACTTATGCATATACAACAACGAGCGTTATGCATTTCATTTTCAAAAATTATGAAAATTTCCAAACTAATCAAAAAATTAATTTTGTCTCATTCAATTGTTTCAAAGTTTGTTTCACAATATATATGATGATGACTTATCTAACTTATATTCATTATGTTCTTGTAGAAACGACACAATTTTCATGCTTGGTCTACATAGATTCTCATCTTTAATACATTCTATATATTTTCTACATATGATATACAACAATTCACGCATCGTAGAAACAATATCACCAATCAAAAATGTAAATCCAGCGACATGAAAGAAAGTATCAAAATTAATTACCCTTTCTCTATTTTCCAAACTAAAACATTTCGTTCTTAAAACCTTTTTCAAAGATTAAAATTATGAGGAGCTAAGTATCTCAAACAAAGTAATAATTATGACTAAAGTTCGTTTTAGTCTTACTACTCACATCAATTCTTAATAATCTTGTGATCTCAATTTCTAGCTATCTCTTTAATCTAAGTTTAGCATTCAAACATACATAGGGTAAAGAACCCCCACTATTTGTTGACCAAAGGAAATTTCAAATCAACACCAAAATATCTAAAATTGAGAAGTTACTTATGCAAATTGCATTTCTACTTACGTTCATTCAAAAATTTCTACAGACTTCGATAGACGTCGGATTTCGGTGTTTAATACCAATTCAAAAACATGAAAGTTCCTCATTCATACAAAAATTAGAAATAATTTTTTTAAGCGCAAATAATTTCTCTAAATTCATATTTAACGCACTATGTGTTCTTGCTCATTGCTAATAAAGTAATTATCCAATTTCAAAATCCTTTTGGAAAAATATAGAAGACGACCAAACAAACATTTTTCGTGAAGACATCATTTCATTATTCACTACTGAAAAGATCAATTTTAGTCACCAAATTAGACTTCGTGAAACACCAAAAATATCTTATAAAAAATCTCAAACATTTAATTTCATCTGATGCTTTTGTAAACTAGTAAGAATGGGAGTCTACATGCTCTGATGAGTTGGGTAAAATTTGATATATGTCACTTAAAAAATATTTAGAAATTTTAGAGGAAAACACATCATGCTCATACTCATCACTAACTCCAAAATTTCATAGAAGCAAGATAAAATCACATATTTCAAGCACTCCAAAGCTTCAGCCAAATCATATAAATTGTACAATATTTGGTTCAAACATTCCATTGATAACATTTCTATTGTAGTAGTGCAATGATCAAGTTCAACAAAAATTTTAACCTCAATCTTGTTAAAAACAAGATAGGCGGAAACTAGATTCTTTCCCATTTTGATGGTATGAACATCTTTAACAAGATAGTTTTACCCGAAGCAAATTTTTGAGACCATACCAATACCAAGAATCCTAGAGATGTGAATATAACTCAACACCACTTTCTTTCAAACGATTCGGTTCAAATTTTGAACCATAACCTATCAAAACAAATATGGTGTGAAACACCAATATATATCACCTCTCACCGTATCCAAATTTCACATTAACTTAGCTTGAAAAACATTGTTAATAACATTTGATATTCTTGCAATTCCATGCCGTAAGACTTGGTTTAAAGCAAGCATATCAAATAACTTCATTATTAAAATTATGTTCATTTCTTGGTGAGAGTTGGTATTCATATTTGTTTTGACTAGGTTTCTTATTCTTTCGGTTTTGGTTTGGTGTCAAATTTTATCTCATAAGTTCCAAACTTGTATGAGTCACACATTTATTGTCATAAACAATAATTCTCAATATCTAGTTTTCATACAACTCATTCTAAGATTGAACAATCAATTTATTTCGATCTAGAATGCAATTATTTGATCACCACAATAACTACAAATAGTTCTTCAAACATACCTCATTTTCTTTGAAATCTCAACTGGTCATAAACCAACGACCACTCTTTCCACACCAACAAAGAAATCATCAAACCATTGCTCCATACGTCGATTAATCTTTAGTATTTACTCGCAATTTTTGTTTTCATTGGGAAACAAAAAACTTTCTCAAGTAAGTGAAATTATCACCGGTCACAATCATTTAAATGTGAGCATTTGTAACCCAAAATAAGTAAAGGTATGCACTTATATAATTACTTAAAAATCAAATGTTTAACTTTCTACTAACCATATTATCAAACATATGGCGTTAACTAGTTTGATTTCCAATAGTGATATTATATTTTCATTACCAAAACAAGAATAAAGTACTAAAATCAAAACAAGATTTTTATTGTAAGTTCTTACATCTCTAACCTCTAAACTCAAGTATCACGACTCATACTTCGGACATACATATACATCGATTTTAAAATCACAACATCTCTCAAACCAAAAATCTAAATAGAAATTTTCAAAATGGGTTTTGAAGATAAGTTCATGATCTATAAGTTTCATGTTACACATTAATTCAATATATACACACAAAAATCAAGAATACAAATTCAATCAGGAGTAATTTTTCACTCGTCAGAATTTTTCAGCAACGTTATGCAGTTTTCTAGATTACTTTAAAAATACTTTTCGAACTCCAAAAATTGTGATATTTTACGTGGATGATCTTTAAGATGTCTAATATATCTGGTTAAAATTTCAAGACCCAATTATTTCTCGTTAAGGAGATGCACAGAAAACTCCGTAATATGTTACACCCCGTGTCCAATACGAACAAACATCAATTTTAGTTATAAATAATCCAAAATTCCAAGAATCATGAGAATAATATACCATAGTGATTTGTTAAAATAAAATAAACGATGATACTTATCGTGTTTCAGCAATTGGTTCTCGTTTAATCTCTATGGCAAAAGAAATCGTCTTAAAATTGTTGGAACAATTGCTGAAAATAGCCTGCAAAACAATCATAAACCAAACAAATAAAAAATATTATGGCTGAGTCATGACCAGGACGCTCTCTTTAAGACGTTTCGCGACTCTTCCCAAGATTGTGCAAGTAGTTCTTCCATGTCGCGTCGTCCCCAGGATAAAACAGCCGAGTAAATCTCTTTCACAATCACTCTTGCACTTTGAGAGTATGTGATACTTGTACACTTTTATTATTGCTCAAAATCAAACTTGTAGAAAACAAGTGATGATCACACACTAGTTTTCTTTCTCTCAAAAAGCTTATTTTTTTCTTTAAAACTCCAAAACAATTAAAGAAAAACTCTCTTTTGTTTTCCAACCAAAAATCTGTTTTATAGTCAAGGGATCTTAATAATGTTTTAATGAAAACATTAATATGGTTTAATGTAAATCATTACTCTTGTAAGATGAAACGGTAAAGGAATTTATGAAATGAATAACTTTGTTTTATGAGTATCATTAAGATTACCAAAAAAACTTTAATAAAAAATATTAAATGGAAATAAATTTTATTTTAAAAATATATATTTCCAATAGATATTATTCAAACCTTGGGGGCAGAGGGAGGTTCTAGAAGAATTACAATAGGTTACAATGTAGTGGAGTAGTTGAAAGTTGAAGCATTTATGTCCCAAGTGTATATGACATGCCTGGCTTGTTCAGTTGTTCATGTTTGCTCATTTATGGCCTATCTGGAGTGGGTGTGAGCAGTTCTTAGTAATTTAATGTTGTTTAGTTAGTTATTTCTCTATATTAGTTAGTTTACTGCTTTCTAGGGTTAGTTTGTTTACTGGTTTTGGCTGCTTGCCGGTGACAAGGTTTCTCCGCCTTAATGACGGCTCCATTTGTGCTTTTATAACATCTTTTTCTACCTTTAATGGGTATTCTATGTTGGGTTTATAAGGGTTGAAGCACATCAACGATGATATCTGGCAACAGAAATCTTCGTCACTCCGTGCAAGACTTAGGGTAAACACAACTACAAATCAAGGTACCAGCACATGTCTTTATACTGCCATCATACCAAGGGAACAACACAAGTTCTTTACCTGATTTTCAACACAAAAACTTGAGCATAACTCATAAACTCAAGTCATTCTGCTATCAATAAAAATTCATTTCTAGTAAAACTATCCACCAAGTCCATTGCAGACTAGCAACAATGAGCTACAATTTTCACTAATTTCTCGACTCAAAATCTTCCCATAAACTCCATGAAAATATGATGGTACAAAGTACACCACAATCTTTTTGATGTCAACTTATAATTCCAATACCTTGCGTGATCTAATATAGACATAGGCTGTTAAGAAAATAGCAACCACAAGGTATACACTTGGTATATAGTTTCTAGTTCAAAACTGAAACTAACTATAGGGATGAACACAGGTGTCTGGGATTAACGAAAAAGTAAAATTACTTTAATTATAATTAGACAAATTATAATGTGAAAAGTAAAGTAAAAGCACACAACAAAATTTTGTTAACGAGGAAATTGCAAAATGCAGAAAAACTCCGGAACCCGATCCATTTTTGACTACTCTCAGTATTAAGCCGTTATACAAAGACCACTTCCAACTTCGTATAGTTGAGACCAAGTAAACTACCCTTAGTTACCTATTTTTCTCAGTATCCCTGCCCCTACAACAGATCTGGTCAACACACGTGAATTCTAAGATATAGTCCATTATATTAAGTTGCCTCAGCCTCTCTGAAGACTTTAAGCACTCAACCCTTTCGATCGTCTTCCGAACAGTAAAAGACTAATATGTTTGGTAACCAGTCTCCTAGCTCAAGAAGTTAATCATAGATATGCATGTTGAGCGTGATAAAGGCTTTTTTGTTTAAATCAATTAAACTCATTTGTCGGGTTTATATCTTCCAAGATCTATATTAACAAGTTAACCAGATCAAGTCAAACAGAACTACCATATTCGGATACTGAAAAGTGTCACCAAATTATATCTTGTCCATATAAATACGACTAGCAATAACAAGTTTATCAAAAGATAAACCAAATCTAGTCAAATCCCAGCCGATCAAGTTTGTGTACGAAGCAAATCAAAAAGATACAAAACCAATAGAAAATCTTCTTGTTCGATCACGCACAGAATAGAGTCTGTTAACAATATATGATCACAAGTCAGCATCAAATCTAAAATTAGATCTGAACTACCGTTAATCTCTTGACCTAGTTTGAGTGACCTTATGTCCGAAGAGAAGGCTCTCGAGAATAATCAAACTAGGTGCAATTAAGACTTAACAACCGTTAGTAAATCAAATCCATATCAAAAACTAAAATAACAATGCAATTTTAGTCTCCCACCAACGGTACTAGTAGACGCTTCTTGATCCTAAAGAAATCTTTAAACTAGTGAACGTAAGACATTTCGCCTAATTAGGTTACTCTCCTCTCCAAGATGGTATTACAAGTAATATTATTAGTCGGCTACAGCAGTGAATACGAAATGAAGTGCCTTCATCAAGATGAGTTTGTAAGAATAACAAACTTCACTATTTATAGACCAAGGTAGTTGTTAGAGCACTGCTAGATTTAACCAACCAAAACTTGATATGTCAAGTTTGGTTATCATATTTATTTCAAAAACTTGAGTCAATAGCTTAATAAGTGAACGGGAATCAGCTTCGTTAGGTTAAACTAACGAAATATTGATACTTTCTCTAGTTACTCACGAAGATCTGAAGATGGATTGATGACAACAAAGACATTATCCTTCAACTTGAGGTTAGTAACTACAAACTTGACTTGTTCCATTTCTATCTTGTTTCTTTCAAGTTTTTATTCGTTTAAACATAACATGCGAAGTTATATACATGAAACTCTAGTATGAGAGACTTGATCATCATAATGTGATCAAAGTGTCAAGAAGCAATATGTTACTAGTATGCTTATATTAGTATATTGAATTACGAAGTCGACAGTGTGTGTAATTTGCATAATAGGAAATTTCAAGATGTCGACATTCTGTGTAATTTGAACATGTGCACAAATCTTATATTATATTGTTCACATATATTCCTTGATCCTTAAGATATGTTAGTCGGATATTAGTTGTAATTTTTACAAAACCAAAAATATGTATTATTACATATCTTTGAGAATTTTCAGAACCTGATAATTACTTAGTATCCGAACTACCTTGGTCTATAAATGTAGAAGTTTGTTCAACTTAAAAACTTGATGCCGAGGCAGGTACTTCATCTTGTAGTCACTGCTGGAAGCCGACTACAGTATTACTAATAATACTAAGTATTATATGAATATTTGATTCGAGGGAGGAGTAATCTAATAAGGTGAAATCTCTTATATCTTCTTCACTTTCAAGACTTATTTGGGATCAAGAAGTGTCTACGAGTACCATTGGTGGGAAAGTAGAATCATATTGTTATTTTAGTTTTATTTGATTTGATTGTGAACGAACGAGTCAGTTATCTGATAGACAAGATCTTGTTTATTCCATGATCCTTCTAATATGATTTAAGGCCACTCAAGAACTTTGAAGATTTGACTACTACAGATCTAAGTGATTCTAGATCAGTTGGATGGATCTATTGATTTCTCGTTGTTAACAGACTTCGTTTGGTGCGATTTAGGTATTTGTAAAAGTGATTTAGGTCATTCTAGGGTTCCAAAAGCTAAAAAAAAAACTTTATATTTAGGTCTTTGAAATCGAACTCCGGATCTTTTTATCCAAATGGAAAATCTAACTTCAAATTCGTAATGAACATATATGAATTGACATACCCGTGATATGAATTCCCAAGCTGGTGATGGAGATAACTATGTTGGTTTTGTTTTCTTTCCTATTAATTCTCATTCCTTGCAAACTTGAATTCACACAAAACACATCAATCCTAATCCATCGAAAACCGATCGAGTGGACCATCAATCCTAATCCAACGATATTTGTTAGAGCATTGCTCAGTCGAACTCGCATGCGTTGTTATCTCAAGCATGTTTGTCAATGTTAGTAATCAAAACTATAATTCTTGATTTCTAGTCTACTTATATCTAAGTCTCGGACTAGGATATAAAGTGTAGTTGATCTCAAGACTTCATGGCAGTCATTATACAAAGACGAAGACCTACTCAAGGAATTGGTGGAACTTCATCGACTAAAAGGTATGTGGAGACTTGAACTTATCTATCACTCAAAAGTCTATCTACTCTATCTCCTATCTTGAGACAAAATTCGTTTTGATATATCGACTTTGATTATACACATTTGCTATTTTGAACCGAGTTTATCTCACTTATCTATTTCTTGAAATATGTGTTGGTAAGCTTTCTTTTTGGCCAAGTTGATCTTTACTAGTGACGAAAGTCATATTAAGTTTCAATTACTTGAAAATTGCTTTAACGAAAAATAGTGTGTGAACAACAACTATATAACGTCCTCTAAGAATGTTTCAGTGATTGAAATGAGAGTTTAGATTACATAACCATGGTTGGATATAAACATTGTATGGTAACTCATACGTGTATAAGTCCTTATTCCTTGAACCAAAGTATGCGTACTTTGCTGCTCAGAAAAACCGGAACTAGAGTCTGCGTATTGTCGGAGGTTCTCATCCCGAGAATTTCTGCTGGAGTTTGTGAACTGAAACAAACTTATTCCGGGTACTTAAGTTCGCATACCAAGTCCGCGTACATAAGTTGGTTATTTTCTAAAGACGATTATTCGTGAACTTAAACTTATATAAACTAAGGAATGCAAGTTTGCAAACCGTGGCTATAAAGTTCATAAATTGATTCGAGTGAATCAAATCGTTTTTGCTTCCATTGTGTCTTGTATACTTCTATAAGATCTAAGCAATGTAACAACTCTCTAACTAGTTCATTTGATTCATTTGAACTAGTTATGGTAAAGAAGAATATGGTTGATATGAAAGTGCTCATATGGCTAACCATTTGGTTAACTACTGTTGAACCAACTAGATGTACATGTTTGTGTACGGTTACACAAACCTAAAAAAACGTGCATTTCATTTGTGCGTAACAAGCTAAGTTTCGATCTAACGATTGAAAGATATTAGCTTGAATCTAATCAGGTTTTCATCTAACAGTGAATATTGAATGCTTTGTTACTAAGCTAACATTGATTGCAAACCCTGATTTGAAAGACTATATAAGGGATAACTCTAGCAACTGGGAAACCTAATCCCCACACCTCCTGTGTGATACTAGTTGTATTAGCTAGAGTTGATTCTCCTTTAACCTTAGGATTCTATCGAGACCATGTAGGTTAACGACTTGAAGACTTCATTGGGATTGTGAAGCCAGACCGATATTACTTTCTTGTAGTTGTGTGATCTGATATTGTTGTTTCTATCGTACTAAGTACAATCGTAAGATTGGCTTGAGATTGATTTCTCCGATAGGCAAGATATAAAAGAAGTCACAAACATCTTTATCTCATCGTTTTTGATTCTGCAATATCTTCTTTCGCTAGTCGATTAAGATTATTGTGAGGTGATTGATAATATTGAGTCGTTCTTCGAGAATATAAGTCTGGTTTATCAATTGGTTCCTGTTCACCTTGATTTATTAAAAGACGTAAAAAAAACTCGTAGGTATTTTTGTGGGAGACAGATTTATCTATTATCGTAGACTTTTCTGTGTGGTACATATTTGTTTATTAAAGTCTTCGACTTTGGCTCGTAGCAACTCTTAGTTGTGGGTGAGATCAGCTAAGGGAATCAAGTGCGTAGTATCCTGCTGGGATCAGAGACGTAAGGAGCGCAACTGTACCTTGGATCAGTTTGAAGTTGATTTGGGTTCAAATACATTCCAGACCGAAGTTAGTTTGTAGTAGGCTAGTGTTTGTAGCAGCTTAATACAGTGTGTGTTCAATCTGGACTAGGTCTCGGGGTTTTTCTGCATTTGCGGTTTCCTCGTTAACAAAATTTTTGGTGTCTGTGTTATTTCTTTTCCACATTATATTTGTTTATATAATTGAAATATCACAGGTTGTGCGCTGAGTCAATCAATTGGGAAATCCAACCTTTGGTTGTTGATTGAAATTGATTGATCCTTGAACATTGGTCTTTGGTACCATTCAAGTGATTTATTTTGTATTAAATTAGACTCGCAGATTTCTATTTGCTTGAGTAATTATTGAATCGAGAAAGTGATATATAACTCTTTGATATACTTTTATTAAGATTGAGTCTGACTGTCTATACACAGTACTTTCATTGTGTATCTTAACTTTTAATAAGTCCTTTGTCAATTCTTAATTGTTCCATCCAAACCTTGAAAGCATCGGTACTTATAGGTATGGGCGTTCATAAATTTGTGTTGTGTTTGTAACAGTTGTGTTGTGTTTGTAACAGCTGCCGAGATGACTATTTTTGGTTGCTTTTGGACAAATGGCCAAATCTATAGTGCAACACCTCCCCTTCTAATGCATGTAAGTTTCAGAAATGGACGCATTTGTTTCTCCTTGACCTTTATATCTTGTGCGAAATTTGGATTTATTTTCCCTGGAACCATTTACAATTTATTTTGTCTTGCCAATCAATCCAAAAATAGCAATAACTGACCCATCTCTTTATGCATCACTAATGAAGTTTCTGTGCTTAGGGCCTGCAGTGGTGTACTAAGATTCTTCATGGAAAGTGGTGACAAGGGTTGTTAGGTTGTTTCCTTAATTGCAGAGTAAGTTGTTCATATTTGCAGCTTGTAATATTCGTGACTGTTACTTATCCTTAACAGATTTTGAATTGTTGTGTTTTGATATGTAGGTTCTCTTGATATCCTGGTTACTTTGGAGCTTACACCTTAGTGAGAGGCATGGTAGTATCAAAGAATTTTTTATATGTTTCTTTTGGTTTGGCATCAGCTCTGCAGTTTTAACATTTCGATTCTTGCATGTCACACGTTGTCGTAACATCGTCTATGGGTTTGTCAATTAGTTTAGCATGTTGTTGTTGAACTTACTAGCTAGCTTGGACATATATTGTTCTGAACTCAGAATTTCCTCCTATTTTGTGTAATTTTAAACCCAATGGATAAAATGAATGAATGTTAAAATTCTCAGTTTGATTATAAATTTCAGTCAAATTTGAAGTTGTATTTGAATTTCAGTTAATTTGAAGTTGCATTTGAATTTTAGTTTGACTTTAGTTTGACTTGACTTTAGTTTGACTTCAATGTCAGTCAGATTAATTCAGATTCATCCATTCATGCATTTCAGCTGATCTGAATCTGTATTTTTTTATATTATAATTCAAATCTACGACCCACGCGTACCGGGTCAGCATCTAGTTACCGTAAGAAACGGTCTCTGTTCAGAGACCCACGCATAAGGGGTCGTGCAATTAAAAAATGCTTTATCAACGACCCATTCAGAGAACCCTAGAACAGGTCGTTTAACTCTTATATATGACCTGTTCTGAGGGTCGCGGAATGTCTGTTTTCCACTAGTGCTAGTTGATTCTCCTAAAATTATATTGGAGTTAGTCCATACAGATTGCTAATCGAAATATTGGGTGTGGTTGTTAGACCCCGCTTTTTCAATATTCATCTTCAATTTCAGGATCATCATTTGTTGTTTCTTTAATTATTCAGCTAGTGATGATCAACATAATTGCACTTAGGGTACAGCCTCAGAAACTTGCTTGTAAACCAACAGAAATGAGGTGTAGAAGAAGAAGAACGAGATGAACATCGAATTGCACTTAGGTTACCACCGTATTTGCTGGTTCTTCTCAATTTGTAAATATACTAGGTAGAGAAGAAGAATGAGATGAATATTTGATATTATGGATTTTTGTGACATTTAAGGTTTATAAGGGGGATCATATTAGGTCATATTTTCCTTAAAAAATTAATAGAAGATAGATTTATTGTTTTATCAGATGTAGATCGTTGATTTTCTTCGAGATTAAAATCATCAGATAAGCAATTACTAACCTCACAGGCGTCATAGTTAAATTACACTTACATTAGTAAACATGTAAGATCCAATGAAGGGTAAAAAAAGTAATTTGTTATTCAATTTCTCATCTCGTTCAACGAGATATTGACCCATAGTCACGAGAAATTGACCAAATTAACTTATTTGGATGGAAAAATGGAAACATGCCTATATTTGTAAAAGTGAAGAAAAAAAACGGCGGATATTTGTCTATCGGATATGACACTAGGAGTACATTTGTTTATAATCCAAGTAATTTAGATATCTATATTGTGGAATTGTAGATTCTGGGACGAAGCGTACTTTATGATTTCTATCAATCAAGTTCTTGACCTAAAGTTTCGAGAACTTAGAAGATTAATAAAAAAAAACATGAATAACAAGAACTATCAAGTAAAAAAATAGTCTGACTTGGCTTCGTGAATCCCTTAGTAAATCTGTTAAATATTAACCTAGTTATGTTTCTCATATGAAACCTAGGTTTTTAGAGGACGATTCTCTACAACTAGGATACAAAGTGTCGAATTTAAGTTTCTAGTGTGCAGGGAGTTCTTTATTTATACTAATGAATAACCTTGGTTGCTTATAAACAAATCTAAGTTCGTGAACTATTGCCTTGCATAGAACTTCCAAGTAAGCAAAACTTCTCTATACATATTGTTTACGAAAGCAAGTGAGATTATTTATTTTTTTCGAATCACAAAGAAGATGTATATAACCAGAATGCACCATATAGTTTTCCAGAGAGCCACTGTTAAGTAGTTCTGAAACCAAAGATTAATTTGTCACAAGATCAAATCAGTTTTTGAACTAAAAAATTGTGTTGTAATTTTGGAGTTTTTATACTGACAAGTACACAAACTGTCTGAAAAAATTTGTGTACTTGAAACAAAAAGTGTACAAGAAACATCAATAATTAATTAGTTCATCAATTGAGCAATCAGTTCTCTATATACTAAATAAATAGTATCCAGTATTATCTCAAAATCCAGTAGTTCGCAAGCTGACCAATTCAGATCGTGTATGCGATTTAATTGAGAAATTAAAAGTCAAGTTTATTTTTATAAGTTTAAGTTTGTGAACTGGTTAAATAGTTTGTGAACTTTGAGAACTAACTTGACTACTTCTTATAGCTTGTAATCTTCTTTGCAATGTTTGTTATGATTTTAAAGTCATATGACATGTCTCGGTAAATAGAGTAGTAGATAATTTGAGTAAATAGGACAGTCTTCACATACCTTTCTTGATGAAGTTTCCGTTGACGTCGTATTCAGTCTTCTATTCGTCAAGGTAGATTGGTGATTTCTGATAGTCAACTACCATGTTCTAATTCTAGCCTGAGACTTACTTTAGTACACTATAAATCAAGACTTAGTTTTGATCAACTGGAATCGATAATAAGCTTAACATACCAAAACTTGTGATTTTGACCGAGCAATGTTCTAACACCTAAAATATGTTTAACATTGTTACAAGTCAATGCCATCTCGCCAAACGATAGTTCGAAGATATCAACTTCACCATAAAACCTCTCACACAATCACGAAACCGTGACCCTGTCATATATGAAATCATGGAAGTTTGTACGACAGGGTACAAACCATATTTTATATAAACTCTCTAACTCTTGAACATTCTACTTCTAGTTTCCAGTAATCCATTATCACATACGAAAACTGGCGCACGAAAAGATGTGCGATATTCTTATGATCCTACAAAATAGAGATAAAAAAGATACACAATAAAAAACAAGTTTATAACAAATTATAAAATAATAAAAAAAGGGATTTATGACGGTCTCATATATGGTACGATCCCACGAGTCGGGATATTCAAAATGAACTTTGCCTTTACCCCAATTGTGGAGACGTTCTAATATCATGTGGGTAGCGGGAATGTGTGAAGCGGGGGTTTATTTTGGACTTATTCCTTTCCCTTGTCCTCTTTGGATTTTACTTCATCATTTTCTACCTCCAGCTCATCCTCTTTCACCTGCTCCTTCTTATGATCATGATCATCATCGTTATCACCATTATCACCACTTCTATCACTATCTTTTTCTTCTTCGCCCTTTGAATTCCCTCCTTCTTTACCACCACCACCTTGTTGTGCGATACCTTCTTCATCCGTACTTTTTTCTTCGTCGTCTGGATTCACATATGGAATAGAAGAGGAAGGAGTGGAATCCAGTCCGTGACATCAAAAATAACAAATGTTACCTCTTTCTAACATTTTCCACGATATAGACCAGCAGCCAAAAATTTATAGTTACGAGGAGCTGATATCAAAAATAACAAATGTAGCTTTCCTTTCTTGACCTCTCTAAGCCTATACAAGAGAACATACGCAAAAAATCAAAACAAGCATTCATTGTCTCAAGTAAAGTGGTCGTTACGGTATAAGTTGTTGACCGTAATAATCATTAATTATGCCAGGAAGACTTTACAATCATCATGGTATATATATACATATAGCTTTATAGTCATCATGGTTTACTCAAGGGTCATTAAGGTACAATTTTAAGTCATCATGGTTTTCGATTCTACCATAATGATTTTAAATATGTTCACCATGTTCAGAAGAAGAAAAAAAACTAGTAAAATCGAGGCGTCATATGGTCCCAAGTCATATACTATGATGATTTTTCATAGTTTTAGCATGCATATAAAAAAATTGTCTTGGTCTCTGATTTGCGACCATGACAACCCTTATTCTAAAACTATAATTGTGTAGTTACAAACTTACATCCACATTCAAAATAACACACAGAACACCAAGTAGAGTAACGGGTTTTTAGTTTACTTACTTTTTAATTGGGGCCATATCTGCTTCTGATTGTTCACGATTAGATAACATTCACCTAGTGATACCTCCTACAAGGATTTGACTTCACATCCGCTTGTTTAATTAGGAAATATACCAAATAACTGGATTTTGATTCAAACTTTTGCTGCAATTCTGGGTGAATTACAACCATAAGTGAAATTTCTACTTTATCTATCTAGACAATAATCTAATTAAGCAGTTGTCATTTTTAATCGTGTTGCATGATTTATAAAATTGTGCAATAATATCTTTGTATGGGGAAAATTATCATCAATAAAAATATGAAGTGTTACGGGAAGAGAAAGAATGACTCACTCTGCTTTATAAAGTTTTGTTAATGTAGTTGTTGCAAAGAATTGAAGAATTCATCCGTTATATATGGGCAATGTGAAAAAGCGGGGGTCTAACAACCACACCCAATATTTCGTTCGGAAATCTGTGGACTAAATCCAATATAATTCCAAGAGAATCAACTAGAAAGTCATACTCAATTAGGGAAATATATCCAAGAATTATATCTCTGTTTGTCAATGTAATCAGCAATCAAACAGATAGGAATCCGTGAGTCTGATTATTATGAGAAACAACTTGAATGGTACCAAAGACCAATGTTCAAGTGTCAATCAACAACCAAAGCTTGGATTTACCAATTGATTGAATTACGCACAACTTATGATATTTCAATTATATAAACAAGTATAATGCTGAAAAAAATAACACAGACACCAGAAGTTTTGTTAATGAGGAAACCGAAAATGCATAAAAACCACGGGACCTAGTCCATATTTGAACACCACACTGTATTAAGACGCTACAGACACTAGCCTACGACAAGTTAACCTCAGACTAGAATGTAGTTGATCCCTAACCAAGTATCATACAGATTAAGGTACAGTCGCGTTCCTTACGCCTCTGAATCCCAGCAGGATTCTACGCACTTGATTCCCTTAGATGATCACCCCCACAAACAAGAGTTGCTACGACCCAAAGTCGAAGACTTTACATACAAATTTGTCTCCCACAGAAAAGTTTATTCTGATAGATAAATCTGGCTCCCACAGAAATACCTATGAAGTTTTGTTCCGTCATTTGATAAATCAAGGTGAACATGAACCAATTGATAAAGCGGTCTTATATTCCCGAAGAACATCCTAGAAATATCAATCACCTCACAATAACTTAACTATATGGTAGTAGAACAAGTTATTAAGGAATCACAAATAATGAGACGAAGAGCTTTGTTATTACCTTTTATATCATACCTATCGGAGATAAATCTCGAGCAAATCTTAGAGAAGATAGTACTCAATAAGATATAACAAGTAAGATCAGAACACACAACTACAGAGAAAATAGCTGGGTCTGGCTTCAGAATCCCGACGAAGTCTTTAAGTCGTTAACCTATAATGTTTTTAGGAAAAACCTAGGTTAAAGGAGAATCGACTCTAGTACGCAACTAGTATCACACAGGAGGTGTGGGGATTAGGTTTTCCAGTTGCTAGAGTTCTCCCTTATATAGTCTTCAAATCAGGATTTGATAGCTTTATACAAAGTAATCAATATTCACCGTTAGATGAAAACCTGATTTAAAATTCAAGCTAAGTTTGCTTAAAATCAAAGAAATATCTCTCCACCGTTAGATGGTCTTAGCTTGTTACACACAAATGAAATATACCTTCATTTAGATATGGTTAACTGTACCTAAACGTGTATATTGAGTTTGCTCAATAATAGCTAACCGAAGTTAGCCATATGAACACTTTTGTATTAACCACGTTCATCTAACACTTCTAGATCAAATAATAATAAAATGAATCTAATTGTGTTACTCATAGAGTTGTTCAATTGTTTATATTCTCATAGAAGTACATATTACACAATTGAAACAAAATCGGATTGATTCAAGAGAATCAATTCATGAACATTTAGCCATGGTTTGCAAAGATTGCATTCCTTAATTTATAAATATATTTGTGCATGAGTATGGAATCATACTTAACTGATTTTAGAACATAAACCAACTCAGTTTGCAAACGGGTACGCAAACTTAAGTTTCAGATTTTGGTCTTTTACGACAGTTCGCAAACGGGTACGCATACTGTCGTTCCGGACCTAACTCAGGTCGAAACGCTCGCATACTAGTATGCAAACCTGGTTCCCAGACTTTGACAGTTAAAAACGTTCGCATACTGGTATGAAAACTTGGTTTCTGGACCTGAATCATACCACAACAGTTTGCATACTGGTATGCATACTGTGTTATATCCATACAATGGTTAATTCTTCTAAACTCCCATTTCAATCATTGGAACATCCTTCGAAGACGATAATAACTGTCTCACACAAACTATTAGCTTATAAGTAATTTTCAAGTGATCGAATGATCAGTACGAAACATTTCGAGTCTAAATTAAATGATTGTCTCACACAAATCATGTAAGATGTTTCAATGAAATTTTCACATGATCATCTTTTGACTCATTATTTAGTTTCCAACAAATAAATTGTTTTCCAACTAAACTCGTCAAGAATAATGATGAACGTAGTTAAAGTAAAAAGCTTTCCAACACATATTTCGAGAAAGATATAAGCGAGTTAAACTCAGCTCGAAATATCAAATGTGTATAATGTAATAGTCTGTATAGCTATACGACTTAGTTCTTTAGGAGATAAAATATAATAGACTTCTGGGTGATAGATAAGTTTTAGTCTCCACATACTTTTTGTTGATGAAGTTCCTCCAAGCTCTCCTCATTAGATCTTCGTCTTCAATCGATGAACGTCGTCTAAAGCTCAACCACACATTATATCCTGATCCGAGACATAGCTATAAGTAGACTATAAATCAAGACTTATAGTTTTGATCACATAAACTTAACAAACAAGCTTGAGATAGCAACGCTTGCGAGTTCGACCGAGCAGTGTTCTAACACAATTAACCAAAATCTCTGAGGTCTCGGGTTACTAAGGAAAATCATGGTGTTGCTGATCTTGGTTGAAGAACCAATCAGCCTAAGGATAAGTATGGAGCTAGTCTTTGGAGGAACATATTCTTAATTGTAGAAGAATTTTTCAAGCATTGTCAATTAAAGATAGGTAAAGGGGATAGAGTTAGACTTTTGGAAGATAAGTGGTGTATTCAGGGCCCTCTCTCTTGCATTTTTCGAGTCTATATAGCTTATCTAGCTCCAAATATATCTCTACTATGGCTGCTTTTCAAAATGAAGTTGATGATTTTAAATGGGATTTGGGTGTTAACCACAAATGACGTATATAATACAGAAATTGCGGAACTTTCTGTAGCAATACTTCTGTTGGAATCCACTGCGTTCGTTGCTGACAAGGATGATCAACTTATTTGGCTCGGCGAAAAGAATGGTATATTTTCAGTTAAAACGGCTTATAACAATTACTATCAAGGTACTGATTCTATCATTCATTTCCCTAGTTCTAAGGTGTAGTCTAGAGTATGGACACATTGTGTTGGTTCTTTCTATGGAAAGTTTATTTGAATAGGTTTAAAACCTTAAGTAATCTGCACCATAGTAATAGTGCTTTTGATTCACCAAATTTCTGTTATCTTTGTGGTTTGACATAGGAAACTGAAGACCACCTCGTTCTGAAAAGTATTTCAGTTCTTAGTGTTTGGAACTATTTCACTAATTTTGTTGGTGGTGGAGTTTTATGCTTCATACTGTCAAGGAGGTTATAGTGGCATGGAAAAACTCTCCCTTATCTGCTCAAGGGAAATAACTTTGAAAAGACTGTCGGCGACCATCCCCTCATGTTTATGGAAAGCTCGTAATGCTACAGCCTTTTCCAAAAAAACTTTAAAGCTTCATGATATTATCAGAGATATGAAAATTGACGCATTCAACTGGTCTAAAGGCCTAGATTGCTTTGAGGGCATCAATACAACAAACGTAAGTGTGGGATGATTTAATTTCTTTCAGAATCCTTACTTAGTTTGGGTGTCTGGGTTGTTTTTCATTTTTATTTTTGGGTTCTATCTTGTTCAGTTGGGTTTTAATATGTCTTCCTAGCTTCCTTGGCTAGAGGGTTTTGTATTCATTCATTCTTTTAGCATATTTTCCTTCTTAGCCAAGCAAAAAAAAAATCAATTTTACTTAAAATGCGTGGAGTATCAACAATTTATTTGTAATTTATTTTTCTTTTGATGCATAAAAGGAAAGAAGAATATTCCACAAAAGGGCACACACATTTAGGTTATGTAATAGTACAAGTGAACATTGAAGCATGTATAGATTGTTAAAATGCATTGGTATTCAACTCAGGGGGTTGTTGATCGAGGAATGGATAGTGACATGTTGAACAGCGATGAGCTTTGATTGGCCACCATTTTCTTCTTCTAGTATCTCCCCACCAATTTCCTTAATAAAACTCTCTTTCTCTTTCTCACTGCTCACAAATATGATATGCATATGCACAACATATATGCGACAACTTAACAAAGAAATAATAATCATTACAACAAAAAGAAGAAGAATATTGGAAATCAAAGAATAATTGAAGCTAAAGGATTAGCACTTACATTTTCTTGGATATCTTTATCTAGAAATACAGAAAACATCTTCCAAAAACTAACAAAGAACCCAGGAATATTTAGCATATACATTTTTCCTAGTCTCCCGGATAATAAGCCTGCACCCGTATCAAAGATAAAGATATCCTTAAAAGATTAGCACTTACTTTTTCGTGAATGGTAACAGTGAAACCACGAGCGTCAATACTCTTATTGGTTATCTTCTCATTCCCTATTTCTTTTCCCTCCTTGAAAGAACTAAATACAGACCAGTAGAAAAATTAGACCGATCAGAACTTTTATATTGTCCGACTCTCAATAATTTTACCATTTTGATTGGAGGTACCGGAAACAAATCTTTTCAGCACAAATACTTTCCAAGTATACAATGTTAAAAAAAAATGCACAAAATGTACAACATTGCTAATGGGGTGGCAGGTTATCGAGGACATTACTAAATCCGCATAACAGAAAACTTTCTAATTTGTTTTATATGGATTTTGGTATCATCCTGGTAAACCGGTATCCCATTAGCAGTCATGATAATGTACCTGGCAATCGCTTTGTCAAACGGATAGACTATGAACTCTGCAAAATGAGACACAGAAAGAGACCAGAGTAAATTAGACTGTCAAGAATTCTAGATTCCTCATAACTTGAAAGAGAAAAACCAAACATCGGATTGATTTTCCGTGCCATCGGTGTTTACATATGGCCTTATACAAACTCAACTGTTTGCATTTTTACAGTTCTCGCGGAACTATTGGTGTTGTTGTCACATACGGCTTGTACCTTGCATAGTTGACATTGTAAAATTTGACACTTTATTAATTTTTCTTTCTTACAAGGTAGAAAAATTCAAAGAAAATATCTTACTCTTGAATTGAAGTGGATCCTTGGATGCGGAAGTGAAATATCTGCTACCTTTACAGAACAGAAATGGTTGTTGTCCGATTTTAGTCAGACCTTGTAAGTACATCTTTTTATCCCCCAATTTATATGCGATTTCGCTCTCAGGTATGAAACCTAATGGAACGAATTCTACCCTCCATTTTTCCCGTTCAACAAACATCTTTGCAGCCTTCTCCGGGTTCATTGATTTTGCTTTCAGAAATCTTAATAAAATTTGATCCAAACACTTCTGAAACAAACAAAAATTCAACACATCAAGGATGGAGTATTGTTTGCAAGAAAGGATGGGCATGTTGCATTGGTAGGTAACGGGGTTGCATAATGTGCATAACTATGTAAGCTCAAGCACAATGCGGTGGAAAAAGAAAAGATAGTTCCCACAATGCTACATCATTGAAGATCTGACATGCGGGTAGGAAACGCCAAAAACGCCAAAATAGAAATAAAATTGGGTGGTGAAGGCTGGCATTTTGTACACTGGTTGCTATCTTTCACTTTAAATATTTTTTCACGTCTTTCCACCTGAAAAATCAAATCATGGCTCGTCACAATCTCATTGTATCGATATTCCGGATGGATATTGATATTACACCGTTTTCCTGGTACGACAAACCATGGTGCCAGGGTTATAATACGATTTCGATGGTATTCTTTACGCGGAACCCCATATTTTCCGACCATTTCTTATTAATGATTTTCTTATAGACCCCTTCCCACTTGAAGTCAGTATAACAATTCCATTGAGCGCCATTGTGAAATCTGCAGACATTCTGAAGAATCTCTTTTTCACCTCCTTCTGATCTGTGACCATGCGCGCGCAGTCTGGAGATGCTTGAATATCAACATTGATCAAGTTGCAAGAAGTTGTGGTAGTATTGAGGAATGGATGATATCACGGTTTTCTAATTCTAACAACACAGGTCCGATGGAACAAAATATGTGGAAAGAAACTTTGATGGTTGGCTGTTGGGTTATTTGGAAGGAGAGATGCGAATGCATCTTTGAAAACAAAACCCTAAATCCCATATCCACTGTCTCTAGAATAAATTTTCATCTTCATAATATTAGTTTATCTAATGAGATTCTACAAGCATTGCAGTGGCACAGGAAAGCTCAGAAATTGTTACAGTTAACGTAGATGCTTCTTTTTATCGTCTTACTAATACAGCTGGCACTGGGATGGTTCTTTTGCAGGTACTTATGATGGAGTCAAGGGCTCCTATGCAGACGGACTGATCGATCCTGAAGCTGGTGAATGCATGGCTATCCTGGAGGCTTTGAGCTGGGTTAAGGGTCTTGACATTCAGAAAATTCATCTTAAAGCTGATGCACAAGTAGTAGTGCGTTCAATTACATCTGATATTAACCAAGTCAGATGGGAAAATAATCACTTTAATGTCTGCCAAATCTCTTATGTTAGCAGAGATCTAAATAGTGCTGCAGATGTAATTTCTAAAAGAGTTAGGAGGGATAAACTTATGTTGGAAGAGTACTCAGATTACTCTCCTTGGTTAGAGTCTGTTCTAAACAGGTCTTATGTGCCTGAAACTTCTTAATCAATAAAATTATTACTTTATTTAAAAAAAGATTTTCTTAAAGACCCCACCATTTTCAAAAGGCTTTTGCAATTTCTAAATCTAGAATTTAGACTGTAGCACCTATCGGGGGAGATACCAGCAGGATCTGTACGTATGAGTTTGGAAGAGCTTTTGGGGCGAATATGCACTAAATCGCAGGCGTGCAAAGCAGTCAGATGGATGTACAGCTTGCTGGAGTTCCTTGGATCTATCAATGATTCCAAAGATACTGTTTGATGGGTCCTGACAGTGCTAAAAGATAAGATTTTGCACAACATACAGGTATTCTGTAGAAGGATTCAACATACCCAAATTAATTGATATGGATCCATGCAATCTTATCCGCCCCATAGAGTAATTGGGCAACTCTTGTGCAAATGTTTGAAGCAAGGAAGTCTGCACAAAATGCAACATGAGAAACTACAGTCAGCTGAGCCTAGAAAAGGTAGAATCCAAGATTGGAATTAAGGATATAAATGAAGCTCGAGATAACACTGCCTGATCTTATGGACTCATTTATTAGTGGTAATTTTCAACAATCAACCAACATCATTTTTTCCAGCTAAAAATGTGAGAATTTCATTACAATTTTTAAGTAAACCAGGCAATGCGCAAATGAGATGATGCACACAGTGACAAATGACAGATTTCACAACAACAACAAAGGCCCCCCACAAATACATTAAGGCCTTCAACAGATATACATTCATTACATTCTTTACTTAGATAGCACACTCATGAGATCATTCGGAGGGTAATGTTGGAGTACAGGCAACGTGACATTATCACTCTCTGCAAACTCTAAATTGGTCTCTTGCTTTACTCTGTCTCCAATGCCGTAATTGTCTGCAGATGTTCTCACACTGTTTACATTGTCAAAAGATGAATCAAAATCATCCACTGCGAACCTGCTAGGATATGAAGTCCCTCTGTTAACAAACCCAAGGTTCATAGTTCTTCCTTGACTGGATGAGTCACTGTTTGTAGGGATATATATAGAACTCTGAATCTCGTTCATATTAGGAGCAAGTCCTGACAATTTACTAGTAGTACTAAAACCCATGCCAGGACTCTGGACTTGCCAACTTGCGTTGTTGTCGGCCTGGACTGGTGGGGAAAATGACATAGATTGAGAAACGGAAACTGGAAGTGAGTACCCGTTCAGGACACCATTGTTTTTGAAGTGATCAACATCTGAGATTTGTTGACCTAGACCAACTGAGACAGAATTTGATTGAGAAGACAGTAGATTATAATCGATCACTGGGGAGCTGCTAAATGCAGAATTCTGATTTAGATGGATGGAAGCATTTACAGCTTGATAACTGGTTGGAGATTGAGAGGGGACTACAACGCAAGACGGCTGCACATTAGTTCCATGGCTGGTTTCGGGTAAACCGGACTGCTGCTGCTGCTGAAACATCTGCATCAACATGTTACTGTTTTGGGTATTCAAATCTCCATGGTTGCCTAAGGAGTTCACTGTACTCATATTGTTTGAAGGCCATGATCCAAACATTGAAGGAAAATCTTCCATAGGTAAGTGAGATTGAGAGAACTGTTTGGGTATACTCGATTTAACAATAGGGTGACCATAAGAGGCTCTTCGTTCACCGGGTAGGACTTTATGACTCTGCAATGATGACTGTAAGAGAACAGGTTTGTCCATATCTGACAAAACTAGTGTGCCTGTTGGTCGACCTAAAACCTCAGCATGTAGAGCAGCTAATGTTTGAGCTGGAATTTGACCAGATGCAGCCAACGCCTGAATATCAAGCCTACCTAATGAACCAAGCTTGGGATTTGAGTCTACAGGGCTGTAGAAAGGACTAGACACCCCACCCTGCTGATGAGCTACTCCACTTAATCTCTTCAAGTATAATCTGAATTTCTGCCCAAATCAAGTGACACCAGATGAGAGATAAAGCAAGAATGAGGAACCAGATTATTTTAAGATAAATCTATCATGATATATCACTATCACAAATGATACAAGCAAATCTTAGGAATCAGAACCAAGTCAATTTTTCCAGTAAAAGGTTAATGGTGGTAGAAGTATAACATAAGGATGCAAAATATGAAACCAGAATCCTGGAAAATAAGAATCAAACCTGCAGATGGCTTGCAACATTTTCTCTGGTAAGACCTGGAACGTTCATTAATTCAAGAATTCTCTTTGGAACCGCCTCTGCAAGGAAGGTAGGAAACTTCATCACTAATAAATAGAGAACAGCGACGAGATTTTGACATGCTAGTTTGAGCATGCAAGGGGATGTATTAAATTGTGGTTTTAACCCGAATGCCCGAGAGTAAATAACATGTTCAATAGGGGAAACAGTGCATGCATTTTGCAAAGGAACACAAAGGATAAGGGACAAAGTTCATACTGTCAATTCCAAGTTGGTTCACGGCACTGACAAATTGCTGATGGAGCTCTACTGACCACACCACACGTGGCTTCTTGGCTGCAGAAGGATCATCATTATCGTACTCCCCGTCATCTTCTTCATCTTTGGTATCCTTCCTTTTTTTCTGAACCTTCCAACTACCATCCGTTCCCTCATTAGCAGAAGAGGCATAGTCTGCGTCATCACCGCCTTGTTTATAGCGATCACCGCTTTCTTCTACACTACCTGATTGTTCAGGCTCTTTACTTCCACCATACTTTTTCCGAACAACATGCTGCCATATGTTCTTTAACTCCTCGAACCTTACTGGCTTAATTAAATAATCACAAGCTCCATGTTTGATTCCTCGCATAACAGCACTTGTGCGCCCATCAGCTGACATCACTGTACAAGGAATTCATATTAGTTTACAACCATGTACAGATAAAAGCTTAAATAGAAGAAAAAAAATAATAGCAATTCACTCACTGATAACAGGAAGGTCCATTTCCAGCCCAACAAGTTCAAGGAGTTTAAATCCATCCATATCAGGCATGTGCACGTCACTTATTACCACATCAAAACAACCCTTCCTTTCCCGGAGGAGATTCAAAGCCACAGTAGCCTGGCAACAAGTCGTAACTGAAACCAAATAACCATTTTTTTTTGGTGTTAGATTCTCATAAAAGCAACTGGACAACATCAGAGTCGCTAACAGTCCAAAACACTCGAACCTAGTGTTGAGTTTCGGCCATACAAACTTAGCATATTGCATTTCTGGGGTGCAGGAGATGATTAATCATTGTAGATGATGGCTAAGTTCCAGCGAAACCACAAGGGTATCCCTCAATCTCTCATGTTCTTCTATCAGAGCCTTTCAGTGTCTCTAGTTTTCTCCCTTAACAGTGTTACATACTAGACTTCTTTCATAACTCATGCATAATAAACCATGTGCATGATCAGCCAATTGAAACTTTAACAATATATAACCCCCCAAAAGGCTTAAATTTTGAAGGTACCTTAACAGTCTATATTAATTATTAAAACAATCTCCCATTAACTATCTAAAGCTTCTAAAGTTTCAGCAAATTAACATATTTGAATTAACTGCATATCATTACATAAGCTAATAATGATTAGAAGAGAATTAATTGAATTAATCATCTAATTAATTAAAGTCATAAACCCTAAAACATAAACATACCTAGATACATGCACCTCCTTAACATCTGCTCCAAAATCCTCAAACAAGTAGCATCATCATCAACAACAAGAACTCTTAATCCAACAGGAAACTGATCAGAAACACCACCTCCACCACCACTATCAACAACAACCTTATTAGTATTACTAATACTACTAGATCCATAATTACTACCACTTGTACTCATACTTGATACTACTTGATATTTCTGTACAGCTGCCATCTTTTACCCCCAAAACTTCTTCTTGCCCTTCAAATTCTCCAAATAACTCTTTCCAACTAACACAAAAATATCAGATCTTCAGCCATACTCCATTGAATTTCAATAGCCAGGTCTCCAAACCCATACTAATCTCATTTTCAACCCAGAAATCAAGCACTTACAGAATCTGTTTGTTCAAATTGAAGACTAGATCTGCTGAGAGAAACAAGACTGGTTAATTTTGAGATCTGAGAAGAGAGAATTCTTTGTTTCTTCTTTTGATTGATAAAGGGATTTTCAGGTGAGTATTTTATTTATTTTTTGTTTGTTTGAGAGGGGCAGCTCTATAGATAGAGAAGAGAAGACTACTCTTGCATAGAGGAACTAAAAATGGAAAAAGACTATGAATTTAATAAAAACGAAAAGATAGGATATAGGAGACTATCATTTTGTTCACCCAGTTTTAACATGGGGTGAACAAATGACATATAGTTGTGGATTGTGATTGGTCTGATGAATGTTAGTGGGTATGTTAGTGGTTATATATGATGTGGGTAATTTTGAGTGAAGGTGAGAGTGGGTTTAATAAATTGAACTGAGATGGGAATTGGAGAGAAAGATAGCGCGAGCCAGGTAAGAAAACTCCATTACTGAGTGAGTTTAAAAGTAAGTTATCAGAAGAGTTTTTAAATGACACACTTACTTTTATTACTGAGTGAGGTAATTATTATATTTACTCCTGCTCATTCTCTTTTCAGTGGTGCAGTTGTTTAGGATTGGACTGAGTGGCGGCCATGATTATTTTTTTAAAGGACAAAAGATGAGATCCCTAGTAAATGAATGAGCGAATTTAAAGAGCAGATTTCACAAATATGCTCGGAGCTTTGTAATGGCAATTTGGTGTGCAATCTAGTGAAAGTTTTGCTTTTAAGATCAAAATCTCCTGAACCCAACGAGGTGGAAAAAAAAAAACATCCCTACCCATAAAAAGATTACTTTGGTTCAGGGTTCATTGACCTTTGACGTTTTTGTTGGAGACTGAATATTTTCTTAAAACATGAAAAATCACTAAGCATCCACAATGGAGACCAAAGTTGCTATATAAGCAATCCATTTTTTTTATAGAAAAATTTAGGTTGAGAACAACCTAAGTTGTGAACAAGGTGGAGTTGGTGGCTGTTGGAATACCACTACTCCTGATGATAGAGTTTTTACGATTCATAGCTAAGTTAAATGCATCCAAGTTTTGAAGTGTATGGATCATTTTGGGACCAACTAAAACAATAGAAACAAAATGCAAGCCCTGATCATTGTTTATATTTGCTTCTCTTCTAATTTTTTTCATGGTAAGTGAGATGCAATTTGTTTTGAACCGCACTGTGATAGTGCATGGTGAAGCGAACTAGGATTTTCATGGATTCATCTTGAATTTCAACGTTGGTGTGTTGCAATCCCTTGACCCCAATCGAAGGCTAGGTATGCTCCTCGTGTTGCTCCTCATTCTCCGTTGTATCATGGATGTCCTCTAGTCCCAATGATGTTTCTGCAAAATCCATAGTTGGAAGAGCAGTGAAATAAACCAGATTTTCAGGATTTTGAAGGGTGCATATTTTGATAGTGATGCCAAAAACTCCTCTTTGGTCAGAATCAAGAGAGTAATTTGTAGTTTCATCATTTGTTATAATCCCGCAATTCTCATTGTGAGGGTTAGAATTCAAGATATGGTCATGTAGATGGGAAACCCTATTATGATTACACGGATTCTGCTGGATACTAATAGTAGTGTGTCTGGCATTTGGTTGAATGTGATTGAAGATATAGTCACACCTATCCTTCCATATATACCGGCAAGCAGTTGCATAAATGTTGTTGTTAGTGTTTGTGGTTCTAGTAAAACACAAACCCTGATCATTGTTTACATTTGCTTCTCTTCTACTTCTTTCATAGTAACTGAGATGGAATCTGCCTTGGACCGCACTGTGATAACACATAGTGAAAAGAACTAGGATTTCCATGGATTCATCTTGAATTTCAATGCTGGTGTGCTGCAATCCCTTGACCCAATCGAAGGGTGGGTCTGCTCCTCTTGTTGGTCCCCGTTCTCCATTGTATCATGGATGTCCTCTAGTCCCGATGATGTTTCCTGCAAAATCCTTAGTTGGAAGAGCAGTGAAATAAACCAGAGTTTCAAGATTCTGAAGGGTGCATAATTTGATAGTTATGCCAAAAACTCCTCTATGGTCAGAATCAAGAGAGTAATTTGAAGTTTCATCATTTGTTATAATCCCACAATTCTCATTGTGAGGGTTAGAATTCAAGATATGGTCATGTTGATGGAAAACCCTAATATGATTACACAGATTCTGTTGGATACTAAGAGTAGTGTGTCTGGCATTTGGCTGAATGTGATTGAAGATATAGTCACACCTAGCCTTCCAGATATACCAGCAAGTAGTTGCATAAATATTGTTGCTAGTGTTGGTGGTTCCAGAGATAAACCAAGAGTTTAACCAGTCTATGAAGTTTTTGTTGCATCAAACTTTCCATGAGAGGTACCAAGCAGTAATTTCCATATTGGGGTAGCAGTGGGCTAATTTAGGAACATGTGTGCCATAGTTTCCTCCCCACTATTGCATATCTAGCATATATGATCAATATATTGGAGGATGCTAGCAGTTTTAGCATTTGTAGGGAGAATTTCATGGGAACATTTCCATAATAAAATCTGGATTAGTGGATCAATGTCCATGCTCCACAAAGCCTTCCAGTTGCTAGTCTGGACATCATTACTATGAATGTTATCCATCTTGGCTCTATAAAGAGATTTGACTTTGAAATCTCCAGAATCAGTGAGATCCACAAGATGTTATCATATTCCCCAGTTTGAGGAATAATTTTAAGAATGACTTGAGAAGTGACAGTGTTTAACCAAGTATTTATTAGAGTGGCATTACATTCATCTTTCGGTAATAGAAGGTGCTCAACCCTAATGAGATCAGAATGACAATTAGCAGGTTTAAGAACTTGGAAAGAAATTGTAGGAATCCAGATATCCTCCAAAATTTTGATTTTCTTGTCATTCCAATTCTCCAAAAGCTATATTTTTAAATTTTGTTGACGCCTTCCAGAATGCCTTTCCATATCCAAGAATCTCCATCTTTAGATTTTGTATCTATGTTGAGAACGTTTTTACCAATAAGGTATTTAGTATCCACTAGTTGATACCAGGGGGAGTCCTTGTCTTTCTCCAATATCTAACCAATTTTAGTTATCATAGAGCTATTGAAGTGTTCCATATTCATGAAATACAGACCTCCCATGTCTTTGGGTTTACACACAACAGTCCAGGATTTTAGGTGGTATCCTTGAGGATTATCTAGACTCTTTCCCCAGAAAAAGTCTCTTTGCATCTTTTGAGGTCTTGACGGGTTTACTTTGGAAGTTTGAAGCGTTTCATCTGGTAAATTTTGGTGGTGGAAGTAAAGGATTTGATGAAAACATGTCTACCAATAGGGATGAGAGGTCCATTCTTCCAGCTAACCAGTCTAAGCTTGAGTTTATCAATTCAGATTTGAAAGAAGTAATCTTGCTTCTATGAGTAAAGAGAGGAGATCCCGGGTACTTGTCATTTAACTGAAGGGTTTGTACTCCCATAGTATTACCGATGGTGCTGATAAGGTTAGGATCAGTATTATTGCTGGAAAAAACACCAGACTTACTGAAATCGGTGAGTTAACCTGCAGTTTCAGTAAAGATTTGAAGGATATCCATTAGATTTTGACTCTCAATCTTGTTTTCCTTGCAGAAAATCGTGCAATCATCAACAAAAAGAAGATGGTTGATGAAGGGCATTCTTGTAAATTTATATCCCAATGATAAGCCTCATATCCTCATCTTGAATGAGAGTTCTAGAGAGAGCTTCCATACATAATAAAAAGAGATAAGGGGATAGAGGATCACCTTGTCTTAGCCCCCTGGTGGGTTTGAAAATTTTGTCAGGGGAGACATTGATGAGAACAGCATAAGTAGTGGTGGAGATGCACTGATAAATTTTCCACACCATTGATCATTAAAGCCAATTTTCTTCATTATAGTTATTAGAAACTCTCCACTATGTCAAAGACTCTGGCCATATCAATTTTTATACCCATATTACCATTTTCGCATTTATTTTCTCTTTTGGACCTCATGGAGTGAATGATTTCATGAGCTATAAAAATATTATCAGAGATTTGTCTGATAGGTGTGAAAGCAGATTGGTAGAGAGTATAATCTTGTTGGGATAAGCTTTCATTCTATGAGCTAGGATTTTATATATAATATTATAGGTAGTGTTGCAATAGCTTATAAGTCTGAAGTGACTTGGGGAACATGGGTTACCAATTTTAGGGATAAGGGATACGAATGTGGAATTCATTTCTTTGAGCATGTGACCATATGTGAAGAAATGTTGGACCATCTTGATAATATCAACACCAAATATATCCCAGTTAGCTTGGAAGAAGTTAGAAGGGAAATCATCAGGGGCTTTTTCCCAAGCCATACTGAAGAGAATGACCTTTATCTCATTCATATCAGGGAGTCTGTTTAAAATGGTACTATCATGGAGGGTAATAGTGGTGGAAATGAGGTTGATTATGTCAGGGTTTATGTTTATTTTTTCAGAAGTAGCCATTTTAGAGAAGTGGTTGGTGAAGCAAGCAGTGACTTCTTGATACTCATTAATCCAATCCCCTGTTTTATATTGAATTGTGTCAATTTTATTTCTTCTAGATTTACATTTGGTGGCTCTATGAAAGTATTTGTATTCTTGTCTCCTAATTTGATAACTTGGTCCCTGCTCTTGATTTTCTAGAAACATTCATTAATATCAAGCCAGTCTTTGATGTTCTTTCTTGCTATTTTTAGGGCATCCCCTTTATCGAAACTGAAGTAATTTTTGTGGAGCCAATCCAGAAGATTTTTGCAATTTCATTGTCATAGACTTCTTTGTTCCATACTCTCAAAGTTTTATATCTTTGAGTTCTGGCTATAAGAAAAGCGCTGGAGCCAGAGAAATTCTTACTCCATCAATCAGCTATAATTTTTTTTTACAATTTTCATGTTGCAACCAAGTCCCAAAGAATTTTATATGAATGCTACCACTTTTCCAGGGAGGATTTTGAGTTTAGAATGATAGGATAGTGGTATGACCTTATAGCCAGCATATTTGATATGGTGGTGTTAGGATAAAGAAGAAACCAGCCATGAAAGACAAGACCTCTATCTAGTCTTTGCTCAGTAAGAGAAGGACCAGATCTTTTGTTAGACCATGTGAAAGGACAACCAGTAAAACCTATATCGACCAAATCCATATGCATTATTTTATTGTGAAAGAAGTTAGCTTCCACGTTATCAATCGGGTTGACACTATACGATTCATGGAAAATGAAATTAAAATCTCTAATAAAAATCCAAGGGAGATGATTAGTACGTAAGAGCATTATTTTCCACATTTTCCACGACTCTGACTTTTTTTTAAGTCATAAGGACTGCCATAGTAACTAGTGAAGATCCAAGGAGGGCTACTAGCAGTGTTGGCTATGGCATTGATATGGTTAAGTGAGAAATCAATAATATCTATGGATAGGACACTTTTCCATATCAATGCAAGCCCACCAGCATTGCCACTAGCCCCTCCTGGTTCAACAAACCAATAGTTATACACAATTATTTCCTGCATGATTTTTTTTGAGATTTTCCTTCTTTTGTTTTGCCTCAGATAGGAAGATAATGTCAGGGTTAAGCTTGTTATGCATATCATTAAGGTACCTCTTTGCATCTCTTGTTCCTAATCCTTGATAATTCTAAGTCAAAGAAGTAAATAATTTCCAGAAATGAAAACGTTGGGATAATTGAAGATAAGGATTCGAGCTAAATTTTAATAATGCTTAACTTTGTTCACAATGCAGGTAAAATAGAGAGTATAGATATTAATGTTAAATATGCACTTAAGTCTTGTAAATTAGAGATGCGCATGTCATGTATTAATAAGGGAGGAGTTAGAAATTGTACCATGATTGTAGTTGATGAGCTTTCCAAAGTACCATTAGCCATATTTTGAGTGAAGGTCAACCGCTCAGAAGAAGTGATATCCAGGTATTTGCAACTTTTTGAAGCTTCAAGTTCACTCACATTAGAAGACTTATTTCTTTATGTCTCAAAAAGGATAATTTCAAGGGAGTATTCATTAGTCTTCTTAAAGTAATAGGATTTTTTCTTAGACTCCTTTTTCTTCTTGGATATTTCAACATCCATTTTGAGTGTGATTTGGGCTAAAGTGGATAGGGAGTTTAAAGGAAAAGGTTTTGGTGGAAGAGAGACTGGGAAACTGATTATGTCAGAGCTTCCGACAGAATTGGCAGTATTTTGGTGGACATGAGATCTTGCAGATGCTTTTAAGTTTGGGAGCTTCTTCTTATGGGTACCTAGGATCTTTTTGGAAATGCACAAATTTTTATTTCTAGTTTCACAAGCAAGCACCTTCGGGTGTTGAGGGATTTCTTTGTTACCATGACTAGAGGGATGAGCACCAAAAGTAATTGGGCCATTGGAGGAGGAGGCAATGTAAGCTATTGCATTTTTCATCTCCATTTTGTTTGCATGTTCCATCTTGCTCTCAAATATATATATATATATATATATATATATTGCTATTACTCATGAGTATGCAATAGAGATATTGCCATAAATATGGTATTGTGTTTCCTCAGGGTTGTGAATCTCTGAGTTTTGAGTACAGCTTTGATTGGCATTTGAATAATCTTCATCATAATCTTTCTGTTAAAAAGGAAGTGATCAAAAATCAAGTAGGCTCGGTTGCCCTGGAGTTTATCATCTCATCTTTTAGAATAACCCCATTGAAGCATTGGCTCAGGTAATCAATCACCACAATCCTCCTTTTTATTATGCGAGTAATCCATTTATAATTCAGAGTAAGAACTATGAAGTTGGTAGTAGCAGTGGTGATCGTGTCGATGACGGTGATGGTGTCAAGATTAATGATGATGCTGAGATGGTTGATGGGGATAAATTCAAAATGGGTGAATATGATACTCACAATGAAACTGATCTCGATGCATGTTATGAGGATGAGCATGCAAAAGCTAAGGGTAAAAGAAAGGCACCTATTGAAACTGAAACTTATTCTGAGATTGACACAAAACCAAAAATACCTACCATGAAGCCCAATCAAGATTCCGATGATGATCGATGAAAATTGTATGTTGTGAATCCTCAATTTGGTGTAGTTATGGTTCACGAGGGGGTGGATTTTGTCGTTGATCGATTCCTTGTGGCCGGAGTTGGGTGGGTTGGATTTATGTTCATCACATGCCAGCAGATGTGAGCCAGTTTGTGCAGATACTTGCTATGCATACTTGAAATTTTGATGCCCCAATGCATTTCCTTGTTCTTGATGTCCTGTGTCCAACAATGGCTGGTCTTGGACGGGAGGTTTTTGGCACCAGTTGCTAATCCATGTAATAATCCAGCAGATCCTACTAGTCCAGTCGGTCTAGCTGTAATATCCGATCTAGTAGGTGTCCGACCAGTAATAGATGATGTTCCAGCACAGCCTTCTCTAGAACTAGCACGAGTACGTGCACAATGCATCCGATTCGTCCATCTCCATCCCGAGTCGCTAGGAGTTGCATGCCGAGCGTTAGCCAGGGAACTCAAAGTCAGACTCACCGGAGAGGAGCTTAGATGGGAAGTTCTTGTTGGTGAATTTACTTTGAATGTTGAAAATCATTCCTAAGTCAGGTAAGATTGGGGAAGATGGACAATAAGGGAGGTTTGATATTTTGGGTTATGATGGACAACTTTTCTATCTGTGTGTTTATTTTTATTTTTGTATTTAAATTTATGAGAATTATGGTTGAATGATATATGGTTTTTTCTAGTGAAAGACGGCCAGACTTTATGAATGCAGTGTTTGAAGTCTTTGTGATTTGAGCAGTGGCGTTGAATTTTAGGAATGTTGCAGTTATTGTTGTTATAAATTTGTCCAGCGAGGCATAAAAAAGTATTTGTTTTGGTTCCGGACAGTTAGAAGGCTTGTAGTTTTGGTTTTGAATTGATAAGACTGAAGTAGGACAATTAGGTAATTGTTTAGACAGATTGTTCCACCAGAATAAAATACTAGGAAAGAGATATTTGGGAGGTTGCTCTTAGCTTCCGATTGAAAACTCTGATTAACATATAGTGAAAAGAAACTATGATTTTGCTTGTTACAATGAGTTACTTAAGTAATTGTGTGTCTGACGTTGTTGCTAGTGATGATATTCTTTTTTTATACTTTTTGTGAATGGTACAAGCTTTCACAGTTTTAGAATTAGAGATGAATTCAACAAGATTGTGATTACGGTGAGATTTCAGAGATATTCGGATTGTATCTAATTGAATAGCGAAGTTCTTCTTCTTGTTGTTTTCAACTTTCTTATTGCTGATGCAAAAGCTATATCTCAGAGTTTTAGTGATATGATTAGGGTAAATGTGATTTCAGAATGCACCGAGAGTAATTTCAGTAACTTTCCAAGGCTTGGTAATTCTGTTATTCGAGTTGTTGATGCTAGTGATTAATTTTCCATAAGAATTCATAATAGGGGTTAGGTAATGATTATGAAACAATTGTTCATGGGGATTCCCGTCAGAAACACCGACGAAAACTAGCCGTTAGATGCCAGAATGGCTTCTAACGGTTAAGAAAAAAGGCCTGAGAAAGAGGTTCAGGCAGGGACGAAATGAGATGAGAGATAATAGAGAGAATAATCGAGCACAATCGTTCTCGGTAAAATTGTAAATATATAAATTTAGTCTGGAGTCTGTTTGTTGTGACTCTAAGGCTTACAATTTCCTTCATCCGACTAGATAAGAAGGATACGGGGTGTCTAAAAAGGATGAAATTATTAAATTATCCTCACTATTGAAATTTAAAAACTAAAATCAAATCTAAATTCCGCTTTTTAGATACTTTTTTGTGAATCCAAGTATGTGCACTCCTCTAAAACTGGGGTGCACATTTTGGGCTTCCCTTTTCATAGATTCAACTCTTTCTGGCCTTTTCTTCATTTTTTTCCCATTTAAGCTTCCAGTATTTTGACCTAAGTTTCTGATTTCACCAGTATCTCATTCTCTCCGTCTTTACTCATTAATCTTTCTAGGCTTTGTAAGTTAATTTTTTTCTATTTTTTCTCTTGGGTATTGTTGTCTGGGATATTTAGTTTCTTTATTGTATCAATCTTGTAATTATTTGTTTATCAGGCCAGTTCCTATGCACACAAGCATAAAATTCTATTTGTTATACCAGATGGCCTGGAAAACTAGTCGTTCTACTATGGAAAAATGGTTCAACAGTGGATATGCTATCGAGCAATTTTGACTATAGCGTCAGCGATAAAAACTCTATGCTGGCGATTTTGTCCGTAGTGCTCGACATAATGAAAATCCCCAATCAGTGGACTCTATCCCGCCTACACACCTTCTTATTCCTCTTCACACCTTCCTTCTTTATTTTTCTCCAAATTTCTCAGAACATAAAACTTTCTGATCCCTAGTTATTCTTCTCCAAAACTTTGTTGTATTTATTATTTTCGCAAAATAGATAAGCCAGAAAAAAAAAATACGAAGGATCTACTAGCACTCCAGTGTCTCTATTGAATTATGAGCAAAATAAGAAATATGAGTTTGTGAAAACGCAGTGGTACCAAGTACACCACCAACTTTTTTTTTCGACAACCTGTATGGACAAAACCTAATATAATTGCAAGTATATCAACTTAATGATCCTTGAGATTATGTATATATAGTTTATATCTGTATCTCTTCTCAATCAGAATGTATATATACAAGGAGTCCGAGAAAATGATTGTTAAGAAAAGTACTTGGACGATCTCAAAAATGAATATCCAAGATCAATCCAGTCATATCCAAATAATCCAATCGGAATTCTTCCATGTAAAAAACTTGTTATCTATCTTTCAAGATACGAATTCTACAAGAAACAAGTCTCATAATCGATCACAATTATATGGACCGCATCTACAAAGATTGAATGGTACAACTGCTTAAATCCAATTATAAAGATAAAAAATATAATGCAGAAAAGAAAAAATACAAGACACTAGAAGTTTTGTAAACGAGGAATCCATAATTGCAGAAAAACCTCGGGACCTCGTCAAGATTTGAACACCAAACTGTATCAAGTCGCTAAAAACACTAGCCTACTATTATACTTCGGACTGGAATGTAGGTGAGATCGATTCATTTATAGTCGCGCTCCTTATGTCTCTTGAACCCTAGAAGGTTCCACGCAATTGATTCCCTTAGCTGACGTCTTTTACAGCCTAAGAGTTGCTTCAACCTAAGTGAAGATTTTTTTATACCAGTTTGCCTCTAACAAATAAGCATATTTGATTTCCCTTTAGATCAAAGATCAAGGCTTGCAAATCTGTTTTCAATAGATAAAGCTAGCAAACCTCACAATCTGGATCACTTACAATCACTTAGATGAGAAGTCTTGATCTTTTACCACCTCTCAGGAAATATCTTCAAAAAATCACTTGAGATAAATTTTCAGATATATATCTTGAGGAATCACAAAGTCTGAGACGAAGAGAATTTTGTGAATTCTATCTATCTTGTCTGAAAGAGATTACGAGAACCTCGATAACAGAAAGATCAGGATACACGAACTATCAAGGTAAATATATTCGGACCTGACTTCAAGAATCCCCAAAGCGTAGTCTTTCAGTCGTAGACCTAATTATTTTTCTCAAAGGAAACCTAATCAATAGAGGACGACTCTATCAACCAACTAAGACACAAAGTGTCAGGATTGAATTTCCGAGTTGAAAGAGCACCTCTATTTATAGTTTTTCAAGACTGGGGGTTGCTTAGAATTCAAGCTAAGATAACTTATGAATCAAGCAAACATTTACTATGTTTAGATGAAACACTAATTAGGGTTTCAATTAAACATGTGTTAAGAATTTAATCATGATGCACATACATAAGTGTTTAAGTGATCAATGAAGTGTTAGAAGTGTTTAAGAGAGTCATAGCAATGCTAAATATATTTAAAACATAAGTCTTCGAGCATCTGCTAAATTTATTGGGACAGTTGGAAAAACGGTTCATGAACCATAAGGTTTGTTCACGAGTCAGGTTGCTACTAGACTTTTACCAATATAAAATTTAGTTCGCCACGGTTCGTGAATTGTCCCAATCTGAACTTACGGTTTGTGAACTGGTTTGCCAACCTTTCCCTGTATTTCTGAAACTCAGATATCTATGGTTTGCGAAGTGGTTCGCCAAACTACCCTGAGAAGAAATAACAGAAGTTCTAAACTTCTTTCTTATGATGTTTGAAACATTCCATAGGAAATTTTCAATTGATCCACAAACTAATTTTCAGACCTTGAACTGTTTTGAACTAATATTGTTAAGGACTGTTGAACATCTTTGCTAGAATCATATTTTGATATTTTTAACAAGACAAGATTGACTTCAAGTTTATTTTTTGTGAATCTACTTGAAGTCATAAAACATACTCTCAATAGAAAAAAAATGGTAAGATAGCAAGTAAAATAGAATGGTTCAGTCTTCACATACATGATACAGAAGTTCTCCACATGTCTTCACGGATCTTAAGTTTTTGAGGGTGATGTCTGATACTCAACTACCAAATTCTAACCTAGTATGAGACTTGAATTAGTAGACTAGAAATCAAGATATAGTTATGATCACCTAACATAGAAAACAAGCATTAGATAGCAACACTTGCGAATTCAACCGAGCATTGCTCTAACAATCTCCCCATTTGTCAATCTTAGTAAGAAAACTATTCACTACATATGGATTCAAAACTAAAGAACTTTTCAACTCAAAATCCAATACGCTTGATTTCCTTGGTTCTTCAACTAACATCTTGAATTCTTCGTACTTCAATTTCTTATATGGTTCTGCATGTGTCCGTTTAGCACCTTTGTTATTGAAGATCCGTAGAGATAACAACTTATCATAATACTCAACAAGAGTTGTGTTAGAATGTTGTAATCACACTCTACTCATCGATTGTTATACAGAAATATAATATTTTTACCTTCCTCAAAGTTCAATTGCACCACAACTTCGAAGTAATACTACAGCGATATGTTATCCCCCTTAGTCAATACTCCTTTTAAAAAATAGGTAAAACCTACAGATAATAATCAACTCCCCCTTACAAGATGCTCCGAAAATCCATATATAATGTAGTAAAATATTACTTAATCATTTCCCCCTATTTGTCAACAAAATTCGCAAAGGCGAAAAATCGGGATCAAGATGAATTAACCAAAAGAGTATTCAAGTCTAGAGAGCACATACCAACATTTAGTTTAGATATTTCACCAAGTAAACTCGGTTTGCGTCAAGGAGATATAAGGGTACAAGAATCTCATACAATTCCACATCCGCTCTCCGCACATAAATATTACCATTAAGCACAAGTTCAAAAGAACTCTTCCCCATATGATGTGATTCCCCAAAAAAAAACATAAGCGACTTTAACTCTAATCGCATAAGAAGGATTTTCCTTGTGCATACAAATTTACTCGCTAGTTACGAACAAAGTAAATAAATATCCCAATATTATTCTATCTTCTCGCTAGTTACGAACAACGAAGTTAAAAATAGCGATCTTAATATTAGAGGCACTAAGATACACGATTTTTATGAGAAAAATAATCATTGACAAAATTTATTCTCTATGCCAGTTACGAACAAGAGAACAATTATTGAGACATGACTCAACATAATAACAATCAAGAAAGTAAGTCGATCTCTAAAACATCTTACGTAATCCTGTAGCAGTTAGTTCACAAAAGTGTAATCGTGGAGAGATCAAAACTGTCATTCTCCAAAATAGTTTACTCCTCTTTTTCATGAGTTAAGAGCTTAACCTATGATAAAATATGAGATCTATTTTCTAATTGCTAGAATATGATATAAAGGAACAAATATGACAAAATATGCAATACATATATATAATCCATGAATATTAGGTATTGCAAGTCATCCTCCAAAATAAAATTTAACTAAATAAACTTTAAACATGTAAGATGATAGTATTTGGGATAACTAATGTAACACATAATAACTACTCAAAAAGCTAGTGGTCCTCCTTAAACAATTAGAATAATTTCTTACAATGAGTTATCTAGTGAAAACATAAAGAAAACATTCAAAATCTAGTAAAAGGAATCAAACTTCATCGATCTTCCCATACCTTTCGTGCACACCATCATAGAACAAGTAGCTGGGATCCTTGGTACGTTTAACGGTGAAGAGGCCGTGTTTGTGAGTTAAGATTCTTATCTTTTGGTTTAACAATCTAAATGAACTCCCTAGCTTTCTTACATTTTATGATGAGATTCATCTGGTTTCTGATCATTACCTTCTGTGTTGCAAGAATTTGTTAGATTCTTTATTGATTCTGTATACCAAGAATTTTATTCTTTCATTATATATAGCCACCCTTGTCCTTAAGGCTCCTCTCAAAGAGTTTTCTTCTTTGACTCATCTTCATCAAGAATGATAGTTCATGAGATCTGTTTGATCTGCCCATTCTTCTGATAAATATAGTTGAAGGAATCTAACAAATATATATATATTGTTCATGACTAAGAGTTAGAATAAGATTAGGAAACCACTGACTTACTCAAAAAGGCATCTTGTATGGTTACTTTTCACGTGAACTGATGAGTTCACGAAACTTACAGTGAGTGTCATGCAATAGGGATTTCATAATAAAGTCCATTATAAGATAAATTTAATGAACTTAAGGTATATCGCTGCAAAAGCAAATAGACTCCTTGATATTCACATATGATAATCCACATGAAAATTGACTCAAGTGGTATACAAGACATTGTCACAAATTATTATAAGACATTGTCACAAATTATTATAATGGAGCAGGGCTCGACATCGTAATATTTTTGTTTAAAGTCTTTATCAAGAATGAAGAATCAAGCATTAGCAAAGAAACACTTATCTATTACTTGAAATATCTCATTATCAAAATTGTAATTACTGAAAAGACGAGGGTACCAAAATATACCTCAATCTAAAACTTTTCCACCTATAAGTCCTTTCTCCGAAAGTGATTGTCTATGGACTGGGTCAAGACAGTACTACTAATCGGTTCACACTTCGTGTGATCGTCTATGGACACGAGATCAAGACAATACGACAACAAGATAACTTGTGTGATTGACTATGGATACAAGATCGAGAAAATACAACAACGAAGTATGTTTACTTGATAATAGGTTCGAACTTAACCAAACACAATACGATTGCTATCAAGTAAATAGGAATTAACGTTTGTGTATTTTACTTCTAATTATAATAAAAACAATTATAATTGCGGAAATAGAAAATTAAAAGACACAGTAAGATTTTGTTAACGAGGAAACCGAAAATGCAGGAAAAACCCCGGGACCTTGTCCAGAATTCAATACTCTCGGAATTAAGCCGCTATACAAAATCTAAACCAACTTCGTATAGTTGAGACCAAGCAACTAAACCTATATTTCACCTAGTTCTGTCTGTATCCATGCGCCTCCAACTTGAAATAAGTCAAGCACTTGGAACAATCCATTTGGTTCGTATTCTAAACAGTAAAGGAACAACAAATCCGTTTGGTAACAACTCTTTTCAAACAAGTGATATGAGTTTGACAAAAGGATCTTCCGTTTATCCCAATAAACTCCTTTGTCAGGTTCTTAGATATATCTATCAACAATTACCAAAGTAATTGTTTAGACTATGCAATCAATACTTCGAATCACAAAGAATCGTATTGATGCCGATCTACTCAACTAATCAATCAAGGTTATCACAAAGATAAACCGATTATAGTTGGATCCCCAGCCGATCAAGTTTTGTACACACCAAAGATTATGAACCCAAATCAGAAATCTTCTTCGTCTTCAAATCTTCTTAGATCTTCAATAAACACCTGCACACAATCAACTTGAATCTCTTGTAATCAATCACACACAGAATGGAGTCTGATAACAATGGATTATCACAAGACGTCTTTAGATCTACAAATAGTCTAAAGATCCCCGTCGAAACTTCGATCTAGTTTGAGTGAATCTTATATCAGAAGAGAAGATTCTCAAGCATAAACAAACTAGGTGCAATCAAAATTCAACAACCGCTAGTCAATCAAATCAATCGAAAACTAATAATAAACTGCAATTATCTAGTTTCCCACCAACGGTACTTGTAGAGCTTCCCAATCCCAAAGAAGTCTTTAAAACGAGCGGTCGTAAAAGATTTCGCCTAATTAGGGTACTTTCCTCTCCGAATAGACGGCTCCACCAGTAACAACACAACTAGGTAGTTTTGCTGGCTCTGAGGATTAGTTTGCTCGAAATGCAAACTTCAATATTTATAGACCAAGGAAGTTTGGACACCAAGGAATTTCCAAAACCGAAAATATTCTCAAGATATGCAATATATTTCCATATTCGGTTTCCATAATTCCTGGAAATGCTTTGTCCAAAGATTGACTGAAATCTCAATAGAAAATCTCCAATTAGTAAATGCACATTACTAATTTTTATTTTCTAAAGATATGCATTTTTATTGCTGGAAATTAAAAGCATATAAAACTAAAAACCTTAATTAAAAGATTCTCAATTTATTTCGATCCGGGATTCTCCTTTAGCTATTAAGGAATATTTTTGAACAATAAAAGATAAGAGTTACAACACATGTTCAAAGTATGTCGACATCTTTACTTTGTAAATCCTTTTTAATATTTACAATCTTGGAACATATTTGCCACACTTCCAAACAAGTTTAGAATTGGTTCATCTAACTTCCAAGAACTATGTGATTGATTATCCTATCAAATCACCATTAATGGGTTTCACAGTTCTACCAAAACAAGTTTCGGTTCTATCTCCATGTGGGTACTAGGATTAGTCACACTAAATTTCCCAAAATTGGTTGACTATGTATTAGGATCGGTTACCACATATTTATGGTATCTAACTTGTATTCGGTTGCACAAGTCATAGGATCGATTACCAATATCTAAGACTTGTTGTACCTCTTAAAAGGATCGATCCCCCTTGCTTGGGATCAATTGTACCTTTTACTAGGATCGGTTCCCCAATGTCTAGAGTTGGTCATACCAATTATAGCATATCGATCATACCATCTTACGTGATTACTTAAGATCGGTTTCACTAATAAAAGTCATACCAATATAAAAGTTAGGCCTTGTGAATAGTTTTACCAAGATACATTAACAAGTTATGAGTGGTTATACTAAACACACATATTGGTACTCCAAAGATTTGCAATGAATAATAATACCAATAAGCCTAGCGATTTCCCTTTCGATTCATAAAACAAGTTTATGAATTGTACTTCCTTTAAACGAATGTAAAACATTATTTCCTATGAAGAAATCTTCACCCATACCCATACATAATCACAATAGCATTCATACGATTATGTCGATGTCTTATATATGAAGTTCAAAAGATAGACGTTATACTTCGTATTGTAATTCCTTAATACTATGTCTAACTAGAGTATAATCATTCACAGCTTCGCAGTTATGTTTTCAATATGCACGACTTGAAAGATACGTTAGGAATGAAACAGTTCAAGTCAAATATTACTAACCTCAAGAGGAAGGATGATGTCTTCGTTGTAGCTCTTTACTTCTTCACATTCTTCAAGTCTTCACGTGATACTTGTAATTCTCATATCCTAGTAACTTTCTAGATAACCTGTACGAAGTTGACTCTGGAAATAATCAAGCGACTCTTTAATGAGTTTTGATTCACTAAAATATGAAAACCAAACTTGACATAGCAACGCTTGGTGGGTTCAACCGAGCAATGCTCTAACAATTATATTTTTGTGCAATCCTCATAGCTGTCAAGATACTTTTGAGGATGCATTTGTCAAAAACTAAGTAGTGCCAGGTGAGAAAATAACTTATCATTTTTGTCTAGGATAGATACATTGAGATTGTTTATCTTATGGTAGGAGTTACTCTTAACTTTTGCACTCCTTATTCTAGTGCGAACTTTAGTAGGAGTTTTAATCCATTCATCTTCTTCCATGAAGCGTTGAACAATCTTTCTTGTCTTTTGGGCATGCTGAGATCACATGACTGTTTGTCAGACATTCTGAAAAAATAAAATCGAGGTCCTCGTGAGATCTGTTTTAGATAGTAGAAGTTATCAGACTTATATTATCAATTTTGGGTCTTCCGGGTGAACTATGTTTATCAGTAGGAAGTTTGGTATTGGAAATATCCTTGTTACTGGACATTTAACCATGAGAGTTTCTTGATTTATGAAAAATTCGAGGAGAATCTTGAATATTTTATCATAAGTTTTTTGTCTAGTGATGCGGCTAGGGTTGAGTGGAGATGTTGATAAATTTTTCACCTTCTTAATTGCAAAAGAAAGCAACTTTTGAAGACTACTAATTTTTTCTCCCTATGAAAATAATCCAATACGAGATCACCCTTTTCACCACAATGAGAACAAAATTTCAAGGTATCCAATGATCAACTTGGATCAATACCTAGATCAGATGCTCTCTTAGAAGCTATTTTCCGATGCAAGATTCTCCATTGTTTTTCAGCTATAACAGGAGTGACGTTCTCAATATTAGGCGTTGTTCTTGAATCAAGAACAATGTCAGATGTTGGAGAAGAAATACACTTCAAAGCGGTGTTTTACTTTTTCAAGAATCTACGATGCTCCTATGATATGAGAATATTGGACTCAGCTTTATCTTTTAGAGAGCGAATCTTATCCATCTCTGAAGCATGAGACGCAATAATACGTTTTTCTCGAGCAGTTGATTTTTTGACAGTATCCTCAAGAATATCAACACTTTCTTTTCTATGGTTTAGTTCTTTAAAAAATTTATTAATATTGTCATAAAAAGATTCAAAAACTTCACAAAGCTCATGTCCTCTATTAAGAGATTGACTGAGTTCATCAACATACTGAGCATACTTCTATTAAAGGTCTCTTATCTTCGAGGCTTGATATTCAATGATCTTAGAAGTGTCGTTGCAACTTTTGGTAAGGTCCTCTTCTAATTTATATTTTATACCTTTGAGAGTTTCAGGAGCTTCATCTTTCAGAAATGAATATATATCTTTACCTCTGGATTCGGAAGAATCGGCTAAGGAGTGATCCTTTGAGGTAATTCCCAAACACTTGGCATAATCAAATCATTTGGTGCCATTACGTCGTACGTGGGTACAGGTGTTAGAATGTTTACAAACACATACTTATTAGGTCTTATAGTGTTTTACTTCTATGATAACAATTGAAAATGCAGTGGTACCAAGTACACCACAAACTTTTTCGTTCGGCAACCTGTATGGACAAAACCTAATACAATTGCAAGTACACCAACTTAATGATCCTTGATAATATGTTTATAGAGTTTATATCTCTATCTCTTCTCAATCGGTATGTTTATAAACATGGATTCCATGAACCTGATTGTTAAGAAGAGTACTTGGGCGATCTCAAAAACAAATATCCAAAATCAATCTATTCGTATTCAAATAATCCAACTGGAACTCCGCCAAACAATAAAATTTGTTATTTATCTTTCAAAATGCGAATTCTCCAAGAAACAAGTCTCGTAATAGATCACAATTATATGAAATTATATACAAAGTGTTAGAGCACTGCTCGGTCAAAATCGCAAGCATTGCTATCTCAAGCTTGTTTTTCAAGTTTAGGTGATCAAAACTGTTAGAGCACTGCTCGGTCAAACTCGCAAGGTTGCTATCTCATGCTTGTTTGTCAAGTTTAGTTGCAAAAACTATAAGTCTTGATTTCTAGTCTACTTATATCTATGTCTTAGATTAGGATAGAATGTGTGGTTGAGCATTAGACTTCACGGCGTTCATCGATTGAAGACGAATAACTACTAAGGGGAGCTTGTGGAACTTCATCAACGAAAGGTATGTGGAGACTTGAACTCATCTATCACTCAGAATTCTATTTTTATTCTATCTCCGAGATAAAAGTCGTATAGCTATATAGACTTTATATTATACACATGATATTGCGAGTTGACATTAACTCGCTTACATATTTCTCGAAATATGTGTTGGTAAGCTTTCGCTTTAACCAAGTTCATATTTATTCTTGACGAAAGTCAAAAGATGATCATGTGAAAATCGCCTGGTAACATCTTACATGATTTGTGTGAGACAGTCATTTGATGTAGACTCGGAATGTTTCGTATTAATCACTTGAAAATTGCTTTGAAGATAATAGTTTGTGTGAGACAGCTATTCCCGTCTTCCAAGAATGTTTCAATGATTAAGATGGAGTTTAGAACGGTTAACCATAAATTGGATATAGCACAGTATGCATACTTGTATGCTAACTGTTGTAAGTTATTCCAAGTCCGGGAACCATAGTATGCATATCCGTATGCGTACTGGTTGGTTAGTTGACAGTCCGAGAACTTAGTATGCAAACCCGTATGCGTACCAGCGTAATAGTTCAAGTCCTAGAACTCAGCTGATTTTGGTGGTGTACGACAGGATGCGTACCCGTTTGCATACTAGCGAACCCAGACCAAGTTCGGAACTCTAAGTATGCGTACCCGTTTGCATACTTGAGTGGGTTAAGTTCTAGAATCGTTTTGTTCATGAACAAATACATTTATATATTAAGGAATGAAATCTTTTGCAAACCATGACTATAATGTTTATGAATTGATTCAAGCGAATCAAAATCGATGTTGCTTCAATTGTGTCTTGTATACTTCTGTGAGAATATAAACAATTGAACAACTCCATAACTAGTTTCATTTGAGTCATTTGAACTAGTTGTGATTAATATGAACAAGGTTGATATGAAAGTGTTCATATGGCTAACTTCGGTTAACTATTGTTGAGCCAACTATGTGCGCACGTTTGGGTACGGTTACTCATACCTAAATGAAGTCACATTTCGTTTGTGTATAACAAGCTAAGTTCGATCTAACGGTTGAAAGATATTAGCTTGACTCTAATCAGGTTTTCATCTGACGGTCGATATTGAAAGCTTTGTTATCAAGGTAGCATTGATTGCAAACCCTGATTTGAAGACTATAAGGGAGAACTTTAGCAACTGGGAAACCGAATCCTCACACCTCCTATGTGATACTAGTTACGACTAGAGTCAATTCTCCTTTAACCTAGGTTTTTCCTAAAACCATTATAGGTTAAAGGCTTAAAGACTTCATTGGGATTCTGAAGCTAGACCCAACTATTTTCTCTGTTGTTGCGTGTTCTGATCTTACTTTGTTCTATTGTGTTGAGTACTATCTTCTCTAAGATTTTCTCGAGATTTAATCTCCGATAGGTAAGATAAAAAATACTCACAAACATCTTCGTCTCATCGTTTGTGCTTCCACAATATCTTGTTTCGCTTCCGTACGATGAAGATTATTGTGAGGTGATTGATATTACTATGTTGTTCTTCGGGAATATAAGACCGGTCTATTAATTGGTTCCTGTTCACTTTGATTTATCAAAAGACGGAACAAAAACTCGTAGTTATTTCTGTGGGAGACAGATTTATCTATTCAATAGACTTTTCTGTGTGAGACAGATTTGTTTATCAAGTATTCGACTTTGGGTCGTAGCAACTCTTAGTTGTAGGTGAGATCAGCTAAGGGAATCAAGTGCTCAAAATCTAGCGTGGCTCAAGAGGCGTAAGGAACGCGACTGTACCTTAATCAGTGTGAGATTGGTTAGGTCTCAACTACATTCCAGTCCGAAGTTAACTTGTAGTAGGCTAGAGTCTGTCGCGGCTTAATACAATATGGTGTTTAAATCTGGACTAGGTCTCGGGGTTTTTCTGCATTTACGGTTTCGTTGTTAACAAATTTTCTGGTGTCTGTGTTATTTATTTTTCCCATTATATTTTTATATAATTAAAATATCACAGGTTGTGCGTAGTTCAATCAATTGGTGAATCCAACCTTTGGTTGTTGATTAAAATTAATTGACGCTTGGATATTGGTCTTTGGTACCATACAAGTTATTTCTCTTATTGATCCGTCTCATAGATTACTATCTGTTCGATTGCAGATTGATTTGAGAAATAGAGATATAACTCTTGGATGTATTTTCCTTGATTGAGTCTGACTGTCTAGTTGATTCTCTTGAAAATATATTGGAGTTAGTCCAAACAGATTGCCTGAACGAAATATTGGGTGTGGTTGTTAGACCCCCGGTTTTTCAATTGGTATCAGAGCAGGCAAACATGATAAACCTAATAAGTTTGTGTTTGATTGTTTCCAAATATTGTCCCTATGGGAAACCTCCTTGTGAAACTTGTTCTGGGCATCTGTGGCACATACCAGAAATCTTCAAAGATTGTTCAGAGTTTATTATTGTCTAAAGTGCTGGCCTCTTAAGATAATCTCACATCATCTAAGACGTTATAAATCCTAGATGATAGAAAACAATCTAAAGGAAAAATTACATATTCCTCTAAAAAGATTCGTTGCAGGAAACGTGTAAATAAAAGCTCAAGGATATGGAACCTCACTAGATATCTTATTAATCTTTTTGAGGAATACTATCGAGATGGATCAATTGACAAAGATCTGTTTATGGATTTTGAAAACGTTTTCAAATCTCTGGAACGACTTGTCTTGATTAAGGAAAAGGTTTGTGCTGGAAAAAATTCTAATTCTGGCATTCGTGGCACACATGCGAGTTCTGGCAACAACCCAGTCAAAATCGATAAAAAGATTGTTACAAGCGGTGTTGCAAGTTCCAGCCATTGGAAAAATCCTTCTTTTAATCTTAAGGAGTCAAAATTTTCAAATAACCCTGAGTATCATCATTACTATGATTATACTTCTGGTACGTTTCACAAATGTCAACCGAAGAAGATGCATGAGGATTCCTCTGCTTATCTTTCCTCTTGGTAACAAGATTGGCGTCAACCCATTTGTATATAACTTGGAATGGGGCAAGTAACGGTCTGATTTGTTTTGTATCTTTGTATTATGGGTTAGTTTTATTTTTTAAATCTATTTTTCCTTGGAGAAAAACTCGTTCGAAAGATTTTTTCTGTCCACCCAAGGTTAAATAAAGTGATGTAGTTTTTCTACTATCTTTTTTCTGCACTATGTTGATTTTTCTTCACAACTAAAAATCATGCTTTCCTTCTATGGGTCGCGGTACATGAACGGGTACAAGCCCATCAATGGGTATATAAGAGTTGTGGTACGCGTTCCCTTCCTCTTCCTTTCCTTGTCCGCGTACGTGAACTAAGTCACTTCTAGGTTTCGGGTTTTCAACTCCATTAAAGATTGTTCTTGGAGGTCCAAGGGAGGAAAAGGGTTGTTTTCATCCTCAAGAAGTTTTTCAAGTAAGTTTCTTCCTTCTTTTTGATCTTATTTTTTAGAGCTCATGGGAAATTTCAAGGTTTCAAAGAAGGTTTTAAAATACTTGGATTCATCCTCTTCTAGCATGATCTTACCTAAAAATCAAGATTATATTGGAATTAGATTTGTCAATGATTCTAGTAGTAAAATCTTTGAAAAGATTTCTTCTAGTGGTTTCATTTTAGAAAAGAAATTGGATATGGTTAGTGGTCAGAAAGAAGATTTGGTTTGTTTTGAGAAATTTAATCTTGGAAACATCTTTAATGGTCTCGATGAATATTTTGACACTCTAACAAGAATCTTTTATGCTAACATCCATGATGTTGATCTTGATGACATGGAATTCAAGACCATGATAAATAGAAAAAGGAAGAGTTGATTTCAAGGATTACCAAAATTCCTTTGGGTAATTTCCACCTTCCTAGACCAAGGGAAGAAAGACCATCTTATGAAACCATTTCTAATGGTCTTTGTGGCAAGAGTGTTGATTGGATTGAAGGGAAATTTCCTACTAATTATCTTAGTCTTGCCTTGATGTCTTTTAGAAAACTTGGTATATCTAATCTTTGTCCCTCCACAATTGAGAACTCTCAGTGGAGTTGTGAGTTTGCGGAGTTAGTCTATTTCCTTGAATTCAATGAATTGGGTTCCCGAAGTCTTGATATTTATGGATTCATCATTCTTCAAATGCTCTCAATGACGTCATCCAACAAGAAGTTAGGCTTTCCTTGCTTAATTGAGAAAATTTGTCGAGCATATTCTATTGCTCTTATTGGAAACTCCATTGGAACTCCTAAACTTGTTCATCCTTATACTTTCAAACGTATGAAGGAGAATGCTTGCAAAAGACAAAGATGTGATTCCCTTGACGGTTCTTGTGATCCTACCACCTTGAGTCTTCTTCACCAAATTTACAAGGGTGTGTAGGATCAATTCCAAGGTAAAATGTGTGCAAGAACAATTACGAGTAATTGCCACTAAGTTTCCTGAAATCAAGGCAGATATGGATATTGTTCAAGCCTCTTGGATGGTTTCCGATGATGAAGACGATGATTAAATTCTTTTTCTCTCGTTGGTTTTCATTTTTTCTAGGAAACTTCTTATGAGAATTTATTCTTGTGTTTTAAGAAGGATAACTAGGGTTTGGAATAACTTATATTGTGATTACACATTGATATTGTCAACGATTTTCATTTTTAATGTTTTTATATTTATTTATTTAAATTTTAAAGTTTATTTGGAAGATGATTTTGCAGTATTAATCTTTATTGGTTTTATATATTGCAAAAAAATTGTTATGGGATATGTGGGTTTGCGTCCGTGAACTACGATTGTCCCATACATGTCAAAGGTTAAGCTTATTATGTCATTATGCAAATATTGATGGAAGATAGGATGGATTTTTGATTAAAAAGATTAAGCCTATGATATCATCATGCAAATATTGATGAAAAAATAGAATGTATCTTTGAATATTCCGCAGTATTGATCTTTCCCTGATCCACTTCTATGTGAAAGTATTGTATGGCTACTTAAGTTCTCTTATGTTGAGCATTTCTGATTAAATTAATATGGGTTCTCTTGTGGTTAATTTAACTGAGTTTTCTGGATACAAGTTCACGTTTCATGTGATTTGTTAATGTCCAAAGAAATCCTTCTTTTCTTGCAAAACTAAGGTCGCTCTTGTTGTTCTTTCGGGAATGACATTTTATAGGGGAGAGTTCTTTTTAAAATTGTGCTTAGTTGCCAAATCTTTGTGGGGGAGTGCGGCTGTGGAATATTGTATGAGTTTTCTTGTATCTTCATAAACTCGATGAATACACTAATTTTCGACTATGTGAAATCATCGTAACAAAGTTGATATGTTCTCTTTTAGTCATGAAGTATCTCTATGAGAATTTCATTATGATCTCACTAGTTTTCGTACATTTTCCAATTTATATTGACAAAAAGGGGGGAAATTAATGTGTAATTCACACTACAAATACATATGGTTTACGGATCATTATGTAAGGGGGAGTGGTTTCCATTGTGAGATGAAGTATTGACTAAGGGGGAGCGATACATATTACCATAGTATTATTGTCAAAGTTGTGATACAATTGGACTTTGATGCTTGTAATAATACTAGGACACTGTATAACAATAACTGAAAACAATTATTTTCTTATTGTTATGGCTACGGATCTTCAACAACTATGATGCTGAGTTGAACACATTCAGAATCACTGGAGTACTTGGAAGTGACGAAGATTTCGAGTAATGTTGAAGAACCAAGGAAATCAAGCATTTGGATGATAAGCTACAAAGTTTATTTATTTTGTAATCCGTATGTATTGATAGTTTTGTCACTAAAATTGACAAAGAGGAAGATTGTTAGAGCACTGCTCGGTCGAAATCGCAAGAATTGCTATCTCAAGCTTGTTGTCAAGTTTAGTTGCCAAAACTATAAGTTTTGATTTCTAGTCTACTTATAGCTATGTCTCGGATTAGGAAAGAATGTATAGTTGATCTTTAGACTTCACGGCATTCATCGATTGAAGACGAAGAACTACTAAGGAGATCTTGTGGAACTTCATCAACAAAAGGTATGTGGAGACTTGAACTTATCTATCACTCAGAAGTCTATTTCTATTCTATCTCCTATTGAGACAAAATTCGTATAGCTATATAGACTTTGTATTATACACATTTGATATTTCGAGCTGAGTTTCACTCGCTTACATATTTCTCAAAATATGTGTTGGTAAGATTTCGCTTTAACCAAGTTCATCTTTATTCTTGACGAAAATCAAAAGATGATTATGTGAAAATCGTCTGGTAACATCTTACATGATTTGTGTGAGACAGTCATTTGATGTAGTATCAGAATGTTTCAGATTGATCTATTGATCACTTGAAAATTGCTTTGAAGGTAATAGTTTGTGTGCGACAACTATTCCCGTCTTCCAAGAATGTTTCAATAATTAAGATGGAGTATAGAACGGTTAACCATTGATTGGATATAGCACAGTCGTACTTGTATGCTAACTTTTGCAAGTTATTCCAAGTCCGGGAATCATAGTATGCATATCTGTATGCGTACTGGTTGGTTAGTTGAAAGTCCAGGAACTTAGTATGCATACCCGTATGTGTACCGGCGTAATAGTTTATGTCCTGGAATTCAGCTGAGTTTGGTGGTGTACAACAGGATGCGTACCCATTTGCATACTAGAGAACCCAGACCAAGTCCGGAACTCTAAGTATGCATACCTGTTTGCATACTTGAGTGGGTTAAGTTCTAAAATCGGTTTGTTCATGAACAAATACATTTATATATTATGGAATGCAATCTTTTGCAAACCGTGGCTATAATGTTCATGAATTGATTCAAGTGAATCAAAATCGGTTTTGCTTCAATTGTGTCTTGTATACTTCTACGAGAATATAAACAATTGAACAACTCATTAACTAGTTTCATTTGAGTCATTTGAACTAGTTGTGATTAAGATAAACAAGGTTGATATGAAAGTGTTCATATGGCTAAATTCGGTTAACTATTGTTGAGCCAAGTATGTGAACATGTTTGGGTACGGTTACGCATACCTAAATGAAGACACATTTCATTTGTGTATAACAAGCTAAGTTCGACCTAGCGGTGAAAGATATTAGCTTGAATCTAATCAGGTTTTGATCTGACGGTGAATATTGAATGCTTTGTTACCAAGGTAGCATTGATTGAAACCCTGATTTGAAGACTATATAAGGGAGAACTCTAGCAACTGGGAACTTAATCCCCACACCTCTTGTGTGATACTAGTTGCGACTAGAGTCAATTCTCCTTTAACCTAGGTTTTTCCTAAAACCATTATAGGTTAACGACTTCATTGGGATTCTGAAGCCAGACCCAACTATTTTCTCTATAGTTGCGTGTTCCGATCTTACTTTGTTCTATCTATTGAGTATTATCTTCTCTAAGATTTGCTCGAGATTTAATCTCCGATAGGTAAGATAAAAAGTAATCACAAAGATCTTCGTCTCATCGTTTGTGATTCCACAATATCTTGTTTCGCTTCCATACGATTAAGATTATTATGAGGTAATTGATTTTACTAGGCTGTTCTTCGGGAATATAAGATCGGTGTATCAATTAGTTCATGTTCACCTTGATTTATCAAAAGACAGAACAAAAACTCGTAGGTATTTCTGTGGGAGACATATTTTTCTGTGTGATACGGATTTGCGTATCAAGTCTTCGACTTTGGGTCGTAGCAACTCTTAGTTGTGGGTGAGATCAGCTAAAGGAATCAAGTGCGCAGAATCCGGCATGGTTCAAGAGGCGTAAGTAACGCCATTGTACCTTAATCAGTGTGATATTGGTTACGGATTAACTACATTCCAGTCCGAAGTTAACTTGTAGTAAGCTGGAGTCTATAGCGGCTTAAGAGAGTGTGGTGTTCAAATAACAACTAGGTGCCGGGGTTTTTCTGCATTTGCGGTTTCCTCGTTAACAAAATTTTCGGTGTCTGTGTTATTTCTTTTCCGCATTATATTTTTATATAATTGAAAAATCACAGGTTTTGCGTAGTTCAATCAATTAGATAATCCAACCTTTGGTTGTTGATATAAATTGATTAACGCTTGGATATTGGTCTTTGGTACCATCCAAGTTATTTCTCATATTAATTCGGCTCATAAATTTCTATCTGTTCGATTGCAGATTGATTTAGAAATTGAGATATAACTCTTGGATGTATTTTCCTTGATTGAGTCTGACTGTCTAATTGATTCACTTGGAGATATATTGGAGTTTGTCCATACAGATTTCCTAAAAGAAATATTGGGTGTGTTGGTAGACCCCGCTTTTTCACTTTTACCACCTCTCAAGAACAATCTTAAAAAAATCACTTAAGATCAATTTTCAGATATCTATCTTGAGGAATCACAATGTCTGAGACGAAGAGAACTTTGTGATTTCTATCTATCTTGCCTGAAAGAGATTACAAGAACCTCGATAACAGAAAAGTAATATCATGATACAAGAACTATCAAGGTAAAGATAGTTGGCCCTGGCTTCACAAATCCCCAAAGCGAAGTCTTTCAGTCGCAGACCTAAATATATTTCTCATAGGAAACCTAGGTCAATAGAGGACGACTCTAGCAACCAACTAGGACACAAAGTATCATGAATTGAATTTCCGAGTTGAAAGAACATCTCTATTTATAGTATTTTAAGACAGGGTGTTTCTTAGAATTCAAACTAAGATAACTTGGGAATCAAGCAAACACTTTCTCTGTTTATATGAAACACTAGTTAGGCCTTCAATTAAACATATGAGAATTAGTCTTGAAAATAGAATATAATATTATACACTATGGTCCAATTACAGAACCCTGTATAATGACTGTTCGGTTTGGAAAATATGCCATATGAACAATAAGAAAATTGATGTTCATTAAAACACTTAAGAATTTAATTACGATGCACACACATAACTGTTTAGGTGATCAACGAAAACTTAGAAGTGTTTAAGAGAGTTATAGCAATGCTAAACATATTTAAAATATAAGTCTTTGAGCATCTGGCAAATTCCATTGAGACCGTTGGAGAAACGGTTCTTGAACGTCAAGGCTTGTTTACGAGTCAAGGTGCTGCTAGCCTTTTAACAACGGGTTCGTGAAGTGTCCCAATCTGAACTTACGATTTGTGAACCGATTCGCCAACCTTTCCCTGAATTTCTAAAACTCATATATCTATAGTTTTAGAAGTGGTTCGCCAATCTACCCTGAGTAGAAATAACCGAAGTTCTTAATTTCTCTTTTATGATGTTTGAAACATTCCCAAGTTATAAAAGCACTTGTATGGGAAATTTTCAATTGATCCGCAAATTAATTTTAAGACAATAAATTGTTTCGAACTAATATTGTTAAGGATTGTTGAACATCTTTGCTAGAATCATATCTTGAGATTTTTAACAAGACAAGCTTGACTCCAATTTTTTTATTTGTAAATCTACTATAAGTTATACGACATAGTCTCAATAGATAAAATGGTAAGTTAATGAGTAAAATAGAATGGTTCAGTCTTTAGATATATGATATAGAAGTTCTATAAATGTCTTCGTCGATCTTCATTTTTCGAGGGTGGTGTCTGATACTCAACTACCAATTTCTAACCTAGCCCGAGACTTGACATAGTAGACAAGAAATCAAGATATAGTTTTGATCAACTAACATTGACAACAAGCTTTAGATAGCAAAACTTGTGGGTTCAACCGAGCAATGCTTTAATAGTTCGCAAATTTTATACAACTAGCTGGTGATGGTAGATTCCCTATGCACATATCTAGCCACCCAGAGCGAGTTAATTCAGTCGCTCTAAGAGGCGGGTGGTCTGAGTTCAATTTGGTGTTCAAGTTACTTCCCATGTCAAGAAATATCCCAAAGATATCCTTGATGGCGTGCATATTATATACAACCAAGAAAATATAAGACTCATATTGTTCAAGTTATATTAGAACGATAGTGAGAGTCTACAAATGCGTTCTTCAGAGGATTCAAAAGTTGCGTAAAACAAGTAATAACATTGTTTCCATGACGTATCAATCAATCCCTGAGTTCGAAGATGTGCGTAAGCTATAGTTGAGCCTTAAGAGGATTGTGTTATACAGTTTTATTTATAACAAGTTTGTTGGCTATTATGAAAAAAGACACCTTCTTCAGTTTCGGGGAAGAAATGTGAAATCCATCAACCCCTATCGAAGTAAAGAGATTTCTCAGAATGATTGGGAGAAATTGACAAGGGATGGTCCACATTTGGAACAAGTTAAAGATTTTGTCCAGGAGGCTCGTGATGACATTGATTACCTTTCTTGGTTTAACACGATTTACAAGGAAAATATTTTTAAGAAACCGCAAAATTTGGGTCGAGTGGATTTTCCAGATTTGGCTAGGAATACGATTCCACTTTATGATGAATATATTCCTTCCCACTCTCCACCACAGGGACCGGCATATTTTTGTATCCTAGTAGTCAATTGGGTTCATCGCCGGCTCTGCCACCATTTAATTGAGAAAACAGACTGAATCTTCGAAAGGAAATATAATTATTGTTCTAATTAATCATGAATATCTCGAACGGACTTATTTATATTGGGGTATATAAGCTACACCCGAGCAGTATCAGAGGTCGTTGGATGATTATAATTGAAAAAGCGGGGGTCTAAAAACCACACCCAATATTTCGTTTCCGCAATCTGTATGGACAAACTCCAATTTAATTACAAGAGAATCAACTAGACAGTCAGACTCAATCAAGGAAAATATATCCAAGATTTATACCTCAATTTCTCAAATCAATCTGCAATCGAACAGATAAAAATATGTGAGCCGTATTAATAAGAGAAATAACTTGGATGGTACCAAAGACCAATATCCAAGCGTTAATCAATTTCAATCAACAGCCAAAGGTTGGATTCACCAATTGATTGAACTACGCACAACCTGTGATATAATTCGGAAAATAAATAAGAGAGAAGAAGATGAGAAAGAATAATAAGGAAGATATGATTTATCTGCACGGTTTGGTGTCGATAAGACCAAGCAAATTACTGATACACCCAATAAAGGATAAGGGCAGCCCCAGTCGGTCCAATGGTAAAAAGATTATTTTTCCATTCAAACAAATCTGATGATATCTTCTTCGTATGATATCCGAATGACACGTTCGAGTAGTCCATTCCGCCTAACTTTTCGAGATCTATCTAACGATACTAGTTTCGTAACTAAATTGTTGTTAGATTAATTTATAATAATTAATGTTCGCGTTAAATTAATCGAGTCATTATCGACTAATACGTCTCTTGACTAGTCTAATAACGTTGACGCCCTTGAGGGTCCTTACATTCTCCCCACCTTGTATCATTTCCGTCCTCGAAAATCGAACCACCTTCTGGTCTTCAAAAAATCCCCACCTTATAGAATCATCCCAACTCTAGTCTAAGTGTAAACAACATGAAACAGAGCACAAACCTATATGACTTTTTATAATTAAAATTTGTGGCTCTAGGTTCAACTACGTTGATTTAAATTCTATCAAATAGGGAAGTCTAAATTTTCTTACACTAATTTATATAATGGGAAAATTATAAGTTTTAGTCTCTAAGATCTTTACACTAATTCCTATTTTATAAAATAGGTGTCTCTAATTACAAGGAAGAATCTACAAATCTTTCTAAGTGAATTTACATATATTGGTTTTCCAGATTAAATTACAACATACTTCTATGATCGGTCATCTCTGAACGCAGTTGCCCTGTCAAGGTTGGCCAATCCCAACAATGCCTTCCTACGAACAGAGAAAACACAACCTTTCTCTAGTCCCCAGTGCTGGATTAACTATTTATTAATTTATTAAAATTAATTAGTTTCTAAACTTTTACCGTAATTCTTATTATTTTACTTCGTAAATATATGAATGGTTCACGGCATTTTAAACAACTTAGTTATTAAAATTTATTTTATTATTTTTCATTATTTATTTATTTATTTTATCAAGATAAATAATCCAAATTAGATTTCACATCAGTTTTATAATATCTGATATTATTTGATATGTTAGCTTTGTTGTACTACCGTTATATCGATTATCCAAATATTACTATTATTATTTCCAATGTATCTATTTGTTTATTTCACTATGTGACTTGCTATAAATAAGTAACCGCTAACAATTTTTTTCCCATAGTTATTCAGTATTAATACTTTATTATTATTATAATATTTATTTCTTATTTCGTAGGCCGATAAAAGTTAATCATAGTTAACAATAATGCCAAATTTAATCCTATTTTTAATACTAGATTTGATTTGATCTAACTTTACTTCCTTAAATTTATATTATTGCTAAGTAATCCTTAAGTTGTACTATTAATAAACATAATATTTTGATATTAGTATCCTATAATTATTATCCAAAGGACATTTACAATAATTCTAAATTTTATATTATTATTTACTTATCTTATCAAGAATTATTGTCTTAATTATATTATCATTTTCATTATTCTTAAGTTAATAGTCCAGTTGGTACACTAAGCCTTAATCTTCTAAATATAATCCTACATTCGCGAAAAGATTGATATATTAGATTTTATTTATCCATATTGAATCCATATACTCTATCTTGTTAAATATTGGCGTTGGCAAATTAATATGATCTACATTTGAGTCTGCATAAAATTTTAATAGTCTTTAGATTTTGGTATTAAAAATAAATATCTTATTCATAGGCAAATTTATTGTCCTTTAAGTCTTATATTGTTCTAAGCGCAAGTACTATAAATATCGTTTCATGTGTATAATTTAGTAATTTAGTGAATCATTTATTGGACTAAAGATAATCTAGGTATAAGATCGTTAACAAGTTTAGTCTTTATTGTATTCATCATATGACCTCACGATTTTAATCCTAACTAATAAGTCTTATATTACCCATCTGGTTTGAACGCAAAACACATAATTCTAATTTATTATTAGTTAACTTTGCAAAACTTAATCGTACTGCACTAATAATTTTTCTTAGCTATTTAATCTTAATCATTGTTTTATCGCTATATATTTGTTAATGAGATTTTAATTTAATTTATGCTCAATATAATACTAGTTTAAATTCTAACAGTTTAGGTTCGTCATATCAAGTTTCCATTTCAAAGGATGATTGAATCTATTTACGAAGAAGGATCCTATTAATATATGAATTTATTTTCTTTTAATTCTTATATTACACTAAGTATCCGAATATTATTATTATTGCTTTGTTTCTAATAGTTTCATCCTAAATATTTACTGGGTCATTTGCTAGATTAAAAATAATTTCGTTACAAAATTGATAACTATTCAAGTCTTTTAATTTTATATATTATGTCCTCTCTTTCTTAAGTCTAACGTCAAATAAGTATTATATTAAATATCTAGTTTATAATAAAACATATATTCTAATTCTCATTAGTTTAATTTACTAAATTTAACCATAGATAAGCGCTACTAATTCCCATATTTATCTAATCATAATTATTATTATTATCGTTATATATCTTTAATGAAATTTTAGTTAAGTTAAATTTAATATAATACTAGTAGATAAATGCTAATTATCGCTTTACTAAAATTGTTATTACTTTTATTATCTTTTATAGCTATTATTATAATATTTTTATTCTTAACATTGATAGTTGAACTATTATTCTAACTATTCTTACAAAACTATTGAATCCCAAAAATATCATTAACATTTATTTAATTATAACTGATGATTCAACATATGAGTCAAGGTACTTAGTAAGTTTCTATGTGACTTTCAATATTTACCAATAATACCAATCTCACTAGTTTTAGTATTAAATTGTCTACGTGTTCATACTTTTTAGACTAATTATTCTCTAATCTTGATTAGCTGAGTTATTGGTTTACCCTACAAATTTTATTTCGTACATATACAAACAATCAAACAAGCAAATCAATCAATCAAATAAATCTTTTAACTATTGATAGATTTTAGTGATTAAGATTTATCTCACAACCCAACCCAGTTCTAAACTAATTCAGTTCACTAACTGGCACTGGCTATTCCTATTGTTTCCCATATAAGATCTAATAGTGTGCTCTGATACCAATATTGTAGCGCCCCCTAAGCTAGCAGCTGACTAATCCAAGAGATTAACTAAATAAGAGGTACTAAAATTTAAATCAGTTAGTTAAACATTCAATTAAGAAATCTGCTACAAAACTTATCCCAAAACTAGCCCCGCTCAGAAATATATATATCCAAGAACTTCTCTCAAATGATACATATACAATAGTCATTTGGTTACAAATAGAATATACAACATAATAAACATAGCAAATGTTAACCAACTAACCAACTCAACTCCTCGAAGCTTCCGCTGCGCAACTCTTATCTGTCTCTGAAACTGAAAGTGGGAATGGGTGAGCACATCATCCCTAAAAGGGGTTCCCCGCAGGAATTAACATTTAACTTTCATGTAATCATTGAAAATGATTTGAAAACAATTCATGTTTTTCCTAAACGTTAAAGCGCAATCAATTTCACATAGGTAAACAATCATGTATATGGAACTAACTCCTTCCAAACAATATATAATAATGGTGACTCGTCCCGCACCTAGATAGATATATGGTGACTCGTCCCGCACCTAGTGATTGCATAAATGCTCGAATTCATGTAGATATAAATGAAGGGGCAGTATCCTATATACCATAGATGGAAATTCTCATTTCCCAAACAATTCATAAAGACGAACAAGGCATTACAATTCCTTTCCAAGCAATGGAAAGATTAAAAAAAATAACAGAACTTTCATAATTCAAAGTTAAACAAATGCATGGAAAGTACAACCATACAATGCATGAATTTGTTAAACAAAAACTTTTGTAAAGGAAAACGACAATAATCATAATAGGGTTAAATATAAATTCCCACCTCTTTTGATGACAAGCCACACTTCAAGATCCACGATCCACTGGTTCATCCTTTGAATCGATCGGTGTTAATACAGACTAACTGTTAATCACACAAGAAGTCTAAGAAACTAGCCAAGATGGCTCACACAAGAATTATACAAATCTATCTAATGGTTCTAAGCCCATTTATGGTTCTACACTTCTTTATTATCCATCTCTTGCATATCTAAAGGTTTAACTAGTCCAATTAGATTGATTCTATAATCCATAGTTAAGTCTTATGAATATCTACAACTTTGTAGAATAAGCCAAAGGCTAAATCAGACCATAAGGGTCCAATACATCAAAATGGGAACATTAAACCTAAACCCAAGTCCAACTAAACAAGCCCACTAATCCAAAGCCTGCTCCACCTGAGTCTATTGACTGACACTAACAGTCAACGTCTGGTCAACAAAGTCGTCTAACGGTCGACGTCAGTCCAAGGTCAAAGTCCAGGGTTAATGGCCAACGAGTTAACTCCGTCAACTGAGTCAAACAGGAATTGGTGAGTCAACAGGTCCGACTCAGTCAAATTAACTGAGTCAGCCAAACAAAAATGAATTGGACTGAATAAGTTCAGTCAGATAGGCCAAGGGTTCTTACACAAATGTAACTCTAATCTCTTAAATCTATTCTATTCAACAATATACAAATCTTCCCTTTTAAGACAACTCTAATTCACTTTATATTACAAATACAAGTTACCTTGATCAACAGATGCAGGCTTCCGCTAATTCCAATGCTGTAACAAAGTTACAATCTACTTAATCTCATAAATTCTTAAGAAAACTACCACCTCAACTCATACCACACACCACCACAAAGAATTTAACCATTCTATGTACATCCATATCTTCACAATTGCAGCTAAGCAATAAGCTCCCTCACCCCAGTTCAGTTCAATACTACTAACCATAGTCTCAACTTCAATTCTCCCTGTATCACCACCATCATCTCAAATAACAGTCAAAACAATTACAGTAACTTAACACACCAACAACTCCAGTACCAATTCTAACACCTGCAACATTATACCTGTGCTTACCAATTACACTAATTACAACTCCAACATCAATTGTTATTTTTTTTCCCTTAACTCTTAAGAACACCAGTTCACTTCCAAATCTGTATCCTTATCAATCACAGTTCATTCACAATCATACAAACTATGAAATCCAAATAATTCAACTTGAACTACTTCAATTAATATAAATTACCTCAAAGACAGTTTAACTCAAGCAATTGAATTCACTTCAGCAACCCATCGATCTTCATCACCATCTGTTCTTGACCAAACATTGATTCAATTCATAGATATCAACTTCTCTGATTCGAACACAAACAAACACCTAATTCTTTACATCAACAAAACCCACTTCTAATCATCCTCATAGAAAAAAAATTTCATCTTCCATAGCTTCTCTGAGTTTTTGTTACAAACCTTGGATCTTCGATTCATCACTGAATCCACTAAGAACAATTGATAATTCTTCTTCCTTGTTCTAATAATGAAATCCCATCATCAGTAACCAAAACTTAAAGTTTACCCTAAGTTTCTTTTCGATTTCAACCTCAGAATCGACTCACAAATCTTCCGTTTGATCTCTCAAAATCGACAGAGAATGAATAGCAGAAGAAGAAGGGGGAAAAGAAGAAGAAAGAAGAGAGAAGCAGATGAGAAAGAATAACAAGGAAGATATGATTTATCTGCACGGTTTGGTGTCGATAAGACCAAGCAAATTACTGATACACCCAATAAAGGATAAGGGCAGCCCCAGTCGGTCCAATGGTAAAAAGATTATTTTTCCCTTCAAACAAATCTAATGATATCTTCTTCGTATGATATCCGAATGACACGTTCGAGTAGTCCATTCCGCTTAACTTTTCGAGATCTACATAACGATACTAGTTTCGCAACTAAATTGTTGTTAGATTAATTTATAATGATTAACGTTCGCGTTAAACTAATCGAGTCATTATCGGCTAATACGTCTCTTGACTAGTCTAATAGCGTTGACGCCCTTGAGGGTCCTTACAGTTTCTATGATTGAAATGAGAGTTTAGATTACATAACCAATGGTGGACATAAGCATTGTTGTGGAAACACATTTATGTATAAGTCATATTCCTTGAACCAAAGTTTGCGAACTTTGTTGATCAAGAGAACCGGAAGAATGGCGTGAGCCAAGTCCGCGAACTGCCGAAGTTCTCAAACCCGAGAATTTCTGCTGGAGTTGACAAACTACTTGCGTGAATCTAAGTCCGCAAACTCAGTCCGTGAACCCAGTTAGCAAACCGGCGAAGTTCTCAAACCCGATAATTTCTGCTGGATTTTGTAAACTCTGCCCGGTAACTTAAGTCCGCGAACCTAGTCTGCGAACTTGAGAAGGTTATATATCTGAAGATGATTTCTGAACTTAAACTTTAAAAATACTAAGGAATGCAGTTTGCAAACCGTGGATATAAAAGTTCATGAACCGATTCAAGTGAAGCAAATCATCTTTGCTTCAATTGTATCTTGTGTAGTACATGAGATTTCCTTGCAATTGAAACAACTCTCTAACTAGCTCATTGGAAGTCATTTGAACTAGTTATGGTGAAGAAGAACATGGTTGATATGAAATGCTCATATGGATAACCTTTTGGTTAACTATTGTTGAACCAACAAACCTAGAAGCGTGCATTGTCAAGTGTGTGTAACAAGCTAAGTTTTCGATCTAACGGTTGAGAAATATTAGCTTGAATCTAAATCAGGTTTTCATCTAACGATGAATATTGAATGCTTTGTTACTAAGCTAACATTGATTGCAAACCCTGATTTAAAGGAGATATCTAGTATTGTGCAAAACTAATCCCCACACCTTACGTGTGATACTAGTTTACGTGCTAGGATCGATTCTCCTTTAACTTTTGGTTTTCTTCTTCTAAAACCAGGTTAACGACTTAAAGACTTCATTGGGATTGTGAAGCCAGACCGATACTACTTTTATCGTAGTTGTGTGATCTGATCTTGCATCTTCTATCGTACGAGTACAATCAGATTGATTGGCTTGAGATTGGTATCTACGATAGGAAAGATATAAAAAGTAATCACAAACATCTTCATCTCATTGTTTGTGATTCCGCAACATCTTGTTTCGCTACCATACGATTAAGATTGTTGTGAGGTGATTGATAACTCTAGGCTGTTCTTCGGGAATATAAGATCGGATTATCAATTGGTTCCTGTTCTCCTTGATTATTATCAAAAGACGGAACAGAACTTTTAGGGTTTATCTGTGGGAGACAGATTGATCCTTTGATAAACTTGTCTGTGGGAGATAGATTTGTTTATTGTCAAAGCCTGCGATTTTGGGTCGTAGCAACTCTTAGTTGTGGGTGAGATCAGTTAAGGGAATCGAGTGCGCAGTATCCTGCTGGGATCAGAGGCGTAGGAGCATAACTGTACCTTGGATCAGTGGGAGATCTATTAGGGTTCAACTACAGTCCAATCCGAAGTTAGCTTGGAGTAGGCTAGAGTTTTTAACGGCTTAATACAGTTTGTGTTCAATCTGGACTAGGTCCCGGGGTTTTTCTGCATTTGCGAATTCCTCGTTAACAAAAATTTTGGTGTCTGTGTTATTTCAATTTCCGCATTATATTGTTTTACCTTTATAATTGTAATAATACAAGTTGTGTGTTAAATCTTCAATTAGAGTAATCCAACCTTTGGTTGTTGATTTCATTGATTGATCCTTGGATATTGGTCTTTGGTACCATCCAAGTTATTCCTTGTGTTTGATTAAGGACTCTCTTATTTCTGTTAGCTCGAGTAAATCAACACAAGAGAGATATATTAACTCCTCGATATACTTTAATCTCGATTGAGTCTGACTATATAGTTGATTCTCCAGCAAAGTATATTGGAGTTAGTCCATACGGATTTCTAAGCGAAATATTGGGTGGTGTTGTTAGACCCCCGTTTTTTCAATTGGTATTAGAGCAGGCAAACACGTTAAAGACCTTATAAGTCTATGTTTGTAGCGATCTAATTATGGACGAGTCTATCTCTAATAACGTACCAGTTCAGAAATTACCAGATGATTCTAAAAGCTTGGATTCACCTGAGAGAACTGTCACATCTAAGTCAATATCTAGACATTCTCTTGAGGTAAAAACTGTTGATTGAGAAACTCTTCTAGAAGAACAGTTGGATGAACTTTCTGATGAAGGTGATTTAGATATTGATAGAGATGTTGATGTGGAAGTCTCAGAGTATGTTAAATTTTTGGATTCGTGGAATATGAAGAAGATTACAACTTCTCATGTCTCACCTCTTCTGACTCCTCTCTGTCGAGAAAACAAGAAATTAAGAAGATGTTACACAGGTGTTTATTTTTCGAATCGTTCTAACGAATCGATCCTCAAGGATTCTGAGGAAAACCTACGTATGAAGTCAATTGAATGGGATAATCTTTATCAAAAGTACTTTTTGTTGGAAGAGAAACTTGCAGAATCTAAAGAAAGGTTTAACTCTCAATAAATTAGTTTTGATGACATAGAAAGTGCTTGTCTCGCTCGAGAAAAATGCCTTGAGGCTGATTTATCTGCTGCTCTTGATAAAATCAAGATGTTGGAAGATGACTTGAAAAAGTTCAATACTAGTTCAAGAAAATTAAACACTATGCTAGAAGCAAGTAAAATGATACACGAGGATTGGGCTATAAGGGAATAGATGCTCCAAGTATTAGCAAAGAGGTAAAATTTGTCAAGGCTAGTGATTCTTCTCAACAAAAGGTTTCCACTGATGGAAAAAGTGAAATACCTTCACCGGAAATTAAGGTTCGAAAGAGCAAAGTATATCAACCTCCAAAGTCAGCACATACGGATCGAGGTAAGAACATTCCTTATGTTTGCCACTATTGCGGAAATAAAGGTCACCTAGAAAGGAGATGTTGTTTCCGTATAAGGAATGAGAAACTTCTTGATGTTCTTGTTTGGGAATCACAAGAAGTTGTGAAACCAGGATCATATGTTAAGGCTAATCCACTTAATGTTACAGGTTGTAACTGTCCAACCTTTAGGCAAAGGAATCAGTGTTGTGATAAACCTATTTTTGCCTATAAACGGCATACGAATTCTTTTCACAATCGTAATGGTTATCAAAAGGATAACTTTGTAAAGACGATGACAAGATCCGATATTCCCAGTTGGAGAAAGACTAACTTGCAAAAGAATAGTAAATCCAATCCTCTTTCGAGAAATATTGAAGAGAGTAGCGGGAAGAAGGTTTCGGTTGTTCCTCAACGCACACATAAATGGGTTCCAAAGAAAGTCAATGACACCTTGAGTGTGAAAATGAATTATCTCCCTGAAAATTCCATGACTATGGAGAAGGCAGTATCCATGATGTTGGAACTTAAAGAGTTCTTTGGAAAGATGGATTTGGATGTGAAAGGTTCTAAAAGTGATTTCTTTCATGATAATCCAAAAGTCACTTGTGGTGAGAAAGACATTGTTCATCTCAACACAACTTGAGTGTGTTTTAAGTGCATCCTCACCAAGGAATGCCCTGTTATGTATACGGTGAGGGAATCACGAAAATTGGGGCGCACAGATTATGTTTGGTAAGGCTGTAGAATTCAATTGGATTCATCTAAAAAGGTATGTCTATAAACTTGAGAAATTTTTATGTTTTTATTACTTGTTTGAGTACTTATAATGATCCATGTACCTTGATTATCGTTCATTTCTACCTAACTTGATATGTGTTTAAGGTTCTTAAATGTTTAGGTTTGAAAACATTAGTTCGGGATGTTTGGAATTCATGGTACACATACCAAGTATGCATAACATCATTTAAAACCAAAATCCTGGGTTTTAAGTTCGCAAACCCCGTCTGCATACTGCTCCAGGATACAAAAATTCGTTTGCAAACCCGTATGCATACTAGACGTCGATATTCGGTAAACTTGTTTTGGCGGTAACTTCTTCGTCCGAACTCGGATGGATCTCATTTTTTTTGGAATCTCTTACTCTTTGAATTCTATTCAAAATGGAGATGAGAAAACTTGAATTTGGATGAGTTGAGATTGGTATTTGTCATGTCTCTTGTTTTTGAGTGTTTTCTCCGTTTCGTCGCACTTGTTCCACTTCTCTTGGACTTGGGCACTTGGATTCATGGAATAGTACTCTTATAAGATCATTTGTAGATTTTACAAGAATGTTGTTGGTGAATCAAAAAGAATAAAGTTCAAGAATGGGCAGTAGTACGCATTTATGTGATTCTTGAATATTCACAATCATTTTATGTGAACTATGGTGCATGGTCGTTAATGACTTTGTATGTTCTTCTTTGTTAAGAAAATATTTTTTTAACACCTTTGGTAGCTATTATTGGTGTAAATCCATGCGAAAAAGATTGATTCTACCCTGTAAGGACAAATCATCTTGTATGTGCATTACGAGTTTGTCTTGATGCCTAGGAAACTTCTTATGAGAATTTACTCTTATTTTTGAGAAGGATAACTAGAGTTTGGAATAGCCTTTATTGTGATTACACATAGCTATGTCCATTATTTTCATCTTCATGTTTTTAGGTTTATTGGTTTAAATTCTAAAACTATTTGGAGGATAATGTTTTGCAGTATTAATCTTTATGATTTTATATATTGCAATTTGTTATGGGATATTGGTGTTTACGTCTGTGAACTACGTTTGTCCCATACTTTGTCAAAAGTAAAGTCGTTCGTGATCGGTATTCATGTGTTGATTAAAAAATGAATGGACTTTTGACAAATACAAAAGTTAAGCCTATACTGTCAAATCTTTGATGGAAGATAGGTTAAAATCTTTTGTGACAAGGATTATGTATATTAATTTTCGTTATGCAAATAATGATTGAAATTAGAATGAATCCTTGTATATTCCGCAGTATTGATCATCCCTGATCCATATTTTATGTATATACTGCATTACTCCATAAGTTCTCTTGTGTTGAGTATATGAACGATTAAGTTAGTCATTTCCGTATGGTTGACTTAGTCGTAGCTCCGTAAGTTTACTTATGTTGAGCATAATCAATTAAATTGATCACTTTTTATGTTTAATTTGGTTACGTATTCCGATTAAATTAATCATGGGTTTACTTGTGATTAATTTGATTGAGTTTTTGGATATAGAAAATCATTCTCATGGTTTTTGGTGTCCAATAAAATCCTTCTTTTCTTTCGAAATTAAGGTCGCTCTTGTTGTTCTTTCGGGAATGACATCAAATGGTAGAGAGTTCTTCTGAACTTGTGATTAATGGTCATATCTTTAGGGGTGTGCCGTTGTGGAATTTTAGAGAGGTTATCTTGTATCTTTAAACTCGTTGATGAATGCATTTAGCTTCGGCTTTATGATTGCATCTAAATTAGTTGGTATGTATTTTTTCTTTTAGTCATGAAATGTCTCTTTCAGAAATTTCATTATGATCCCGTTCTTGTACCTTTGCCAATTTTATTGACAAAAAAGGGGAGAATTAATATGTAGTTCACACTACAAATAAATATGGTTTTTGGATCATTGTGTAAGGGGGAGTGGTTTCCATGTGAGATGGAGTATTGACTAAGGGGGAGTGATACATATCACCATAGTATTATTGTTGAAGTTGTGATACAAGTGGACTTTGACACTGTGTAATAATACGATGACACTGTATAACAATGATCGAGAACTATGTTTTCTCATTGTTATAGCTACGGATCTTCAACAACGGTGATGTTAAACTTACAACCTTTGGGATCATTGGAGTACTTGGAAGTGACGAAGATTTCAAGGAATGTTGAATATTAAACATGTGGAATAGGATCTACTAAATTTTCTTTATCTTTTTTGTATTCCATATGTATTGATAGTAAAATTGACAAAGGGGGAGATTGTTAGAGCATTTCTCGGTCGAACTCGCATGCGTTGCTATCTCAAGCATGTTTGTCAATGTTAGTGATCAAAACTATAAGTCTTGATTTCTAGTCTATTATAGCTAAGTCTCGGACTAGGATAGAAAGTGTAGTTGAGCTCAAGGACTTCATGGTGATTCATCATACAAGAAGAAGAACTACTCAAGGAACCGGTGGAACTTCTCGACAAAAAGGTATGTGAAGACTTGAACTTATATGTCACTCAAAAGTCTATCTACTCTATCTCCTACTCTTTGAGACAAGAAGTCGTATGCTATATATATAAACTTGGATTATACACATTTGGTATTTCGAGCCGAGTATACCTCGCCTATTTATATCTCGAAATATGTGTTGGTAAGATTTTCGCTTCGATCAAGTTTATCTTTACCTAGTGACGAAAGTCATGATATGTTTCAATCACTTTGAAAATTGCTTTGACGAGAAATGGTGTAACAACTATATAACGTCCTCTAAGAATGTTTCAATGATTGAAATGAGAGTTTAGATTACATAACCAATGGTGGACATAAACATTGTTGTGGAAACACATTTATGTATAAGTCATAGTCCTTGAACCAAAGTTTGCGAACTTTGTTGATCAAGAGAACCGAAAAAATGGCGTGAGCCAAGTCCGCGAACTGCCGAAAGTCTCAAACCCAAGAATTTCTGCTGGAGTTGACAAACTACTTGCGTGAAGCTAAGTCCGCGAACCCAGTACGTGAACCGGCGAAGTTCTCAAACCCGAGAATTTCTGCTAGAGTTTGTAAACTCTTCCCGGTAACTTAAGTCCGCGAACCTAGTCTGCGAACTTGAGAAGGTTATATATCTGAAGATGATTTTTGAACTTAAACTTTAAAAATACTAAGGAATGAAGTTTGCAAACCGTGGCTATAAAAGTTCATGAACCGATTTAAGTGAATCAAATCATCTTTTCTTCAATTGTGTCTTGTGTAGTACATGAGATTTCCTTGCAATTGAACAACTCTCTAACTAGTTCATTTGAAGTCATTTGAACTAGTTACGGTGAAGAAGAACATGGCTGATATGAAATGCTCATATGGTAACCTTTTGGTTAACTATTGTTGAACCAACAAGTGCATAAGTTTGGGTACAGTTAACAAACCTAGAAGCGTGCATTGTCAAGTGTGTGTAAATAGCTAAGTTTTCGATCTAACGGTTGAGAGATATTAGCTTGAATCTAAATCAGGTTTTCATCTAACGGTGAATATTGAATGCTTTGTTACTAAGCTAACATTGATTGCAAACCCTGATTTGAAAGACTATATAAAGAAGACATCTAGTATTGTGCAAAACTAATCCCCACACCTTACTGTGATACTAGTTTGCGTGCTAGAGTCGATTCTCCTTTAACCTTTGGTTTTCTTCTTCTAAATCCAGATTAACGACTTAAAGACTTCATTGGGATTGTGAAGCCAGATCGATATTACTTTTATCGTGGTTGTGTGATCTGATCTTGCATCTTCTATCGTACGAGTACAATCAGATTGATTGGCTTGAGATTGATATCTCTGATAGGCAAGATATAAAAACTAATCACAAACATCTTCGTCTCATTGTTTGTGATTTCGCAACATCTTGTTTCGCTACCATACGATTAAGATTGTTGTGAGGTGATTGATAACTCTAGGATGTTCTTCGGGAATATAAGACCGGATTATCAATTGGTTCCTGTTCACCTTGATTATTATAAAAAGACGGAACAAAACTTTTAGGGTTTATCTGTGGGAGACAGATTGATCCTTTGATAGAATTGAATGTGGGAGACAGATTTGTTTATTGTCAAAGCCTGTGATATTGGGTCGTAGCAACTCTTAGTTGTGGGTGAGATCATCTAAGGGAATCAAGTGCGCAGTATCCTGCTGGGATCAGAGGCGTAGGAGCATAAATGTACCTTAGATCAGTGGGAGATCTATTGGGGTTCAAAAACAGTCCAATCCGAAGTTAGCTTGGAGTAGGCTAGAGTCTGTAACGGCTTAATACAGTGTGTGTTCAATCTGGACTAGGTCCCGGGGTTTTTCTGCATTTGCGGTTTCCTCGTTAACAAAATTTTTGGTGTCTGTGCTATTTCAATTTCCGCATTATATTGTTTTATCTTTATAATTGAAATAATACAAGTTGTGTGTTAGATCATCAATTAGAGTAATCCAACCTTTGGTTGTTGATTGTCATTGATTGATCCATGGATATTGGTCTTTGGTACCATCCAAGTTATTCCTTGTGTTTGATTAAGGACTCGCTGATTTCTATTTGCTCGAGTAAATCAAAATAAGAGAGAGATATCAACTCCTCGATATATTTTATTTTAATCTAGATTGAGTCCGACTATCTAGTTGATTCTCTAGCAAAGTATATTAGAGTTAGTCCATACGGATTGCTAAGCGAAATATTGGGTGGTGTTGTTAGACCCCCGTTTTTTCGGACATTTTGGGTTGAATAAAACTCTACTTAACCTAAGGCGTTATGTTTTTTGGCCGAAGATGCAAGATGATGTGGCTAAGTTAGTTCGAGGGTGTAAGTTGTGTAGCACTTCTAAGCCTTCTAACAGAAAACGTGGATTATATATACCATTACCAGTACCATCAAGATGATTGCATTAATTCCATGTACAAAGAAGGTTACGGGAGCCGGTGCAGCAAAGCACTTCTTTGAGCATGTGTGGAAGCATTTTGGTTTACCTACTTCGATTATTTCTGATAGGGATAGTCAATTCCTTAGTCATTTTTGGGATTCTTTATGGAAGATGATGGACTCTAGGTTGAAGAAAAGTACAAGCTCTTCATACACAAACAGACGGGCAAACAAAAGTAGTCAATAGGACTATGATTCACATGTTAAGGGGATATAAATCTAAGCATCCTAAAACTTAGGATGAGAGTTTACCATATTTATAGTTAGCGTTCAATAGAGAAGTTCACAGTTCTTCAGGAAAATATCCTTTCGAGACGTTCTATGGTTACTTACCACCTAGTCCTTTCGATCTAGTATTTTCTAGTGACACCTCAATGGGGGGGGAAGGAAGGAAGTGAACGAAAAAAGGCACAAAAGTTCTTGGAGAAGATATCTCAGATTCATGCAACTGTTGAAGCACAATTAAAGAAGTCACAAGCCAAATACAAAGCAAAACATGACAAGCATCTTGTACCTTGTAATTTCGGTGTTGGTGACTTGGTATGGTTAAAATTAGGTAAGGAACGACTGAAGGGGGAAGGTAAGAAGTTGAAACCATTGTGATATGGGCCATTTCGTATTCTCGGTCAGATTGGTGACAATGCCTTTCGTCTGGATCTGCCACCTTATCTAGGAATGTTCTCGGTTATAAATGCCGAATACTTGAAGTTGTTTGAACCACCATTACTGGATGATGACGGTGACGACACTATGATCTTAACACGAGTAGAAGACTTATGGTTTGATAGAGAAGAACTACTCAAGGAAGACTGCATATTGGAGAGAATGGTGACTAAAACACGACAAGGAGAGAAGGAATCTTTTCTAATTGGATGTAAAGGTCAAGTTCCCAGCAAGGCCAAGTGGTTTAACAAGGAAAAAGGGACTCTCGAGTTCCCTAACCTTCATTTTTAACTCTCACCAGAGTGTAAGTTCTTAAACGGGGGACCCATGATACATGTGTATCCGTACTCCTTTAGGGAACTTAGTTAACCTCAAGATAAGTTTAGGGAAGAATCCTATTCTAGGCAGAATTCCTAGTTAGGGAAGAGTTTTGTTTTAGGCAATACTCTTAGTTTAGGAAAAAGATTCCTAATAGAAGACCTAGTAGGCTAAGTACGACAAAAGTCTATAAATAGAGAGCTTTGATTAATAGCTAAGGACACAGAAAACCAGAGAAGTTTGTGAGACAATTATGTATTGTAAAAGCAAGCTTAACAAACAGTTTAGGGTCAACTACTGTTTAGAGAGATTGTGAGCGTAAAAAAAAGAGAATTGTAAATTGTTTTCTTGTTCATAATCTAGAGAAGATAAATTTCTCTGAATCACTACTTGTGTTCTATTTTCTAAGTTTCTCGCCTATTATTATTGGTGTGAAAATGGAAAACACACAAAAACTTGCAAGTATACAAGGTCAAGTTTTAGTATAGAAAGTAAGAATGGGATCAGTCCACAGGGAGTGGGAGCATACAAGAAATCATCTTAAGCTATCAATGGGTGCAAAGCACTATGGCAGTGAGCAAGGCAAGGTAATATGGCAGATGCAAAGAACCAAAACAGTTAACAAACCAAAGCAGTTAACACAAGATGGCAAAACAGCAAAGATTAAATGGCAGAGGATATAAAATAAAAATAGCAGGGAACCAAGGCTGTAAGCCAAGGACAGGGGGAGTTTGTGCACTGATTTCAGTGCACAACAGCTACAAATTGCAAGGAATTAAACAAGCAAAACATGTAAGGAGATAAACTGAACAGGAAGCAAAACAGAACTGAATTTAAGTGACTGTAAAAAGGGATTGTGGCTAAGCTAAGGCTTAGTATCCACCTTGTGTCCTAATCAAACAACATATTTCTAGGTTGAGTTGAAAATCCTATGCATACATCTAGAATGGGAGGAAAACTAATTTGCTCACTAGTTTGCCCCTAGCATTGACTGTCTTTTGACAGAACAATCAATCACAGGCACTATGAGCATTAACCTCTTCCCATTGCTCAAGCAAAACAGGGCAAGGAGTTAACTATCCTAGCAACTTGTCATTTGACAGTGCATAAGGCTTCAACTGAGCCTTAACTTAATGCTACTTAGCTCATGCTCAACATATTACATACACAAGCATTCATCATACAAGATAATTCAAATAACATACACATAACATTCAACTGTCAACTATGATAAAGGGACTGAATTTGAAATTGTAATGAAAATTTCTTCAAAATGTCTACTGGCTAGTCCAGAGATGCCGAATTTTACAACCCTAACACCCTTTTATAGTTACAGCCAAAAAAAAACTAAAATCCCCAAATCAGTAAAATTAGGGTTTTACAAAAAATCCTTACCTAATCTCTGAAAACGATTGATATCTCTCACCCATGCTTCCTTGTCGTCTGCTGATACTACCCATGCCTTCGATTTATTCTCTAACCTCACCTATTTCATCAACTCCTAACCTAGGGTTCCTGTGAGATGAAACGATTAGGAGGTGATGTAATAAGTGGCTAGAAAAGTAGGTCTAAGTGATGATGGCTCGAGTGGTGATGGTTGAATGATTTGGGGGGAGAAGATGGTGGAGTGATTTGGGGGAGAAGATGGTGGTGATGGAGACAGCGTCGCTGTTTCAGAAGAGGGGAAGAAGGAGATGGCTCGATGGGTTTTGGCAGAAGGGTGCGTTTGGTGCGGGTAATAGGGTTAGGTTGCTTAGGTGTTAAACGGGATCATCAAATTTGATGTTTTGTGAAGGGAATCCGTGGGATGATAACTTCTGAAACGGATCTAACGGCGAGATGGAGACAGATTATGAGCGACCGTTGGATGCAAAAATACAACGAAACTAACGGCTCAAGATGGAGTTAGGTGCTGTAGTGTTGGTAAGGTGCATCGAAATCTGATGCATGATGACGCAGCGACCGTTGGATGATGGAATGGATCCAATCTTACGGTTAAGAAGGAAAACGGGTTTGGGTATTGAATTTTGGGTTTAGGATATGGATTTGGGCTTAGGAATTGGATTTGGGCTTAGGTAATCTTGAGCCCACTTCTTCTTTAAGAACAATTTCTTCCTTTTTAAGCCCATTTTTATCCTTGAGTCTTCCATAACACATTCTTCACTTCTTTTCCGCTAGAGATTCCACCGGCTTTCTCCCGTGTCTTTGCTCTTTTGGCTCCGCAACTCATCTAGTCTTTATTTGGTACCTAAAAATACAAAATTAATTAATAAAAATATTTATTCTTGAAAACAATGAAAATACAGAATATGGGATAAAATGTAGAATTAATGCACAAAAGATGAGTTAAATGCCAAGAAAAATATATAGAAATATGCACTTTTTAGCACTCATCAAATACCCCCAAACCTGAATTTTACTTGTCCTCAAGTAAAACAAAACTAAGGAAATCCTACCTATACCACTGTCGCTGGTCTCTCGAATGCATTTAGCATATGCACTAAGCCTTTTAAACCACTAAGTGTCCCTAGTGGACGAGTTAAGTCTCGTGAAGGTTTGCTTAGAACGTACCTACAAAGTTCTAGGTCAAAATATAAGCTCATATTCCATCAAATGTGACATGTGCAAGTCAGTTTAAGCTCACAGCAAAATGGAGATGTCAATCTAGCTATCAAAGGCACAATCCTAGCACTGATAACAAATAAAGACATGTGATAAGAGTGTAAAGTGTATCTACACATGTGTAAAGAAAGATCGGATGTTATGACTACTAATCACCAAGAGATAGTTTCTCAGGCTAAGAACCAAGGTCGAAATCTAGCTAGCTGTCCGGACTTTACGAGAATTGTGAATGAGTTGGAGGTATTTCACAATTACTCGCGTTGTACATCAATGGCATACACCCTCCTTGCTTATTACAATGAAACAACAAAATGACTATTTACATGACTCTTATTTACATTGACTACTCTCTTTTTATTTTTGGAACAAGAGATGATGGAATTGATAAATACTTGATTTTTTTGTATTTTTCTGATATTTTTTTCTGAATATATACATCGTTTTTTTTTTTTTTTTTTTTTTTTTTTTTTTTTTTTTTTTGATAAAGAAACACTTTTGATACATATACAAAAGGAAACAAAAGATTACATGACACTTTGCAAGAGGTAGCCCTTTTTGATGCACCCAGTTAAATTCGATGGTTGTTTTTCTTAATGTAACCTCCACCTTCTATCCCAACCAACCAAAGAACAAGCTAGTCAAGTTTCGTTCAGTATTCTAAAGTGATTGGAAACTAAAACTTCCGATAGAACACCTTGAAGATCGAGGCTATACATGTATTGGTAGATCGTGCGCGTGCAAGTTTCTTATCACTATGTGAATTGTGCTAGAATCAGGGTGCCTAAATATCTAGACTAAGACTCCTAATAATTACATATTTGCACAAGAGTCAACATTTCAAGGTAAATGAGCTCGATTTTTATGTTTTGTTTTTTCAATTTTTAATTTTTATTTTGATTTTTCAATTTTTTTTGGAATTTTTCAATTTTTCAAAAAGATGGAGTTTTGTTTTCAATTATGGCATATTATCGTGGTATCTACTCTGTACCCCCAAACCTGAACTAAACATTGTCCTCAATGTTTAAAAAATATGGAAAGAATTAAAATACAACTATGGAAAAGGGACATGCTGAGTAGAGTAAAGAGAGAGAGAATACCCGATTTCGGCGAAAGCAGAATTAAACACTCCGTTATCCAAGGTAAAACTCCAACATATTCGGAGTCACAATGGATGAGCACAAAATATATACAAAAGGAAATTTAACTAACACATTATCTACAAGAAAATTTGGTTTTTTAATGGGATTGGACTTTTGGGGAAAAATTTGGTTTTGTCGGGAGTGAAAATTTTTGGTTTTTTAGGGAAAAAGGCTTTTTTGGTTTTCAATGGGGAAGAAAACGCAGCTACTTATGTACAAGGGTGGACCAGCTTAGTCCACATAGACTGGGTCCTCCAGGTTGGTTGTTTCAGTGTCGGGTGGGAATGGTTCAAGGAATGGTTTTAATCTCTGCCCGTTGACTTTGAAAATGTTCTTGTTGGAGACATCTTCAAGCTCTACAGCTCCATGAGGAAAAATGTGCGTACTAGGTACGGTCCCTTCCATCTGGAACGCAGTTTTCCTGGAAAAAGATGTAACCGGGAGTCATACAGCAAGACTTTCTGACCAGGAGTGAAGGATTTGCGTAGAATACGCTTGTCATGAAATATCTTCATCTTCTGCTTATATAACCTGGCACTGTCATAAGCCTCATTTCTCAATTCTTCCAACTCGTTGAGTTGAAGTTTCCGTTGAATTCCAGCTTCGTCAGAGAAAAGTTCAGTTGCTTGATTGCCCAATAAGCTCGATGTTCTAACTCCACAGGAAGATGGCACGGCTTTCCATACACTAGACGATAGGGGGACATGCCAATTGGTGTCTTATACGCTGTTCTATAGGCCCACAAAGCATCATTCAATCTTATTGACCAATCTTTCCTAGACGGGTTAACCGTCTTTTCTAGAATGTGCTTGATTTCCCTATTAGACACTTCCACTTGTCCACTGGTCGGGTGAGGGGTACGGAGTAGCAACCTTGTGAGTTATTCCATACTTGCGTACTAAAAACTCGAAGTGCCTATTGCAGAAATGTGACCACCGTCACTGATGATAGCTCTGGGGTACCAAAACGTGAAAATATGTTTTCCTTTAAAAAGGAAAGTACCACCTTGTGGTCATTTGTTCTGGTTGCGATGGCTTCTACCCACTTGGAGACGTAGTCAACGGCGACTAAGATGTACAACTTGCTGTCAGACATGGGAAATGGACCCATGAAGTCGATCCCCCAAACATCAAAAATCTCAACAATCAGAATAGGATTCAATGGCATCATGTTTCTCCTTGAAATGCTTCCAGCTTCTGACAACGTTCACAGCAACACATAATCATGGCAGTCCTTGAACAACGATGGCCAATAGAACCCACACTGCAAGATCTTTGCAGCGGTTTTCTTGGCACTGAAATGGCCTCCACAGGCTTGGTCATGACAGAAAGATATCACATCTTTCTGTTCGGTGTTGGGGACACATTTCCTAATGATTTGGTCTGGGCAGTACTTAAACAAATATGGGTCATCCCAAAGGAAATGTTTAACTTCAGCCAGGAATTTAGAGCGGTCTTGTCTCGACCAACGTGAGGGCATCCTACCTGTAGCGAGGTAGTTAACAATATCAGCAAACCAAGGAAGGTCTGAGATAGACATCAGCTGTTCATCTGGGAATGATTCTCTAATCAGCTCAAATTCATCAATAGACTCTAAAGTTAATCTAGACAAATGATCAGCAACCACATTCTCACAACCTTTCTTATCACGGATTTCGAGATCGAATTCCTGTAATAATAGTATCCATCGAATAAGGCGAGCTTTAGCATCCTTCTTGGAAAGAAGATACTTCAAAGCCGCATGGTCTGTGTATATGATGATCTTAGACCCTATCAGATAAGATCTAAACTTGTCTAATGCGAAAACGACGGCAAGCAATTCCTTCTCGGTAGTTGAATAATTGAGTTGGGCATCATTAAGGGTTTTGCTAGCATAGTATATCACATATGGTAGTCTATCAACTCGCTGTCCTAAAACAGCACCAACAGCATAATCAGAGGCATCACACATAAGTTCGAACGGAAGCTTCCAATCGGGTGGTCGGACTATAGGAGCGGTGGTGAGAAGGGTTTTTAATTCCTCCCATGCCTTCACACAAGCAGCATCGAAATTGAAGGCAACATCTTTGGAGAGAAGACTGCACAGAGGTCTGGAGATTTTGCTGAAATCTTTGATGAATCGCCGGTAAAAACCAGCATGACCTAGAAATGATCTGATCTCCTTCACAGAGCGAGGTTGTGGTAGATGTTGAATGAGGTCAACTTTAGCTTTATCCACTTCAATTCCTTTTTCTGAGATGATGTGTCCTAGAACTATTCCTGAATTCACCATAAAATGGCATTTTTCCCAATTTAGAACAAGGTTCTTTTCTTTACATCTGGATATCACGAGGGCAAGATGCTTCAAACATTCGTCAAACGAGGAACCAAAAACAGAGAAATCATCCATAAAGATCTCGAGAAAACTATCTATCATGTCAGAAAAAATGCTCATCATGCAACGCTGAAAAGTAGCAGGTGCATTACACAACCCGAAGGGCATACGTCTATAAGCAAACGTCCCAAATGGACACGTGAATGTAGTTTTTTCCTGATCTTCCGGAGCAATGTGAATTTGGTTATAACCGGAAAAGCCATCTAGAAAACAGTAGTGACTGTGTCCAGACACACGTTCTAGCATTTGGTCAATGAAAGGGAGCGGGAAGTGATCCTTCCTTGTTACTGTGTTCAACTTCCTGTAGTCGATGCATACTCGCCATCCTGTGGTTGTACGAGTAGGGACTAATTCATTCTTGTCGTTCTGAACTACAGTAATGCCTGACTTCTTAGGCACAACTTGAATGGGACTAACCCATTTGCTATCAGGTATTGGGTATATGATACCCGCATCAAGTAGTTTCAGGATCTCTCCTTTGACTACATCTCTCATGTTAGGATTAAGTCTCCTTTGCATTTCCCTCGATGGTTTGGCATTCTCTTCAAGGTTAATGTGGTGCATGCAAATGGTGGGACTAATTCCTTTGAGATCTGAGATGGTCCATCCTAAGGCCTCTTTGTGTTCCTTAAGTACTTCTAAAAGCTTACTTTCCTGTTCCGTGTCTAAACATGATGAAATAATGACAGGTAAAGTATCAGAAGAACCTAGGAATGCGTACTTCAACGTACTAGGCAATGTTTTCAATTCAAGCTTGGGTGGCTCAACAATGGATGGAATGAGCTTGGAATCAGAGAGTAAGGGTGGTTCCACTTCATATTTCCTTTCAGTGACGTCCATTTGAGGTACAGATTCGAGCAGAGATAGGACGTCACTACAGTATGCATCATCATAGGAATCTGAGTTAAAGTTCTCCATACATGCTTGAAAGGGGTCGACGGATAGAATGTTAGTCAACGAATCTTGTATTAATCCTTCAATCATATTAACTTCATGCACATCATCATCATCAAGATTCACAGGTTGTTGACTAATATCGAACACATTCAATTCTACCGTCATGTTGCCAAAAGACAGTTTCAACACTCCATTACGACAATTAATGATTGCGTTGGACGTAGCCAAGAAAGGACGTCCTAAGATGACAGGAATGTGACAGTCTGGGTTTTGTACAGGTTGAGTGTCTAAGACAATGAAGTCTACGGGAAAATAGAATTTGTCAACCTTGATCAAAACGTCTTCGACCACTCCACGAGGAATCTTGACAGATCGGTCTGCCAGTTGTAGAGTGATAGATGTTGGCTTCAACTCCCCAAGACCTAACTGCTCATAAACAGAATATGGCAGTAGGTTAACACTTGCACCTAGGTCTAATAACGCTTTATTGACCGTGTGTTCTCCTATAGTGCAAGAAATTGTTGGACATCCTGGATCCCTAAACTTGGGTGGAGTTTTGTTCAGAATGATGGAACTCACCTGCTCAGCTAAGAAAGCACGTTTGTGCACATTGAGCTTGCGCTTTTGAGTACACAAGTCTTTGAGGAATTTGGCATAAGCAGGGATTTGCTTGATTGCTTCAAGAAAAGGAATGTTGATGTTGACTCTCTTGAACAGATCTAACATCTCATTGTAATGGGTACTTTTCTGTTGATAGATCAATCTTTGAGGAAATGGGGCAACAGGAGAATGAGTTGGCAAAGGGACATTCACAGCAGTAGAATTGTCAGGCTTTCCAACTTGCTCAGATTCTTTGGTTTTCTGGGGTTGTGGAGACAGCGTGGAATTTGTATCAGATTCATTAGGTTCGCCCACTTTGTTCTCGATGACTTTACCACTTCGGAGGGTGGTAATGGCATGGACTTGATCTGGAGAGGTTTCCTTGCAGGATGAAGAGCCTGTTTGAAATACACTCTTGGATTTTGTTGGGGTTGGCTCGGAAGTTTACCCTTTTCTCTCTCACTATGGAATCACAGATTTGACCCATCTTTTGATCAAGACTTTTCTGACTTTGCACCAGACTCTGGAACATTTCCTCTAGGGCGGATAATCTCTTGTCGGTATTGTGTTGAGGATATGATTGTTGTTGAGAGTTTGATTGTTGTTGAGGGTTTCTCGGGTGTTGATAACCTTGATTGTTCTGATATCCCTGATTGTTTTGATAGCTCTGATTGGGTTGAGATGGTCCTCCCTGAGTGGGTCCTTTTGACCATGAAAAGTTAGGGTGGTTTCTCCATCCTGGATTGTAGGTCTGTGAATAGGGGTTATGTTCTTGTTTTTGAAACATGGCATGTGCCTGTTCAAGCCTAGATTCCTGGACTGCAAGCAAATCGGGACAATTTTGGAATTGATGGTTGGGATCGTTACAAGCGGCACATACAGACGAAGCGACATGTTCTCGGAGAGTAGTGGTGGAAGGTTTTGAATTTTTATGTAGTTCTAACTCTTCTAATCTCCTAACTATTGATGCCATGTTTGCTCTTCCCTCGAAATCTGCTTCAATCCTAAAAGCCTTCGCTTCGGATGTAGTCTTTCTGGGTTCACGGATGGATTCCCACTGTTGCGTCTTTTCAGCTACTTCAATCAAGAAGTCCCAAGACGCATCAGCAGTTTTGTCTACGAATAGACCATTACACATCGACTCAACCGTTGTTCGGGTGGACACATCTAGACCTTCATACAAAATTTGCACAAGTCTCCATTTTTCAAAACCATGATGGGGACATTGGAGCAATAATTCATTGAATCTCTCCAGTATCTAGCTAAGGTCTCACCCTCTAATTGCACAAAGCTATTCAGACTTTGACGAATTGTCGCAGTCTTGTGATTCGGGAAAAACTTTTTGAAAAACTCCTTTATGAGGTCATCCCATGTCATGATGGATTGAGGCTGTAAAGCATAAAGCCAGGCCTTTGCCTTATCTTTCAGGGAGAAAGGAAAGAGCCTTAACTTTAGGGTTTCGTCGGACATTTGAGTGAAACGCAGAGTTCCACAAATTTCCTCGAATTCTCTCACGTGGTGGTACGGGTTTTCATTCTCAACACCTCTAAAAATAGGAAGCATCTGTATTGTGCTCGATTTCAGCTCATAATGGCCATTATCCTCGGGTAGCACAATACAAGAAGGTTGACTGGCTCTAGTTGGGTACATATAATCCTTGAGGGTACGGGGTTCTCCCATTGTTTCGGTTTGATCTGGGCTGTCTACCTCAGAACTCAGAATTTCGATAGGTTCTTCTTGATTAATTCTAACAAGTCTGTTTGTTTGGTCTCTATAGGTCACAGTCATGTCCTTGTAGGTACTCAACTAACATGTTGGTCAGACAGAGCAATCGGAAACAATTTGGCCCACAAGGGTTACGAAGATTTGGTTTTGAATGGGTGTTGGACTAACAAGGGATTTTGGTTAAAACTGGGTTTTGATGATTTGGTTTTGAGTGGGTTTTGGTTTTAATAAGGGATTTTGTTTTTGGTTTAAAATTGGGCTTTGGAAAAAATTTTGAACTAAACCTAGCATAAATTAGCACAACCCATAAAAGAAAATAAAAACAATAATAATAATTAAGACAAGCCCATAAAAGAAAAAGAAAAAGAAAAATAAAGACAAAAAATAATTACAGTCCCAAAAAAAAAAAAAAAAAATAAGGAAAATAAAAATTATTACAATCCCAAAAAATAATTAAATTAATTATTACAAGCCCGAATTTGAATTTAAATGAGGCCCAAGTGGGTTAACTCATGGGTTAGGCTTACTTGATTTTTGGAGGGAAGCCCAAAAATAGGCTTTTGGTCCCCTTTTAGTTGCACAGCCCAGTTGGGCTTTAGGATCGTCCTTAGCAGCTTCGCGCTCAAGCCCAGCAACAACAGGTGGAACAGAGCCCAGCAGCAGAAGGTGCACAAACCCAGCAGCAACAGAGCCCAGCTCAGGAGCAGCAGACTAGGAGCCCAGTTCGCAGATTAGCAGCAGCCCAGCTCAGTTGTACGAGCCCAGCAACATGTTGAGATGCAACAGCCCAGGAACAACAGCAGCACAGCCCAGCGGCAGAGATGCACTAGCTTTGGGCTTGGTCTGGCAGCAGCAACAGCTTCCTTGGCCAGGTTCAACAGCACCAGAAACTCACCAGTCCCAGCTGCAGCAACAACAACAGTCCAGAAATTGGCTGCAAAGATTGTGTGCAATGATTGTGTGCAATGATAGCAGGCTACAAGTGCAATGATTGCAGGGCAGGAATGAATGGCATGCAGTGATCTTGACAGAGATGCAATGGTAGATGAAAGACAGCAAAGGAAATCAGCAGATGGCAGCACCACTCCCCGGCAGCGGCGCCAAAAACTTGGTGTGAAAATGGAAAACACACAAAAACTTGCAAGTATACAAGGTCAAGTTTTAGTATAGAAAGTAAGAATGGGATCAGTCCACAGGGAGTGGGAGCATACAAGAAATTATCCTAAGCTATCAATGGGTGCAAAGCACTATGGCAGTGAGCAAGGCAAGGTAATATGGCAGATGCAAAGAACCAAAACAGTTAACAAACCAAAGCAGTTAACACAAGATGGAAAAACAGCAAAGATTAAATGGCAGAGGATATAAAATAAAAATAGCAGGGAACCAAGGCTGTAAGCCAAGGGCAGGGGAGTTTGTGCACTGATTTCAGTGCACAACAGCTACAAATTGCAAGGAATTAAACAAGCAAAACAGGTAAGGAGATAAACTGAACAGGAAGCAAAACAGAACTGAATTTAAGTGACTGTAAAAAGGGATTGTGGCTAAGCTAAGGCTTAGTATCCACCTTGTGTCCTAATCAAACAACATATTTCTAGGTTGAGTTGAAAATCCTATGCATACATCTAGAATGGGAGGAAAACTAATTTGTTCACTAGTTTGCCCCTAACATTGACTGTCTTTTGACAGAACAATCAATCACAGGCACTATGAGCATTAACCTCTTCCCATTGCTCAAGCGAAACAGGGCAAGGAGTTAACTATCCTAGCAACTTGTCATTTGACAGTGCATAAGGCTTCAACTGAGCCTTAACTTAATGTTACTTAGCTCATGCTCAACATATTACATACACAAGCATTCATCATACAAGATAATTCAAATAACATACACATAACATTCAACTGTCAACTATGATAAAGGGACTGAATTTGAAATTGTAATGAAAATTTCTTCAAAATGTCTACTGGCTAGTCCAGAGATGCCGAATTTTACAACCCTAACACCCTTTTATAGTTAGTTACAGCCAAAAAAAAACTAAAATCCCCAAATCAGTAAAATTAGGGTTTTACAAAAATTACCTAATCTCTGAAAACGATTGATATCTCTCACCCATGCTTCCTTGTCGTCTGCTGATACTACCCATGCCTTCGATTTATTCTCTAACCTCACCTATTTCATCAACTCCTAACCTAGGGTTTCTGTGAGATGAAACGATTAGGAGTGATAATAAGTGGCTAGAAAAGTAGGTCTAAGTGATGATGGCTCGAAAGTTAGACATATGAATATTGTCATATCAACATTGTTCATCTTATCACAACTAGTACAAATGACTCAAATGAAACTAGTTACAGAGTTGTTCAATTGTTTATATTCTCATAGAAGTATACAAGACATAATTGAAGAAAAATCAGTTTTGATTCACTCAAATCAATTCATGAACATTATAGCCACGGTTTGCAAAGATTGCATTCCTTATTATATAAATGTATTTGTTCATGAGTATGTAAACATATATAACGGATTTTAGAACTTAACCCACTCAGGTATGCAAATGGGTACGCATACCTAAGTTCTCGGACTTGGTCTTATTCGCCAGTATGCAAACGAGTACGCATATTGTCGTTCATGACCGAACTCAGTTGAATGAGTATGCAAACCCGGACTTCAACTGTTGAATCAGTACGCACACGTGTATGCATACTAAATTCCCGGACTCGGAATACACATGCAACAGTTAGCATACAAGTACGCATACTTTGTTATATCCAATCAAAGGTTAATTGTTCTAAACTCCCATTTCAATCCTTGAAACATTCTTGGAAGACGAGAATAGCTGTCTCACACAAACTATTAGCTTCAAAGCAATTTTCAAGTGATCGAATGATCAATACGAAATATTCTGAGTCTACATCAAATGACTGTCTCACACAAATCATGTAACATGTTACCAGTCGATTTTCACATGATCATCTTTTGACTTTGGCCAAGAATAAAATATGAACTTGGTTAAAGCGAAAGCTTACCAACGCATATTTCGATAAATATGTAAGCGAGTTAAACTCAACTCGAAATATCAAATGTGTATAATGTAAAGTCTATCTATCTATACAACTTCTGTCTCAATAGGAGATAAAATAGAAATAGACTTCTGAGTGATAGATGAGTACCAGTCTCCACATACATTTTGTTGATGAAGTTCCACAAGCTCTCCTTAGTAGTTCTTCATCTTCAATCGATGAACGTCGTGAAGTCTAAAGCTCAACTACACATTCTATCCTAATCCGAGACATAGCTATAAGTAGACTAAAAATCAAGACTAATAGTTTTGACAACTAAACTTGACAAACAAGCTTGAGATAGCAACGCTTGCGAGTTCGACCGAGCAGTTCACTAACAATAACCATCTAGTACAAGGGTTTCAGAAATTATACTAGGAAGAGATGCAAAGAATGAGAGAAAGCATAATATTTAACATCATTACTTCGGAATATTCCAGTCATGCTGGTCCAAGTCATGGTGGTGTAGGTTCAAGTTCTAGTGGTGTAGGATGTTCAAGTCATGGTGGTGGAAGTCAGCGATTTTGAGAAGTTGTGGAAATCATGGAAGTCAAATAAGTTTGTGAAGTTTTTCTATGCATAGCATAGATTGTTCAACTCCAAATGTAGTGTTAGATACTTAAGTACGAGCAGGTGATTTAGTCACTGACATGGAAACAACTCCTGGAAGTTTATTTAACCAATTGTCAACTGACACTATGACTCATGGTGGTGGCGTGAATATTGGAATTATGAATCCTAGTGATGCCTTGAACATTCAAGCACCTAAACAATATACTCTTTATGCCCCAATTTCCTCAACCACATCAACATTTCCTCAATTTCAAGATTGCTATCGTGTTCCCCTTTGCATGAATGATTCCCCTCGTGTTACTTTTCAATATGACGATTTTGATGAAACTCAGCCACCAAGTGAGACTCAAACCGGTGAGATATCTGCTATGTTGAACACCGCTCTTAATCCAACAAACCTGACAAGATGGATCTTTGATGGTCAAGGAAATCGGTAGTTTAATTTTAATCTTTCTGATGTAATTTTTAATTTTATTAATGAAAATTATCTAAAGATTAATGTTCAAATCCAAACTGGTTTTACGTTTCATTAAGTCTTAATTAGACATACATTTCATTAAAAATACGTGATCGAATTACATCACAATTAATCCAAATTGAATTCTTGCACATGAATTAATCTTATAAAATTCATAGCGTTCATCATGCTTAACCCCTCTTATGTAGACTTCAAAAAAAATTGAATGAGATCAATTTTATGAAAAAACATATAAATTATAAGTTATTATGATTATATAAAACTTAGTCGTTAAAAAAAAAGCTATTAAGATGCTCACTAGTTCGTATATGGACAATCCAGGATGATCCCTTCTATTATCCACAAAATTTTCGTAAACTTTTTCCGATAATACATGCTCTTCATACAGGAAAAAAAAGAAGGGAACTTCTACATCCTCAACGATCATTGGACCAAAAACGACTTTGAAGATCCCTTATCAGCAATAAATCGGGATCCATGACTCTAATTTTGGCTCACTTACTAGCAACTACTAAACCACTTTTAGGAACGATTTTTTCTTCAACAACAACACCGTCAACGACAGTGAATCCAAATGAAGATTTCAAACCACTCCGACCCTTCCACATAGATTCTGACCGACGTCTTTAATCATCGACGTTATTATCATAAGCTTGTTACTCGAAAAGTCCTTGAGGAATGGTTGGATTAATTTTAGATCCTAATAATATATTTTAATTGCAAAATTTTTATTTGGTTCTATTTTATTCTCTACATGCCAAATTATATTACTTAACCACGTTACTTTATGTCACTGATACTTCCGAAAAGAGGAAAATTTGGTTCTCAGATTTTAAACCATGTTGTAGTTGTTGATTAGTTTTGGTTGATATTTGTTTTTCCACTTTTTGTAATTTACTTTCTATTGATAAGGATTTCGATCTTGTAAATGATGTTAATTGAAAAGCATGATCTCCACTTACTTTTTCTTACAAAATGGAAAATATGGTAATTCCTACAACATATGTTTTAAAAGCTAAACTTATTTGTCTCGAATTGAACTCTATGTCCCTACTTTGAATTAGATGTCTTGCAAGCCGCTTGAGCAGGAAGCCATTCCACAAAGTCGTGATTCGTGCGGGAAAGCAGTTCTTTCTTCCTACGAAATAAAATAAAATAAAAACATGGTTTCCGCCCAAAGGCTGCGCCAAGAAGAACCTTGTAGAAAGTCTGCTTAAATACTTCTTCCAACCTTCACATTCTTTCTTCAATCGACATCTTCCAATCTTGCGATATTATATTGCATATTTTTCACTGAATCGGAAAAAGTTTCTTCTATAGATCCCACATATTCCACTCCCTTCAGAAAATTCATCTTTATTCTATGATTCCCCATCAAAGTTGAACTAATCCCCATAAAACTTTTTACATGCAGTGTAGTCTCTAGCATTATTCGGGCTTGGGGCGAACTTTTTCAAAAAGGACCTTTTTTATCTAATATAATGAAGAAACATAAATGATAAATGACGAAGAGACAACAATTCTATTTATGCATGCATAGAATAGATTAATAAGAGCTCAAAAATAATAAAAAAATTTAGTCGAAAGGATACTACCTAGGTAACGCCGTTATTTTTATAAAAAAGTCACGGCCGGAGGGCATTCGATTTTTTTTTAGCATTTTTATCTTTCTTTTCGCAACAAAAAATATAACCAAAGTATTTTAAAAACATTAAATTCGGTAATTTATAATAAATTTGATTTTGTGATGGCTTTGTAATCGTAAACTAAAGAGGACAACTCTTGACGTTTGATAGAAGAATGCTTTCAAACCTGGGCGAAGCAAAAGAAAAGAATATCGATTTTGTTTTTCTTTTTGAAAGCATAAAATTAAATGTATAGAAATTAAGAAGATAAACAAAGGTGAAAAATCAAATGTGTAGAAGATAAACTTCAAGAATCAGATAAATGATAACACAATATCGTCATTTAGTTTCTTAATCTCATCCTCTATCAAAAGTATACCCGATAGCAATTTCTTAAACAAAGATGAAAAGTTAAATGCAAATTAAATAAAAAAATTAAGTATCAGTTGACATTTTCTTTTGTCATACGGCAAAAAGAAAAAATGGGCTCTTTCATGTTTTGGGCCCAGGGCGATCGACCCTTAGGTCGTGTGTAATAGACGGTCATGTTTACATGCATTCGATGGAAACCTGTTATAAGGCATACTCAAATTCTTTGAGGCATACAAGGTAATGATAAAATAGAATCATTATGTGGCAAAATCAATAACCCCTCATCCATCACATTTTTATCACGACAATAATGCCCTTACTTCATTAGTGTTAATGATAATAGTTAGAATATAATTTAATGATTAATAGTTAATGTTAATGATGATTAGTAGTTAATATCAATGATTATGTAGTCTTAGTTTCAAAGAATTTTTTTTTTTTTTAAGAGAGATAGTTAGGTTGGGGTTTGTTAAAGAAGAAGAATAAGAAATTAAGCTTTTGAGATTTGCTGAACTAGTAGATAATTAAGGTTTGTTAATACAAAGGTAAACTTCCAAAAGAGGTTTAATGTCTTTTTTATAAGTTGAATTTGTCAAAAAATTGAATTTTTACAACCTAGATCTACTGAACAGATGAACAGTTCGGCTGATAACTTGTCAGCCAAACCTATGTTTTCTGAAAATATACCTAAGTTCAGCTGACAAGTTATCAGTCGAACATCTGAGTTATCAGCCAAACCTAGGTATATTTAAAAAAAGAGAAAAGGTTCGTCATACAAGTATCAGCCGAACTTCACTCTGTAACTGGCGAATTTAGATTCGAATAACAAAGTGAACAACAGATTAAGTGTGTTTTTTAACAAAATGAAGTTCGACTATCATTTTCATATTTAATTATCAGCTGAACTGTTCTTCTGAAACATAAAAAGAAAAAGGAAGAACAAAGATATGGGTTCCAATATGCGGATCTGAAGCTAAATTTCTTTGTGCAATGCTTTACACGATTCATTTCCACTTGTGGTTTTAATCAATGGTCAAATATTTATGAATTAATCACTGATGAAAAATAAAATCCAAACGGTTTGATTTATGATCAAATTAGATTAGGAATGAAAATGATTTTGGATTTTGATTAGTTTAGATTTATGTTTTAATTTGAGGTAAATGGTATATAAATAGATAATAAAATAATTAAGAGTAACTTAGTAATTTACCCACTGCTAGGACACCCCTTATAAACTCATCCTAGATAGAAAAATGGTTTTGTATGTCTCAAAACAGGTTTCATTAGTAGGGAAATGATTGCAATTTCTTCAAATTTGACAGATTGAGAAGGGTTTAATAGGATTGGGTGATGGGTAGATTTCAAAGCTCTCACGCTAAAAGTTTCAACTTTATTTCGAACTCTTTTTCTCATAAACAACAGCAATGCCTTTCTCTAATAAAAGACTGTTCTTCCTTGAAAGAGCTGAATCAAAATTATGCTCTGCTCGACTTCACGGAGATAGATATGTAGTTGACGAGGTCATTCATCTTTACGCCTTGTCTCCATTTGGGAAACTAAGTTACGCAGAGTCTATACTCCATCGTGCTATTAGTCCTTTATTCAGTTCCTGGAACAATGTCATCAGGGGTTATTCTCAGAGTGATTTGCCCAAAAACGCTTACTAGTTTATATGGCAATGCGTGATCGAGGAACAAAACCTGATAAACTTACCTTCCCATTCCTTGTAAAAGCTTGTTCTAAGCTTTTAGCATTGAAAGAAGGGAGACAGATTCAAGTTGAGATTTTGAAACATGGGTTAGCTACAGATGTTTATGTTCAGAATACTTTGATTCATTTCTACGGTTGTTGTCGACAGATTTCTGATGCTCGTCAAGTGTTTGATGAGATGTCCTTTAGGACTGTAGTTTCTTGGAATTCTATAATTAAGGCTTGTACAGAGAATTTGAAGATAGATGATTCTTTTGCAATTTTTGCTGAAATGAGGAGTTGTGGGGTTGAACCAGATGAAGCTACAATGGTGGTGTTGCTTTCTGCTTGTGCTGAGGTTGGGAACTTGAGCTTAGGGAAATGGGTACATTGCCAAGTGATAGTAAAAGGGATAGTGTTGAATTGTCAATTCGGTACAGCCCTTGTTGACATGTATGCGAAATGCGGAGCTTTGGATTTTGCTAGAATTTTGTTTGACAGAATGATTGAGAAGAATGTGTGGACTTGGAGTGCAATGATATTAGGATTTGCGCAACATGGTTTAGCAAATGAAGGTCTCGAATTGTTCATGAAAATGAAAAACAGCTCGGTTCAACCGAATTATGTCACTTTTCTTGGAGTTCTTTGTGCTTGTAGCCATGCAGGAATGGCTGAAGATGGGTACAAGTACTTCCAAGAAATGGTAAACCTATATGGCATTCAACCTGTAATGGCACATTATGGTGCCATGGTGGATATTTTAGGTCGTTCTGGTCGTCTTACAGAGGCTTATGATTTTATAATGCAAATGCCATTTGAGCCAGATCCGGTTATATTTCGAACTTTACTTAGTGCCTGCAGTGTCCATGATGTTAAGGGCAGGAGTGAGATCACTGAGAAGGTGGCAAAGAGATTGATGGAGTTAGAACCAACGCGAAGTGGAAATCTTGTAATGGTTGCTAACATGTACGCTGATGTCGGCTCATGGGCGGAAGCAGGGATTGTAAGAACGGTTATGAGGGGAAGGGGGTTAAAGAAGGTGGCAGGAGAGAGTAGTGTTGAGGTTGGTGGCTCTATCTGTAGATTCTTCTCTGGGTATGATTCCAACATTGATTCTGACAACATAAATCACTTGCTAGATGGATTGAGCTTGAACATGAAGTTGATTGTCACGATGCTATTTGACTTTCCATTGGAGAGAGCCTTGACTAAACAAAAAAATATTCTGGAGAGAGCTTACTTGCACTGGGCTTAAAGACGTGCCCAAGTGGCAAATTTTGATTGGCTGACAATCCTTAGGCATACGATAAACCAAACTTGTATCATTGCTGTGTTATCCGTAGGAAACATATCAATTGGAGAAATACACCAACCCAATATACAAATGTTGAAATATATTCATGGAGGACTGCTGCTCCCTCCGTCACTACCTTTCTCATCACCTCCAACTCTCCTACTCATTGGAACTAATACTTGTGTGTTAGTTAATCAGACTTCTCAATTTTCCATTGACAGAAGTTCGTGTAATTACGATTATAAAAGGATACAGAGAACAAAGCATTGTAATGTGTACTGTTTGGCAAGACGAAGAATGAGATATGAAGATGAGGATGGAAATGAAGACGGCGAAGAGCAATCAAGTAATATGTATAATCCTGAGTTAAGCTTGCTTGAATCTTATAGCGAGTCTAAGCGGAATGAGGCCCTTCTTGTAACAGCAACGGTAGATGGACAAGAGGAAGAAGTTTTAATATTTAAGGTGTGTCAATTTCTTAGCAACTTGTGTATTTAGATGAACTATGTCAGAATCGGAGCAAAGATCCCATTCATTCTAAGCCATCCCTTAAAATCCTGAAAGTTATCGACATTTATACTGTTTACCTTTAGTAGTTAGAAGTTAAAAACGTATAGAGACTATGTTCTTCCTAAACCACCAGTTGGGACACATTTATTGTGAAACATGAAATTTTGATACTGATGCTCTCCCTATTCACAACGTGTTCTTTTTATCTTCCAGGGGTTTTCATCTTGCTTGAGCTACAGTACTTCACCTGATCCATCAAGAAGCATTCTCCCTGAGAGGGCAGTGATTAAATCCATCGACATTATCAAAGGACCTTTTGATCCATCAAATATAGAGTACATACAAAAGGGTTTAACCCTGGAAGTTTTTCAGAGGCGCCTAGGACAAACCAAATAAGTCCGAATAAGTTTTACTTTTGGCTAGTTGTGTTGGTGTGTGTTCTTCAAGGTTTTTGTTTGCAAAAACTGTAATAGTGGTGAACACAAACGGGTATCAACTTGCAACATACATTTTATAAGTTTTAACTTAATGATATTGGTTTTCCAATTCTTACCGCACAGGCAAAGGTCAGGTTTTCTTTTTTTTTCCTATGAGTTCGCTTGAAAGAAAAATTAGATGCAGATGACAGTAATACAACGTGCAAGTAATTAGATAAAGATCGAGAGACAACTAGGCTGATAATCCTCCCAAGGATTTCTGCACTTGCCCCACATGCGAGAACTGGAGAACGACAACAGCAGCAATGATAAATTGATAAGTTGCCCCAACAAACCAGGCCCCCTAACAGCTTGCATTAGATGGCTAAATCATTATACCCAAATTTCAAACATAAATACTCACATGACTAACTAATTAAAGAGTTCCACAGATGTCCCCAAAGTAAAAAAGATTAAAAAAAAAAAAAAAATACTTTATGCAGGGATAAACAATTTGAGAAGCAATCTAGAATTGTATACATTGATGGTCTGAACATGGAAAAGCAGAAATCTTCTTTTCAGAGTGTGTATGGCCACTGAGAGAGGAATAGATGAATAAAAAAGAGAATCACCAAACCATAAACGTTCTGATCTCGATACCAGTACAAGAATATTCACAATCTTCAGCAACCATCAACACGCAAACTAACTTGGAGGTTACAAATATAGATGAGGAAAATAAAATAAACACAATGAAACCTATACAACCACACAAATACTAAAATATCAGACAAGACAAAAACCTCCCAAAAGGTTAGTCCACTTTCAGACTTTCTCGCTACCTTAGTTAAAAGTCAGAAGCCACCGATGTCCTCCGATTTTCCATTTGAGTCATCGGGGCTTTTTAGTCATTGGATATTGCGAACAAGTCCACTTCGTGATACATTTCTGCATATTATAAAGAAAAACATGATCAGTTTGACTCAACTCAAAACAACTAGATAGGATGAATACAAATCATACAGCCATGCAACAGACTACGAATAGAAGAAAAGGGGCCTCGTTTTGACAGTACAACTCAAAACTAGAAGATTAAGGTTGTTTAGCATTAAACTATTCAATTGCACGCCACAATAACTACGCATCATGTCCAGTACAAATCCCATTTCTACAGTATTTGAAGTTGCACAAAGATAATTAAAGAGATACGGCTTCGCCACAAAATTTAATTTGGAACCAGAAGGACTTTTAATTTGGACTATTTATTCTCAGGTTTTTAGTTGAGGAAAAACTGAAGCTATCTATTTTTGTGCATGTCATTAAGATAATATCCATGCAATTACTTTTCAGAATAAAAGATACGTACCTCCCAGGAAGCAGCTGAGAACTGCTTGCAGAACCCTTCGAGTTACCGAGTCGTTTAGATCTGTTCTCATGTTCTTTATCTACGCGCATAGCAGCTACCTCCTTTTCCATTGCAGCTACTTCCCTCCTCATCTTCTTTGCCTCGACCTCCATTGCCTTGGTCAACGTATCCACCTTCTTTGCTAGCATCTGGAACCACCATGATTGGAAATAAAAAAGTGAGTTTGCATGGTCATAGATTTTTAACAATGAGGCGAAGACTGAAATTTACGTGGATTTAAGGTCTCAGATTAAAGATTTAAACACGTGCTTAAAGAAAAATAATTTATTGCAGAATCGAAAGGTGAAAATAAAAAGGTCACATGTTCTTGATCTAGATGGTGAAAGTAAGGTGAAGTGGTACCATACAATTTAATGAAAAACAGTGGTAAGAACATCAATTTCAATAATGCAGTACAGAAAGAAAGCTGACCTCAATAGCATCATCCTTGTCTTTAAGGCTCTGATCTTTTTCGTGGCTAGCTTTCCTCAGGCCAATAACCTCTTTTTGCAGCATGTCATATAATAATCCAGAGACAGAATCTTCCGAATCAACAATCGGAAAGTCACTAGGTTTTCTGTCAGGACTCCCTTTTAAGTCGTTAACCCCACTATCTCTGGCATCAATAGATTTATTGAGCGAATGGTTCAGGTTTATTCCATTAGGAAGCAATTTACCCCTGTCTAATGATCTGGTGCCTCCATCAAACGACTTTGATGTCCCTTTTGCATGCTTCAGAATAGCAGCGGAACCCGAGGACATGGTAGGTCTTAACTGGGAAGTTGGTGTTTTCTTGGGTAAAAATCCGTTGGAAGATAATTTGGAAATGTTATCTGCTCCGCCAAGGGATTGACGACGCGAACGCCCATTGCTTATACTTCTTCCTTCTGGAGTTCGGCTAATTGCAGGGGATCCCCTTAATCCTTCCTCTAGAACCTTGAGTCGCAGGTGAAACTTTTCCTGAAAGGTACATAGTGTATTGGTCAGCAACCTACGAGATGACAAATAAATGATGATAATTTGTTTTGTAATTCATGCATACTTTTAGTTGTGCTTCAGATTTGGCAGCTCTCTCTGCAATCGCAAGTTTGTCTCGAAGTTGCTGCATTTCTCCCTACAATAACAGTTCCAGTTATAATACCTAACATAATATGAATCTAGAAACATACGCGCACACCTGAAGAATGATTAGAATGGTTGATATAATTCAAAGCATACCTGCAAAAACCTACGATCTTCAAGCCATTGTCTTACAGGCATCACTTTATCATTAGCATCTTTCCATTCATTAGCTACTACAACTGCAACCCTATTTGCTGTGACCTTCGCACGAGCTAGTTCTCTGTCGAGGGTTTTTCTCTCCTCCTACAAAAATCATAAAAAACAACTAACAATTTAGGTCAATCCATGAACGCCCACAGCAAACAAATAAATAGTTTAAATAATCTAAAAAATACTGTGGCAACAAATATATGAAAACACTTTACATTCATCTCTTGAACTTTCCGTTGGTAGTCTCTCACAGCATTTGCTGCTGCTCCACCTGCAAGAACAGCCTCTTCCAGTTCCCTCACAGTTGTGCTAAGCTTTTCAACCTCAGCAACCTTTTGGCGATGCATTTTGTCCAAGATCTTATTCTCTTCCTAATGAGAGATCAAAACATGTTTAGAATTTATATCAACCAATATGCACAAACAAGCAGATGAGTCAGCCAACATGGGTTCATGATACCTGACAAATTTCAATCTGTTTCATTAACTCCTGGTTCTTATTCTGAAGATCATCCACCATGGAGGCCTTTGCCAAGGCAACCTGGACGGTCCTCTCAGCTTCAAGCAGGGCTGCTTCTTTTGATTTTGTAAGGCGATCTAGTGCCTTGTTGTCATCCTGCAACTTGGCAATCTGAAAATAACCACCAAAATTTGTAAGCAAACATTACAGTAACTTATTATATATCACACGCATATCATGAGCAAAATGAGATAGGGAAAAGAAAAATGAATATCCTACCTCTTGTCGAGCGAGCTTAAGCTCTGCCTCCAGTGGTGCAAGAATGGCTTCAATAGGAGGCATGTCATCATCCTTCTGAGCAGCATGAACCCTTCGAAGGGTGGCTTCTGCTGCAAACTGAGCAGCCATCGAGGCCTTCTTTTCATCATTGATTTTCTTTATCTCAAGATTCTGCATATGAATTTCGATAAATCAAGCATTTTCCAGGAATAGAAGATCACGTGCATAACCTTGACATGAGTAAGTAAATTTAAAATAGATGTAAGAATTGAGTTCCGTTTAGAACCTTGCTTTCAAGGAGAGACTCTGTCAACTTGAGCTTCCCATCCACTTTAGACAACTCGTCAGTAAGCTATGAGAACAAACAAAAACAAAGTCAGCACATATTTAGCATCACAGCTTCATCAGGAAGCTAAGAGAACAAACAGAGACAAAGTCAGCTCATATTTAGCATCACAGCTAAAAAGAAAGTGCAACGGGTGATAAAGGTGGACCCTTCACTGAGTTGTAAATAACACAATAGACGGAATGAACATTGTAGCAGACGTTGTTCAGTTTCTGCGAGAAATTAAGAGACGGTATCTTCAATGAATTGTAAATAACTCAACAGACGCAATGAACATTATGGTGGACATTGTTCAGTTTCTGCGAGAACTTAACTGACAGTATATATCAAGGTTCAACCAAAACTATCGGATGCTAACTTTTACTTAAATTTGAAAATGAAACAGACGCAACCAAAGATAATAAAAGGACTACCATGATAGCAAAAACAAACAAATGCAAATAACGAATTAACCTGCAACCAGAAAAATAATTTAAATGCAATGTAGGGCAAAAAGGTAGATTTTATTCAAGCAAACATTTTATTTTCTCGGGCCGGTGATCTAGGATGGCTGTGTTTGAAAGTAACAAATTATGCTACACTACCACCAAAATGAAAAGAAAAGCTCAAATTTAACTTCAATCAGAAAACACAGATATTAAACTGTTTAAATACGAGATATAATTTTAATTAACCATATAAATTGAACCAAAAAAATTACCTCTTCAACAGCTCTTTCTCTAGAACGCTCCGATAACCTCAACGCCTTGATTTCAGCTTGTGCGTCGGTTAATTCCCGATCCTTATCTACAACGAAAACGAAACAAAATTAGGTCAAAAAAATGAGCAAATCTAAGATTTGTAAATGAACAGATCAAATCACATTAATCACCTCTAACTTCATTTTCCAAACGATTAAGCTCAACTTTCACCGGATCCGAACCATGTAATAGATTTATAAACTCATCCGCATCTAAACTAGGTCTTACAGATGGCCTTCTTCTTAAACTTCTCCCTCCTTCTTTAAAAGATGCAGAACCTATCGACGGAGGCGCTCCTACTTCATTACCCATACGACCACCACCACCGCCACCACTGTAATTAAAATCCGACATCATTGTTATCGAAGAAAAACCATCATTATCGCCGGGAAGATCGGCCATTATTGGATCTGAACTTGTCACATTCAAATTAAAAACCCTAAAATCCTCACTTTACTCCTCGGTTTTTACGATTTAACTCTTTGTCCCCGTCTCTCCTCCTTAATCTTAACCTTAAACTTAACTCCTCTTCTTCTTCCTTGACTTGAATGACAATCCAAGTTTTCTTTTCTCTTCTTCTTCTTCTTCCTCGTTCAGACACAGTGTGAGTTTAGTGTTTCTTTTTTTTTTTTTTTTCTTCTCTTCGGACACACACTATTTCTACTTTAAAATCGTTTCGTTTTCTTTTTCTTTTAGTTTTTGAGTTTTCTTACACTTTTTTGAGTGTCTCTCTGATGAGGATTGAATCCTAGAGATATGGAGAGGAGAGAGAGAGAATGTGAGGGCGGTTGATTAAAAAAATGCTTCGAACCACAGAGGCTTTGCTGTTAAGCAGTAACCCAACAGTGTGTGCCGTGTGTGAGAAGAAGAGTAGATAACTAATAAACAAACACTGCACAAGGACCCCGAGAGTGTGTGTGCTTGAGTGTCACTGATTTTTTGGTTTTTGGCTTTTAAACAAGAAAAATTAACGTAAGACACTTTTAAACTAATAAGATGAGATTCTTATAAAAAGTAGGAGTTCTTAAAAGATTTTGAGTCTCCTATTAAAAATTCTTCTAAACGAACTGAAACCTAAATTCCTCCTAAAAATATTTGAATCTTAAGAAGAAAATTACTAATTGAATATATGTTTTTTAATGGCTTGGAACAATGATCTTGGACTACGGCCTTAATTTTTTTGATAGAGTTATTTTTCTGGTAATTGGGGAGTTTGAATCCCTATCTCCGTAGTGGAAGGAAGCATATCCATCATTTGATCACTTGATGGGTGACATACAAACTGAATATCAACCAAATGAGAATTAAATTAGCGGAAACATAGTAAAATATTCTCAATTTTTACAAAGTTTGAATTATGGTTAATATAAGTGCTAATTACACAAGTGACCTCTAAATCACTTTTAACTTTAACCACTATTTTAAAAGTGAATCAAATAATCGTACAAGTGAAGTGGTTGTCTTTAGAAACTTGGGTTGTCGCCCATAAGGTATATGCCACGAAATGCATTTTCGTGTATATGGCACAAAATGCACACTTTTGACTTTGATGTGCAAAATACTAGATGGTCTATAGATATTTCGTGGCTCAGCCTACGCCTGGTTAGTAGTGTTACTAGTGTTTGACGAATTTTTAGCTCGTTTTGGAATGGTGTAGGCTTTTAGTGGAATATTTGTGTCTTATCTCCAACTGAGTAGAGTGAGGACCAGGTACTTAAAGGCAACCGAGCTGTGCTTGGAACTCCAATCCCACTGTCACTCGAGAAGTGGAGATACGATGGGAGTCTCATTATTGGATGGTGATGCTAACGCATGCGAGGGCCGTATTCCCATTTGATAACCCTTCTATTAAGATCTCAAATGTCATCTCGCTTGTAACTGAAAAATACTTGGCCAGAATACGGGTGTAACCATTGGGTGAACGGTCTGTCATGATAGCCTCAAATGAAGGAGAGTCGTATCAAAGATATAATCGTCTCTAGATGTTTTTCTTAGAGTTCTTATAAGGTGAAAATCATTTTGAATCTTTCGTAGTACTAGAATCTTTAAAATGGATGTGCATCTTCATAAATGTAAAAAAAAAAAAAAAACTATTATAAGAGCTCCAAAGTTTTGGTTTTGAGGACTCAAAAGATGACAAAAAACTGGGTCATCAAGTAGTAATCTCAAAACCCCTTATCACAATGATTAATTAGAAACTAATGATTAGGTTAACTAATCCGACAGAATTCCGTTTGTTTCTCCGACATCTCTAGGCCAAATTCAAACCATTATTTCCTGCACAATTCATCTTCCCGTATAATTCCTGCTACTGCAAACTGATAACATCACCACCAATCTTCTTAATCCTCTTCTTTGTGTGCTTAATTCATCCACAACCAGCTCAAATTCCATCTATATCTCTATGTTCATCACAGCATCAACAACAGATTTCTTCAACTCTCAACAATCAACAAACCCATCTATCATCATTTCATATTCAGAAACAAACACCACCATAATTTCAATTTATCACTAACACAATTTTAATTTCAGCGAGAACCCATTCTTCGTTCAATTTCCACCGCAGCAGCTGCTCAGATCCCCTTTCTTCTCTGGTTCAACATCACAACTCATCTGTTTCATTCCAACCGTGACTTCAGATTCATATCCATCACATCCTCATACACATCTTCAATTTCATCTCAGCAACTCTCAATCACAATCGAACTCAGAGAACAACACCAAACACTAAGTTCTTCTTCCCTGAAATCTTCAGACCTATCTCTTATTCATCAATTACAGTGACCAAAACCATCATTTGCGATCAACATCTTCTATGCCAGTAATTTCTTTGAAAAAAAACGGAAGAAAAAAAGAGGTGATGAGGAGAAGAAGAAGATGAAGTGTTTTTTTTTTAGGTTTAGATTTAGTTAGATTTAGGTTTGGTAATTATTAGGTCCCCCTCATCCATATTTAGGATAGTTGAATCCATAGGAGCCCTCAAAACCAAATCATTGGAGCCCTTATAATAGGTTTCAAAAAAAAATGGGTTAACACTATTAATTTGACGCTATTTTGGGATAAATTTTTTATTTGGTCCAAATGAAAACTAATTAGAAATTAAATATTTTTCTCAAGGTGTTCCTTTTATCATGTTGTACAAATGTTTAACGCATTTTATGACTGTCCCCAAGTATCTGACACTTTAAATGAAAACTAACGCATTTAAAAAAAGGATACTTTAAATGGAGTATCCGATACGTATCCCCAAGTGTCCCCAAGTATCTGACACTGATACGTTACCGATTTTGAAGTATCTGTGCTTCATAGATGTGAAGTTCTAAAGGTAGCTCAGATGTTGCAGTTAGTTAGTGATCCAAAACATCTCTTTTCTGATGAACAGATAAGAGGAAATGGAGATTCGGGAATGATTTTTTTGTATGTCGGGCTTATATTTCTCTGGAGAATGGAGACTTATCGCCTTTCCTGATAAGCCACTTTAAAATTCAAAGGTACCTCTCAAAGTGGTCTTTTTTCAGTTTGGATTGGATTATCTATACAATGCTGAGAAGGTGCAAAATGATGCTTATTTGTTATGTGGTGCACATGCTAAAACAGATGAACATTTATTCTTGCATTGTAAGTACACTTTTAAAGTATAGACATACTTCTTAGATATGGTGTTAAGTGGGTTTTTGTTGATTATGAGAAGAAGAACTTATGGGAACGGGGTCAGAAGAAGATCTCAAACAGAGTGAAAAGGATTTGGAGCCGAATCCCTTTATATTTGGTGAAGTGTGTGGAAGGAAAGAAATGACAAGTAATATAACAACTCTGATATGACTATTAAGCAGGTTATCGTAGCAATCAAGTGTTTATTGTTTAATTGGACCGTCACTTCGGATATTTCAAAATTTTCTTTTTATCCACACTGATCTGTAACTGAAATGATATCAAACACATACATGTAATAATTTTATTATCTTGCTATCATTTTTTCGGGTAATAACAAGTTCTTTTATAAAACTTGCTCCTTCTTTGTTAACAAAAAAATAAAAATAAAAGCATAGTATGGAACAAATAACTTCTGATTCGTTCTCATTGGTCCATATATGAAATTAGCGATGAACCATCAATATAAGTTTTGACTGATTTTCCAATAGTTATGACTCTATTTTGATATAGACATGCGCACAATCTTTTCATTAGAGAAGACCATATTTGGTCATCAACTGTTATTCAACAAGATGGTTCCCTCATGTCCATAACCAGCTTCTATGTTAAAAAGTTTGGTATAAATAAAGGTATAAAAATCAGTAAGAGTATTCTTATTGTTAGTCGTTTTATGTTTGTTGATGATTGTGTAATCTTTGTGATGCAAATTCTTCTACTAATAATATCTAATTGCTTTGTTTAATAATGTTGCTAGATCAATTGACAAGTTTAAGTAAGTCTAAGCAAGTCTGGTGTTTTTGTTAGCAAAAATACAACCCATCACGACAGTGTATAAAAAAGGAGATACCCCGGTACTTAAATCTTCCTTCTAGATTATAAATATATTGATTTTCCCCTTTTTACTAACAAGTCAACAAATAAAAGTATTTCAACCTATTATCGAAAAACTGGAAACTTAAACAGTAAGTAGTTTCCAAAGGTAAGCTTTTTAATATTTTCGAGAAATATGTCATGATCAAATATGTTATTTATTCTCTAAACATTATTCAAATGAATTGTTTTAAACTTCCGAAGATGATTTGCAAATTTAACCAACCCCAATAAGGTCTTCTTCTTTTTTAATTAGGAAAAGAGATTCAATTGATAAAAGAACCAATACATAATGTTTCAGAAAGGGAAAAGGATTTTGTCTTAACTCCTCGGACTCCATGTGCAGGCCTATAATATAAAAGGTCTTAGTTTTCATGATATAATATTCAGCAGTACCACTATTTGGGTTGGATACCAGTACCTTTGGACTACAATCTTGAAGGTTAAATATTACCTCAATTCTAACAAAAACTACAAATTATGGATGTTAAAGTTATCTTTTTAGATGGTGGGTACACAAGCTCCCCCGTTTTTACTTACAAGTCAAAAATATAAAGTTTGTACCTATTATTCGAAAATCGACAACTAGACTGATAGTTTTTGAAAGGCAAGATTTTTACTACCTTTAGTAAATCTACCATGATTGAATATGTTACTTCTTCTCTAGGTATTTAATCAAATATACTACTTTAAAATCTCAAAAATGACTTTCAAGATTTTAACCTACTTCCGACTGATTTCTAGTCTTGGTTATTAAAATTACTTTTGTTAGAGAGAAAGCTAAAAACGGATCCGAGGAGAACGAAAATCGTAGTCGACTCGCTGAGTCGGATCTTTTCATTATACATTTTCATTTTAGACTAAATTAACCTTACTAAATACACACATTATCCTCTCGTAAAACTCATTCACGTTCTCCAAAAACTTCCACCACCACTGGCAATACCACCACCAACCTTCGAGATTATCTAGAAAAATCGGAAGCGATATACAAATGGAAAAAGAGGGGGATGTTGGGTCTATAAAATTCTTAGCAAAAATGAGTGGCGAAAGAGAAAAAGAAAAACCTTTAATTGTGGAAGGAGTGGTTGATTACAAAACTTTCTAGAGATTTTCTTTAGGTGGAGATGGATCAGGAAATGGTTAAAGGTTTCCTGATAAATTAAGCAATCTCAAAACTTTGAAGGAAATTAACATGCTAAGACTTGGTGCAGACAAGCCGTATTTGTGCCTAGTTTTTTTTTTAGTGTATTTTTTGAATCTCAAATATGTATTTAGATAAGAGTTAATTAATAAAAACATGACATATCATTCTGTTGTCAACTTCAGTGGGGTTGGTGATGGAGATGATGATGGAGCTGGAGTATGGTGAAATTTTTGCTCTACACTAAGGTAATATTTTGGTTGTAAGAGTGGGAAAGGAATATGTGCATATAGAGATGTTTTGGTATGAGTTAGAAAAATATAATGAAAAGGCCCGACTCAGCGAGTCAATTATGATTTTGCTTTTCTCGAGTCTATTTTTGCTCTCCCTCTAACAAAAATCATTAAAACTTAAAAGAATTTCAACAATATCATGATTGTCAAAAATGAGTTATACAAGGAAAATGTGAATTCTTTTTCTTATAAATGTAGGCGGGTCTAGTTATTAAAACTTAAAAGTATTTTAATAACGCTTTGATTTTCAAAAATGGATTGGACGATGGAAATTTAAATTCTCTTTGGTATAGAATTTTGATGGTTAGATAATATTCCGAATCTGACATTATGCACATTATAATCAAGGCTAAACATGGAACAATGGGATGTGGAAACTGGAAAACAGTCTTGACTGAGGTTCATAAAAATTGCTATTGGGATATTACTAATAGTCGAAATATCAATATATGGATTGAAAATTAGATCTTGGTACAAAAAAAAAAAAGATCATTATTACGAACCTGCAATTGTTAACAATCTAATCAAGGTATGAGACCTTTTCTTTGAAATGAAAACTTGAGATGTTCAGAAACTTAATTCTTATTTTGAAAAACAAATTATATCCATGATAACTCTTTTGCATATTCCTAGGGATAACTACCAGGATATTGCAGTTTGGGACCTCACATATAATAAAAACTTGTATACGAAACTCAATACCCACATTACTTACAACCAGTGGCACTAGAACGAAATTTGGTAAATGATAGTTGTTACTTCTATTAATATTTTCTTGAGAAAAATTGCACACTCTAGATTATCCAATAGCATGAGAGTTGCAATAGCCATTCCTCACATAAATATTATATGCGCTTAAGGCAAAGACAGGGTCAAACCTTACCATTTTCTTGTGCACTCTATCTTTGAATAACGAAATTGTTTGTGATGCTGCTATATAAAAAATGCTTTAGTTATGCGTAAAAAATATTTTTCGAAAGATCATATAACAAATGTCTTGTATTACTAGATATTATAAGATAAACATCCGCGTGCTCAACTGAATATTAAGATAAATACAAGGAAAATTGATGATTTGTTGACATTGTATACTATCTTAAAATTTAGACGCAAAGCTAACTAGAATATTATTTTTTTAAAATACAATATGAAAACGCGGGGGTACCATATACAATACCAAATTTTTCGTTTGAAAATTTGTATGGACAAAACCTAATACAATTGCAAGTAGACCAATTTAATGATCCTTGAAAATATGTATATAGAGTTTATATCTCTACCTCTTCTCAATCAGTATGTATGAGACAATGGGTTCGGGAATCTGATTGTTAAGAAGAGTACTTGGACGATCTAAAAAATCAATATCCAAGATCAATCTAGTCGTATCCAAATAATACAATCTGAATTAAGCCAAGTAATTAAACTTGTTACCAATCTTTCAAGATACCAATTCTACAAGAAAAAAGTCTCGTAATCGATCACAATTAGATGGACATATCTACTAAGATTGAATACGTACTCCTTGCGTAAATCCTATTATAACGATGACAATATTATGTGGAAAAGGAAAAAAACAAGATACCAGAAGTTTTGTTAACGAGGAAATCGCAACTGCAGAAAAACCTCGGGACCTCGTCCAGATTTGAACACCAAACTATATTAAGCCGCCACAGATACTAACTTGCTATTAGACTTCGGTCTGGAATGTAATTGAGACCGAATCCACACTTCAAGCATTTTAGTTACAATCGCGCTCCTTACGTCTATTGAACCTCGCAATACTCGACATAATTGATTCCCTTAGCTGACGTCCTTTACAGCCTATAAGTTGCTTCAACCTCAGTGAAGAATTTTGATACCAATCTTCCTCTAACAGATAAACCTATTTTATTTCCTTTTAAATCAGAGATCAAGTCTTGGAAATCTGTTTGCAATAGGCAAAGCTAGAAAACTTCACAATCCGGAACACTTACACTCACTTAGATGAAAGAATGGATCTTTTACCACTTCTCAAGAACAATCTTCAAAAAATCACTTAAAATTAATTTTCAGATATCTATCTTGAGGAATCATAAAGTCTGAGACGAAGAGAACTTTGCGATATATATATCTTTCCTGAAAGAGATTACGAGAACATCGATAACAAAAAACTAAGATCAGGATACACGAACTATCAAGTTATAGATAGTCGAACCATGGTTTCACGAATCCCAAAAGTGAAGTATGTTAGTCGTAAACCTAATTATGTTTCTCAAAGAAAACTCAGGTTCATCGAGGACGACTCTAGCTATCAACTCAGACAGACAAAGTACCAGGGATTGAATTTCCCAGTTGAATTAGCATATCTATTTATAGATTTTAAAAACTAAGGGTTGCTTAGAACTCAAGCAAACACTTTCTCAGACTTTATGATTCCTCAAGATTACCAGTATTAGATACGTTTATAACTATAGATATTATTCCATCTATATCATTTTATTTATCCGCGTCGAAAAAGTTAAAAATTAAGGAGACTAAGAAAACTCGAAAAGTTATCCTATATTTACTTTTGAAATTTTGGTTTCCTAACACTGGAAAAACATATTTTTAAATTCGTGAAAGTAAAATCAAAATTTAGGGTCCAACAATTTTAAACTTCACTCATTGGGATGCCCGAAACCGGTGTTTAGATCGTACAAAATGGGATGGGCTATGAAAGAAATATTAAGCAAGTATAAGTTAAAGAATTAATACAACAACAAAGTTTGAAGAAGGTAATTGAATCTCTTGATGCCCAACATATATTGACGAAATACTTTGGAAGACCACTAGTAGACTTGTTTTTTCATGACCTTTTCCAAGTATGAGATGACCACTAACTTGGACGATGGAAGACCTCCGCCATAAAACTTACTCTAAGATTTGCAATTCACAAATAACTTTATGGGGTAAAATTTTGTGTATACCCCTTCTACCATTTACTCGGATTTGAACACCATTTTTCCAATTTTACTTTAACGCGACATAGGAGACGAAAAGAAATTAGGTACATAAAAGTTCAGTTGCAAAGGCCCATTAACTCCCTGTTTTGTCCAATGTTTAATAAGTACTGTTGCAGTATCTTTAAGTTGAATTCAATAACTTTGTCCAATGTTTAGAGCAAGGGCTATGGAACACTCATTCACTACCTAAACGAGTGAGAGACTGAATGAAAGAGTGTGTTTTTAACCATGGGAGAGGTTAAAATACACACTAAGAGGCACATGATCAGCCTCTTGGAAGGAAAATTTGTTGAAGAGGCTGATTATCAGCCGCTTGAGAGAGAAAAAATCACCCAAGAGGAAGAAGATCAGCCTCCCCAACATGATTTTAGATATTTTAATATATTTTTTTTTTTTGTTTTTTTATCTCCAGGAGACAGAAGATCAGCCTTCTAGGACAATTTTTTCTCCAAGAGGCAGAAGATTAGCCTCCTAACTCAAGTTTTTTTCTCAGGAGGCAGAAGATCAGCCTCCTAGTGAAGACTTCGACCACTCATTCATGTGAATGAGTATGTGAGTGATTTTTGATGAATGAGTGGGCGTTCTCGCTCCATAGCAGCACCTAATTTGATCAAATCTAGTGAAACTCATTCATTTTGAATTAGAACCCTCATTCCATAGCCCTTGCTCCTAGTAATTCACTCATAAAACGGTAGTTCATTTTTAACCTTTGTCCTAAATAGTACTACTCATCAATAAAAACTAAAACACCTAAAATGGTTACCGCTGAAATTCTTAATTAGGATGTGTTTCTATCTACCAACCTCATTAGCTCACTACCTTTCTTTTCGAGACGCCAATCGATTGATTGCTTTCAAAGACAATATGGTTTCATCCAATTTCCTAGAGCTAATGATATTGTTCTAACTTTCTCCACATTGTCGTTGAAAATTGGATGCTCTTATGTTGGAAATAAAATCTAGGATAAATGAAGGGTTTTTTTTTTTGTTAGAAAAATAAAAAACAAATCTTTCTTAAATGATTTATAATTCAATGGTTTCCCACTGCAAAACTAAGGGTTCAATCCCACTGTAAAAGCTTATTAGTGTAATTGTATAGTTGGGTGTGGCGGGTTGGGTTTGACAGAGGGATCAGTCCGACTGGTTGGGTTCGGGTAGAAACCGAGTCCCAAGTGTTCCAAACGCATGTTGGCATTTCATTTATTTTTTTCTTCCAATTTTGATGGGTTTCTAATAAAAGCTGTATTATTGAAAAATATTTTTATAAGCATTTATGAACCAATATTATTCCCCATATATCCAAAAGTATTCTTACACAAAAACCTTATACAGACAGTTATGAACAGTAAAGCAACTGTAAACTGTACAAGCATGAGACCTGTATTGATTCGACGTTTAGACTGTGTAACCATAATAAGTCCCATAATCATACAACTCTTAATCGAATTAACTATAGAGTGGATGGTTAACTAACATTAAGTCATTAATGTTTAACACGTGGGGATGTTCAACGTTCAAATCCATCATCCTCTCATTTCTGATCCCATGTGAAGATTTCTGAGTCAATGCCTTCTCCCCTTTTGCATGTGTTATGTTTTCTTTTTATCATCATCAGCTTCAACATGACTACTCCATTATCCTTGATTTGATGTGGTTTAGATCTCGTGAACTAACATAATTATGCTAATTGCTAAATTGGTACGGATATATTCAAGGGAGGTGTACCAATTGTTGTTGGCATATATGGATAATTATTTTGGCATTATTTATGTAATATAATCCAAAGAGGTGGTAGTTGTGATTTCTAACAAGTGAAATAAAAATGCTAAAAAATAAATAATCGAGCATGAATACGACACACATCAAAAATATAATAATTCAAAGATTAAAAGGGAAGGCAGCCAGGATTTTAAGAAGTGTAAAAAAAAAGAACTATTATGAAATGAAAATTATATAATCAGAAGAACTCTGTCAATTAGATGGTGATCGTGTAAGAACTACTTCTCAAAAATACGATAAATTCTCAGAAATCAGAAACTAAGTTTTTTCTTGTGTTATAAATAATAGTATTTTTTTTTTTAATTATTTTGAAATTGAGTTCTCTAACTAACTTATGTCGAAAATTTCTTCTTATACCGTATTATTTTGTTCAGCTGTCTTTGTTCAAGCAAAAAAAGAATGACCATTTATTTTGAGTCATTTGACAGTTAAGAGAGGGGAATAAGTTGTTCCATGTCCCTCTCTTGCCCATTTAGCAAACAATCTACGAATTTCTTCCACTAGTGGTTCAGCATTTGAGCATTCCCAGCTTACATTGGAAGCGTTTTCCGGTTGATTGGGACATGAAAGAAAATGTAAAGAAGAAGGATCAGGGAAACACGCATAATAGAGCAGTCAGCAGCACTGCAGTGGACCTAATAAAGATCTTTTGGACGCGTAACGGTAATAAGATTAGGACATATCAAAGTGTGGGTCACATACAAACAAATCATACTGTGTGTTTGGTGTCAAATTTTGATGTTTGTATTTCACGTTTGCTATAAAATACAAGAAAAAATATCATAGCATGGGAACTTCACAATCCGATAAAACAAATGCCAAATAAATGATGTACTTTCCCTTTAGCGCCCATTTCTTCCAATAAGAAGCGTACACGTCAAGAGTAGTGGTTACTTTACTACTACCACTAATGAAGGATTAGAGTTCAAAATAGGTGTGGGGGAAAACATTTAATTAAGGAAAATGTTTGTTGTCTTGTTCTGATCAAGGTTTAACGGCGCCGGATACATTACCTCTCAACTATAGAGATTCACCTTCTAGCCAACCTCTTAGCAGATTCACAGTATTATTCCGAGAATTCGAGAACAGCCTCAGGCATACTCACCTGGATGTCTTAATCAGTAGTGGCCGCATCTAGTTGTGGGAGTATTACTATTACGCCAAAATTTATCGTATCCAAAAATATCATTACTGGGATTCCATAATCGAGTGGGTTTTGTTTGTACACACATCAAATTCAACAATACTGATACTGACTACACCGAGACAATGCGTAGGCTTCATAGCCATGAAATGTTGGAGAAAAAATGAGTTATTTAATAAATGATTTTTTGGTCTTGATATGGTTTGATCTCATGATCTAAGGGTCTAAGGATACTCACTCATTTTTGAGTAGGGCTGGCAACGGATAACCGATATCCGATATCCATTTCCGAAATCCGACATCTTATAGAATTTAATCCGACATATTTCGGATATCGGATATCGGAATCCGATATTCTATCGGATATTTCCTCTTAACGATAACGGTATCGGAATAGGCTGCTTCAGTTAGGTTAATATCCGATATCCGATAACCCAGGGGTTTACTTGTAATTTCCTACCCCTAGGTATTATCTATCGACTGTCGGAGAACCTAATCTTCTCTATTCTCTAGTCTCTCTAAGCGTTTTTCACCCCAACACAGAAGACTTAGAGAAGAGATTCGAGAAGTTTGAGAAGATTGATAGAGAGGAACTGAGTGACCGAGTGAACTACATCTATTTGATGAAGAGTGTGATGATCAGAGACTCTCAGAGAAGTAAGTCATGAACCTAATCTATTGTTTCAAAGTCAGGTTTCATTTTCCCCCTAAATCGATTGCATATTTTGATGTTTAATTTTGATGTTCTTCTAATCTAATCGAAACCCTAAGGAAGTCATGAATGTTTCTATGTTTAATTTTGAGATTCTGAAAATCATTTTTTTCCAGAGAAAATTAGGGTTACTAATGCATTTAAAAAATTATCAAGTTTTGAAGTTTATAAAGATTATAGGAAATTGGTTTCCGAATTCACTAAAGCTGGTTTGTATGAGAAAAATGGTCACGGGGTTGCAATTTCTGTGATTGTTATTGTGGTTTTGTTGTTTCTAAGTATTTATGGTATTTTAATGTCTGATAAATTTTGATGATGTCTATCATGATTTTGTTATCTTTGCGATGTAGTGTTTGATAAAATTGCTCACCCGAATGTGAAAATATTTAGTGAATTAGTCTTTGAGACGCATATGTACCTAACATGATATTATTTTTCTAGTTGCAGAAGCATAGTCCTGGAAGACAATGAGACGTTCAAGAGATTTAAAAGGTATCTCTCTTTGTCAATCCTGCTGAATTGTTGTTTGGTTTTGTTGTAGTCGTTGTCGTATCATTCATTGCATTGGTGGAGATATTATTTTGTTTAGTCTGTCATGTATGCATGTTTTTAGCGATGTGAGGCCTAAATAGCTAGTTGTAACTTATCTACTTATCTTATTTTATAAAATTAGTTCCGCAGTTCTGCTTTTCTGCTTTGGGTGTCTCTGCATACTATCCAAAGCTATTCTGCTTTGAATTGGTCCCTTTTCTGTCATTGAGTTTAGGATTCACCTGATTCAGAACTCAATCTTTAAAAGTTATTCTACAGAATCTATCTTTTATATTGTGGTTGGTTAGACTCGGTAACAGTTGGTTAAGGAAATTTTGTGAACATTCTTATCAGTATTTGGTGAAGTTATATCCCAGTGCTATTTAATTGGTACTTGTTTAAGCTCATTTTATAAACTGGTACTTGTTTCTTCTCTGTGCATTCAATTTCTGTACAATTATCTAGATTGTGTGTCTGTTCATTGTCTGGTTGATATTTGAGAATTGTAGCACACTGAATTCCAATGGCTCGGCCTAGTTTCCACTAGTGCATTGTGGCCTGTCTTGAACTTAGAATTTTGAAGTTATATCTGGTTGTTTAAGTTGTTTGTACGTGACAAGTCTAGAACTCCTCTTGTTGTGTACAGTCAATCTCAGCTATATTTTGAACAGTAGTAGCAGTGTCAGTGTCGTTGTGAGTGTTTGTAAGAGGGTAAGAAGAGTAAATCATTAACATGAGTCTGCAGTTAGCCATCATTCTTGCTTCTGATAAGTAGTTCTCTTGCTCAATTATTGGATCTTTCAGTCATGAAATTCTTGAGGACTAGAGACATTGTTCATTGGATAATGGATATAATGAATATGTTTTTATGGTTTTCATAGTGATATTTGGTATAATTTAGTAAATAGTGCAGTTGATGGCTAATAGCTTAGTGATTGATGCTACTGCTGTCTTATATACCCTGCCATATGTTAAAACAATTATCTTCAGTTTGTAGAAAACAGATGGAAAGAGTTAATTTGATAAGTATGTATCTCAGATAAATATTTGATAAGCATTGCTATGCTTAAGTGATTGGCTGCCAGACTTCTTTGATGCAGGTAAATATTTGTTTCTTTTCCTTTGCTTTTTTAGGTACCAAAATCTTATCTATTGTAAACTTCATTAGTACTATATGACCAGTTTCATGAGTTCTCTTGTGCACTCAAGGGTATCAATCTGACAGATTATTAACCTTGTTAGGTCTTCTGTGCACTGACCATGATGATATTAACCTAGGTCCACTGCATCTCTTAGAACAGAACCACAATTATATTGTACTGCTCTCTGAAACCAGGTCTTGACGGATGAATAAATCACTCTGAAACCAGGTTTTTGTGAATGCATATATGGAAGTCGTCGACTGAAGTTGATGCAACATGCAACCAGCAAAGAAGATCCAGCCTGTTTGAGTGTAGTTTGTTTTTGTTTGTAGTTGCAGATTCTTTTAGTTGTTTTTTCATGTGTGATGTGACTGAGGTGTTTGTGTGGTTTGCTTTTCTTACACTGAACAAAAAAGACTCTATTAAGAAACTTAAAAAAGCTTAAATTTTCAGCATTTGTTTCTGTGGGAACAAAATCGGATTTTAACGAATAAAAATCCGATATCCGATAGCTTAACCTTAACCTTATCGAATTGCATTTTTTGATATCCGCCGGATGTTATCGGATATCGGATATCCGATAACCCTTAACCTTATCGGTTTGTCAAATATCCGACGGATATTTATCCATTGACAGCCCTATTTTTGAGTGAATGAAATGGAACCTTTAGTCCCACATTGTGGAAAACTAAACAGGTGCTCCACCATATTACCACGTTCTCATGGATATGTTGTAAAACAATGTGAGTGGAGCGGGTGGGGCGAAAAATACATGTTTCGACCCATGCACATGCGTGTGTACCAAGCACCAAGTCCGTGTCTACTTGAAATTATTTTTTGCAAGTTTTAACTTGATAAATAATTTATTTAAGAGTTTTATTTATGGAAAAATTCATTTTTTGTGTTTAATTGTTTTACAAGAAACAAAACTCGTTTTATAAGAAAAACCTAAACCTAACTTGATTTGCAAGTTAATTTTCCTATAACTACAACTCGAAAATCTCTTTTCAAAACACACAAGCAGCGACCATCTCTAGGTCTTTTCTTCATCTTCTTGATTTTATTTTCGTGCGGTGTTTTACTTCCATCCCCGTTGCTGAGTTTAAGAGTGGGTAACTTGTATTGTGCTAATACAAGTTATATCGGACAGTCTTATCCTGGACACATCTTCGCACGTTGGGGTTTAGCATTACTTTAGAGTATACCCGCGAACTAATGTGTTAAGGACAGCTTGTTGAACCTGTGATTCTGCCCTCATCAATTTGTTCGTGGTATAGTTGTTTGATACGGTTCTTTATATTTATTGTTTGATACATCTGACGTTTCTTCTATTGTTGCAAGACTCCAACATGAAACACTGTTGAGCATCAATGATGATTACAGTCTATAGAAAAGGAAACATCACGAATAGTAGTAAAAGCTTTGTAAATCTAAGAAGCGCTCGTCGCATATGGAAAATGTAATGCAAGCAGTCGATTCAACTGCAAAGCCTATGGAAAGCGAAAGATGTTGTTATCTTGGCTGCTAGTATCGTAGCTCGTAGGAACTAGGAGAGCGTATCTCTAGCCTATGGATATGTTGTAAAACAATGTGGGTGGAGCGGGTGGGGCGAAAAATACATGTTTCGACCCATGCCCATGCGCGTGTACCAAGCACCAAGTCCGTGTCTACTTGAAATTATTTTTTGCAAGTTTTAACTTGATAAATAATTTATTTAAGAGTTTTATTTATGGAAAAATTCATTTTTTGTGTTTAATTGTTTTACAGGAAACAAAACTCTTTTTATAAGAAAAAACCTAACCTAACTTGATTTGCAAGTTAATTTTCCTATAAATACAACTCGAAAATCTCTTTTCAAAACACACAAGCAGCGACCATCTCTAGGTATTTTCTTCATCTTCTTGCTTTTATTTTCGTGCGGCGTTTTACTTCCATCCCCGTTGCTAAGTTTAAGAGTGGGTAACTTGTATTGTGCTAATACAAGTTATATCGGGCAGTATTATCCTGGACACATCTTCGCACGTTGGGGTTTAGCATTACTTTAGAGTATACCCGCGAACTAATGTGTTAAGAACAGCTTGTTGAACCTGTGATTCTGCCCTCATCAATTTTTTCGTGGTAGAGTTGTTTGATACGGTTCTTTATATTTATTGTTTGATACATCTGACGTTTCTTATATTGTTGCAAGACTCCAACATGAAATACCGTTGAGCATCAATGATGATTACAGTCTATATAGAAGGAAACATCACGAATAGTAGTAAAAGCTTTGTAAATCTAAGAAGCGCTCGTCGCATATGGAAAATGTAATGCAAGCAGTCGATTCAACTGCAAAGCCTATGGTAAGCGAAAGATGTTGTTCTCTTGGCTGCTAGTATCGTAGCTCGTAGGAACTAGGAGAGCGTATCTCTAGCCTATGGATATGTTGTAAAACAATGTGGGTGGAGCGGGTGGGGCGAAAAATACATGTTTCGACCCATGCCCATGCGCGTGTACCAAGCACCAAGTCCGTGTCTACTTGAAATTATTTTTTGCAAGTTTTAACTTGATAAATAATTTATTTAAGAGTTTCATTTATGGAAAAATTCATTTTTTGTGTTTAATTGTTTTACAAGAAACAAAACTCTTTTTATAAGAAAAAACCTAACCTAACTTGATTTGCAAGTTAATTTTCCTATAAATACAACTCGAAAATCTCTTTTCAAAACACACAAGCAGCGACCATCTCTAGGTCTTTTCTTCATCTTCTTGCTTTTATTTTCGTGCGGCGTTTTACTTCCATCCCCGTTGCTGAGTTTAAGAGTGGGTAACTTGTATTGTGCTAATACAAGTTATATCGGGCAGTATTATCCTGGACACATCTTCGCACGTTGGGGTTTAGCATTACTTTAGAGTATACCCGCGAACTAATGTGTTAAGAACAACTTGTTGAACCTGTGATTCTGCCCTCATCAATTTTTTCGTGGTAGAGTTGTTTGATACGGTTCTTTATATTTATTGTTTGATACATCTGACGTTTCTTCTATTGTTGCAAGACTCCAACATGAAATACTGTTGAGCATCAATGATGATTACAGTCTATAGAGAAGGAAACATCACGAATAGTAGTAAAAGCTTTGTAAATCTAAGAAGCGCTCGTCGCATATGGAAAATGTAATGCAAGCAGTCGATTCAACTGCAAAGCCTATGGAAAGCGAAAGATGTTGTTCTCTTGGCTGCTAGTATCGTAGATCGTAGGAACTAGGAGAGCGTATCTCTAGCCTATGAATATGTTGTAAAACAATGTGGGTGGAGCGGGTGGGGCGAAAAATACATGTTTCGACCCATTCCCTTGCGCGTGTACCAAGCACCAATTCCGTGTCTACTAGAAATTATTTTTTGCAAGTTTTAACTTGATAAATAATTTATTTAAGAGTTTTATTTATGGAAAAATTCATTTTTTGTGTTTAATTGTTTTACAAGAAACAAAACTCGTTTTATAAGAAAAAACCTAAACCTAACTTGATTTGCAAGTTAATTTTCCTATAAATACAACTCGAAAATCTCTTTTCAAAACACACAAGCAACGACCATCTATAGGTCTTTTCTTCATCTTCTTGCTTTTATTTTCGTGCGGTGTTTTACTTCCATCCCCGTTGCTGAGTTTAAGAGTGGGTAACTTGTATTGTGCTAATACAAGTTATATCGGGCAGTATTATCCTGGACACATCTTCACAAGTAGGGGTTTAGCATTACTTTAGAGTATACCCGCGAACTAATGTGTTAAGAACAACTTGTTGAACCTGTGATTCTGCCCTCATCAATTTGTTCGTGGTAGAGTTGTTTGATACGGTTCTTTATATTTATTGTTTGATACATCTGACGTTTCTTCTATTGTTGCAAGACTCCAACATGAAATACTGTTGAGCATCAATGATGATTACAGTCTATAGAGAAGGAAACATCACGAATAGTAGTAAAAGCTTTGTAAATCTAAGAAGCGCTCGTCGCATATGCAAAATGTAATGCAAGCAGTCGATTCAACTGCAAAGACTATGGAAAGCGAAAGATGTTGTTCTCTTGGATGCTAGTATCGTAGCTCGTAGGAACTAGGAGAACGTATCTCTAGCCTATGGATATGTTGTAAAACAATGTGGGTGTAGCGGGTGGGGAGAAAAATACATGTTTCGACCCATGCCCATGCGCGTGTACCAAGCACCAAGTCCGTGTCTACTTGAAATTATTTTTTGCAAGTTTTAAGAGTTTTATTTATGTAAAAATTCATTTTTTGTGTTTAATTGTTTTACAAGAAACAAAACTCGTTTTATAAGAAAAAACCTAAACCTAACTTGATTTGCAAGTTAATTTTCCTATAAATACAACTGGAAAACCTAAACCATCTCTAGGTCTTTTCTTCATCTTCTTGCTTTTATTTTCGTGCGGCGTTTTACTTCCATCCCCGTTGCTGAGTTTAAGAGTGGGTAACTTGTATTGTGCTAATACAAGTTATATCGGGCAGTCTTATCCTGGACACATCTTCGCACGTTGGGGTTTAGCATTACTTTAGAGTATACCCGCGAACTAATGTGTTAAGGACAGCTTGTTGAACTTGTGATTCTGCCCTCATCAATTTGTTCGTGGTAGAGTTGTTTGATACGGTTCTTTATATTTATTGTTTGATACATCTGACGTTTCTTCTATTGTTGCAAGACTCCAACATGAAATACTGTTGAGCATCAATGATGATTACAGTCTATAGAGAAGGAAACATCACGAATAGTAGTAAAAGCTTTGTAAATCTAAGAAGCGCTCGTCGCATATGGAAAATGTAATGCAAGCAGTCGATTCAACTGCAAAGCCTATGGAAAGCGAAAGATGTTGTTCTCTTGGCTGCTAGTTCGTAGAAACTAGGAGAGCGTATCTCTAGGCTTCTTATCCGCACTTACCAAATCAGATATGATTTGCATAAATCTCGGGTATTGGTAGTAGCAGCCAATAACTGATTATTGTATCAAGATCTTTTGTCACTTGATTGAATCCGACATGCACAACTATGTACACTGTCTTGGGCCTCTGCCTCCAGTTCAAGACCTTCTGTACTGTTCCCTTATTGAAGCCAAAATTATTCTTCAAGAAAACAAGCAAAATCCTGTAATTATCTTGCAACTGTATGAACCCTGATTTTGGGCATACCAAAATCTTTCAAGGCATACCACATGAAGACAAAAAAGGTTGTGAAATAGAAAAATCAGATTACCCCTTAACCCAATTTTTTTTAATGGCAAATCTGCGCTTTACGATTATTATTAGTAATATTGATTAGTGATTAAATATTTTGCTTAGTGATTAAGATAATTTACAGAATTATAAAAGGTTGTTTAGATGATTTTTTTGATCATGGTTCGGCGAAACATGTTGAGGTTCGGCTCACATCTATGAGCCGAATCTACCAATTGATGAACGGTTCGGCTCACATCTATGAGCCGAACAACATCCTGAATAGTCCAGAAAAATAATAATTACTGGTTCGGCTTATATTTCGAAAATCGTATGAGCCGAACATCAATTTGTTATTTTTTGGGTTAAAATATTGTTATTGGTTCGACACATATTGAGAATATCGTCATATCCGAACCTCATAAATCTGCTAGGTTCGGCACATATTATGATTATCGAATATGCCGAACCCCTATGCATCTCTATCCGTGACTAGGTTCTGCTTGAAATGTCATGAAATTTTAAGCCGAATTGTTCATATACACTTACAGGAAGCTTTTGTGATGAACAATTCGGCTAAAAATGCAACTCAATTTTGAGTCGAACCCAACACTGTAACCGTCATTTAATCGATGAAAAACAACAAATAGGAGATTGGGTTTGTAAAACTTACTTTCTTATCCTTATTTCCGGAGTTGGAGATGCAGTTGGTTCAGTTTCTGGTTCAATTGGTGGTTGATTTTTAGTTTCTACACCTTCATCTTCAATTGGTTCTTCTTCTTCAATTGATGGATTAGAAGACGATTTGATTTTCCTAGTCCCTAGTTTTCTTTGTACGAGTCATTATGTGGTTGAGTTTAATCGACGATCAAATTTTTACGAATCGACAATTAATCACGATGATGAATTTTTTTTCGCAGGAGGGGGAAGAGTTCGGCTAGAGGAGGAAGAAGAAGAAGAGATGTTAAGGGAAACTGATTTTGATTAGAAAACTGATTTTAAATTTTTATATTAAGGGTATATAGGTAATTGAACTACCCATAGGGTACCCCTTATAAGGTCACCCTATATGGGACTATTGTTTTGTATGCCTTGAAAGATTTTGGTAGGCCCAAAATCAGGGTTCAACTGTATACAAGGGACTATGGAATGAGTAGTACTTTTCATTGAACAGTCGGTATAGTTGCATTTCCAAACTGTAATGCTAAATGGAGCTTCCACTTCCCATCTTACATTTTTTGCATTGACATCCTCCCTTGGCCATACACCTTTTTGCCATTACAAATTTGGAATGACATAAATAGGATACAACTTCAGAAATCAGAAATAAAAAGATTTTACTTTACAAAAAGTTACTATTTTTGTCTTTTAAAATTTATTGTTAGATTTTATTTACCACCTAACTTTTGATTTTTTTTCTCTTCTAGAAATCGAAATGTAACTTAGGGCATTCAGATACAAATATGTTTCTGATTTTTCTGTTTCTAGAAGTCGTTCTGATTTTTCTTTTTGGTCAAATTGACTTTTGACTTTTCGACATATAGAAATTGAAAAGTGATTTCTGAATGTATTATCGCGTTTGGGTATAAATCTTTCTTCTGGCTTCTGCTTTTCCAGAAATAGAAGCCAGAAGTAAAACTATTTTGCTTCACAAAAAGTTGACTTTTTTTGCTTCTAGAAGTCGGTCTGTAAAATTATTGCCAAACTGACTTCTGACTTTTCGACTTCCATAAATCCAAAATTATTTTGCTTCACAAAAAGATAATTTTTTTACTTATAAAAATCATTTTCAAATTCTAAAACTAAACTGACTCTCTGTTTTCGTGCGCATCCAAACACGATTTATAAAGGGGATACCGGTCCTACTAAGTGCTGATACCATTTCATCGATCCAACGGCCAGGATCGGTGAGATCTTTTTGTCCTTTCTAAATCATGCATCCAAACGCGCCAGTTTCCAAAATAACAAGATGATTTACTAGTTACTGCCTAAAATTGAAAAAGTGGGTGCCATAATATACCATGGTGCTTCTCTGATGCTCCTTGGTTATATCGTTTGGGCCATGACATTGTGTAATCTGTGTAGACTGCTGTTTGTAGTATCATTCATGATTGTGATGAAGTCTTTAATTATTGGGAGCCTCTTCATTATCTTCTGGCTTTCAAACTTGGGTGTACAGGTATCTATTCTTCTCATATTGTTGCCCTAATTTTTGATTCATGTTTGTTTCATTTAGTGTCTAAATATGAAGTTTAGGGTTTTTGTTTCTGATATTATGATTTTTTTTTTTGTTTTGTTTCTCATCATCAAAAAAGGTTTAGTTTTTAACTAATTTGGAAAGACAAAAACTTGATTAGGATGCCAATCAAATGAACAACTCATTAACATGCGAAAAAGCTAAATTGCCTTGCAAAAACTACACCCTGCTGATTTGATAAATTTGATTTCACTTGAAACATTTCTCAATTGCAAGGGTTATCTAGTTATAAAGGGAAATGAGGTATCAAAGTGAGACATGTTTGCTTAAAACTGTATTGACTATTAATTTTATACATATTGCAGCTCCGAGTTTGGGGTTTGCTCGTATTGTTGCATCCTTTTCCATGAATTTGTTGCTTGACCTGCATCCCTGTTCATCGAGATTCTAATTTCTTATATAGTTTTATGCCACTCTATTTGGTTTTACTATATCTTGGTGATGTAGAAACGTTTTGCTTATGGAATTCATCCAGCATTTTCTCTGAACATGAGAGGTTAGAGTGTTTTATGTAGTAAGGCTATTTCCTGGTCTCATCTCAGCAGTAATTATGGGAAACAACTTGTAACTCGTACACAATGCTACGTTTAACAAGTGTTTTTTTTTTCTTTTTTTGTGTACGTGTGGATTTAGCTCTGTTAGCTATATTGCAACATTTATTTATTTTTGGCTGAAAAAACGATGCACTAATAAAAAGAAACAGCTGCAGATCATCCCTTTTTACGAAAACATCCAAGAAATAAGGGAAGCATGACCAAATTTTGTCTATCAAACCCTCGCTAGACGATCTGCAAAACAATTGCAGCTCCTACTTATATAAACACATTTCAGAATACTTAAGGACCTAAAATATTTTCTATTAGACTCTAATGTTACCCGACTTTTCCAACCGATTGAAAAAGAGACATCATTAATATATACTACTACAGGTTTGCAATCATTTGTTGCCTTTCTTCAGTTTTAGCCTAGGTGTAGCCATTTATTGCCAAGGACAATGTCATAACTGTATCTCGCCACCATATTTAGTCGCTGTGTTGGGCACCTTGTAAGGGTATCTCATCCCTGACACTCGCACCTACGCCGTTGTTACATAAGTTTTGTCTGATGAGGTTTCTTAGTTGTCCATATTTCTGAGTGAAATAAACTATGATGATCCTGTGAGAATATGTATCATTTTCTCTTTACTAATGATGTCAGATATTGAAAATGTACTTTATAATTCACATTGCATAAGTGTTCATGTTTTGCCAGGTTTCTTGCCAAGTCCATTCTCCATGTAAGGTGTTACTCTTTCATCAAAACTCTTTCTTCTGGATACACCTGCAACGGCAGTTTCAGTTGCAGCCTCTGGTGTTATCCTTGCCTGTTCTGAATCCTTGTTGTCGCCCCAGTCACATGCTATCGTTTACTAAAAATATTTAAGCAAGTCTTTTTTCCAGCTGCAGCCACTTCTGTTCTTGTTTTGGTAAGTTAATCTAAACATCAAAGGATTCGATTGTTTTCTCTAAAAGGTCATGATTCTAAAGATGCACATGGGCAACTACATCTATCTTGCTTGTTGACTTACAATCCAAATATGTGTACATCCATCAAAGGTTAACAAATGGGCCATAACTGTTATTTCCAGTCACTGATTTTTTCCTGTCGATGTGATGATATCTTTATCATTTGGTTCTTGAGGCGTCTAAAGTCATCAAGGCGCTTTCTGCAGTTACTGATTACTACTACTATGGAAAATGGGCATCGTCTGCTTTTGATCTGTTGGTATATAATGTCGTGGGAGGGCATAGAGCCATTTGTATGGGACCGGAGAGCCATCATTGTATCAGAGGAATGGTTTCAGCAATTTTAACTTCTGTTTCGTTCTTGCTCTGTTATTTGTTGCGATTTTCCGATCGTAAAGAAGAAATATGCCCCTGACCTGCTGGTTGTTGTCTCACCAACTATATTTGGTTGGCGTTTATGTCTTTGCAGCCCCACAAAGTAGAAAGGTTAGCGTACTGCTCCTATTTATTTCTTTCTGGACACATATCTATAAGTTCATGAAAGTGATTACATCTTTTCTTGTAGATTTCAGTTTGTGTTGCTCAAATATCATATGACCCTCGTTGTAACTACCACCCATAGGTATAATCTTGCTTTTCAGAGTTAGCCAAATCTAGTTTAACTTCAAGTACTTCCTACATTTTCTTATCGGGCATTCATTCCAGCAATGTGAACTGTGGATATATCATGACATTGATGTACATCTCCGTCTAGGTTCCTGTATCCAGTATAACCTCTTGGCCTCTTGTTTGTGTTACTGCTTCAGCTGTCATTGAGAGCTTTCCTGATCCTTTTCGAATTAAGTATGATCCTGACTACAGACTGTAATTATTATGGTGAGCTTTGCTTATATCTCTAATTTTCTTTTTTTGAGCAAGATGTATATTTTTGAGATAGAAAACACAGTTTTTTGAGCTGCACTATATTCGTGTTCCTGTTCTAAACAGATCACCAAAGTTCTAAGCTTATAGTTCTTGGAGTCATATTATGTGCCTCACATGGTCGGACGTGCTCGCTTATTAATGGGTATTCTGAACCTTTGTAGAGTTGCAAGACTCTGGAAATAGTGAGAACTCATCATTTCTGTTCGCATTTTATATCTTGTTTCTTGAGACACCAGATTTTAGCCCTTAAGCTATAATAATAGACATTTATATATGGAAGTTGTAATTTTCTTTCGTGTCTAAAATTGGTTTTATAGAATCCGTGCTTTGCGTTTGAAGCGAATGGCATCGACATCCATAGACCTTCTTCATTCCTGATTATGTTACTGATGTTCGTTGGGTAGATGATGGATCCCGAGGGCTCCATCCTTATCCACTGAATTATAGCATGTGAGGGACTGCTCCATCCCTACCTTATTTCAACAACAACAAGGCATCTGATAAACAATATGTAATATGCTCTCCCTGTCATCGTCCAGTCTTACTAATTCTCCTAGATATGTTGGCTCCCATTTTTCTTAATGCAAAACTTAGTTTCTATAACAAACTTTCCTGAGAGATCAGTCACCCTTCTGTCTCATTCTTTTATTATAATATCCGAGTATAGGTTTTGTGTCTCTATATTTTTTCAAGTAAAATCTAGGCACCCTTTCGAAACAAAAGGGAAATCTAGGTACAGTTTGACAGCAGGAACCCAAATATTTCTGTTTTCAGGTTTGTAGATTGCTGCTTATATATTCACTGCTCTGAAAATCCATTAGTCATATCCAGGCCTGGATTGAGTGCAGCAGACTCAACCAGATCTTTGTCTAAAGGTTCATTTTTCAGATATTGATGTTTGATTGATATTGCAGCTCTCCTATCTTGAAGCCTGTACCTTCCTCATAGAGTTGCAGCTTAAATGGCTTCATCCTTCTCGAGGAAGCGATTCAAATAAATGGTAGGTAATTTTCTATTTTATGTTTTTGTCTATATCTCGTCCTTACTCACACTAAGTTACTCTCTGGTTGTTTAAGTAAAATTTGTAGATATTTTAGGCTCTTGCAGCATTTAGTTTATCTCGGCAGGGAACTCTCATTGGCCAAGTACAGATCTTTCTTCATCCATATCTGTGGCTGCAGATGAATGTTTTTGGAATGTACAAATTGCTTGGTAGAATTCCTCTGTAAACATGTGATAAACTGAACAACACTCGTTCTACCTGAATATCGAACGAGCAGCTCTTTTCTGTTCCACCTTTCGTTGTCTTGTGCAAAGAGCTGGGGGAAAGGTAGTCTAACCTCTTTAACAATGGAAATGATTAGGGCAACTTAACAAGCTAGAGGTGTCAGCCATATTTGAAGTCTGGGATAACCTTCCTTTTAATAGTTTCGCTGAAATAGTCAACTCAAAACTTTTTGCCGACAAGTCTTCAGTCAATTGTATGCATTTTCCATGTTGCTCAACTGGGTCGAAGATCAGGTTTTAGGCTTGAACTTGATCACAGGTGGATGATTTGCATATATTTGACGATGTTCTTGTATTTGAGACTTTTGACTAGTGATTCAATTCCTCTCTATATTGTTTGCTTTTTCCTTCGCTAATTGCCTGCTGAGTCTGTCATTTTGGCCAAGTTGGTTTTCAGATGGGCATAGGGCTAGATAAGCACTGCGATTCAGAGTGAGACTCTTCATCATTACAAACAGCAGTACAACATGAAGCTACTTGTTGCCTACAGGCTACACTATTTTACTGACGCTATGCAAAATTGCAAAAATTTCCAACATCGCTTTAGGCTTATGAGAAGTAACATAATACCAAATGGGCTCAAGGTGGACAGGGTCTACCAATAGGCTTCTTAGGGTTTACTATAAAATAAGATGACCCTTTGGTTTTAGGGCAAACATATTCTGAACTAAATCCTTAACTCAAACTCCGCCGTATCCACACTTCTCTCTGATCTGATCTCCATCCTCTAACAAATCTTGTTCATCTAAAGAAACAGAAATATAGAAAAATGAGATGTGAGCTGGATCTTGGGTTTTTGTGGAAACCCTTGCATATAGCGTGGAGGAAGATTTCGATCATCATTGGTTTAACATAATGATTTCTCCTCTCAAAAATAAATCGTTTACTCTTGTCTGCAAGCAATTCGGGATGACTGAGACTGAGCATAATGCAAAGAAGGTGAAACAAAGTTTGGTGCTTGGCATGGCCTTGAATCAGCAGCGTGGACATGGCTTCAACAGGAAACGGGAGTGATTAATTATTGGTAGTTAGTTTTAGTTTGCTCTTCTGCAATCTAAACAAATAAAATGTCTAGATACCAGTATGAATTTGCTAATTGCTATAGTTAGTTCGGTCTCCTGTTGGGCAGTCCATTATACTTTGTGGTTTCCAGTATTGATTAAACCGATTCTCGTGGATTTTTTATTTCCATTTAGGCAAAGTCAATTGATGTATCAAAATGCTGTAGTTTCAACTGCATTTTTCTGTATGCATGAAGTCACATACATCGTTTCCTTAGTTTGACTTCATTTCGACATTGATGTACTTGTAAAGCTAAGAATCAATGTGAGTTGGCATTCCTTGCTTGGCTCATCTTTTATCACCAGAAAATTTCATGGTCTCAAAAACTCTTGAATATTAAAAACTCTTGAGTACTTGTTTAGACTCCCTTGATGTTTTTCCTGCTAAAGCTCTTTGTGATTGTTGTGTTGTTTACTGCTGACTTTGCTTGAAGAATGGGCTGTACGACAATTTTATGAAACTGTTAGATGATTGTTGTTTTGGTTATTTTGGTGGGCAATTTCTTGGCTGCCTAATTTGATACTTGGGAATGGCAAGATATGCATTGGGATGAAATAAGTCTGGTGTGACCCCTACCTTATTGGCTCATGAAAGAAGCTTGCCCTTCAGTATGCCAGCTCAAACAGACTGCAATTTTTTTCTTGGCTACCTGTATCTGAACTTCATCTCTATTTGCATTTAGAGTAGAAGAATCTAATGTGAAGAGCGTGTCTGGGTTCGTAGCATGGGTATAATCAAATTTTGGCGATATAAAAAATTCAGAGTAGCTCTCTGTCTACCGGCTAAGGCTTTTGGGAGCACATGCAGCCAAATGGTGTAGTATTCCATGATACAAAATATCTATGATACGATTAGAGACATCACTTCCACGTACTACCGGAAACAAGATGAGAAAAAATCCATATTAACATTTAACAGGTTAAGAAATCTCAAGAGTTCTTTAAAAGACAATCAATTAATTAGATTAAATCCATCTCCAACAGTGGGTGCTAAAAATTCTATGTGGAGTTTTTATTTAGATCCTTATTTATGGGGTTTTATATATGTGAGAAGAATAACAATGTCTTGCTCATGTACCATCTCCAATGGTGCAGGGTCATATTTTTAAGAATAGTTTTTTGGATAAAAATAAAAATGTTCTTTTTTTTCCTATTGGTTTAGAAAAATTTATCTGGTAATAATAATTAAAAAAGTTGTTAAATTGATGACATGAAGGTCATTCTCAAGTTCTAAACAAGACTTTCGATAAGACATTTTTATTTATTTTCACACTCCTCCTTTTTCGTAGGACCTACTATTAGATGGATTTATGGAAAATGGGGGTGTAACATCTTACGTGTCATGAAAAATAAATAATTTCACCCTCTATTGGAGATGCGCTTAGAGCTTCTCCAATGGTCATGTGGTCAGTTTTACATGTGGCATTGTGGGAAGACATCCTTTATCTTATTTGGCAACCAATTCTCCTAATTTTTAGGATGAAAAATAAGAGCAAGTCTTATGGTGGAATCCAAACTATTCCAAGTGTGGAAAAACCATGGAATGTCAAGTCTAGTGGCTTCCAAGTTGGGGTCTTCCACAGAAAATCCAAGCAAGGTTCCACGGTTTCGTGGAAGGGTTCGTGGAATCCATCTGAACGCCAATAAGAATAGCGTTAAACGCAATTAAGAATGGAACTAAAAAAACGCAATTAAGAATTGCGTTTTTTTTATCCGTAGATTTAAAATGAGTTGTTCAAATCTAACGGCTGAGAAAAAAGCTCCATTCTTAATTGCGTTTTTTTAGCTCCATTCTTAATTGCGTTTTTTTTATCCGTAGATTTAAAATGAGTTGTTGAAATCTAACGGCTGAAAAAAAGCTCAATTCTTAATTGCGTGTTTTTAGCTATATTCTTAATTGCGTTTTTTAGCTCCATTAAGAATAACGTTTCTTTTTTATCCGTAGATTTAAAATGAGTTGTTGAAATCTAACGGCTGAAAAAAAGCTCAATTCTTAATTGCGTTTTTTTAGCTCCATTAAGAATAACGTTTCTATTATTCCACCATTACACTTGCGCTTCCATCCACAGTTCCAAATGCTGAGATGGCGTGGAAGATGGAAGATGGATGGATTCCACCATAAAACTTGCTCTAAATCTTCTCCAATCCATTGTATGGTTGACGGACACGAAAAAAAAAGTTTTGAGCTTACAAATTACAATATTCAAGCGCATCTATATTGTACCCTAGAGCTATTGTGCCAACTTGTTTTCTTTTCTTCGAATGGTGTTAAAAAGGTCAGCAACAGAGAAGAACTATCCGAGACCATACGGTTCAGCTCAATGGATATCAAATAAAGTCTATTTTCGCGTCTGTCAACTATACAATACTATTATTGGAAAACTAAACTGACGGTTCAGCTTAATTTTTTTATTTTTTGATCGATGATGGGTTAACTTAATTTACAAACTATATACATCTCATTGAAACAGCATGGGATCGACTGAAATCAACTGTTTGGCTAGGTAGTGATTGATCATGGACCATGACAGAGTACATAAAAGTGAATGAATATGTTATGCTATTGATATAGTTTGAGATTATAGATGCTAATGGAGTGAGATTAAGTATATAACAATAAATGGATCTATTCTGTTGTTGATATGAACCCATTTCTAAGAATATGGGGAAATTAGGGGGAGATCCAAAAAAAATAATATTATCATTGTCAGGCCCATAATTAATTTTGGGTACCGTGACACCCATAATTATTTCTTTGACACTCATAATTATATGAAATTATTAAGAATCAATACATAACTCGTTATGCATACTATTTTTTCAGACATAACTCAGTTATGCAGCGTAATTTTTCAGGGGTATAATTGGAAGCGCAACTTGGACATAACATATCTAAAAATCCGCGCCTTGGAATTTTAAAAATTTTATATCGTTGGAAATCTTTTTAGGAGAGCTACACAACGAGTACAAACAACAATATTAAATTTTTTTTTTCACGAAAAAAATCGGAGTTGATCATCATTTTAGGCAAAATTTTCGAAAACTTGATACATAACCATTATGTAGCCACCAAAAAAGATGCATAACACATTATGCAGACGCATAACGAATTATGCAACCATTTTCTCGACTGCCTAACAAAGTTATGCATTTATAACAAGTTATGTTGCCATTGTTTTGGTTGATTTTAGTGCGTACATAAAAAATTGATGCATAATGCATTACGCAGACATATTTTTCAATGCATAACATGTTATGCATCAATTTTCTCGATGTATATAATGCATTATGCAGCCATATTTTCGAATGCATAACAGATTATGCATCGATTTTCACAACTGCATAACATGTTATGCAGATATTATTATTGGTGCATGACAAGTTATGCGGTCTTTGTTTTTGTTGGTTCCGATAGTGACAAAAAAGTTATTGCATAACATGCTATGCAACCGTTTTCTGGACTGCATAACAAGTTATGCAAAAAGAAAACAAAAGAAAAAAACTGCAGATAGTGTTATGCAACCAATTTCGAGAACGCATAACAAGTTATGCAACAAATTTGTAGATGCATAACCTGTCATGCATCACTATTCACACCTCCATTTTCTTTTAAATTCACGTCACACGCACGCCAAACCCATCATCCGTTGCCACCACATTACCGAAACCAGTACATCGTCACCTACGCTTGACCAGAAACGTGCATCAATTATCAATTATCTACATCAGTTAGACTACGTATTGGACACTCTTGCCACTGTCCTCCTTTTGAACACGGTATACAAGTCAAGATCACCATCAACGCCAAACAAGACCCTCAAACCTATCTTCTCGGCATATTACCTTCTCCTTTGTTGTTGTACCACCAGCTCGAATCCATTCACAAACACGAACTGCATACAGCCGTTATATAGCCAACTGCCACCACCCACCGACTGCGCTTCTATCTCTGGCAGCACAACTCGAGCTGATCATCTCCGTTTACACGACACTTTCTTTACAACCACCAACTCCAGCTGTTCAACAATCTTACTTCGCAGTCACCTCGTCTTCGAAACTCTTCATAATCTCTCTTACACCAGCAGACACATTACAGACCCACCAAAAGTCAGTTGTTGCTGTGTTGTTTCTCAGTTGAGAAATTTCACCAAAACCCATTTCATACACAAACACACAACGAGTCCGGTTCATGTTCTTACTGGATTGAGAACAATCTATTTTGCCAATAAGCTAAACAACCAACTAATTAAAGATCTCCGAGATATGCCTTCCTATAAACAAGAATGACAAAAATACGAAGATTGTTACCATTATAGTTTAGTTTGGAGTTGAAAGAGTGAAGAAGCAACATCTTAAATTCACCAGCTCCTCCCAAAAGAGCATCATCAGTTCATACCATCAGCTTCCATTCTTGAATTCAACTCCACGGAAACAACGTAGTACCCTTGTCTTCCATCACCGAGTAGCAGTGGCAGTAATCAACCAATTCTCAATTTCAAAATAGCTTCATCCCTCTCTGTAATCAACAGCCATACCACTGTTGTATCAGCTCCATTCAACTGTCTTCAATCAAGCATTTATCGTTCCCTAGCCGAGACCTTCCAAGTAACTGCCATCACCAGCTCAGAGCACTAAGATCCTAATCCTCTGGAAATCAAAAAGCACCTAGAGCTGCAAATAAAACAAGTGACAAATTAACAATCCTATGAACCACAATATTTGAAGCCTAGAATGAAAAGTTTACTTGTAAAAAACAACTGACAGATTAACAATCCTATGAACCAAGACTATGTGATCAATTCCTTCGCTGCTGCTTGTTCATACTTTCTCCAATCATGATTGAGATCTAAAGCCTAAAATATCTAATAATATTAAAAAGAGGCAGCGACTGAACAAAAAGGGGAAACATGGACTACATACCATTCATCTCTTCAAATTAGATATCTAATAATATTAGATTCAGGAACACCTCTACATCTCAGCGTCCTCGTGTTTAATCTCAAAATCAATGGCAATACATCAATTTTCTACCAAATCCAAAATGAATTGATACCCAATTTCTAGTTTCATCTCGTCTTCAGTTCCATGTCCAGCAAATACATATCCTTCCTGTCCTTGAATTCACTCTAACAAATTTTACAGCAACCACCGCAATCCATTAATTGAATCGACATCGGGAAAAAAACACAATCTAGTTTTTACAAGAACTCCATCGTTATAGATTTGTTGTTGCTCTTGCTGTGAACCCTCTTGTAATTTGTTGATCCCCTCTTTAACTCTCTGAATATCTCGCCTCTCTTTCTCTGGCCGAAGGAAAATGTGATTTAAAGGAAAAAAGATGCGATAGAACCCAATTTATTAAATTATGGGTGTACGAGAAATTTTCACCCAGAAAATGGGTGCGCGCGTGAAGTTTCACGCCCGTGGGTTTGAGGGTGGGGAAAAACATCTAAGAAACTAAAATTGTGTCACTGGAAGTATATTTGGTTCCAGTAGTATCGAGATGATGCTTTGGATAAAGAAAATTAAAATAGGAAAATAAAATATGTTCGTTCATGAAACGATGAAGATTGGAGAAAAATAGTTAATCCTATTTGTATTTTTAGGTTAAAAATCAATTTAATAAATTTAAAAAAACAGACTAGGATGGGTACAAATCCTCTTGGTGAACCTCTAAAACAAGAGGTCGACGATGAGGATGTCTACCTAAAAGTATGCCATGTCATCTATATATTAGCTAAAGAGGTTATGGTTGGAGAATCTTCTTAGGAAAAATGGTAGTGGATCCTACGTGTATGAAGACTTTTTTATTCACACACATTCCATTGGAGAAACTCTTAGACCTTGGGAATGACCTCCATGTCATCTTTTTGACTATTTTTTTAATTATTGTATTTAAGTGAACTTTTTTAAACCAATAGGAAAAAAAGAATCACTTTTATCTTTATCCAAAAAAACAAATCCTAAAACTAACACCCCACACTACTAAAGATGGTTCATATAAAAAAACATCATGCTTTCCGCTACATATATATAACCCCATCATTAAGGATCTAAATAAAAATTCCACGCAGGATTTGTAGCACCCATTATTGGAGATGCTCTAAAAAGTCGTATAAGTTCAACAACAATATGATGACCTTGACGCAAAACTTGTGGGTATACTTGAAACCCTGCAATTTAGAACACGAAGCAATAGAGGTTTGATTATAAGATCTGTTCCATCAAATGGCTTAACCTCGACAGGGGTCACTGTTCCAGGATAACACATTTGATCAAATGGCTGACTTAACCTTCATCGCCAACATCACTTAGGCCAAGCAAATGAGCTAGAGTTGGGCAGGGTTTGCCAAATGCCAAATCTCTAGGGAAAGGCTTATTAGGGTTTACTATATAATAAGATGATGATGAGCAGCATTTGTTTTAGGGAAAACATTACAACTTTGTGGACTAAATTCTCAACTCAATTCCGCCGTATCCACACCTCTCTCTCATCTAATCTCCATCATCCAACAAATCTTCTGTAAGGAAATAAGTGGATTTCCTGTTAAGTGGGTTTCCTAATCTAGGTGGTATAAAGTTTAGGAAATGGTTTAGTTTCCTAACGGGAGACTAATACTTGGTGGCCAAGTTTGTATTCTCTATATATATGATTAGAATTGTAGGTTTGTAGATATCCAACCTAGAAGAGTGGTAGAACCTTGTGCTTAGGTTTTTGGTCTCTTTGTTGGGAGGATCGTGTTCTACCGTGAAGGTCAATATCGGTGCGAGAGAAAAACATGTAGAGAGAGGATTTTGGTGTTCTAGGGTTCAGGGTTTGGGGCTTTGCCCTAAACCTAGTTTCTAGTGTTTCCATGTTTCTCCTCTATTACTAGCGACTATGGACACAGTGTAGAAGAGAAGATATGAGTCTGGTTTGGAGAATGGTTTAGAGAGTTGGTTTCTATGGTTTCTTCAATGGTGTTCTCGGGTATGTCTTGTTAACTCCTTGGTCTTGTCTTAGGTTGCATAAAAACCATGTAATGGTCTTTGATTTAATGGAAGTTTTCTGGTGGTGTTGGCCGTGGATGTAACCTGTAAAGGTGAACCACGTATATCTTGTGTTGTGATTGTGTGCTTCTTTATCTTCTGTCTCTTTCTAATTATTTCTCCCATGTTTGGTTCAAATCACCAATTGCCCTTTGTGATCATGTTTTCCGCTGCGCTCGGGGTGCCAATTTTCCCAACAATTGGTATCAGAGCAAGGACGGGCTGGCGTGATTGAACCTGAAATTGAACGATGGTTTATTGTTCGGGTGGAGAAATATATTTTGAAGATAATTTGTCAACCGGTGTTTACACAAAGATGGATTTGTGATGTGTGATTTACAAAACGGAGGTTCAACTTGGTAGAAGTTTATGTTCTTCTTTTTGTTTTATGATGTAGTATGGGATGCAGAATAAGGCTAGATGAGGTGGACTAAATATATACTTCTTGAAGAATGTTAGTAATCATACACTATAAAGAATGGGTTACAAAATTTGAAGAAAGGATGGGGCTGTAAAGTCTCATGTAGAAGCAAGTCCAGCAACGCTTCGAAGTTATGCACGAGATGCTATGATTTATGTTCTTAAGTCTATGTAAAGTATTCTTGATGGATTGCACGTTATATCAAGAATGCGCCCTATCTCGAAAGCATGTACCACGGTAATATGGGCATTTACACGGTATATATTCTAAGCGAGTATGTTGGGTGAGATGGTGGTAAGAGTATGTCAGATTAGTGATGGCTTTGGGAATCGCTTAAAGGATTTAGCCTGTTAATCACAGTGGGGATATCCGATGGTTTATTTCAGATACACGGTAATAATGACATGTGCTGGAGTATGATATTGAAGATAATTATTCCTTTCTGGATTAGAGTTCAATATGTAATTAGCTTACTGGTTAAGTGGAGCTAATGATGATTCTTCTGGATGGTTCTCTTGTTGATCAATGGTGGAGTCTGTGCAAGGATTCATTGATGGTGATTGAAGATTTTCATGGTGTTTGTGAAACATGATCAATGTCACAAGTGTTCTTCTTAATAAGAAGGTTTGAAGACTATTATCAACATCATTGTGTTTTGGTCTAAGAGATGGTTCTATGAAGATGGAAGTTCGGGTGTGAGCTTCAAAAGTAATTCTACGGGCATATAGAGATGGTCAGTAAATCTGGTGGAAGATGGAGGTGATTTCCTATGATCGTCTCATGCTTTAAAGTATGATCCGAGGTGGATATTGTAACGAAATAAGTGGATTTCCTGTTTTTGGCCTTGTCCACATTGAGTGGGTTTCCTAATCTAGGTGGTATAGATTTTAAGAAAGGGTTTAGTTTCTTAACAGGAGACTAATACTTGGTGGCCAAGTTTGTGTCCTATATATATATGATTAGAATTGTAGGTTTGTAGATATCCAACCTATAAGAGTGGTAGAACCTTGTGCTTAGGTTTTTGGTCTCTTTGTTGGGAGGATCGTGTGCTACCGTGAAGGTCAATATCGGTTCGAGAGAAAAACTTGTAGAGAGAGGATTTTGGTGTTCTAGGGTTTAGGGTTTGGGGCTTTTCCCTAAACCTATTTTCTAGTGTTTCCATGTTTCTCCTCTGTTACTAGAGACTATGGACACGGTGTAGAAGAGAAGATATGAGGCTGGTTTGGAGAATGGTTTAGAGAGTTGGTTTCTATGGTTTCTTGAATGGTGTTCTCGGGTATGTCTTGTTAACTCTTTGGTTTTGTCTTGGGTTGCGTAAAGAGCAGGTAATGGTCTTTGATTTAATGGAAGTTTTCTGGTGGTGTTGGCCGTGGATGTAGCCTGTAAAAGGTGAACCACATATATCTTGTGTAATGGTTGTGTCCTTCTTTATCTTCTGTCTCTTTATAATTATTTCTCCCATGTTTGGTTCAAATCACCAATTTCCCTTTGTGATCCCGATTTCCGCTGCGCTCGGGGTGCCAAATTTTCCAACAATTGGTATCAGAGCAAGGACGGGCTGGCGTGATTGAACCTGAAATTGAACGATGGTTTATTGTTCGGGTGGAGAAATATAATTTGAAGATAATTTGTCAACCGGTGTTTACACAAAGATGGATTTGTGATGTGTGATTTACAAATCGTAGGTTCAACTTGGTAGAAGTTTATGTTCTTCTTTTTGTTTTATGATGTAGTATGGGATGCAAAATAAGGCTAGATGAGGTGGAATACATATATACTTCTTGAAGAGTGTTAGTAATCATACACTATAAAGAATGGGTTACAAAGTTTGAAGAAAGGATGGGGCTGTAAAGTCTCATGTAGAAGCAAGTCCAGCAACGCTTCGAAGTTATGCACGAGATGTTATGATTTATGTTCTTAAGTCTATGTAAATTATTCTTGATGGCTTGCACGTTATATCAAGAATGCGCCCTATCTCGAAAGCATGTACCACAGTAATATGAGCATTCACACGGTATATATTCTAAGCGAGTATGTTGGGTGTGATGGTGGTAAGAGTATGTCAGATTAGTGATGGCTTTGGGAATCGCTTAAAGGATTTATCCTGTTAATCACAGTGGGGATATCCGATGGTTTATTTCAAATACACGGTAATCATGACATATGCTGGAGTATGATATTGAAGATAATTCTTCCTTTTGGATTATAGTTCAATATGTAATTAGCTTACTGGTTAAGTGGAGCTAATGATGATTCTTCTGGATGGTTCTCTTGTTGATCAATGGTGGAGTCTGTGCAAGGATTCATTGATGGTGATTGAAGATTTTCATGGTGTTTGTGAAACATGATCAATTTCACAAGTGTTCTTCTTAAGAAGATGGTTTGAAGACTATTATCAACATCATTGTGTTTTGGTCTAAGAGATGGTTCTATGAAAATGGAAGTTCGGGTGTGAGCTTCAAAAGTGATTCTACGGGTATATAGAGATGGTCAGTAACTCTGTTGGAAGATGGAGGTGATTTCCTATGATCGTCTCATGCTTGAAAGTATGATCCGAGGTGGAGATTGTAAGGAAATAAGTGGATTTCCTGTTTTGGGCCTTGTCCACATTGAGTAGGTTTCCTAATCTAGGTGATATAGAGTTTAGGAAAGGGTTTAGTTTCCTAACAGGAGACTAATACTTGGTGGCCAAGTTTGTGTTCTCTATATATATGATTAGAATTATAGGTTTGTAGATATCCAACCTAGAAGAGTGGTAGAACCTTGTGCTTAGGTTTTTGGTCTCTTTGTTGGGAGGATTGTGTGCTACCGTGAAGGTCAATATCGGTGCGAGAGAAAAACTTGTAGAGAGAGTATTTTGGTGTTCTAGGGTTTAGGGTTTGGGGATTTGCCCTAAACATAGTTTCTAGTGTTTCCATGTTTCTCCTCTATTACTAGCGACTATGGACACGGTGTAGAGGAGAAGATATGAGGCTGGTTTGAAGAATGGTTTAGAGAGTTGGGTTCTATGGTTTCTTCAATGGTGTTCTCGGGTATGTCTTGTTAACTCTTTGGTCTTGTCTTGGGTTACGTAAAGAGCATGTAATGGTCTTTGATTTAATGGAAGTTTTCTGGTGGTGTTGGCCGTGGATGTAGCCTGTAAAGGTGAACCACGTATATCTTGTGTTGTGGATGTGTGCTTCTTTATCTTCTGTCTCTTTCTAATTATTTCTCCAATGTTTGGTTCAAATCACCAATTGCCCTTTGTGATCCTGATTTCCGCTGCGCTCGGGGTGCCAATTTTCTCAACAATTGGTATCAGAGCAAGGGCGGGCAGGCGTGGTTGAACCTGAAATTGAACGATGGTTTATTGCTCGGGTGGAGAAATATTTTGAAGATAATTTTTCAACCGGTGTTTACATAAATATGGATTTGTGATGTGTGATTTACAAATCGGAGGTTGAACTTGGTAGAAGTTTATGTTTTTCGTTTTGATTTATGATGTAGTATGGGATGCAGAATAAGGCTAGATGAGGTGGAATACATATATACGTCTTGAAGAGTGTTAGTAATCATACACTATAAAGAATGGGTTACAAAGTTTGAAGAAAGGATGGGTTTGTAAAGTCTCGTGTAGAAGCAAGTCCAGCAGCGTTTCGAAGTTATGCACGAGATGTTATGATTTATGTTATTAAGTCTATGTAAAGTATTCTTGATGGCTTGCACGTTATATCAAGAATGCGCCCTATCTCGAAAGCATGTACCACAGTAATATATTCACACGGTATATATTCTAAGCGAGTATGTTGGGTGTGATGGCGGTAAGAGTATGTCAGATTAGTGATGGCTTTGGGAATCTCTTGAAGGATTAAGCCTGTTAATCACAGTGGGGATATCCGATGGTTTATTTCAGATACTCGGTAATCATGACATGTGCTGGAGTATGATATTGAAGATAATTCTTCCTTTTGGATTATAGTTCAATATGTAATTAGCTTACTGGTTAAGTGGAGCTAATGATGATTCTTCTGGATGGTTCTCTTGTTGATCAATGGTGGAGTCTGTGCAAGGATTCATTGATGGTGATTGAAGATTTTCATGGTGTTTGTGAAACATGATCAATTTCACGAGTGTTCTTCTTAATAAGATGGTTTGAAGACTATTATAAACATCATTGTGTTTTGGTCTAAGAGATGGTTCTATGAAGATGGAAGTTCGGGTGTGAGCCTCAAAAGTAATTCTACGGGTATATAGAGATGGTCAGTAAATCTGGTGGAAGATGGAGGTTATTTCCTATGATCGTCTCATGCTTGAAAGTATGATCCGAGGTGGATATTGTAAGGAAATAAGTGGATTTCCTTTTTTGGGCCTTGTCCACATTGAGTGGGTTTCCTAATCTATGTGGTATAGAGTTTAGGAAAGGGTTTAGTTTCCTAACAGGAGACTAATACTTGGTGGCCAATTTTGTGTTCTCTATATATATGATTAGAATTGTAGGTTTGTAGATATCCAACCTAGAAGAGTGGTAGAACCTTGTGCTTAGGTTTTTGGTCTTTTTGGTGGGAGGATCGTGTGCTACCGTGAAGGTCAATATCGGTGCGAGAGAAAAACTTGTAGAGAGAGGATTTTGGTGTTCTAGGGTTTAGAGTTTGGGGCTTTGCCCTAAACCTAGTTTCTAGTGTTTCCATGTTTCTCCTCTGTTACTAGCGACTATGGACACGGTGTAGAAGAGAAGATATGAGGCTGGTTTGGAGAATGGTTTAGAGAGTTGGTTTCTATGGTTTCTTCAATGGTGTTCTCGTGTATGTCTTGTTAACTCTTTGGTCTTGTCTTGGGTTGCGTAAAGAGCATGTAATGGTCTTTGATTTATTGGAAGTTTTCTGGTGGTGTTGGCCGTGGATGTAGCCTGTAAAGGTGAACCACGTATATCTTGTGTTGTGGTTGTGTGCTTCTTTATCTTCTGTCTCTTTCTAATTATTTCTCCCATGTTTGGTTAAAATCACCAATTTCCCTTTGTGATCCTGATTTCCGCTGCGCTGGGGGTACCAATTTTCCCAACAATTGGTATCAGAGCAAGGACGGGCTGGCGTGGTTGAACCTGAAATTGAACGATGGTTTACTGTTCGGGTGGAGAAATATTTTGAAGATAATTTGTCAACCGGTGTTTACACAAAGATGGATTTGTGATGTGTGATTTACAAATCGGAGGTTCAACTTGGTAGAAGTTTATGTTCTTCGTTTTGATTTATGATGTAGTATAGGATGCAGAATAAGGCTAGATGAGGTGGAATACATATATACTTCTTGAAGAGTGTTAGTAATCATACACTATAAAGAATGGGTTACAAAGTTTGAAGAAAGGATGGGGCTGTAAAGTCTCATGTAGAAGCAAGTCCAGCAACGCTTCGAAGTTATGCACGAGATGTTATGATTTATGTTCTTAAGTCTATGTAAAGTATTCTTGATGGCTTGCACGTTATATCAAGAATGCGCCCTATCTCGAAAGCATGTACCACGGTAATATATTCACAGGGTATATATTCTAAGCGAGTATGTTGGGTATGATGGTGGTAAGAGTATGTCAGATTAGTGATGGCTTTGGGAATATCTTGAAGGATTAAGCCTGTTAATCACAGTGGGGATATCTGATGGTTTATTTCAGATACACGGTAATCATGACATGTGCTAGAGTATGATATTTAAGATAATTCTTCCTTTCTGGATTAGAGTTCAATATGTAATTATCTTACTGGTTAAGTGGAGCTAATGATGATTCTTCTGGATGGTTCTCTTGTTGATCAATCGTGGAGTCTGTGCAAGGATTCATTAATGGTGATTGAATATTTTCATGGTGTTTGTGAAACATGATCAATTTCACAAGTGTTCTTCTTAAGAAGATGGTTTGAAGACTATTATCAACATCATTGTGTTTTGGTCTAAGAGATGGTTCTATGAAAATGGAAGTTCGGGTGTGAGCTTCAAAAGTAATTCTACGGGTATATAGAGATGGTCAGTAAATCTGGTGGAAGATGGAGGTGATTTCCTATGATCGTCTCATGCTTGAAAGTATGATCCGAGGTGGAGATTGTAAGGAAATAAGTGGATTTCCTTTTTTGGGCCTTGTCCATATTGAGTGGGTTTCCTAATCTAGGTGGTATAGAGTTTAGGAAAGGGTTTAGTTTCCTAACAGGAGACTAATACTTGGTGGCCAAGTTTGTGTTCTCTATATATATGATTAGAATTGTAGGTTTGTAGATATCCAACCTAGAAGAGTGGTAGAACCTTGTGCTTAGGTTTTTGGTCTCTTTGTTGGGAGGATCGTGTGCTACCGTGAAGGTCAATATCGGTGCGAGAGAAAAACTTGTAGAGAGAGGATTTTGGTGTTCTAGGGTTTAGGGTTTGGGGCTTTTCCCTAAACCTAGTTTCTAGTGTTTCCATGTTTCTCCTCTGTTACTAGCGACTATGGACACGGTGTAGAAGAGAAGATATGAGGTTGGTTTGGAGAATGGTTTAGAGAGTTGGTTTCTATGGTTTCTTCAATGATGTTCTCGGGTATGTCTTGTTAACTCTTTGGTCTTGTCTTATGTTGCGTAAAGAGCATGTAATGGTCTTTGATTTAATGGAAGTTTTCTGGTGGTGTTGGCCGTTGATGTAGCCTGTAAAGGTGAACCACGTATATCTTGTGTTGTGGTTGTGTGCTTCTTTATCTCCTGTCTCTTTCTAATTATTTCTCTCATATTTGGTTCAAATCACCAATTACCCTTTGTGATCCTATGATTCCGCTGCACTAAGGTGCCTATTTTCCCAACATCTTCTTCGTCTAAAGAAACAGAAACAGAAGAATAAGGCATAAATAAGATCTTGGGTTTGTGTGGGAACCCTTACATATAGCGTGGATGGAGACACGATCATCATTGATTTAGCATAATGATTTCTCCACTCAAAACTAAATCAGCTTGCTCCTTATTTTGTTCGCTACATTTGTATGCGAATATGGATTACCGACTGAGTGATCCTCAGGTTGAAGAGGGGAAGCATGTGAAAAGGTTGTCTAAAGTTCCACACTAGAGGCAAAGCAAAGCATGTGAAAAGGGCGGAACAGAAGTCAGATTGCCTTGGAAGAGATGGAAGCAAAGGAATATTAGGTACTGTAATCATCTGCTGTTTGTAATTTTCCCACACGGAAATAAACTCGTGTGGGAACAAAGTCAGGAATGTTGAGATAAGCTAAAGAAGAGAGTTGGAAATGAGTATCTGATAGTGTTGCAATGGGTTCCAAACAAATGTAGTCAGGAAGTTTCAATAGGTTTAGAATGCTTGTTTTTCCTGCTAACTGTTATTGTTCTTTAGTTGACTTACAGTGACTTACTTGTAAAGCATATTTATCAAATTCAAATTCCATTTTATTAAACTGTTTGATGATTGTTGTTTTGATTGTCTTGGTGGGCATTACCCAAACCAATCTCTTGGTTGCCCAAAAATCTACATGATCAAATCTGGCCTTGTAAATGGCAAAATATGAACAAGGATGAAATAAGTCTGGTCTGACTCCCCACCTTATCGGCTCATGAAAGAAGCAAGGCAGCTTACCCTTTAGTACTGGCTACCTGCACTTGAACTTCATCTCTATTTGCATTTAGAGTAGGAAAATACAATGCAAGGATCAAAGATCGTGAAAGTTTTAGTTTAGCATTTTGTGTAATCAAATTTCGGAGGTTTATAAAAATTCACAGTAGCTCTGTTTCCCCCGTCAAACCACAACACACCGACCTGGCAAATGAGTCTTTAGACGCAAAATCAGATACAAAATACTATTATCACTGTTCTCGTACTATAAAAAATAAGCCGAGAAACAATCTATATTAACAGGTTATGAAAGTCAAAAGAGTTCTTTAAAAGACTAAACAATTACAGCTTAAAAGTCACATAAGTTCAACAACAATTTGATGACCTTAAAGCAGAACTTGTGGATATACTTGAAACCCTTGTTTTAGTTCTGCAATTTAGAACACAAAGCAATAGAGGTTTGATGATAAGACCTGTCCCAATTTCTGCCATCAAATGGCTTAATCTCGACATGGGTCACTGTTCCAGGATCAACACAATTGATTGTAACAGCTATGCCATCTGGGTTGGACCTTGGAGTGTAGAACGATGTTATGCCACAAACATTACAGAATGTATGCTTTGCAGTATGTGTGCCAAAGGTGTAAGTAGTGATGAACTTTTCAGAATCTCCAACTAGCTTGAACTGTGTAGATGGGACTATGAAGTGAGTGTTACCTCTCATTGAACAATCACTACAGTTGCATTTCCAAACTGTAATGCTTGATGGAGCTTCCACTTCCCATCTTACGCTTTGGCAGTGACATCCTCCTTTGTGTGTTATTGGCGTATTCGAATTCATTCCTCAGTCACCTGTTTCTGAATGTTCAAAAGATTCATTTCAAATCATTTTTCACTGGTAATTAAGAATAAGCAGTACTCACATAATCCTAATCAAATACAAGGTGTTCTCTAAACAACTCAGAGATAAGCAAAAGGTGAAGGCCATAGGTGGCTTTCTTAAGAAAGAATCAGTGTGGCCGTAGGTGGCTTTCTTAAGAAAGAATCAGTGTGGCAGTGCTGGCAATACAAGTCATTCTTAGTGATGGTAATCCGAACATCACAGCAAACTCCTCGTACCTAAGCTAACAAATGAAGAAACACGAAGATAACAAGCTTCAGAAAAAAAGAATTATGTAACTAGCTGCGCCTCAAAGGCGACTAACACGCTGCGCCAGTAGTCCTATCTGTATGGCAACTCCAATCAATCCTCTTATCTAGCCATGAAGAGATAACCCCTTCAATACCTTACACACAGCTAAAAGCCTAAAACCTAGTTGTTGTACTACAGCAAGTAAAACAATGCCCATACCAAGAATGAAGTTTAGAACACACTGAACTTTCCTTATTGCTGCATTTTAATCAAAAATATTCAAATCCTGATGGCAGGTTTGCAAACAAATAAGAATTCTTGATTACTCTTTTACCAATGTATTTCGACTACTTGCAGTTTCTGATAGGTGAATCGAATCATTTTGTATAATTTCTGTTTCACTTTAGGGTGTGTTCTCTAGTAGTTACTCTGAAGTTCTGAACGTTCAGAAAATTTCTTCATTATTGCCATGGTTTTGTAGAATGTCGATTTCAACTGAATCTCACTAATCAGAGAACATCTCCAATAGATTAAGAAACCAAAATACTTGATTAAATTCTTCTTTACACACAGATATCATATGTAAATTTAAACAAGACTAACCCTAGAAAATTAGGGTAGTTGGTGAGACTTCAACACTTTCCAGAATTCAGAAGTAGATGAAGACTAATTCGAAAAATAAAAGAGATCATTTAATTCAAATAGTAAAGAGAAGATTATGACACATTTGATAGAAAATAAAACGAAATCACCAAAACAAAAGCAGCATAATTGAATTTGAACAAGAAACTGTTATTACCTCTATCTCTTGTTCAAGGTTCTTCTAATCTTTCCCCTCCCCTTGGTGATTTTTTCTGTCAACTCTTTCTTTTGCTATTGGAATATTAGTAAAAGAAATGCTTAGACTAATTTTTGCACTGACCAATTTTTCTTTTCTTTTTGGACTCTCTAGTCTCCGCCTTTAGATTCCATTGACTACCAACATATTCAGATCAATGTTTTACTTCATGGTGAGCACCATCACCAAAAATTTTCTCCCAGTTTTTACCATCAACAAGCTTAATTTCAATATGCTTCAGTGTACCCGGATCAACACAATTAACAGTCAAAGCCACCCCATCAGGATCAGACCTTGGAACATAAAATGAAGTTATCCCACATATTTTACAAAAAGTGTGTTTAGCAGTATGAGTGCCAAAAGTATAAGTTGTGATAAAATCTTGAGTTTTCTCAAGTAATTTGAAATTCTTAGAAGGGATTGTGAAATTAATATTTCCTCTCATTGAGCAATTTGAACAATTGCATTTTGTTGCATTTACATTTGATAGACCTTTTGCTTCCCATCTTACTTTCCCACAATGGCATCCTCCTTTGTGAATAACTTCTTCTTCTTCTACCTTCTTTTGGACATCCATTACCTAAAGATGGATATTGAATTTGCTCAACTGAAATTTGGCACTCTTGCTCTTTGTACACGGATTTATGTTTTTGCAAGTGGTTTTGTTTAGTAAGGTTAAAATGCCACATTTGACACTATTGACACAAAAAGTTTGACACGTTTTTAAAGTGGTTGTCATATGTGGCACTCTTTGGAACTAGCTTCAGATGAGTTTAGCTGGGCCTTCTTAAGCTTTATCTTGGAAAGTAAATTTGAAAAGCCCGATACTATCTTTGTCTCGGAAAAAATGGCTTATTTCAGGTTTGGGCAATTCTTAAGGGAAAAAAACAATAGAAAGATATAGGTTTGCAATCATATTCATGTGAATTTACAAAAGGTAAAATTTAGAAATGCCATATCTTTAAAACCATACCATGGATATTTGTAAATTTTGTATCGTTTAAAAGCATTTTGAAACACCTACTTGACGAATATAAACATGACTATCAAATTGCATATATTATAATAAGATTTTGAAAACGGGTAACTAGCTCAACCTGGCCATCTTCGTTCCTTAAAGGTTTCATGTGCTTCAGGAGATCTCAGGTTCGAATTCTCGATGACGCAATATTGTAGAATTTGACATGGTAGGTAAAGTTAGCTTACCCCCTTGCGATATAATCAGCCCCTTTATCCGCTTCGTCTTCCTTGGATGGTTCCTTATAAGGCTCGCTGGTAGGCTAGCACAACAACCTGTTCAACTAATGTAATAGTACAATGTTAGAGCTTAGCTTGTTAGGCTTCCAACTAGTTTCCTGTAATAATATCTTTACCCAATAATAATCTATTTTATTAGTTTCCTGTTCAACTAATAAAATAATAATAATCTATTAAAAGGATAATTTTTGAAGTATGGCCCTGTTTATCTATAAGGATCAATTCTGAAAGGACGACAGTTAAAATGAAAAGATCATTTTTGTTGGGATAGAGGGAGAAACAATTTTTTTGAAGGGAATTGGGATCACAAGACGAGCATTATCTTGGAAAAGGATGTGGATGATTGGCCGACTTATAACCCGATAGCCTTTGGAAATAACAACGACCTCCTATTGTGGCAGAATAGGCGTTTATTGCATTACAATACACTCTCCATAACTTGGACGGAAATTTGGGGGACAATACCGTGGAAAACATGGGTTCGAATTATTCCTCACATGAGGAGCGCAGTCTCGTTGAAGAATTTTGTTGGACAGTCTGAAAAGTGTACTCCTTATGTCTATGCCACTAACACATTCCCTAGGTTATCTATGTAGTTTTTTTTCCGTTGTTTTTGTTTTCATAAGTTTTGTTTTTAGTTTTATATATTGTGTAGATCGTCACTTCGTTAGTCGCACATTCGCTGTAGAACTATATTATATTTTCCAAATCATGTAAGCATTTGATTTGTGTCGTGTTTCCTTAAACTATTGATTAACACAGAAACATATTTCGTGCTATGTCATCATATAGCTAGACTCTGATTGAAGCGACGTGTTGGAATCATCACACCAGAAACCTCCATGTACAAACCTTCTACGGATCTCACCCTAATTCAAGAACAAAAGGGGCAACTTGAATCAATAGAAAAAAATCTTTGTAGGAATCTTCTCAACCAAATAGTATATGTTCAAGCCCATAACTTAACAGGCTTTTTCAAGGAAATTCATAATTGAACAAGATTCCCCATATCATGGAACGCCTTTTGTTTCACGGATGGTGATTGGTGAGGCATGTACTTTGTTGTTCGAAATCTTCTGTACCACTAATCCCCCTCCATCAATCCACTCTTGCATTTCGAGGATCCGTACACAATAACATCTATAGATTATGTCAAGATCATTTACCGGATTTACATAGGTTATACCTCTCAATTAAGAACATGAGTGGATAACACAAGGAATTCCAATATCTTGATGCTTGCTCCAGCTGTTTACAAGATAACTAGTGTTGTTCTTCTTCTACTTCCAAACGGACTTTTCGATCAATGAAAATAGACGTTAGGGGTACTTGAATTCTTTCGCAGCTTGATGTAGGAGGGGGTTCTATTAAGCTTTGTAACAAGGCTTTCCCTTGTTGACACTTACAGACATTGGTTGTATGAAGAAGCTGAGGATTTTGAGGACTATGATAGCGAGGATGGAGAAGAAGTTTTGTGAGAATGATAATTAGGATGGGATAGTTTATGACGGTGATTCGGATGACCCCCTCGGAACAAAAGACACAAGCATATCCTTCAGAACCCCGGCGATCTATATATGAACTCTGTGCAAACTTATCATCGTCCATACAATCGATAATAACTGATATGAGCGATAAATCAACACGGTAGTATGAACGATAAGTCATGTGGGAGGAGCAATTGATTTCCGATGATCCAATCGTATTTCCCGTATGACTTATCGCTGATATTCCCGCCATGAGTCTATGACTAATGGTTGATATTCCCATTGTTGTCCAGTACACCAAAAGGACTTACAGGTCATTACGAAGTTTTTTTTGACCCCTAACGGTATAGAGTTCCTTATTTCGTCAATATGAGATGGCACGTCCATATGACAGCAATATTAAAAAAGCCCGTCCCCGACTGAACCATTACAACTAAAACAAAACATATTGATTTCGAAAATCTTAAAAAGATTATCTACTTTTTTCGGTTTTGGATCTCACCTTGAGTATCGAGGAATATCTTTGAACAAGTATGAAATAAGATTTCAGCACATGTTTAAATTACTCATTATATCTACATGTTGAACTTTTCTATTTTGTAAGCCCAATTTCCAGATCACACAAACCCTATTGTGCATGTGACTTAAAAAAATCAGTTTTGCCTATTGGGACCAATTCTACCATGATACCTAAAGCAAGTTAGGATAGGTTCTACCTTGATTCCAAATATAGGTAGGGATCAGTTATACCTTGACTCCCAACATTAGCTAGGATCGGTTTTACATTGATTCCCATTTAGGTTAGGATCGGTCCAACCTTAAGATTTTCAATGGAAACCGGACCATCAATCCTTTTGATTTCCTTTCGACCACGAAACAAGTTCGTACTTCCTTAAACTCATGTAATTAAACATAGTTTTTAGGTATGAAATCAAACCTATGTTCGTTATACAATCTAGTAACGAAATACAAAGATTATGTCGATGTTGCAATTACGAAGTTCAAAAGATAAGCATTATACTTCGTAATTCAATATACCAATTATATAAAACACTTATCACTATTAATATATATTGTTCATTGACACTTTGATCACAATATGATGATCAAGTCTATTATGCTAGAGTTTCACATATATAACTTTGCATGTTATGTATTCAATCAGAAACGACTTGAAAGCTTACGATATAAAAATGGAAACAAGAAAAGTCATGTATTACTAATATTAAGTGGAAGGAATATGTTATCGTCGATGTCAATACGTCTTCAGAATCTTCAGATTTTCAGAGTGATACTTGTATATCTCAACATTTCTAGACTTCGTAGTCTAAATTAATGAAGTTGACTCTACTAATCTAATCAAGCCACTTATGAGTTTTGATACTAAAATATGACAACCAATCTTGATATACCAATGCTTGATGGTTTCAACTGAGCAATGCTGTAAACAATATACCTTATGTGCCTTTGCTTTATATCTATCTTAAGATGTATCCCAATACTCGATCTCGTGCAAAGACTGTTAGAACACTGCTCGGTCGAACTAGCAAGCATTTATATCTCAAGCTTGTTTGTCAATGTTAGTGATCAAAAATACAAGTCTTGATTTCTAGTCTACTTATAGTAATGTCTCGGACTAGGATAGATTGTGTAGTTGAGCATTAAACTTCACGAAGTTCATCATTTGAAGAAGAAAAATTACTAAGGAGAGCTTGTGGAACTTCATCAACAAAAGGTATGTGGATACTGGAACTCATATATCACTTGGAAAGTCTATTTCTACTCTATCTCCTATATTGAAACAAAAGTCGTATTACTATATAGTCAATTATACACATTTGAGATTTCGAGCTGAGTTTAACTCGCTTACATATTTTTCGAAATATGTCTTGGTAAGCTTTCGTGTCAACCAAGTTCATCTTATATTCTAGACGTAAGTCAAAATATGATCATGTGAAAATCTCCGAGTAACATCTTACATGGTTTATGTGATACAATCATTTGGTGTAGACTTGGAATGTTTCATAATGATTAGCTCAATAACTTGAAAATTGATTTGATGTTAATAGTTCGTGAAAACAGCTATTGTCATCCTCTAAGAATGTTTCAATGATTGAAATAGAGTTTAGAACAATTGTATATAAGCATAGTATGCGTACTTACATATATGTAATCCATGTCCGGAAACCGTAGTATGCATACCCTGCGTGTACCTGTTGGTTTGTGAAAGTCCGGGTACCTAAGTACACATACCGGTATGCGTACTGGCGTAAGGTTTGGGTCCAGAATTTTCTGCTGTGTATTGTGGTATGCGTACCCGTTCGCATACTGGTGAACCAAAACACAATCCGGTTACTTAAGTATGCATACTTGAGTGGTTATTTTTCTAGAATCGGTTTGTTCAGGAACTAATACATTTATATAATAAGGAATGCAAACCGTGGCTATAATGTTCATAAATTGATTCGAATGAATCAAGCCGATTTTGCTTCAATTGTGTTCTTGTATTCTTTTATGAGAATATAGCAATTGAACAACTCTAGTTTTATTTGAGTCATTTGAACTAGTTGTGGTTAAGATGAATAAGGTTGTGTTTGTGGCTGAAAACAGTTTCTGCTGGTTTCGGTAACTTCGTGTGATGTGGGTGAGAAACAAATCTAAACCCTAAACAATGTACTGCAAGGGAGTACTTTATATTCGAGAGATCAATCTGTACAAGTCCGGCCTAAACCAAGAAATGGCTGTTCCAGACTTGCTTCAGTGACCAAGTGGAAGAGAAGGGTTGTTTTTGGGGAGGGAAGCGAAGAGAGTGTTGAGACCAGAATAGTTGATTCTGGAAGAGTAGTTGTTTTGTGACTTGTATAAGAAAGTGGGAAGCTAATAGATGGGAAAGATATCAAACGTTTTCTGATTGTTGTATGCTCCTAACCAGAACTTGTTGTTCAGTGGAAATAGGTAATGCCTATTTATACAAGTCGAAGTGAAACGTACTCTGGTCTCATTAAGAAATGGAAAACGGGTGATTAAATGGGAGGAGGTGGTAACCGGTAACGCTTGAAATTGATGTTCCATAAAAGAAAGCGTTTCACCATTACTCCCTGTATTTACTAACCGCCTCATCCTTATGACACTTTCTTATAACGGGCGTAGTGTACGCCGCACGCTGTAAACCGCCAAACCGATACCCAATGAGCATCCCCCAGTTTGTGACATGCGTTGATGTCTCGAGTGTTTTCATGGAAAACATGTAGCACGTTGTTGTTGTCTGGCAAGTTGATCTTGGGATACTTGCCGGCTCGGTGGTGACCTTCGAGGGTCGATATTTCGCATCTTAATAGGAAAGGTAGTCGTTGATTATTGCAACCCTTCGTTTGGTAGCCAGTGGCATGAAAGCATGATCAGTATTGCTTTAGTATGACCTAGTTTAGGCGCGGACAAAAGTTAGGGCCAAAAGTTGTTATGCGTTAGATGGTAACCTTGGACGACTAAGATCTACACCTTAGATGAAAAAGTGGTTGTCGATTGTTGCAGGCCTTCGTTTTAGTAGCCGCATAGGGAAGTCCGGCATGGTATGGCGCGGCAAGGTGGTTGGCATGCCATTGGCACATGTGACATGACATGCCTTGGTGCGGTTTGGAGTGGCCAAAATTAGGGTTTTGGGCCAAAGGTTACCATGCGTTGTCGGGCGACCTTGGACGACTAGGATTTGCATATAGGATTGAAGAGTGGCCGTTGATCGTCGCACGCCTTCGTTTTGGTAGACGCATAGGGAAGGCCTGCATGGTATGTCGCGGCAAGGAGGTTGGCATGCCATTGGCACATGTGGCATGGCATGCCTTGGAGTGGCCAAAACTAGGGTTTTGGGCCAAAGGTTACCATGCGTTGTCTGGCGACCTTGGACGGCTAGGATTTACATTTAGAACTGAAGGGTGGTCGTTGATCGTCGCACGCCTTCCTTTTGGTAGCCGTATAGGGAAGGCCGACTAGGTATGGCGCGGCAAGATGGTTGGCATGCCATTGGCACATGTGCCATGGCATGCCTTGGCGCGGTTTGGCGTGGCCAAAACTAGGATTTTGGGCCAAAGGTTAGCATGCGTTGTCTGGCGAACTTGGACGACTAGGATTTGCATCCAGGATGGAAGGGTGGCCGTTGATCGTCGCACGCCTTCATTTTGGTAACCGCATAGGGAAGGACGACATGGTATGGCCAAGGCCAATGACAGGATGGCTTGGCATAGTGGGGCCAAGGGTTTGGTACGGACGTCTTGGCATGGTGGGGCCAAGGCAAGGTGCGGTTGGCTTGGCATGGTGGGGCCAAGGGTTTGTCATGCCATTGGCGCATGGTACGGCTAGCATGGTTGGGGCCAAGGCAAGGCACGGTTGGCTTGGCATGGTGGGGCCAACGGTTTGGCATGCCATTAGCGCATGGTGCGGCTAGTATGGTTGGCATTCCTTGGCGCGATAGACATGGATGACATGGTTTGCCATTGGCACAGTGATGCGGCTGGCATGGTTGGCATGTCTTGGCGCGAAGATGTGGCTGGCATGGTTTGCCATTGGCACAGTGGTGCGGCTGGCATGGTTGGCATGCCTTTGCACGAAGATGTGGTTGGCATGGTTTTCCATTGGTACAGTGGTGCGGCTGGCATGGTTGGCATGCCTTGGCGCGGAGATGTGGTTGGCATGGTTTGCCATTGGCACAGTGGTGCGACTGGCATGGTTGGCATGCCTTGGCACGGAGATGTGGCCGGCATGGTTTTCCATTGGCACAGTGGTGCGGCTGGCATGGTTGGCATGCATTGGCGCGGAGATGTGGATGGCATGGTTTTTCATTGGTACAGTGGTACGGCTGGAATGGTTGGCATGCCTTGGCGCGGAGATGTGTCTGGCATGGTTTGCTATTGGCACAGTGGTGTGGCTGGTATGGTTGGCATGCCTTGGCGCGGAGATGTGGCTGGCATGGTTTTCCATTGGCACAGTGGTGCGGCTAGCATGGTTGGCATGCCTTGGCGCGGTAGAATGAGAATTAGGGTTTGGCATAGATGATGTCGGTCAATGTTAAGTGTTCTGCAGTGGAACATGACACATAAAAAAAAGGTACCCTGGTAATTATTATGTAGGCATGCTGATCGATTCAATAAATGTGCTAATGGTTATAGTGACGACATGTCAGTTGTATGGTTTTACGATTTTAACCCTAGGCTAAAAACCACCATCAACATTAAGTCCCCTGGTTAGCTCGGAACAAGTGCATTGTTGCGAGGTAAGCATAAGATGGTGACGGGAAAGGACAAAAATCGAAACGACAAGTCGTGGAAAGATGGTCAAGAAGGTCCGACTAACCTTTCCGAGAGGTAAGGAGAGTCCATGATCCTTGTGTTTGGTGGCCTTGCATAGATTCTATTCATGGTGTAGACCGTGAAGTGGTGAGATGAGGATCGTCCGCTTAGTCTGGCTATGCATCACCTTGGATGGGTTAGGGAACATCATGACGCTGGCTTGGCGAGTTGTCGGTGTTGGTGCGGCAAGTGATCGCGCGAACGTCTTGGCATGGTGGGGCCAAGAAAATGGCGCAGTTTGGTGAGGAAAAGCATGCGCGGACGGCTTGGCATGTGGGGACAAGGCATGGCGCGGTCCTGGCGAGGCAAGCATGGCGGACGGCTTGGCGTGGTGGGGCCAAGGCAAAGGCGCAGACGGTCTTGGCATGGTGATTGGTCTTCGCGGGCCCGGTTGCCTCTTTTCCTTACTTGACTCAAATGGGAAGTCCTTTCCTTATTCAAACTCCCAAGTATCAAACCTATAAAAGAAGGGCCAGCCTCTCCTTTTACTTCACACCTATATTTTTTTTATTCTGGACGTGTGGTAACAGTAAAGCGGACGAGCGAATCCCAGGTATGTCTTCCAACACTTCCTTAACTTGCTTTTCTTGTTGTTTTTTTTGTGTTAGTGAAAACCCTAGCTGTAGGCGTACCTTTTCATGAACTTGTAGAAATGTTGTCCTTCTGCGTTGGTATGAATCCTAGCCGTAGGTATGTTTTGCACGAACTTGTAGTAACATTTAGGCGTGAATACCGTAGTGATGTTGGCCGCCTCAATTACCGTGCAAAGCAGGCATGCATGAGCTGGTAATTGTCATTCCCTTCCGGCGAAAACCTAGCTTCTAGGGTTTACTCCTTTTTCCCGGTGTGACCGTGTGTATGGTTCCCGTGGTGGGGCGCGCCTCCTCGGCCGGGCGCAAATTTCCCGCTGCAGGGTATGGTCTTGGCATGAGGTGGTGATGCATGGTCTGTCAGTCCCCATTTCTTTGCCTATGCGCATTATGACTTTGAAATTGGCTTGCGTCCAAGATGGATCTCCCGTGTCTGATAAAATAATTTCCATGCACTTTCCGTAATAATTTCTCTTCGTATTATTTTATTGTAGTTATTTCGAAGGTGGAAGTAGCGTGAGAGAATTTTCATTAGGATGTCATTTGAGAAAAGTTCTGCCGTACCGAAAGATGTTGGCAATTCCAAGCCAAACATAGATGATGAGTTCTTTACAACATCCTCCATGATTAGGAGAAATCATCCCAAGTATGTGTCGATTCTTCTGACTGGTCCGGAAAGTGAAGGAGAGGCTCGGTCGGTTCGGCCAGGAGGTGTAATAAGGTTTTGTCTTCAGAGGAAAGAGTATCATGATTCTCCTATTGACTTTAAAATCTCTGTGAGTCCGTTGCGTCCCTTTGATAAATGGATGCGATTCATGATGAGCCAGGAATGTGTAAAAGCCAGTTTGATCAAGGCGCAGATCATTAATACTGTCACGGCTTCCGCAGTGCTTCAAATTAGGAATGATATTCCAGGCTTGGTTGCTTTTATTTCCAGATGGTGTCCAGACACTCACACGGTCATATGCAGGTGGGGTGAAATGACTATCTCCTTAGAGAGCATGGCCGTGTTGCTGAACCTTCATGTAATAGGAAACCTCGATGTCAAATTGTCTGCAGATAAAGAAGAAATGCGCGCCGCTCTGGTTGTGAAATCAAAAGGATTCGTTCGGAAAAAAAAACGAGACGAGGTGCTTCTATGGCTGGTAGGTGTCTCAGTGGTTTCCCGATGAGTTGGAGCCGAATCAGAAGAATAGTACGCTTCATGTCGCGGCGTTCTTGGCTCTTTGGTTATCCAGAGATATTTTCGATGACGGCTCGGGTAAGAAGGAGATAAAAAAGGAACTTATCAAGTTTTCCATAAAATTGGAAAAAGGTGTCGTTCTCCCTATTGGCAGCTTGTTTCTTGGTTCTCTGTACACACACTTGGATCAGCTGGTCGCGGACATGTGCGCTTCAAATGGTTACATGAAGTGGATTCGTATATTCATGCCGCCTTTCTCCAAGCGTGGCTGTGGGAGAACTTCGAAAGGTATGCTCCAAAACTGTTGGCCGTACTTCCCGAGTCTTGGGTTGCTCTAGGATACTGCGCTGGTCGAATATGCGCCCAAAAATTGGTTCGAACCTGGTTGGATTCCTTGACAACTCGCACACGGTCAATTTTCATCCATGGCCTCCGGTGCATGCGTCCATAACTCAGATCAGTACCTTTGCTCCTGCTCCGAGCATGTCTTTGTCTTCTGATAAAGAGGATATGAGTGTTGGAGAGATGGTGTTCATGCGAAGCTGCACGCCTGGTTATGTGCCGTCTTTCTTTCGAGGATCATGCAAAGCAGTCTCTTACAATATCGATAGGGCGGATCGGCATATGGGTTTTGACCAAGGGGTCCCACTTGTTCGTCAGCCGGTTGTTCCAGAAGTCTCGTTGCCAACTGTTCTCGATGTTACTGTTCTTGTGTCGGGTAAAAGTCTCCCTTTCCTGCTTGCGGAACGAAATCCATCAATAACCTCCAAATATAACATATTTTGGCAGGATGAGTTTTTCGTTTTCCATGGATTCGTGAATGATGTGGTAGAAAACCGTCACGGTAAGCCTTCTCCTGCGATTTTAACGGAGCATCCACTGCCGAGGGATCCTTCTTCGCCCAAGTGGTGTGGAAATGGAGTTACACACAAAACTTGCAAGTATACAAGGCCAAGTTTTATAGTATAGGGATGAGTAGGGGTTTGTCCACAGGGAGTGGGAGCATACAAGAAGTTTTCCTAAGCTATCAATGAGTGCAAAGCACTATGGCAGTGAGCAGTGATGGATGAAGGCAGATACAAAGAACTAAAACAGTTAACACAAGATGGCAGCACAGCAAGGATTAGATGGCAGATGATATAAAATAACAACAGCAAGGAACCAAGGCTGTAAGCCAAGGGCAGGGGTGAGATTGTGCACTGACTTCAGTGCACAACAGCTACAAATTGCAACGAAAACAGGCAAGAAAAACAGTAAATTTAGCAGGGAACAAAATAGAACTGAAATTAAGTGACTGCAAAGGGATTTGTGGTTAAGCCAAGGCTTAGGATCCACCTTGTGTCCTAATCAAACAACATGTTTCTAGGTTAAGTTAAAAATCCTATGCATACATCTAGAATGGGAGGAAGACTAATTTGCTCACTAGGTTGCCCCTAGCATTGACTGTCTTTTGACAGTACAATCAATCACAGGCACTAAGAGCATTAGTCTCTTCCCATTGCTCAATCAAAACACACATCAGGATAACTATCCTAGCAACTTGTCAATTGACAGTGCACAAGGCTTCAACTGAGCCTTAGCTTAGTGCTACTTAGCTCATGCTCAACATAAGTATAACAACATCATTCATCAAACAAAATAGTTCAAACACAACACACATAGCATTCAACTATCAACTGTGATAAATAGAACTGGAATTGAAATTGCATAAAATTTGTTCTAATTCTCTCCTGGCTAGTCCAGAGATCATCCCCTCCCTTCTCTCACACAAAACATTACAAATATATCCTCCCCCTATCAGAATTAGGGTTCCAACCCCTTTTCCCCAAAAACAGAAAATTAGGTAAAATTGATTTACCTAATGTGTTGAGATACTCACTCCATCTCGTCGACCCACTCTCCAATTACTTCTTCTCGTTCATCTCATGCTCCAATTGTTGCTTTAACATCACTTATATCCCCAATTTCTCACATAGGGTTTCAGTGAGAAGAGAGATGAGAAATTGGAGAAATTAGTGGTTGATAAAGACATAGCACGTGATGGTGATGATGGGCTTAGGTTTAGGGTTGGTTTGGTGGCGTAGATGGTGGAGTGATTTGGGGAGAAGATGGTGGTGATGGAGACGGACATGGTGGTGGTACGGGTTCTGAAGGAAGAAGAGATGGAGAAGAAAGAAGAAAGGTGCGTTTGGCTGGGTATAGGGTGTTCGATACTTGGGTGTTAGGCGGGTTCAGCGAGGTTTGATGATCTGCGACAAGGAGCGATGGATGGGAAGATGGTAGGTGGATCCAACGGCGATACGGAGGTAAGCGTGTAGCGACCGTCGGATGAAGGGATGTAGCAAAACGGACGACCCAAGATGGAGATGGGCGTTGTGATGTAAAGCGGGGGCTTCGGAGTTTGATGTGCGATGATGGAGCGACCGTAGGATGCTGAAATGCTTCGATCTGACGGCTGAAATCCGAGACGGGCTTGGATATAGAAAATGGGTTTGGGTAAGGGTTTTGGGCCTTGGGTATGCCAAGCCCATATCTTCTTTAAGAACAATTCTTCCTCTTCAAGCCCACTTCTAGCCTTTTGGTCTTGTGCACGACATTCTTCGCGGCTTCCTTGCGTAATTCCTCCCGGCTTTTCACTACTCTTCAGCTCTTTTCCGCTCCGCAATCATCCAGACTTTATTTATTACCTAAAAATGCAAAATTAAGTAAGAAAAATATTTTTCTTGAAAACAATGAAAATACAGAATATGGGATAAAATGTAGAATTAATGCACAAAAGATGAGTTAAATGCCAACAAAAAGGGATAAATATACAATATTTGGCACTCATCAAATACCCCCAAACCTGAATTTTACTTGTCCTCAAGTAAAACAAAACTAAGGAAATCCTAACTATACCACTGTCGCTGGTCTCTCGAATGCATTTAGCGTATGCACTAAGCCTTTTAAACCACTAAGTGTCCCTAGTGGACGAGTTGAAGTCTCGTGAAGGTTTGCTTAGAACGTACCTACAAAGTTCTAGGTCAAAATATAAGCTCAGATTCCATCAAATGTGACATGTGCAAAACAGTTTAAGCTCACAGCAAAATGGAGATGTCAATCTAGCTATCGAAGGCACAATCCTAGCACTGATAACAAAAAAACATGTGATAAGAGTGTAAAGTGTATCTACACATGTGTAAAGAAAGATCTGAAGTTATGACTACTAATCACCAAGAGATAGTTTCTCAGGCTAAGAACCAGGTCGAAATCTAGCTAGCTGTCCGGACTTTACGAGAATTGTGAATGAGTTGGAGGTATTTCACAATTACTCGCGTTGTACATCAATGGCATACACCCTCCTTGCTTATTACAATGAAACAACAAAATGACTATTTACATGACTCTTATTTACATTGACTATCTCTTTTATTTTTGGAACAAGAGAGATGGAATTGATAAATACTTGATTTTTTTGTATTTTTCTGATATTTTTTTTTTTTTTTTTTTTTTTTTTTTTGAAATAAACACTTTTGATACAATACAAAAGGAAACAAAATTACATGACACTTTGCAAGAGGTAGCCCTTTTTGATGCACCCAGTTAAATTCGATGGTTGTCTTTCTTAATGTAACCTCCACCTTCTATCCCAACCAACCAAAGAACAAGCTAGTCAAGTTTCGTTCAGTATTCTAAAGTGATTGGCAATCGTAACTTCCTATCAAACACCTTGAAGATCGAGGCCATACATGTATTGGTAGATCGTGCGCGTGCAAATTTCTTATCACTATGTGAATTGTGCTAGAATCAGGGTGCCTAAATATCTAGACTAAGACTCCTAATAATTACATATTTGCACAAGAGTCAACATTTCAAGGTAAATGAGCTCCATTTTATTTTTCATTTTTTTAATTTTTTATTTTTTTTAATTTTTTTTTTTTTTGGAATTTTTTAATTTTTTCAAAAAGAAGGAGTTCGTTTTCAATTATAGCATATTATCATGGTATCTACTCTATACCCCCAAACCTAAACTAAACATTGTCCTCAATGTTTCAAAATATGGAAAGAATTATAAAACAATATATGAAGAGGAACATGCTGAGTAGAGTAAAAGGAGAGAGAATACCCGATTGTACGGCGAAAGCTCCGTTATTCAAGGCAAAAATCCATCATATTAGGAGTCACAATGGATGAGCACAAAATATACAAAGGAAATAAATATTACTAACATATTATCTACAAGAAAATTTGGTTTTTAATGGGATTGGACTTTTTGGGAAAAATTTGGTTTTTTGGGAGACATTTGGTTTTGATGGGAAAAAGACAAATTTTGGTTTTTAGGGAAACATTTGGAAAACTTTTTGGTTATTTAGGGAAAGAGTGGACCAGTTTAGTCCACATAGACTGGGTCCTCCAGGTTGGTTGTTTCAATGTCGGGTGGAAATGGCTCAAGGAATGGCTTTAATCTCTGCCCGTTGACTTTGAAAACGTTCTTGTTGGAGACATCCTCCAGCTCTACAGCTCCATGAGGAAAAACTGTGCGTACTAGGTACGGACCCTTCCATCTGGAACGCAGTTTTCCTGGAAAAAGATGTAATCGGGAGTCATACAGCAAGACTTTCTGACCAGGAGTGAAGGATTTGCGCAGAATACGCTTATCATGAAACATCTTCATCTTTGCTTACACTTGGCACTGTCATAAGCCTCATTTCTCAATTCTTCCAACTCGTTGAGTTGAAGTTTCCTTTGAATTCCAGCTTCGTCCAGAGAAAAGTTCAGCTCTTTGATTGCCCAGTAGGCACGATGTTCTAATTCCACAGGTAGATGGCACGGCTTTCCATACACTAGACGATAGGGGGACATGCCAATTGGTGTCTTATAAGCTGTTCTATAGGCCCACAAAGCATCATTCAATCTTAATGACCAATCTTTCCTGGACGGGTTACCGTCTTCTCCAGAATGTGCTTAATTTCCCTATTAGAACTTCTACTTGTCCACTCGTCTGAGGGTGGTACGGAGTAGCAACCTTGTGAGTTATGCCATACTTGCGTACTAAAGACTCAAAGTACTTGTTACGAAAATGTGAACCGCCGTCACTGATGATAGCTCTAGGGGTACCAAAACGTGCAAATATGTTTTCCTTTAGAAATGAAAGTACCACCTTGTGGTCATTTGTTCTGGTTGCTATGGCTTCTACCCACTTAGAAACGTAATCAACTGCGACTAGGATGTACAATCTACCGTCAGAAATAGGGAATGGACCCATGAAGTCTATCCCCCAAACATCAAAAATCTCCACAATCAAAATGGGGTTCAATGGCATCATGTTTCTCCTCGAAATGCTTCCTAGCTTTTGACAGCGTTCACAAGCAACACAATAATCATGGCAATCCTTGAACAATGATGGCCAATAGAATCCACACTGCAAGATCTTTGCAGCGGTTTTCTTGGCACTGAAATGGCCTCCACATGCTTGGTCATGACAGAAAGATATCACATCTTTCTGTTCAGTGTTGGGGACACATTCCTAATGATTTGGTCTGGGCAGTACTTAAACAAATATGGGTCATCCCAAAGGAAATGTTTAACTTCAGCCAGAATTTAGCGGTCTTGTCTCGACCAACGTGAGGGCATCCTACCTGTAGCGAGGTAGTTAACAATATCAGCAAACCAAGGAAGGTCTGAGATAGACATCAGCTGTTCATCTGGGAATGATTCTCTAATCAGCTCAAATTCATCAATAGACTCTAAAGTTAATCTAGACAAATGATCAGCAACCACATTCTCACAACCTTTCTTATCACGGATTTCGAGATCGAATTCCTGTAATAGTATCCATCGAATAAGGCGAGCTTTAGCATCCTTCTTGGAAAGAAGATACTTCAAAGCCGCATGGTCTGTGTATATGATGATCTTAGACCCTATCAGATAAGATCTAAACTTGTCTAATGCGAAAACGACGGCAAGCAATTTCCTTCTCGGTAGTTGAATAATTGAGTTGGGCATCATTAAGGGTTTTGCTAGCATAGTATATCACATATGGTAGTCTATCAACTCGCTGTCCTAAAACAGCACCAACAGCATAATCAGAGGCATCACACATAAGTTCGAACGGAAGCTTCCAATCGGGTGGTCGGACTATAGGAGCGGTGGTGAGAAGGGTTTTTAATTCCTCCCATGCCTTCACACAAGCATCGAAATTGAAGGCAACATCTTTGGAGAGAAGACTGCACAGAGGTCTGGAGATTTTGCTGAAATCTTTGATGAATCGCCGGTAAAAACCAGCATGACCTAGAAATGATCTGATCTCCTTCACAGAGAGGTTGTGGTAGATGTTGAATGAGGTCAACTTTAGCTTTATCCACTTCAATTCCTTTTTCTGAGATGATGTGTCCTAGAACTATTCCTGAATTCACCATAAAATGGCATTTTTCCCAATTTAGAACAAGGTTCTTTTCTTTACATCTGGATATCACGAGGGCAAGATGCTTCAAACATTCGTCAAACGAGGAACCAAAAACAGAGAAATCATCCATAAAGATCTCGAGAAAACTATCTATCATGTCAGAAAAAATGCTCATCATGCAACGCTGAAAAGTAGCAGGTGCATTACACAACCCGAAGGGCATACGTCTATAAGCAAACGTCCCAAATGGACACGTGAATGTAGTTTTTTCCTGATCTTCGGAGCAATGTGAATTTGGTTATAACCGGAAAAGCCATCTAGAAAACAGTAGTGACTGTGTCCAGACACACGTTCTAGCATTTGGTCAATGAAAGGGAGCGGGAAGTGATCCTTCCTTGTTACTGTGTTCAACTTCCTGTAGTCGATGCATACTCGCCATCCTGTGGTTGTACGAGTAGGGACTAATTCATTCTTGTCGTTCTGAACTACAGTAATGCCTGACTTCTTAGGCACAACTTGAATGGGACTAACCCATTTGCTATCGGGAATTGGGTATATGATACCCGCATCAAGTAGTTTCAGGATCTCTCCTTTGACTACATCTCTCATGTTAGGATTAAGTCTCCTTTGCATTTCCCCGATGGTTTGGCATTCTCTTCAAGGTTAATGTGGTGCATGCAAATGGTGGGACTAATTCCTTTGAGATCTGAGATGGTCCATCCTAAGGCCTCTTTGTGTTCCTTAAGTACTTCTAAAAGCTTACTTTCCTGTTCCGTGTCTAAACATGATGAAATAATGACGGGTAAAGTATCAGAAGAACCTAGGAATGCGTACTTCAACGTACTAGGCAATGTTTTCAATTCAAGCTTGGGTGGCTCAACAATGGATGGAATAAGCTTGGAATCAGAGAGTAAGGGTGGTTCCACTTCATATTTCCTTTCAGTGATGTCCATTTGAGGTACAGATTCGAGCAGAGATAGGACGTCACTACAGTATGCATCATCATAGGAATCTGGGTTAAAGTTCTCCATACATGCTTGAAAGGGGTCGACGGATAGAATGTTAGTCAACGAATCTTGCATTAATCCTTCAATCATATTAACTTCATGCACATCATCATCATCAAGATTCACAGGTTGTTGACTAATATCGAACACATTCAATTCTACCGTCATGTTACCAAAAGACAGTTTAACACTCCATTACGACAATTAATGATCGCGTTGGACGTAGCCAAGAAAGGACGTCCTAAGATGACAGGAATGTGACAGTCTGGGTTTTGTACAGGTTGAGTGTCTAAGACAATGAAGTCTACGGGAAAATAGAATTTGTCAACCTTGATCAAAACGTCTTCGACCACTCCACGAGGAATCTTGACAGATCGGTCTGCCAGTTGTAGAGTGATAGATGTTGGTTTCAACTCCCCAAGACCTAACTGCTCATAAACAGAATATGGCAGTAGGTTAACACTTGCACCTAGGTCTAATAACGCTTTATTGACCGTGTGTTCTCCTATAGTGCAAGAAATTGTTGGACATCCTGGATCCCTAAACTTGGGTGGAGTTTTGTTCAGAATGATGGAACTCACCTGCTCAGCTAAGAAAGCACGTTTTGCACATTGAGCTTGCGCTTTTGAGTACACAAGTCTTTGAGGAATTTGGCATAAGCAGGGATTTGCTTGATTGCTTCAAGAAAAGGAATGTTGATGTTGACTCTCTTGAACAGATCTAACATCTCATTGTAATGGGTACTTTTCTGTTGATAGATCAATCTTTGAGGAAATGGGGCAACAGGAGAATGAGTTGGCAAAGGGACATTCACAGCAGTAGAATTGTCAGATTTTCCAACTTGCTCAGGTTCTTTGGTTTTCTGGGGTTGTGGAGACAGCGTGGAATTTGTATCAGATTCATTAGGTTCGCCCACGTTGTTCTCGATGACTTTACCACTTCGGAGGGTGGTAATGGCATGGATTTGATCGGGTGAGGTTTCAGTGCAGGATGTTGTGCCTGTTTGAAATATCCTCTTTGGATTTTGTTGGGGTTGGCTCGGAAGTTTACCCTTTTCTCTCTCACACATTTGATCCATCTTTTGATCTAGATTTTTCTGACTTTGCATCAAACTCTGGAACATTTCCTCTAGGGTGGATAATCTCTTGTCGGTATTGTGTTGAGGATATGATTGTTGTTGAGAGTTTGATTGTTGTTGAGGGTTTCTCGGGTGTTGATAACCTTGATTGTTCTGATATCCCTGATTGTTTTGATAGCTCTGATTGGGTTGAGATGGTCCTCCCTGAGTGGGTCCTTTTGACCATGAAAAGTTAGGGTGGTTTCTCCATCCTGGATTGTAGGTCTGTGAATAAGGGTTATGCTTTTTGAAACATGGCATGTGCCTGTTCAAGCCTAGATTCCTGGACTGCAAGCAAATCGGGACAATTTTGGAATTGATGGTTGGGATCGTTACAAGCGGCACAAACAGACGAAGCGACATGTTCTCGGAGAGTAGTGGTGGAAGGTTTTGAATTTTTATGTAGTTCTAACTCTTCTAATCTCCTAACTATGATGCCATGTTTGCTCTTCCCTCGAAATCCGCTTCAATCCTAAAAGCCTTTGCTTCGGATGTAGTCTTTCTGGTTTCACGGATGGATTCCCACTGTTGCGTCTTTTCAGCTACTTCAATCAAGAAGTCCCAAGACGCATCAGCAGTTTTGTCTACGAATAGACCATTACACATCGACTCAACCGTTGTTCGGGTGGACACATCTAGACCTTCATACAAAATTTGCACAAGTCTCCATTTTTCAAAACCATGATGGGGACATTGGAGCAATAATTCATTGAATCTCTCCAGGTATCTAGCTAAGGTCTCACCTTCTAATTGCACAAAGCTATTCAGACTTTGACGAATTGTCGCAGTCTTGTGGTTCGGGAAAAACTTTTTGAAAAACTCCTTTATGAGGTCATCCCATGTCATGATGGATTGAGGCTGTAAAGCATAGAGCCAGGCCTTTGCCTTATCTTTCAGGGAGAAAGGAAAAAGCCTTAACTTTAGGGTTTCGTCGGACATTTGAGTGAAACGCAGAGTTCCACAAATTTCCTCGAATTCTCTCACGTGGTGGTACGGGTTTTCATTCTCAACACCTCTAAAAATAGGAAGCATCTGTATTGTACTTGATTTCAGCTCATAATGGCCATTAGCCTCGGGTAGCACAATACAAGAAGGTTGACTGGCTCTAGTTGGGTACATATAATCCTTGAGGGTACGGGGTTCTCCCATTGTTTCTGGTTGATCTGGACTGTCTCCCTCAGAACTTAGAATTTCGATAGGTTCGTCTGGGTTAATTCTAACAAGTCTGTTTGTTTGGTCTCTGTAGGTCACAATCATGTCCTAGTAGGTACCTTAACTAACATTTTAGTCAGAGCAATCGGAAACAATTTGGCCCACAAGGGTTATGAAGATTTGGTTTTGAATGGGTGTTGGACTAACAAGGGATTTTGGTTTTTGGTTTAAAATTGGGCTTTGGAAAAAAAAATTTGAACTAAACCTAGCATAAATTAGCACAACTCATAAAAGAAAATAAAAACAATAATAATAATTAAGACAAGCCCATAAAAGAAAAAAGAAAAATAAAAGAAAAATAAAAAAACAAAAAAAATAAATAATTACAGTCCCAAATATAAAAAAAAAGAAAAAGAAAATAAATAAAAATTATTACAATCCCAAAGAAATAATTAAATTAATTATTACAAGCCCGAATTTGAATTTAAATGAGGCCCAAGTGGGTTAACTCATGGGTTAGGCTTACTTGGTTTTTGGAGGGAAGCCCAAAAATAGGCTTTTAGTCCCCTTTTAGTTGCACAGCCCAGTTGGGCTTTAGGATCGTCCTAAGCAGCTCACGCTCAAGCCCAGCAACAACAGGTGGAACAGAGCCCAGCAGCAACAACGAAGCCCAGCTCACAGAAGACCACGAGCCCAGCAACAGAAGAATGCAGAGCCCAGCAGCACTTGGCAAGCCCAGTTCAGTTGAAGTTGGTGAAGCCCAGTTCAGAGAAGTACAAGCCCACCAGTAGAAGGCAGAGCCCAGCAGCTTCAGTTGGCAGCCCAGTTGCTTTGGCTTGGCAGCAGGCTTTGGCAGCAGCAGGCTTTGGCTTAGCAGCAGCAACAGCAGCAGCAGCAGCAGCAACAGCAACTCAGTGGCACCTGCAAGTGAACAAGAGTGCAATGATATCAGGAGACAGCTTCAAGCACAGCAAGGTAAGATGCACTTTCAGCAGATTATGCAGTGGTAGATGAAAGACAGCAAAGGAAATCAGCAGATGGCAGCACCACTCCCCGGCAGCGGCGCCAAAAACTTGGTGTGGAAATGGAGTTACACACAAAACTTGCAAGTATACAAGGCCAAGTTTTATAGTATAGGGATGAGTAGGGGTTTGTCCACAGGGAGTGGGAGCATACAAGAAGTTTTCCTAAGCTATCAATGAGTGCAAAGCACTATGGCAGTGAGCAGTGATGGATGAAGGCAGATACAAAGAACTAAAACAGTTAACACAAGATGGCAGCACAGCAAGGATTAGATGGAAGATGATATAAAATAACAACAGCAAGGAACCAAGGCTGTAAGCCAAGGGCAGGGGTGAGATTGTGCACTGACTTCAGTGCACAACAGCTACAAATTGCAAGGAAAACAGGCAAGAAAAACAGTAAATTTAGCAGGGAACTAAATAGAACTGAAATTAAGTGACTGCAAAGGGATTTGTGGTTAAGCCAAGGCTTAGGATCCACCTTGTGTCCTAATCAAACAACATGTTTCTAGGTTAAGTTAAAAATCCTATGCATACATCTAGAATGGGAGGAAGACTAATTTGCTCACTAGGTTGCCCCTAGCATTGACTGTCTTTTGACAGTACAATCAATCACAGGCACTAAGAGCATTAGTCTCTTCCCATTGCTCAATCAAAACACACATCAGGATAACTATCCTAGCAACTTGTCAATTGACAGTGCACAAGGCTTCAACTGAGCCTTAGCTTAGTGCTACTTAGCTCATGCTCAACATAAGTATAACAACATCATTCATCAAACAAAATAGTTCAAACACAACACACATAGCATTCAACTATCAACTGTGATAAAGAGAACTGGAATTGAAATTGCATAAAATTTGTTCTAATTCTCTCCTGGCTAGTCCAGAGATCATCCCCTCCCTTCTCTCACACAAGACATTACAAATATATCCTCCCCCTATCAGAATTAGGGTTCCAACCCCTTTTCCCCAAAAACAGAAAATTAGGTAAAATTGATTTACCTAATGTGTTGAGATACTCACTCCATCTCGTCGACCCACTCTCCAATTACTTCTTCTCGTTCATCTCATGCTCCAATTGTTGCTTTAACATCACTTATATCCCCAATTTCTCACCTAGGGTTTCAGTGAGAAGAGAGATGAGAAATTGGAGAAATTAGTGGTTGATAAAGAGATAGCACGTGATGGTTATGATGGGCTTAGGTTTAGGGTTGGTTTGGTGGCGTAGATGGTGGAGTGATTTGGGGAGAAGATGGTGGTGATGGAGACGTACATGGTGGTGGTACGGGTTCTGAAGGAAGAAGAGATGGAGAAGAAAGAAGAAAGGTGCGTTTGGCTAGGTATAGGGTGTTCGATACTTGGGTGTTAGGCGGGTTCAACGAGGTTTGATGATCTGCGACAAGGAGCGATGGATAGGAAGATGGTAGGTGGATCCAACGGCGATACGGAGGTAAGCGTGTAGCGACCGTCGGATGAAGGGATGTAGCAAAACGGACGACCCAAGATGGAGATGGGCGTTGTGATGTAAAGCGGGGGCTTCGGAGTTTGATGTGCGATGATGGAGCGACCGTAGGATGCTGAAATGCTTCGATCTGACGGCTGAAATCCGAGACGGGCTTGGATATAGAAAATGGGTTTGGGTAAGGGTTTTGGGCCTTGGGTATGCCAAGCCCATATCTTCTTTAAGAACAATTCTTCCTCTTCAAGCCCACTTCTAGCCTTTTGGTCTTGTGCACGACATTCTTCGCGGCTTCCTTGCGTAATTCCTCCCGGCTTTTCACTACTCTTCAGCTCTTTTCCGCTCCGCAAGTCATCCAGACTTTATTTATAACCTAAAAATGCAAAATTAAGTAAGAAAAATATTTATTCTTGAAAACAATGAAAATACAGAATATGGGATAAAATGTAGAATTAATGCACAAAAGATGAGTTAAATGCCAACAAAAAGGGATAAATATATACAATATTAGGCACTCATCACCAAGCGAAAATCCATTAGCCCGAATGAAGATAGTCCCCAAGTGAAGGAGCGAATATCTAAAAGCCGTGCAGATGGTTCCCAGTTAGTTTCGACAGCCCTACCGACTTTCAGTTCGTCCAATATGCGGGTACGTGTGATTTTCCTCTTGACTTTAGTTGGATCGTGTATATCCTTGTTTCTTTCCTGAGTATCCGTCTTTGTATTTTTCCTAGGGTCTCAGCAGCGTGAACGCCTTTACCAAACTTGCAAGCAGTTAGAAAACATCGATTCTTGAGACGGAGGGTGGAGTTGCTGAGCCTATCTGTGGCGATGGGGAACCCGAGAAGGATGAAAGCTCAGAGTTCAGTGATGGTGAGAGTAGTTCTTCCGACAGCAGTGCTGAATCTTCCTCTAGCCAGTCTGAAAGCGAAACACATGTTTTTTTTTCTCTTTGTAAAATATCTAATCCGTGATGTCATAGGGGGAAACCGTTTCTGAAGATGGCCCTGAGACGGAGACTGGTGGTGATACAGCTTTGTCTCCAATTGTGGCAGCCGCACCGGGCGACCTTGGAATGGATGTTGATCGAGATGAAAACGTCGTTGTGACTCAGACAATGAAGAGTACTCCAGTGGATGCAGGTGCAATTATCGTTAGGAATCCCTTGCCGGTTGCTGATGTAGACGCGGGCGCCACTTTCAACCCTCCATACCTGGTTCCTTATCTGGATCATGTGTTGATCGGGGGATTTAGCGTGCCAGCCAAACATGCGGCGCTATACACCAAGATATGGTAAAGCTACGAACATATCGCCACGACCAAGAAGGTTACTAGTCGATTTGCGTTGGTTAAGCGTGTGGAGGAAGCTTTGTCTTCGATTGACGACATATGCAACGTGACCGGTAATACTGTTTCTGAGGATGTAATCTCGAGCTGGAGGCTCCATCGTGACATGTGTGTAAACTTTGAGTTCAATGTTCCTTGGTTCGTTGAAGGTTTCTCTGAGGTTGAAAAGTTGTTGGTCAAAGCAGCCGAAGGTCCTTCTGCGGATATGAAAAAGAAGCAGGAAGCCGAAGTCGAAAAATTGTCCAGGAAGCTGAAGTTGAAGAGGGCGGCTCTCCAAAGCACGAAGGAGGATCTTTCTAAGAAGAGCAAGCCATTGTTGAAAAACTTTCCTTGAATATATTTCTGTCTTCTGAACTTCTTATTTTTAGTTTTTTTTTTTGAAAGGCAAATGAAACGCCTAGTTTATGGTTTTGATTTCTTGGATTTTTGGGTTGATAGACAAATGTTACCTTGAGGGATTTGGATTATTCTTTTGGAATGGATTGTTTTGGGAATGATGTTGTCTTGGTTACGATTGCAAGTGACGCAAACATCCCAGGAAAACCATGGAACCGTGAGCATTGCGTGTCGGTAGATGACATGGGGTGAAACATAACATGGATATCGGTTCCATCATTCCCGTGAAAACTTTAAATAGCAAACCATGTATTTTGTCTAGGTAAGACTTACTCGGTTTTTCAGGTCTCCTGATGAAAACGGAATCTTCCGGGTGTAATACCTAGTTTTATGGGAGGCACCGCCGTGGTTGTGGAAATTCCCCAGTCGTCTCATCTGATAGTCGTCGATCCCTGGTTGGATCATTCGCTTTTAACCTCTAGGAAGTCCCCAGTCATCCCTCGCCGTGTCAAGACTGATAATCGGGTCGTCTGGTAACTGAGTCGTCGATCCCTGAGCGGATCGCCTGCTTGATGTCTGGGTCGAAGCATGAGATCGATGGTCGAAAATTGACATTGTAACCTAAAGATCAATCTCCCACTGTGGTCGCCAATTGTTTGAGGGTGAAAACAGTTTATGCTGGTTTTGGTAATTTCGTGTGATGTAGGTGAGAAACAAATCTAAACCCTAAACAATGTACTGCAAGGGAGTACTTTAGATTCGAGAGATCAATCTGTACAAGTCCGGCCTAAACCAAGAAATGGCCATTCCAGACTTGCTTCGGTCACAAAGTGGAGGAGAAGGGTTGGTTTTGGAGAGGGAAGCGAAGAGAATGTTGAGACCAGAATAGTTGACTCTGGAAGAGTAGTTGTTTTGTGACTTGTATCAGAAAGTGGGAAGCTAACAGATGGGAAAGCTAGCAAACGTTTTCTGATTGTTGTATGCTCCTGACCAGAACTTGTTGTTCGGTGGAAAAAGGTAATGCCTATTTATACAAGTCGAAATGAAACGTACTCTGGTCTCATTAAGAAATGGAAAACGGGTGAGTAAATGGGAGGAGGTGGTAATCGGTAACGCTTAGAAATGATGTTCCATAAAAGAAAGCGTTTCACCATTACTCCTTATATTTACTAACCGCTTCATCCTTATGACACTTTCTTATAACGGGTGTAGTGTATGACGCACGCTGTAAACCGCCAAACCAATACCCAATGAGCATCCCCCAGTTTGTGACATGCGTTGATGTCTCGAGTGTTTTCGTGGAAAACATGTAGCACGTTGTTGTTGTCTGGAAAGTTGAGCTTGGGAGACTTGCAGGATCGGTGGTGACCTTCGACGGTCGAGATTTTACATCTTAAGAGGAAAAGTAGTCATTGATTATTGCAACCTTTCGTTTGGTATCCACTGGTATGAAAGCATGATTAGTATGGCTTTAGTATGGCCTAGTTTAGGCGCGGCCAAAAGTTAGGGCCAAAGGCTGCCATGCGTTAGATGGTAACCTTGGACGGCTAAGATATACACCTTAGATGAAAAAGTGGTTGTCGATTGTTGCAGGCCTTCGTTTTAGTAGCCGCATAGGGAAGTCCGGCATGGTATGGCGCGGCAAGGTGGTTGGCATGCCATTGGCACATGTGACATGACATGCCTTGGTGCGGTTTGGAGTGGCCAAAACTAGGGTTTTGGGACAAAGGTTGTCTGGCGACATTGGACGACTAGGATTTGCATCTAGGATTGAAGAGTGGCCGTTGATCGTCGCACGCCTTCGTTTTGGTAGCCGCATAGGGAAGGCCTGCATGGTATGGCGCGACAAGGAGGTCGGCATGCCATTGGCATATGTGGCATGGCATGCCTTGGCGGGGTTTGGCGTGGCCAAAACTAGGGTTTTGGGCTAAAGGTTACCATGTGTTGTCTGGCGACCTTGGACGGCTAGTATTTGCATCTAGGATTGAAGGGTGGTCGTTGATCGTCGCACGCCTTCGTTTTGGTATCCGCATATGGAAGGCCGCATGGTATGGCGCGACAAGGTGGTTGGCATGCCATTGGCACATGTGGCATGTCATGCCTTGGCGCGGTTTGGCATGACCAAAACTAGGGTTTTGGGCCAAAGGTTACCATGCGTTGTCTGGCGACCTTGAACGGCTAGGATTTGCATCTAGCATTGAATGGTGTCCGTTGATCGTCGCACGCCTTCGTTTTGGTAGCCGCATAGGAAAGGCCGGAATGGTATGGCGCGGAAAGGTGGTTGGCATGCCATTGGCACATGTGGCATGGCATGCCTTGGCGCGGTTTGTCGCTGTTTGGCGACCTTGGACGGCTAGGATTTGCATCCAGGATGGAAGGGTGGCCGTTAATCGTCGGACGCCTTCGTTTTAGTAGACGCATGGGGAAGGCCAACATGGTGGGGCCAAGGCCAATGACGCGGATGGCTTGGCATAGTGGGGCCAAGGGTTTGGTACGGACGTCTTGGCATGGTGGGGCCAAGGCAAGGTGCGGTTGGCTTGGCATGGTTGGGTCAAGGGTTTGGCATGCCATTGGCGCATGGTGCGGCTAGCATGGTTGGGGCCAAGGCAAGGCGCGGTTGGATTGGCATGGTGGGGCCAAGGGTTTGGCATGCCATTGGCGCATGGTACGGCTAGCATGGTTGGCATGCCTTGGCGCGGTTTGACATGGATGGCATGGTTTTCCATTGGCACAGTGATGCGGCTGGCATGGTTGGCATGCCTTGGCGCGGAGATGTGGCTGGCATGGTTGGAATGCCTTGGCGCGGAGATGTGCCTGGCATGGTTTGCCATTGGCACAGTGGTGCGGCTATCATGGTTGGCATGCCTTGGCGCAGAGATGTGGCTAACATGGTTTGCCATTGGAACAGTGGTGCTGCTGGCATGGTTGGCATGCCTTGGCGCGGAGATGTGGCTGGCATGGTTGGCATGCCTTGGCGCGGAGCTGTGGCCAACATGGTTTTCCATTGGCACAGTGGTGCGGCTGGCATAGTTGGCATGCCTTGGAGCAGAGATGTGACCGTCATGGTTTGCCATTGGCACAGTGGTGCGGCTGGCATGGTTGGCATTCCTTGGCGCGGAGATGTGGCTGGCATGGTTTGCCACTGACACAGTGGTGCGGCTGGCATGGTTGGCATGCCTTGGTGCGGTATCATGAGAATTAGGGTTTTACATAGATGATGTCAGTCAATATTAAGGGTTCTGCCGTGGAACATGACACATAAAAAAAAAGATACCCTGGTAATTCTTATGTAGGCATGCTGATCGATTCAATAAATGTGCTAATGGTCATGGTGACGTCATGTTAGTTATACGGCTTTACGATTTTCACCCTAAGCTAAAAACCACCATCAACAGGTTGATATGAAAGTGTTCATATAACTAACTTTGGTTAACTACTGTTGAGCCAACCTGGTGTACATGTTTAGGTAAGATTACTCAAACCTAAATGAAGGTGCATTTCATTTGTGTATAACAAGCTAATTTCGATCTAACGGTTGAAAGATATTAGCTTGAGTTTAATCAGGTTTTCATCTAACGGTGAATATTGAATGCTTGGTTACCAAGGTAACTTAGATTGCAAACCCTGATTTGAAAACTATATAAGGGAGAACTCTAGCAACTGGGAAACCTAATCCCTACACCTTCTGTGTGATAATAGTTGCGACTAGAGTTGATTCTCCTTTAACCTTAGGTTTTTCACGAAACCCTGTAGGTTAACGACGTGAAGAATTCATTGGGATTGTGAAGTCAGGACCGACTATTTTCTCTGTAGTTGTGTGTTCTGATGTTGCCATGTTCCATCGTTATTGAGTACTATATTCTCTAAGATTTGCTCGAGAGTGATCTCCGATAGACAAGATAAAAATTAGTCACAAACATATTCATCTCATCGTTTGTGATTCCACAATATCTTGTTTCACTTCCATACGATTAAGATTATTATGAGGTGATTGATAATACTAGGTTGTTCTTCGGGAATATAAGTCTGGTTTATCAATTGGTTTCTGTGCACATTGATTTATCAAAAGACGGGATAAAACTCATAGGTATTTCTGTGGGAGACAGATTTATCTATTCCAATAGACTTTTTTGTGTGAGACAAATTTGTTTATCAAGTCTTCGACTTTGATTCGTAGCAACTCTTAGTTGTGGGTGAGATCATCTAAGGGAATCAAGTGCATAGAATCCTGCCGGGGTTCAGAGACTAAGGAGCGCAACTGTACCTTGATCAGTATGAGATTGGTTAGGGCTCAACTACATTCCAGTACGAAGTTCATTATAGTAGGCTAGTTTCTGTAGCGGCTTAATACATTATGGTGTTCAAAGCTGGACTACGTCCCGAGGTTTTTCTACATTTGCGGTTTCCTCGTTAACAAAATTTCTGGTGTCTGTTTTATTTCTTTTCCGCATTATATTTTATTATATAATATAAATATCACAGGTTGTGCGTTAAGTTCAGTCAGTTCTTGAATCCAACCTTTGGGTTGTCGATTGAATTGATTGACACTTGGATATTGGTTTGTGATACCATCCAAGTTATTTCTCTTATTCAATCGTGCTCACAAATTCCTAATTGTTGATTACAGATTGAATTGAGAAATAGAGATATAAACTCTTTGATATACTTTTCTATAGATTGAATCTGACTATCTAGTTGGTTCTCTTTAAAGTATATTGGAGTTTGTCTATTCAGATTTCCGAACGAAATATTGAGTGTGGTTGTTAGACCCCCGCTTTTTAAAAGACAACAAAAGACAGAGGTGAAAACTCTTCGGTGGAACATCTTTTTTAGATGATGAAGATTTAATCATGGAAAAGAAGACACCAATCTCTACGGGTGTCTTATGTCATAATAAAATGTTTGCTAAAATATTCTACTTAGTTCTATGATATTGTTGCTAGTCTTGTTCAACAAAATAAGGAAACAAAGTTTGGTATGGAAAATATTCATCATTTGCATACCAAAACAGTTGAATCTCAAGCTAATATAATTGAGAAACATGGAATTATGACTCAGAACTAAAGGAAAATGATATGTCCTGGTAGTATCGCAAGGAAAAATCAATATAACCATGACTCGAACGCAACGAGTATTCCAAGAAAGGCACCATATTTTTCATCGGCTCCATAGATCCATTAAAAAAATGAACAAGATATATTGGAGAATACCTATATTTATAAACTAACGACATTAAAGACGAATTTCAATAGATAAATATAATCAAACTAGTTAACTAAATTTTACAACATCTATAAGTGTCAAGGAAGGTGTTCACCTTTGAAATATATATAAGTAATATCCGCATATATGCTTCTACGTTTGTTTCATTTCCAGTGACTTAATTATGAGATATGCATGGTATTTGAAGAAGTTAAGTGGAAATCACTCCTTGATAGCATTTGCATATGCTTTGGATAAGTTATATCGGCGCTTCCAGTGGATGTTTATGCGGATTAAAGTAGAAACGGGTATTGTGGATGCGTAGCATTCGCATGGGTGGGGTGGGGTGAATCTACTGATAAGACTCTCAGACAAGGATTACTTGCATGATATGCACTTGGGCCTTGAGACTTCTCTGTTTGATTCTTGTAAGTTCTTTAGATAGGCCGTAGATGTTCTTCTTTTGAGAAAAATTACTGATGTTCGTAATTTCTAACACTTTTCATCTAATTGGATATTTTTCCAAAAATTACCACTCTTCTTAATTTCTTATACTTGTCGTCTAATTGAATATTTTCCCAATCCCAATTTATTACCATTTAATTTTGTTTTGTGTTTTGTGTTTTTTTTTTTCTGTTTTTGTTTTTTGCACCCATAAATAAGAGACACGACAACTGAATATACTCATAGTATATAACAATATACATCTAGCTGCAATAGTTCTCTCATTGGTAGAATATAATAATAAAGTATAACACTCATTACCAATCTGAATATTATATGTTTATTCCAAATGCAAATAATCGATTTCAAATATATTTAATGTAATAATAAAAGAAAAAATATTGCTAATAATATATGAGACATAATGGCTATAAAAAATCACGACAAAAAAGTGGATAATCCATCCATATGAGACATAATGAGGATAAGTTTCAGCGAGTAAGACACTTGGTTTCTCATGCAAGGTGTCTTCTTCAGACAACAACTGAATCAACAGTATAGCTGATAAAAGACGATTAGTCGTCTCGATATCAGGCTCAACATCAGGTCCCTCTTCTTCTTCAATCTTGTGCTCATGTTGCTCAACCTCGGACTCTTGTTGCTCAAATTCTTGCTCCTCAACCTTTTCGTTGCTTCTTTCTTCACCGAAATATGGGTTTACATGAGTCTTCCTCATTTTTTCTAACTTAAAATTATTCTATAACTTTATTTCAGTCCTTTTTTTCACTCAGTTTTCTTTTGTTACAACAATACTTTCCCTCTCATTATATAATTAAGTTATCATGCTAACCAGTACAAACATACATAGTATATGCATAGTTGTTTGAAATATGTCAAACTCACTTCTCAGTTTTTGTTTATGAGCACCTGAAAGTGCCTTACTTCTCAACTTAGTTACTTAAATATAAACACATGAGACATATTTTAATAAGTTGAAAGATAATATTTTGATAAGAAAATTTGGTGCCTCATACATTATGTTATATATTAGCCTATGTATAAGGAACAAAACAAAGTCGGAAAGATTAAATCTAATAATGGGTTTATTCATCCTATTAACACCATTTTAATGTTACATAGTCAAATATTGATATTATATTATTAAGAATATTAAAACTTGTATTAACGAATAAATTTTTGTTGCATAGTGATAGTGCTCATGCTTCGAGAGTGAATTTTAATCCTCGAACTTTACAATTTTGTTAGGACAACAGTTTAGCAGTCTAAGCGTTATATGGAGATTATTAGAAGGAAGTTCCATATTTCTCCATTTGAAATTAAAATAGAGATAACTGGATTTTGGTACTCAGGTTTTGTGTAACTCTAGGCGTTGGTCTAACATTTGTCCAAGCTTGACTGTTTATGACCAAGCTTTACTTAATTTTATAAAATAAGAATATTGTAAAATTATTAGTTTATAAATGTACCCGTGAATTGGATTTAGCATCTGATGGTTACAATCGAAACCGAATCGAAACGATGTAGCCTACGGTCTCAATTTGCACCTTCAACCCTAGTTCTATATATTTCTTCCTCCATTCTAGCACATCAGCAGCTTATTATTCGATTCAACCTCCATCCTCTCGAAAAACCTACTTCAACTCAATTCAATTCAATCCAACACACATATATGAGCACCAAGATTTCCTCTATTTGATCAATCTTTAGGATTTTATACTTTCTAACTGCACCAGATTTCTCTTCATTCCATTACAATTACCATGAATGACAAAAAAAAAAAATTGGTTGAAGGCACTGTTTGGTTAATAAAAAATCTCTTTTCAGTAATGTTAAATTTTGTGGAAACTGTGTTCATTGCCTTAGTACAAGATTCAAAATTGTCAATTCTGCTACTGTTTTGATAACTACTGATCGAAAAAATGGAACCATGCATGTCGTATCTCTCTAAACCCTAAAATCCACATCATCATAAGTCTTAGTTAATGGCTTCTTCAGAGATCGAGATAGTTTCAGATACTAAAAACAACCACAACTCAAATCAAACCAACTGAAGTGTTATTAATGTAGTTGCGATTAATGATGTCTTCGCTGCATCTGCTTATGGTGATTTAGAAAAATTAAAGAAATTTGTGGGAAAAGATGGTTGTTCTGTTTCTATACCTGATGTAAATGGTTATTATCCACTTCAATAGTCTTCCCTAAATAATTTCCCAAAAGTTACGCATTACCTCATTCGGGCATATATATTGATTGTATCATATAATTTACCATATTCACCATCTTTAGAACCCGAAATTGATGCGAACCCTATGTTCTTTCTCATGTTAAAAGCTTATTATCACCATAAATTTCGTCCATCGACCTCTCAAATCACCGACAACAATCAGTGTTCTTCAATCTCTTCACCCATTCTTCAATCAGTTCTAGTCTCCGCGGAAACATCAATTTCTTGTTCTTGACTAGCATAAACCCATCAATACTTCCTTGTTCTTAATATGCAATTTCAGAATCATTACATCACTCGATTTCTCCGTTCTCTGAATTTCAGGTGGCACTATTAATTGAAGTGAGAATTTCTCGATCTAAGGTTATTGTTTAGGGATGGATTATAATGATGGGAAGGTGAAATGGCAGTTGTGACCGTGGTTGCAGCGGTAGTGATAAAGTAACAGAGAAAGTGATTGATGGTAATGGAGGCCACGGTTTGGAGGAGGAGGAGAGGTGAAAGGGTTAGGGTTATATTGAATATGTATTCTATAAATATTAGTATAGTGAAGGGTGTAATTGTAATCTCGTTTAATAATTTAATTTAATATATTTTTTTCTTTTATATACTAAACAGAAGTCACGACTTAACTGGTCAACTTAGTACAACGCCTGGTCCAGGTACCAAGCCCTAACATTGGACAAATGTTAGACCAAAGCCTAATGTTGGACAATACATGAGTACTAAATACCAATTATCCCATTAAAATATATTAGAATAAGATACTTAAAAGTAACACTAAATGTATGTTTAAGTAGTCTAAGTCAATCAATTAAATCAGAATGATTTTGACATATCGAAACTCTAGCAATACATTACGGACAGACCGGAGGGAAGTGATTTTACCTCCCAATCACGTCAAATATTCTGTAAAATCAAGTATAATGAACTTATAACACCCCAACATAGAAACAGAATCTTCCATTTTACATGATCAGTTGAGTACAATGAATGAAAAAACTATAAACAATATGATATTAAACAGAAGGAATAACTTCATTCCTACATCAAATTAACATGGAATTGATTAAGCATTTTGAATGTCCACAATATAAACTATAATCGTGTATTAGATATGTTAGAGCATGTCTCGGTTGAACCCACCAAGCGTTGGTATGTCAAGTTTGGTTGTCATATATTAGTATCAAATCTCATCTAGAATCGCTTGATTAAATACTAGAGTCAACTTCGTTCAGGTTAAACTAAAAAGTCTAGGAATGTTGAGACGTACAAGTATTACTGCGAAGACCTGAAGAATTTGAAGAAGTAACGACTACAACGAAGACATCATCCTTCCACTTGAGATTAGTAATATTGACTTGAATTGTTTCAGTTCTATAGTATCTTTCAAGTCATGCTATATTGAAAACATAATTGCGAAGCTGTATACAAAAAATACTTTAGTGGTTCGTTAGACTTGGTCATAACATTATGATCAAAGTGTCAAGAAATCTATTGAATTACGAAGTATAAACGCTTACCTTTTGTAACTTCGTAAATACGACATCAACATAATCTTTGTACATATTATCTTGATTATGTGTATAATATAGGTATGATTTCACCCTAGGAAACATTGTTTCATAACATTTGTTTAAAGGAACTACATGCATGAACTTGTTTCATAATCGAAAGGAAATCATGATTGGTCAGGTTTTTTATTGAATATCTTTTGAATGACCAATATAAGATGACAAGGTAGAACATACCTTAACTTGTTGAGATTTAAGGTATAACCAGTCATAGCCTATATGATGTAGCATGTTGTAATCTTTCATAAGCTACTTTGTGAAGCATGGTGTAATCAGTCACAGGCTACATTGGGAAGTTAGTTGTAATCAGTCGCAAGCTATACCTTTTGGAAGCATGGTATAACCAATCACAAGCTAATTTGGGAAGTTATTTGTAATCGGTCACAAGTTTCTCTAGGAACCGAGGTGTAACCGATCACAAGCTAAATCGGGAAGTAAGGTGTAACCGATCACAAGCTACCTCTTGGAAGCAAGGTGTAACCAGCCACAACCTGGTTTGGGAAACATGGTATAACCGATCACAACTTACATTGTGAGGTTGGTACAAAAGATCCCAATGAGCAAAACCGATTTTCCAATATTCACATATCTCTTTATATTTTTTGTGGAGCTTGGAATTAGGATTTGCTGAGGAACTTCTAGATGTCGATATATTTGAACATGTACATAACTCTTATCATTAATTTTTCAAATATATTCCTTGATACTCAAGGTGATCCCAGGTCCGAAAAATTGAAAAACTTTTAATTATAATTTTCATAATATATGTTTTAATTACCAACAATTAAAGTATATCCTCTAGAAAATATTATTAGTTAGTGTTATGTGTCGATCATTTGGACTCGGTTCCACTAATTTCCACCTGAAAATTTCAAAATTTTTAAGAATAAACTACTTTAAACTAATAAAGTGCATGTAGGTGTAAGTAGCTTTCCTAAGTTAACACAATGGAGTGGAAAAAATATGTATATTGATATTTTTTTTGCATACCTCCCGATGACATCCCAATCAAAAAATGTATTCCAAACGATCAATTAACATCAGCTAATGACACCAAACGCCACAAATGCCGTGTGCTATTACTATGGTCGACTGCCCGCAATGATTGAAATACCAAAAGCAATAGTAGAGATATGAACTTACCCGCTACATTTACACACAATATCGGATAAGCAGATTAATACTTAATTCATTTTAAAAGTGGAAACAAATGAACGTAAAACAAAGGGTCCTTTTAGAAATTACAAATAAATGAAAAAGAACAAAAAAAAATAAATTACCATTGATATATGATCTCCAAGTGCCTTTCCTGAGGCATTGCAAAAACCAAAGAATGTAGGGAATCATTATGAGTAGCGGAAATGTAATAGAATTGCGGTAGCAGAGTGGATGCTCATCCTATGGCGTTCTCTCTTTTCTGAGTCCAAAAAATATAAACCATATACAAGGTATATTCGAGAAGACCTGGATTTTATAAAAGATGAATCCGAAAGAAAACCGATACATGAGATGATTAGTTAAGATTTTGAAAAACTTAAAATATCAAGCTAAGGAATTTTACCTTTGAAATAGACGTTATTAAGTCCGCTGTAAATGCAAGGCATTTTACCTTTGAAATAGACGTTAGTAAGTCCGCTGTAAATGCTTTTCTAAAATAATATATCATGCATATATTTCAAAACAAGGAGAACTCGCAGTTAGATAAGTAGTTACTAATTAATGTACACCAAGCAACTCAACATGTTTATTGGTTTATATCTAACCCTAGTTAATGACTTTTTTTAGCTTAAACATCCCAAATTCTCTCTTCTCTTTACATGGATTCTCAACTTTGGAGTATGCATAGAAAAAATTAAATCCAAGTTACAGTACACTTGATTATAAATCTTCAATCAAATCAAGCAAAAAAAAAAGAAAACCTAAAATTTCAATTTAATTTTGATAATAAAAATGTGTTGATCTATTACAGATTTTCGTTAATGAATAGATCAAAATAAAGATGTATCATGAATGTATGTTTAATAAAAGAAGAAGATGAAGAAGAAAAATGGTAGCAGTAGTAGTTTGGTACAAAAGAAATTACAATGTGTTTGTATAATTTACAAAGTTAATTGGTGATTTGACTATAAATTCTTAATGATACAGAAAAAAACAAAACCTTTGGATCATGGAAGAGAGTAAGGGTGAGAATTAATACAATATGACTAAGATTCAGAAAAAAAATGATCAAGATGAAAAAAGAATTACGAGAATAAATTATAGGTACTCCATTACTTAATTTAGTTTGAAAAATGATCTCATCAAGATGAATTGCCAGTACAAATCCTTACAATACCATAAGAAGTATGTAAACTATGACCTGCCAAGGCAAAGGAATAACAACGAAGAAACTAATTTTAGTCTTTCTTAAATTATAGGTTTAGGATTAATTTTTTTCTCCAAATCCAATAACAAACATCCATCCACATTTTTAGGATTTGGTCCTTCATCCAATTTGAACACATTTCCTATAAAATTCTTATTATCTTTCGACTTGTACTCCAATATTAGTTCACGGTTTTCGATTTCCTTAATGTTAAACAATCTGCCAACATAGACATGAAGAAAATTTGTAAACAAGATCTCAAAAATTATAAAAAGACATAAAAAATAGAGAAAGTAAGATGAATTAAACAATACATTACCATCCAAATGCGATCTTGACCGAAGAAGAAAGTGTCGGAGAAAATCAGTGATAAGTCCATTCTTTTTTGTTTATCAACTAATTTTTTTGTACTGCTACTAGTCCTTACTTTCTTAGGGACCTATGACTCATTTTTCTCTCTCCAACGTCTCGAGATTCATTGTTTACTGATTGGTCCGAACTTTGAAGTTCGTTCGTGAACTGGTTGAAGTTTGTTTGATCATAATTAAGGACACGAGTTTCAATTCAGTCCCTGAATGTTTTCCAGTAGACGGATTTTTAATATTTACGTGTAATTACAAAGAAGGGTTTCATATTATTTTATTATTATTCTAAGGACCTTTGTCCTTTATAATTTTCATAAAGTTATTGAAAAGGAGGAGAAGCTTAGAGTTTATTGGTGATTTTGGAAGGATGAACCAGAACAAGAAAGAAAGAAGGGATCAGAGCGATTGCGCCAATTCAATTCGTTTTTGGGTTTATACACAGTGAGAGGACCAAAACTTGTTATTAAATCCGAATTGTGTCTTTCAGCTATTGAGTTCTGTTATATATAGAACATGATATGAGATAGAGATAAGATATAACTAGTAATATAAGTAACCTCAATACCACTATACTGCCTCTTCTCTTCTATATTCATGATAATCTTTCAATGTAGGTACAAGATTGTTTAAGAAGATGATGACCTAACGCTGAATCCTAACGCATCTCCTACCTACACGTGGGTAAATCACCACCCTTTATTATTAACAAACAATTAAAACTTAAAGCAAAATTAACTGCTAAATAACGACTTATTAATCACTCAAAGAGATAACAACACCAAGACCAAGATAAGGGGCACTCAGGACCATGACAATACTCCCCTCTTCAGTATATCCTTGTCCTCAAGGATGATAGTTAGGAAAATGAGCTCTGACATTAGTTAGATCTTCCCATGTTGCATCCGACCATTGGATCAAAAGATGTTGAATAGCTTTTCCTTGGTGAAAGACCTGACAAGAGTCCAGTGTAGCAACGGTTTTAAGGATGATCTCACCTTCAGAATCAAGAAGTGGAAATGTAGGCATGGTAGTGGCAGCAACACCAATATTTTTCTTTAATTGTGAGAGACATGAAATACTGGGTGAACCTTGGAGCTAGGTGGTAGGTCTAGTTTGTAAGCAACTTGACCTATCTTCTGAATGACAGAAAAGGGTCTATAATTGCGAGCAGAAAGCTTAAAATTTTTACGCAATGCCATGGAGGACTGTCTGCAGGGTTGCAGTTTCAAGTATACCAAGTCGCCCACTGCAAATGATCGATCACTTCTGTTTTTATCAGTAAAGAACTTCTCCCGTCCTGAGCTTTGCGAAGAAACTCTCTCAATATATCAATAACAACATCCATTTTTTTAAAAATATTCCTCTACTGAGGCTACTGAAGTTGTATATGGGAAGGCCAAATGAGGTGGAAAATATCCATAGAGTGCCTGAAAAGAAGACATCTTCAAAGTAGTGTGGTAATTGGTGTTATACCACCACTCAGCAAGTGGAAGCCAATTAAACCAATTCTTGGGTTTGTGCCCTATCATATATCTGAGGTAACCATCTAAACAAGCATTTACCCTCTCAGTTTGGCCATCTGACTGAGGGTGGTAAGCAGTACTCATGTGGAGGTGTGTACCCAAAGTTCTGAAGAGCTCCTGCCAAAAAAATGTTGGTGAAAACTTTGTCCTTGTCAGAGACAACGGAGGTTGGAAGGCCATGCAACTTAAAAATGTTGTTCAATAACTCTTGAGCCACAGTAATTGCTGTGAAGGGGTGAGTAAGTCGAATGAAGTGAATGTATTTTGTGAACTTGTCTACCACCATCATAATGACATCTTTGTTATTGGATTTAGATAGTCCTTCAATGAAATCCATGCTGATGTGTTTCCAAGCTTGACCTGGAATAAGAAGAGGTTGTAACAGATCAGCAGGGTGATGATGCTCTCCTTTGTTTCTTTTACAAGTGTCACATTGACTGACCAAGAGTAAGTTGTCTTGCTTCAACCCTTTCCAATAAAGTAACTTTTGGCCCTAATATAGCTACCATGTATTCCAGAGTGACCTCCAACTGCAGAAGAATGTATGGAGTATGGTATATGTTATCTCAAATTAGTAGCAGTACCAACATAAATTTTCCCCTTGAATCTAAGCACTCCTGCAATATAAGTGTAGTGAGGAACAACAGAAGCATTAACCAATAGTTGAGGAATGATCTGAGAGGCCAAAGCATCATTTTCATAGCTCTTGATGATGTCCTGAGCCCATGTTGGACTAGAACTGGCCATGACATTACATGTGGAGGTATAAGTATCTATAGATAGTCTAGAGAGAGCATCTGCAGCCTTATTTTCAAGACCCTTCTTGTAATTGATTGTATAATCAAAGCCCAATAGTTTAATGATCCATCTTTATAATACTCCCTCCGCCCCAGTTTAGATGCCAAAATAAGATTTTGCACAAATATTAAGAAACACAAAGAGAATAGTATTTTTCCACAATTACCCTAGGTTAGTATTAAAGGTACCTAGTGTTTAGATGTCTAGGTTTTTGTTGTTTACTTGGAAAAATTCAAATTAAAGGAAATATATAGAGAGAAGTATTTAAGAGCGTGTCTAGAAATGATTCCAAGTTAGGGGCAAATCAGGATAAAAGGTGAAAAAATATAAAGTATAACAAGTAATTTAGGACAAAAAAATCCTCTATTTTGTCATCTAAACTAGGACAAAGGGAGTAATAAGGTAGTGACCTTCTGCTCCACGAAGTATCTGAGACTTTATTGATCAGTATTGATGATAAAATGTTGGCCAGTGAGATAATGTCTCCACTTTGTGACAGCATTGACCACAACTAACAACTCGTTTTCATAAGTAGAGAGTCCCAAGTATTTTGGGCCAAGGGGTACTATAAAAGGCAATGACTCTGGCCTCTTGCATCAACACTGCACAATACCTTTAGAGCATGCATCATTCTCCACAACAAAATGCTTTGAAAAATCAGGTAGAGCAAGCACATGGGTGGTACACATAGCATACTTGAGAGTAAGAAATGCCTCCTCTGCCAATGGTGACCAGTTGAAAGCATTTTTCTTCAATAAATCACGAAAAAACTTCCTGTAGTAGCCTGTAAGACCCAAAAACCCTCTTAATTGTTTAAGGTTGGTGGGGATAGGATAATCTTTCATACAAGCAATCTTCTCTGAGTCAGCAGCTACCCCATCAGATGTAATGATATGTCCAAAATATTCAAGAGAGGACTGTGTAAAGCAACATTTAGAGAACTTAACATAAAGTTGGTGTCTCTAAGTAAAGAAAGAACCAAGGACAGGTGATGCACATGCTCCGTGATAGTAGGGTTGTAGACCAAAATGTCATCAAAAAACACAAGAACAAATTTCCTTAAATAAGGACCAAACAAAAAATTCATGAGTGCTAGAAAAGTTGCAGGTGCATTTGTGAGACTAAAAGGCATGACCTTAAACTCATAATGACCATGATGAGTTTTAAATGTTGTTTTAGGGATGTCAGGTGAATGCACTCTTATTTGGTGATATCCAGCTCTTAAGTATAACTTAGTGAAAACTTTAGACCCATGAAGTTCATCTAGAAGTTCATCAATCACAGGAATAGGAAACTTATCTTTTATTGTAATGGCATTGAGTTCTCCGAAGTCAATACAAAACCTCCAAGTGTTGTCCTTTTTCTTCACTAATAGTATGGGGGAAGAAAAAGGGTTGTGGCTATCTTGAATAATCCCATATGGAGTATTTATTTAACCAATGATCCATCATTGACTTGTGAATGTAAGGACATTTGTAGGGTATGAGTTTGATGGGCCGTGTATCAGGTTTGAGTGTGATCTTATGGTACAAACCTCTCTGTGGTGGTAGTTGTTTGGGTTCCTCAAACACATCAACAAAAGTATTGAGTAAAGCTTTCAAAAGAGTGAGAATGTCATATGGAATAGGTGAAGCAGAAATGGAGAAGAACTATCCCACCAGTGCAGGGGTGTTTATCCTGATAAAGTTCTTCATGGAATTACTATTGATCATCATTAGAGAGGGTTTAACAGTGGTGCCATGTAAGGTGATTTCCTTACCATGATGAATAAAATAAATAGAGAGTTTTGCCAAGTTGAAGGTTACACCACCCAAAGTTATTAGCCAATCAGATCCCAAGACTAGGTCACAGCCACCCAATTGAAGCAATCTTAAGTCAGCAGAAAAGTGTTGATCCTGCATTGTTCATTGAAGTTGTTGGCAAACCCCTGTACTTGTAGTTCTAGATCCATTGGTCACAATGACTAGTAGATGAGCAATGGGCTGGACCTCACAACCCAATTGAGTAGCATGAGAAGAATCAATAAAGCTGTGAGTACTTCTTGTGTCCACTAATATAATATTAGCTTTCTTCTTAATGTATCTCAGGATTCGAATGGTGTCAGTATTGGCATTCCCAGTGAGATCATAGAGATAAATCTCCACATCATATTCAACCAAGGTATCTTGAAGACTATCTTATGCAGGGGATGGATCTACTTATTTTATTTCATCGCTAACTACCATCATGAATAATTTTTTACTTTTACATTTATGACTAGGCTGATATTTTTCATCACAATTGAAACACAGTCCCTGAGCTCTTTTCTTACTCATTTGTTCATATGTTAATCTCCTTATGGGTGGTATGCAAGGAAATTTGGATGTTGAGTTGGGAGGTGGAACAGTAAGTGAGAAACTAGAACCCCCAACAATGGAAGAATTACTGGGAGGTTTTGATGTTGGAAATATGCTAAAAGTGGAAGTAGTAATGGGTTGTTTGAAAGGAGGAGGTTTTGATGGTTGGTTTTGTGAGGAAAGGGTCATCTCTTGTAATCTGGATAAATAAAAAGCTTGAGACGGTGTTGTAGGTTTATGCATCTGAACATAACTCTTAAAAACCTCCTTTAAGACATTAATGAAACTCAACACAAAATACTTCTCAGTGAGACGAGGGTTTTTACTCAACATCAAAGCCTTTAAAATCTCAAACTGCTCAAAGTGCTCATCAACTGAAGTAAGTTGAGATAATTTATTAAAATATCCCACATAGTTGTCATTTGCTAGATCTTCAAAATGACCACATATAGATTCCATAAAAACAGGCTAAGAGATAGATATTTTACCTGTAAGAAAATTTAAAAACCAAGTATCTGCTTTGCCATCTAGGTGTAAAGAAGCAAATTCCATTTCTGGTCATCAATAATATAGTAGATTCAAAAATATCTCTCACACTTTCTTACCCAACTGCGAGGATTATCACCACTGAATCTAGGAAAGTCAATCTTGGGTGGCAAAGGATGGAGGGAACCCATAATTGGATGGTGGAAAATTACTTCCAGCTGATGGTGGAGTGAAAAGAGGAGAAGGAATATGTGTTTGTGGTGGGATAGATCTAGAAAAAGCTTCAAGTAGTTTCTCAAAATTTGTCTTTAGTATGGTAAGTAGAGATTCCTTCCGTTGAGCAGTAGCAGTTCTTTCTGCAGATTCACATGTATTGAGATCCGTTAGATTTTGGATGAGTTTTGTGAGTTTACGGGTTGTAGTATCAACATCTTTGATTGCTGGTCCTGTCATGAGAGATGAGAGAAGAAGGAGACCTGGGTATAAAACAATATATGAGATAGTGATGAGATATAACTAGTAAAACAGGTAACCTCAGTACCACTGTACTTCCTCCTCTCTTCTATATACATGATAAACTTTCAATGCAGGTACAAGAGTATTTAAGAAGATAATGACATAACACTGAACCCTAACGTGTCTCCTACCTACACATGGGTGTATTATCACCCTTTATTATTAACAGACAATTAAAACTTAATGCAGAATTAACTGCTAAACGATGACTAATTAATCACTCAAATAGATAACAACACCAAGACTAAGCTACGGGGGACTCAGGACCATGAAAAGTTCCTCATTGTCTCATCTCTGGTTAATACTCTACTTTGTATCTTCCTTTCTTTGTATTTGTATTTTTTAGGCTTTATTATTTTTCTGATTTTTCTGATTGATTACAATTGCAGTGCTACTCAGTTATGAATTATACCGATTTATAACTCTTTATTGAATGTTTTTTACCATCTATCAACAATAATAACAGGTTTTGTTAGTTGTTGCATAACTTAGGATTTCCCTATGTTAATTTCATTGTTTGTGGCCTCATGTAGATACATTACATCGATAATCTATAAATCTGGTAGTCGATTTTTTTTTATAGAAATCTAAACTTTTGAGTGAAATGAATTGAAGTAGTCCCACAAGGACCCATAGAGTTGACCTAGAAGAAGACTTACAACAAATTCTTAATGTATATGATTACCTAACATCTTATGCTTCACCTGTATGTTTGTGGATAATTTGGTACAGTCAGGGAATCAAAGGAAATTTTTTGGTTATAACATTTAAATTGATTATTACCTAGTAGATTGCACTTGTTTAGGAATTCTGATTAGGATATTGAGGCGTCAGTGCACCGGTAAGTAGGTAAGGGGTTGCTTAAATCACCTTAACAGTAGGTTGCACTGAAATGATAAAATGTTAATAAAGGACCTTAGGGTGAAAACTGGAAAAAATATACTCTTCTGTTTGGATTTCGTTTACTTCTTTGTGCCATGGTGTCTCTTTGTCCTTGTTGCAGAATTAAGTATTTTAATACTTAAATATGCGGGGGTCTTAAATCTAGGTTTTTACGGAACAAGCGCGGCGATAACTGGCTTTTGCAACCTTTGAGAGAATGCAACTTGCAACTATTTCCTCTCATTTCTTTGAGGCAATGAAACTTACAAGTAAAGTAAGTCCTCGTCTTCATCAGAAACAATTATATATCTCAGGATTCCAAGGTGGCTACATATCGATCAACTTTATTTAGATGATATCACATAGTATGAAAATACTTAGCGCTTATCTAGGAGATTTAAGATACAAGCATCCGCTGTAAATTTCACAGCCACACTCCCCACAAAGATATAGCAATTTAGCACAAGTTCATTTAAGAACTCTCCCCCATTTAATGTCATTCCAAAGATAACGACATGAGTGACCTTACTTTATTAAAAAGAAGGATTTTATTGGACATTAACAAATCACATGGATTTGTATCCAGAATATCGACTTAAAATAATCTCAACGCCAGTTATGAACAAAGATATAATTTTAATCGGCATGACTCAACATAAGAAAATCTTACGGAGTATGTTAAGCGGTAAAGTGTGATCACAAGTAGATCGATACTGCGAGAAAATTCTCAAAGAGTTTTTTCTATTTTCAGTTTATGCAAAACATAATAGATTTAACTTCTGAGCATATATGAAATATCAGCTCGATTCACGAAAACGTAAAGGCACATATATTTCATAAGACTTTTGTAATAATTAAACCAATAATGATTACATACTTCAAGTTCATCTTCCAAAAACTCTAGAATTTGAATAAATAAATCTAAAAACATGCAAGATGAAAATCGTTGGTAATAGCTTGTGTAATCACAATTTTTGTTATACCAAACCCTAGTTATTTTTCTCAAAAGTAAGAATAAATTCTCACAAGAAGTTTCCTAGAGAAAACAAAACAAAATAAACTAGATTTTTCCAGACTCTTCATCGTTATTGAGACCCTTTAATTTTTCATAACTGTATCCACGAGCCCTTCAGAGAAAATATCCTCATTGAGAAGTTCACGAACATGAGATTTCATGAGAACAAGGTCAACAGAAACCTTTTTCAACTCAGTCTTTACCATGTCTATACCTTTTACCGTTTCAACAAGTTCTAGTTTTACTTCCTAAAATTGTTTAAGAAAATCATAAACAACATCAGCATAAATCATCTCTTCTCGTTCAACATCTTGGTGATCATATGCAAAATAGTAATTCACATCAGAAATTTTTTCGGATGAATCAACAACTTCTTCATCAACCAGAGTTCTCTTCTTTCCCCTTGTTTCAATACCATCACAATTAAGAGCTTTCTCCGTACTTTCTAGGATTCGGGACATAGAATACATGCTTGGGTGCGAAACCTTGGATGAGAATTTATCAATCACAAGTTAAGGAATATAAAAGAGTTTGTAAGTGGTATTCTCTGAGATGGCGGTCGGTTCGTGACCTATTGATAAGTGCATAATTCATATGATTTCGGTGTCCATTCCATACTTGTTTTAGCTATTATTCTTGCATATTTTCGTAATACTACTCTTGTTTGCTCTTATTTGCCTCTATTAGGTGAATCATAAAAAAAGGAGATACAAAGTGCTAAAATATCTAGGAATATAATTACTCCAAGTATCCAAGTGCCCAAGTCCAAGAGAAGTGGAATAAGTGCGACGAAAAGGAGCAAAACACTCAAAATCAAGAGAAGGGACAAAGAACGATATTAAATCATTTAAATTAAGGATTTCTCATCAGAATCTTGAATATAATTGAAAGATAAAAATAATGCAAAAAGAATGCAAAAAGAATGAGGTCATTCCGAGTTCGGATTTAGAAGTTGTGGCCAAAACAAGTTTTAATTGAATACCGAAGACAGAGGACGGGTTTCATACTTTAATTCCAAAATTTTCTGCTGGAATTTGAAGTTTGCGGACTGGGTTCGCGAACTTATCAAGTGTAAAACGTGTATTAATACCTTGTAAATCCTAAGGGGACGTTTGGATTCGTTATTTCGTTATATCGGGTCGGGTCTTGAACCAAACTAAATACGTCAAGACCAAGCAATCTACACCTATAAAAAGGTGTTAGGTTATGTAAAATGATATCACAACATTAGGTCACGAAATTGTAAGTCTTGGAGAGGAGAAAAATCACACGGAGTTAAAGCTAGGGTTTCGGAGTGATTCTCAATCGTAACGATGTCTCTGACCTTTTCTTATATGTATATCATGGGTGTTTCTACATTCATGAGTAGCTAAACACCTATTGATTGAGGATGAATTCTAAGTTGTAAACAAGATTTGAGTTATTATATTAATCTACTTTGAAGTTCTTCATATGATTATCATTTGTTTATACTATTATGAATATTTATGATTGATTGATAGATTGTTTAGGTGGCCAACTAAATTGATTTGTTGATTCAATTTATTGCTAGTATTGAGTTAGGAGATAAGTAATCGTCGAATAACTTGCACGCAAGTAGAGAACACAAAACCTTGCAGAGGCATTCTGTGGAGCGATTGTGTATATAAAAAACACTAAAAAGTGGACCTTGATCTAAGAGTCTAACTAGTAGGATCAATCTGTAAATTCACAAAAGATAAAGCATTCGATTGGATTACACCTTGAGTGATCTACTACTTGGTGGTTCGTTGAATAGAATCTGGTAGGCGAGAACTTCCATATCCAGTGATATAAGGAATTTAGGGGATATCACTGATCTAACTGTTATTCCAAGGTTGGTGATAATATATGATTTACGACGACTAAGCAATTATAATAACTCATTGACAGTTTATTAACGAAGAAGGATTCCTCGATCATATCTCTATCTATTGATTACAATACAACTTTATTTGCTTTGATTATTTATTTTGTTCACAATCTAAACCAAAACCCCACCTTTGTGACACTTTGACAACTAAAACTCACTGCTCTTCGTGGGAACGATCCTTACTTCCATTATATTACCAGTTAATTGTGTGAAATAAGATTATTAATTTGTTGCACTCACGACACGCATCAAATTTTGGCGCCGCTGCCGGGGAGCAGTCAGTAGCTTTAGTTGTTATTTTTCTTAGTTTTATTCTTGTTTCTAGTCTTTCTTGTTAGTTTTTAATTTTGTTTTCTAGATTTGTGGTTTCAGGTGCTTAATATATTGCACCAAAAGATTGGGATTATTTGAGGTGTGGTATTCAAACCCGTAAAGGAACGGTACTACAAGCACGTCATCACTTGGAACAAGAACCCTGTACAGAAGAGATGGTTAATACAGACGACAAGATAGATCCTCCACCACCTCCTCCTCCTCCAAGGAGGACGCTTAAAGATCTAACATCTCCATCTTTTGATCAACAAAAGTTTTTCATTGACTTAGATAATTCTATTGAAATCAAATCTCAATTGATACATTGGTTGCCGAAGTTTAAAGGGCTACATGAAGATGATCCGAATAAATACTTGTTGTTATTCCAACATAGGTTGACAAGTTTGAAGCCAACTGGGACTGACAAAGACAGAGCTTTACTTATAACTTTTCCTTTTTCTTTGACAGATTCCGCGTAGGAATGGTTTTACAGCCTTCCACAAGGAAGTATTACATCGTGGAATGATATGCAAAAAGTTTTTTTAGAAAAGTACTTTCCCGCTTCCAAAGCAGCAACTATTCGTAAAGCAATAAGTGGAATTGAGCAAATTGTTGGTGAAACTCTTTACGATTACTGGGAACGGTACAAGAAGTTATTGTCTAGCTGTCCACACCACCAAATAAGTGAGCAACTCATAGTGCAGTATTTTTATGATGGGATGCTTCAATCAGAGAGGAATCTCATAGATGCGGCTAGTGGTGGTGCATTAACCAACAAAAACTTTGATGAAGCCACGGAACTGATCGAGAACATGGTTGCAAACACACAAAAATTTAATACAAGATGCACATCGATGGATAGGAGGGTCGACAAAGTTAGTTCTTCTTCACACTTAGAGAAAAGAATGAGTAATATGGAGAATATGATGCAACAAATGGCAGCTGTGCTCATTCCTACTTATGAAGAAGAGGCCGAACAGGTGAACGCTATATTTCCTAATCAGATAACAAGGTATGATCCATACTCAAATACTTATAGTCCTGGTTGGAAAGATCACCCTAATTTCAGTTATGCCAACAAGCAAGCAACAACTTCTAGTCCATATGCAAGACAAGGTGGTTTTCAACAACAATTCCAACCACAACAACAAGATCTAAAGGAGGACGCCTCTGAGAAGATGATTACCATAATGCAAAGTCTTTCATCTATATTTCAACAAAGTCAGCAGAAAACTGATCAACTCATGCAGAAAACTGATCAGTTCATACATAAAGCCGAACAGAATCAGCTAAAAACTGATAATGCTATTAGAGATTTACATACTCAGATGGGACAATTCGCTACGGATGTGAATCAACTGAAGGAAAAAGCTTCTACAACACTCTCATCACAACCGTTTGTGAACCTAAGAGAGCACGTCAATGCAGTAACCTTGAGAAGTGGAAAGCAAGTAACGAATTCTAATATAGATACATGAGCAGTACGCATATCTAGTGAGAAGGAAGTGGAGGCGGAGACCGTACCTAAGGAAAAGCCAACATCAACCGGCCAACCTAAGAACACGGTTCCCACTTTTACCATATCACCTCTTTTTCCTAGTCGTTTTTCCAAATCAAAGAAAGAAGCTCAAGACAAGGAGATCATGGATATTTACAGCAAGATACATATTAACATTCCATTTATTGAGTCCATCGGAACCGTACCCAGGTATGCTAAGGTTTTGAAGGATTTGTGTACAAGGAAGGATAGGTTGATTTCTAATGAGATCATTTAAGTGGGAGAAAGTGCTACAGCTATGTTACTTAAGAAGATTCCTACAAAGTGTGAATTTCCTGGTGGTTTCACAGTTCCCGATACCATTGGTAATCGGCAATTTGAGTGTGCTTTGCTTGATTTAGGTGCTTTCATAAGTGTTATGTCAGCCGATGTTTATGATTCTTTGAATCTCAGACTTTTAAAAGAAGCAAAGATTACTATTCAATTAGCTAACAAGTCCAATATATATCCTAAGGGAGTCGTGGAGGATGTGTTAGTTCAAGTGAATTAGTTAATCTTTTCGGTTGATTTTTATATTGTGGATATGCACAATGGAGATAATTGTTCATATACTTCGTTACTTCTTGGGAGACCGTTCATGAAAACTGCAAAGAAGATTAATGTGGATAGTGGTGCACTCACTATGGAATTTGATAAGGAGATAATACGTTTTAATATTTTTGAAACCATGCAATATCCTAGTGATGTTCACTCAGCTTTGTCTATTGATGTTATTGGTTCGTTAGCGCAACAAATGTTTGGTTTGAATAATGAAGATGAACTTGGAGTTGTGCTACGGAATATCATTGATATGGACGTTGATGGAAAGCCGAACCTGGACGTTGACTTAGCCAAAGAGCTAGTGGAGATGTGTGGTGCCTTAACAACACTACAAGAAGCTAAACCGGGTAATATTTCTTATATTTCTTTACCCGTAACTAATGAGGTTCCAATATCTTCTATTGTGCATGCACCGAAACTAGAATTGAAGCCGCTTCCAGACCACCTAAAGTACGCGTACTTGGGTGATAAAGAAGAAATTCCGGTGATTATTTCAAATCACCTCACCCCAATATAAGAAGAACGTCTACTTAGGGTTATGAAAGAGCACATAACGGCTATTGGTTGGACAATTACCGACATCAAATGCATTAGTCCATCTATGTGCATGCATAGAATCCTAATGGAAGATGATTTTAAGCCTGTAGTGATGCTCACCGTAGGCTTAACCCCGCAATGATGGAGGTCGTGAAGAAAGAGATCCTCAAATTGCTAAGTGTGGGGGTGATTTACCCAATTTCTGACAGCAAATGGGTTAGCCCGATACAAGTAGTACCTAAGAAAGCAGGTGACACTGTTGTTAGAAATCAAGATGATGAACTTGTTCCTACAAGAGTTCAAACAGGATGGAGAGTGTGCATAGACTACAGAAAGATTAATGCCGCAACCCGAAAGGATCACTTTCCTTTGCCTTTCATTAATCAGATGTTAGAGAGGTTAGCGGGACACTCACATTATTGGTTTTTGGACGGTTATTCGGGCTACAATCATACTGTTATTGCACCGGAGGATCAAGAGAAGACTACTTTCACTTGTCCTTTTGGTACATTTGCCTATAGAAGAATGTCGTTTGGTCTTCACAATGCACCTGCCACTTTTCAGAGATGTATGGTCAGTATATTTTCTGACTATGTGGAACGCATAATTGAGGTATTTATGGATGATTTTAGTGTTTATGGTGATTCATTTGATATTTGTTTACAAAATCTTGAACTCGTGCTTAAAAGATGCATAGACACTAACCTTGTTCTTAATTGGGAGAAATGTCATTTTATGGTAAACCATGGTATAGTGCTAGGTCACATTGTGTCCTCTCGAGGGCTTGAAGTTGACAAAGCAAAGATAGATTTGATAAGAAACTTACAATATCCCACTTCGGTGAGGGAGATTCGTTCTTTCTTGGTCATGCAGGTTTTTACAGGAGGTTTATCAAAGATTTCTCCAAAATCTCAATGTCGATGTGCAAATTATTGCAAAAAGAGGTTATTTTTGACTTCAACAAGGAGTGCAAGGATGCCTTTGATAAATTGAAAGAATTGTTGACAACTACACCAATTATCAAGTCACCAGATTGGAATTTTCCATTTGAATTAATGTGTGATGCAAGTGACTATGCAGTTGGAGCCGTTTTGGGTCAAAGTGTAGCAAGCTGTCTCATGTGATTTATTATGCATCCAGGACCCTAAACGATGCACAAATCAACTATTCTACCACCGAGAAAGAATTTTTGGCTATAGTGTTTGCATTAGAAAAATTTAGATCCTATTTGGTGGGTACAAAAGTGATTGTGTATTCTGATCATTCAACACTTTAGTACCTATTAAAGAAGAAAGAAACTAAGCCAAGACTTATACGGTGGATACTACTATTGCAAATTTTGATTATGAAGTAAAGGATAAAAGAGGTGTTGAAAATATTGTTGCTGATCATCTTAGTAGACTTGTTGTTTCCGAAGAAAAACTTCCTTTACAAGATCGTTATCCAGACGAACAACTTTTCTCAATTGAAGATTCAACACATTGGTATGCGGATATAGTGAACTACTTGGTTACAAGACAAGTACCTAGTACAATGTCTAATTTTCAAAAGCTTAAGCTTAAGAAAATAGCCAAGCAGTATGTGTGGGATGAGCCTTATTTGTGGAAATACGGTTCTGATCAAATAATACGCAGGTGCGTACCTAATTATGAATTTCAATCTATTCTTACTTTTTGTCATACTTATGCATGTGGTGGTCACTTTGGTTCTAAACGTACCGCTTTCAAAGTACTTGAAAGTGGATTTTATTGGCCGACCCTATTTGAGGATGCATATATATTTTGAAAATATTGTGATAGGTGTCAAAGAACGAGCAATCTAGGTGCTCAAAATCAAATTCCACTCACACCAATTCTTGTTGTTGAAGTATTTGATGTGTGGGGAATTTATTTTATGGGTCCTTTTGTCAATTCTAATGGAAAATTTTATATACTTCTTGTTGTGGATTATGTTTCTAAATGGGTGGAAGCTAAAGCCACCCCTACTAATTATTCTCAAGTTGTTTGTGAGTTTGTGAAGGAATATATTTTTTCTAGACATGTTACACCAAGAGTGGTTATCAGTGACGGAGACTCACATTTTCAGAAATCCTTCCATGCTCTACTCAAGAAGTACAACATAACACACAAGGTTGGTACACCGTATCACCCACAAACCGTGAGATTAAATCCATTCTTGAGAAAAACGTAAACACTATACGGAAAGATTGGAGTTATAGGCTTAACGATGCACTTTGGGCGTATAGAACGGCGTAGAAAACACCGATTGGTATGTCTCCATATCATTTGGTTTATGGAAAAGCTTGTCATATTCCGGTTGAACTTGAACACAAGGCTTATTGGGCGATAAAGATGTCCAACATGGATTATGACAATGCGGGGAAACAAAGGAAGTTACAACTTAATGAGCTAGAGGAGATACGTAATGATGCTTACGAGAGTTCTCGTATTTACAAGGAAAAGAGGAAACTTTTCCATGACAAGATGATTTCTCGAAAGAATTTTGTTGCGGGGAAAAAAGTTCTTTTATTTTATTCTCGTCTTAAACTATTTCCTGGTAAGCTAAGGTCCAGATGGATTGGACCGTATGTTGTTACTAATGTTTAATCTCATGACGCAGTTGAAATTTCTAGTCTTAGATATGGAACAAATTTTAAAGGTGAATGGCCATAGATTGAAGACATATTACGAAAGCATTTCTTATGTGGATATGGATGTGAAATAATTTCATGATTATCTCCCGCTGGAGGAGTAATTGACGGAATGCCAAGTCGGGCTGAGGACATTAAACTAAGCGCTAAATGGGAGGCAACCCATCGATTTTGTATTTCTATCACTTTTGTTTTTAATTTTCTTAGTTTTGTGTATCATATATTGAATTCCCATCTTATATTTTACAAGTCCTATATCTATAATGAAAGTTTTGACGAATTTTCATCAGAAAATTTTGACTGCGAACTTGTCACGAAAATAGCTCTCGAGGCTTCATACAGAGTCCGATTTGACTGGTTGACCCCAAGTTTTAAATAGGACAGACTCACCTTTCTTTTCCAAAAAGAAAATCTGAATTCGGAGTCTGTTAAGTTGTATAGATAGGCTTGGACATTTGAGTTTCGGTGTTTTTACAGAAATTTTTCAGATTGCATGTCAGTCAGTACGGAGGACATAAAAATCAGACCATTTATCGAAACACTGTGACCTTTTGACACCTTATAGAAAAGACGTAGGCGAACAACTTTCGTTTATGATGTTTTTCCTAGTTCGCTACCCATTGGTATAGTTTTCGAGTATTTAAGGGCTGTTATGTCAGAAATCAGAATTTTCGGTTTTGAACATTGAGGACAATGTTGAGTTTAAGTGTGGGGGACCATTTAGTATCATACTTTATGCATATTTATACACATAAAAAAAATCATACTCTTTGATTTCTTGCATTTTTGAGATTTCATCTTTTGGAGTTAGTTATAATCTATTTAGGATGACACTCTAAACCTTTTAAGGTTGAAGCAGTTCTTACGGCTGTAGATTGAGTCACACTTTGTCATTCTAAAATTCTTAGTTATATATACGTTCATAATTGAATGTGAAACTAAGCTATGGTATTCGTTTGAAAGATTCATCCTCGCTATTAATCATTACTGAATCACTTTATTTTTATTTTTGCAGTTATATGTTTCTCTAAAGTGATTTGATGGGATCCTGATACTGCCGTGAATGTTGTAGCAAGGTAATCATTGGTTGAGTTTATATAAAATCCCCATAATACAATTGTCTTACACTCATAAAGAGTGAGCCGAAAAAGAAAAGAAAAGAAAAGAATATATATATATATATATATATATATATATATATAAGGCTCCTCTTCATTTCTCGACACTTGGATAACAATATGTGTGAAACGTTGTCCCTGTCTCCGTCGCCTAATAAAGCGTGGAATGCAGGATCCAAGAAAACTATCAAGTATTTGCTGAAAATGAACCTACTTTTAGAGTATCTAATCATGTAGTCGATGAAAATAAAAACCTATCATCATTATATAGCAAGTCAAAAAGACTATTGATGAGGTTCTTGACACTTGGGTGGAAGTATGCGTGAAACGTTGTCCATGTCTCCGACGCCTAAGCATGCGTGGAACGCAGGATCCAAGGCAACTATCACATACTTGTTGAAAAGGAAACATGCGCTTAGATTATCTGATCATGTGGTCAAGTTAAATGGGTGTTTCTCTTAACTATTGCGCTATAAATAAGAGTCCTTTGACGACATTCATATAAGTATTGTGGGTAACATCTTTCACTTTAGTCAATATTTGCACACTTCATTTTTCTATTTCCATTTTCTTATCTGTCCATATTTCAGTACGCGAGTGTTGTGACAAACGTTGCAACAAGTACGATGACTATCTTAGTGGATTTTTACAATCAGGTTGAATGTCATACGCAAGTAATTGCTTATGTGTGCGGATTGGAATGTATGTGGGATGTTTGCAACTAAAGAACATATGCAGGCTAATTATTTAGCTATTACTTTGTGTTTATCCTTAGTGGTTCTTCCAAGGCGATAAATTGGAGTAGGTTTTGTGGGTATACCTCTTGTAAGCCCTCACGAGACTATAACTCGTCCATTAGGGACACCTAGGGGTTTAAAGGCTAGTTATACATGCTAAGTGTAACCATTTTCTCAACGACATGGAGTTGTTGTATTTAGGGTTAGTTTTATTTAGTTTGCTCGATGACTAGAAAAAGCTAAGTGTAGGGGAATTTGATAAGTGCATAATTCATATGATTTTAGTGTTCATTCCATACTTGTTTTAACTATTATTCTTGCATATTTTCGTATTATTACTCTTGTTTGATCTTATTTGCCTCTATTAGGTGAATCATACAAAAAGGAGCTACAAAGTTATGAAAATAGCTAGGAAGAGAAGTATTCCAAGTATCCAAGTGCACAATTCCAAGAGAAGTGTAAGAAGTGCGACGAAAAGGAGCAAAACGCTCAAAATCAAGAGAAGGGACAAATACCGATCTTAAATCATTCAAATTAAGTATTTCTCATCACCATATTGAAGATAATCGAAATATAAAATGAATTAAAAAAGAATGAGGTCATTCTGAGTTCGGATGAAGAAGTTGTGGCCAAAACAAGTTTTAATTGAATACCGAAGACAGCGGACGGGTTTCGTACTTTAATTCCAAAAATTTCTGCTGGAATTTGAAGTTTGCGGACTGGGTTCGCGAACTTAGCAAGTGGAAAACGTGTATTAATACCTTGGAAATCCTAAGGGGACGTTTGGATTCGTTATTTCGTTATATCGGGTCGGGTCTTGAACCAAACTAAATACGTGAAGACCAAGCAATCTAAACCTATAAAAAGGTGTTAGGTTATGTAAAATGATATCACATCATTAGGTTACGAAATTGTAAGTCTTGGAGAGGAGAAAAATCACACGGAGTGAAAGCTAGGGTTTCAGAGCGATTCTCAATCGTAACGATATCTCTAACCTTTTCTTATATGTATATCATGGGTGTTTCTACATCCATGAGTAGCTAAACACCTATTGATTGAGGATGAATTCTAAGTTGTAAACAAGATTTGAGTTATTATATTAATCTACTTTGAAGTTCTTCATATGATTATCGTTTGTTTATACTTTTATGAATATTTATGATTGGTTTGATAGATTGTTTAGGTGGCCAACTAAATTGATCTGTTGATTCAATCTATTGCTAGTATTGAGTTAGGAGATAAGTAATCATAGAATAACTTGTACGCAAGTACAAAACACAAAACCTTGCAGAGGGATTCTGTGGAGCGATTGTGTGTATAAACAACACTAAAAGGTGGACCTTGATCTAAGAGTATAACTAGTAGAATCAATCTATAAATTCACAAAAGATAAAGCATTCGATTGGATTACACCTTGAGTGATCTACTACTTGGTGGTTCGTTGAATAGAATCTGGTAGGCGAGAACTTCCGTATCCAGTGATATAAGGAATTTAGGGGATAGCACTGATATAGCTGTTATTCCACGGTTGGTGATAATATATGATTAACGACGAGTAGGAAATTATAATAACTCATTGACGGTTTATTAACGAAGAAGGATTCCTCGATCATATCTCTCTCTATTGATTACAATACAACTTTATTTGCTTTGATTATTTATTTTGTTCACAATCTAAACCAAAACCCCCCCTTTGTGACATTTTGAAAACTAAAACTCACTGCTCTTCGTGGGAACGATCCTTACTTCCATTATATTACCCATTAATTATGTGGAAATAAGATTATTAATTTGTTGCACTCACGGCACGCATCACCTATCTAGTCATTAGGGTTTTCGTACGGCTACAAAAGAAAAAGATGCGTGTACCTTCCCATGGTATGGGACCCATTGTTCCTAACTGGTTTTATACACAAACTTTCGAGGAAAGAAAACAATTCTTAGAGAGCACATAACAATTTTTAATACTGCAATTTTCAACCTTTTCTATGACAAATATTCTTCTTCTCATCTCAATAAACGTATGTTTAGTGAACAAGAGAATGAATATTCTTGTAAAGATTTTTATCAGAGAATGCTTCACCTTTTTGGATCTTGGATCAACAAGGATTTTTAACATCCTTGTCTAATTGAAATTATCATATGGAGTACGTAAGGTTGCAATATAAAAATATTCTAGCTCATTACATCTAAGTACAACTTGAGATAAATAGTACACCTGTCACGTAGTAATCCTTATCCAGCAGGATTTTCATGGATGAGGTTCAACTTGTGCCTTGTTTGCACAAGGGTGAGCTATATGCTCATGGGAGGAATTATGTTGCATTTTACCGTTTTTACATCTTTATCTTGCTAAGAAAATCCTTTCGGAACGTGAAAAATAATCGTAGAAATTTTTGTCATCATAATAAGAGACACAATTAGAATCCTTACCTGAGATTGATTGCCTCGAGGAGAATGACAGTTTATCAATGAGATCCTTATATCCTGTAATAATCAAATCCATGTTAGCATGTTGAATCGTTTTATTGAAGAAAACATCAGCTTTCTCAGGAGGCTTATGAGTATATTTACAAACCCATATCTGTGAAGGTTTCATTGAGTTCTTCTTGAACCGATTTTGCATACTACCTTTTTGACTTGTTCGAATATTCGTGGACCATGAGGTACTGACATTCCTAGAAGCATATTTGCTTGGATGTGATTTCAACCCAAAAGGTTTAGACATCTGAATATCAATCACACCTTTCAGAATTAAATCCAGGGTGTTTTGAAGAAGGTCAAACTGAAAGTTTTCCAAACTTAGCTTACACTTTCTTTGAACATGTCTTTTAATGTTGCAGTAAAAGCACACTTTCTAAGTTTCAATTAAATCAAAATATGTATTGTTAACATACTCGTCTTGTAAAGAACTTTTCCTCCTTGGAGACACAATTTTTTCTTGGTCAAAGAATTTTAACTGATCACCTCCTATCAAAGTAATAGTACTTTGTCCATCAGTTTCTGAATGAGATTTTGTTAGCATATCATGAATAACAAGTGTTCTTACTTTTACCAACTCATCTCTTTGTGCATAGACTGTACTTATGGTAGTTTATTTGGATTCACTATCGCAACGTAGAGTAGTGTTCTTACTCGCCAGTTGATCGATCTCCAAGGCATTATCTTTAATTTTAGCTTCGAGTGAAAGAATTCTCGGTTTCACTTTGGCATGTTGTTCAAGAAAAATCCTTGTTTTGGAATCATGTACGTTCAAAAATTTCTTTGGATGCTTTCCGTTCAACTTCTGAGTTAGACTCATCAGTAATATAATAGGATAACACTTATCAACATCCAACTGTTTTATGGAATCGGAATGTTCGTCTCTATAGAGTTTGAAAATTCAGACTCTTTCACAGAATCCATAAAAACAGTATCTTTTAAACTGGTGCAACGTTTATCAGAGATTTTACTCATGTCCATAGAGTCAGATTGCTTCAAACACAGACTTATTAGGTCTTAACGTGTTTGCCTGCTCTGATACCAATTGAAAATTCGGGGGTACCAAAATACACCACCAACTTTTTCTTAGGAAATATGTATGGACAAACTCAACAAAATTCCGAGAGTCCAACTTATGAATCTCAATCAATGAATAATATCTAGAGTTATATCTCTATCTCTCACAATCTGAAAATTTACAGAGACTAGTCTGTGAACCTGATTTACGTGTGAGAGTACTTTGGTGATTCCAGAGATCAATTTACCAAGTAATCAATCAGATGTATCTACTATGATTAATTTACGACAACCTACGATATTTTAATTATAAAAATTAACAATATAATGCGGAAAAGAAATAACACAGACACCAGAAGTTTTGTTAACGAGGAAACCGCAAATGCAGAAAAACCCCGGGATCTAGTCCAGATTGAACACCAAACTCTATTAAGCCGCTACAGACACTAGCCTACTTCCAATTAACTTCGGAATGGAATACAGTTTAGACCGAATTAAACCCTCACATCAATTCAGTTACAGTCGCGTTCCTTACGCCTCTTGAATCCCAGCAGGACTCTACACAATTGATTCCATGAGGTGACGTCACACCAACTAAGAGTTGCTTCAACTCAATTGAAGACTTTAAATCACTCTTCCTCTTACATATAAGCCTATATATGTGATTCCCTTTTGATCAAAGATCAAGGTAATGAAAATCAATAGTCATAAACAAAGTCTAGCTAACCTCAAAAAATCCGGACTTATGGAACCTGAAGTGCATCCTATATAAAACTTATGGAATCAACAAAGTTTGCGACGAAGAGAACTTTCATGATTACTATCTATCTTGATTAAGTGAGCATCTCAACAATCGATCAAGATCAGGATACTCGAGATATCAGATAAACAATAGCTGGACTTGGCTTCACGAATCCCTATCGCTAAACTTTAAAAGGGTTTTTGGAGATAACGACTCTAGTAACAACTAGGACACACCAAAAAGTAGTGTCTGGATTCAAAGATCCTAGTTATTTGAGGTTTCCCATATATAGACATTCAAAGCATATGTTTCTTTAGGTTTAAGCTAAGATAGCTCTGGAACCAAGCAAACAACATCCACCGTTAGATGAATCCTTGAATCTGATTTATATGATCAAGATATACACTCTAGTTAGGATGAACCATAAAGAAACATATATAAGACCACGTTCATGAATGGTTAGCCGAAGATATCCAACTGAATTATAAGCTCGAGCATTTACATAAACACTTAAGGCTTAACTCGAAACATAATTAAGTGACCAAATATGTATATCGTGTTTTATAAATATTAATAGAGATTATTCAAATGCTAATTATCTCGGAGAAATAATTTTGTGTGCATAAGAATTTAATTGACATGGTAAGTAGGCGTACAAAGTACAAGTACTTAACTTGTTCGTGAACAGTTATATCATGGTACGCGTATCGGTATGTAAACCTTAAGACATAACCGAGTTCCGGAGTTCACAAAACTATTTCAGTATGCGTACTGTTATGGATACCATTCAAACATAACGAGTTCCGAAGTCCACGTAAATTTTGCGGTATGCGCACTGGTAATAAGTACCATTGATATATAGACACGTTCCAGAGTCCACAAAACCTTACTGGTACGTGTACCGGTATTGATACCAAACCGGTTCCATAACCAACAGTTCCTTTCTAGTATGTGTACTGGTTTGCGTACCAATCTGGATTCTCGAGTTCCTGTTTGTCAACATATATTTACTCCGCTACGTGCACTGAGTACATGTATTACGACTTTAGACTTATAATGGTTTTACCAGTTTTTAAGACTGATATGTACATTGTCTTATATCTGAATTTATAGTAGTTCTATATTTCTCTAAATTAATTCAAAATATTTCCGAATAACATCAATGACACATATCATTGTTCCAGGCTATTTTCGAATAATAATCTTGAATTATGATTTTGATTGCGAACAATAAATTGTTCTTAACCGAAATTCATCAAGTATGCAATGTTCATTAATCTTAGTCATATTTCGAGGACTAATTACAAGAAGAATCTTGACTCGAAATTCTTGATATGCTTACGGTAGTCTAATTAGTTATGCGACAATGTCTCAAAGATAGAAAGGTGAATATAAATTCAAAAATAGGTGGTTCAGTCTTCACTTACCTTTTGTTGATGAAGTTCTCCCAAAGCTTCGGTTAATCCTCGCTTTCAAATGGTAGAAAGCAATAATGACTGTTGTGTTGTCCGTTTCTCAACTACATCTTTTATTCTAATCCGAGACTTAACTAATTGTAGACTAGAAATCAAGATATAGTTTTGACAACTAAATTTGACAAAAATCTTGAGATAGCAACACTTGTGAGTTCGACCAAAAAATGCTCTAACAATCATACAATTAATGTTGAGAATGCAACATTTATCACACGATTATAACAACTTTAGATCACGCTTGAAGATTAGATTTTTCCCACTAAGATTGCGTATTATAAAAAAATGTAATATAAATATATAAAATTACCTAGTTAAGATGTTTCCGTTTTTTTTTTCTTATGTATATTTAATATTATATCCGTCTTTAAGATGTTTAAAGTTGTCTTTAACTTATAAGAAATGATATAGATAGCTGAATAAGATTAACCACACTGAAACAAAGGTTAGGTTAAAACAAAAACTTAGATTTGTTGGAAATCGTCGGAAAAGAAAGGAAAAATAATTGTCACAATTATATTGGTCCCCTATGCCCTCTTTGAATTTTTCCCCTATCAAAAATTTCTTCCTAAAAATGGTTTCTATGTTCAGAGTGATATACTTCATCGACTTTTGTAAGCCATTTATTTAAGATGATGAAAATAACAACTTGGAAAATGGAGTGTCGGATTCATTATCAGAGGTTTTTGCAAGATGTTGTCGCTAGTGATAATGGTAAGGAGAGCTACAAAGAAAATGAAAAACCCGAAAGAGCTTCAACAAATATTAATCCTTTCGAAGATCCTGTTTTATTTGTGGGGCATCTATCAAAAAATTTAGTTTCTTTTTTTTTGATCGATCAACAACTCCTCCAGTCAAGACATATTTATGGGAGTTAGGTTTTTGTGCAGTACTTGAGTACTACATCAAGAAGGGACTTCAGCTGTGATCGTGATTGTCCATTTCTTCTTTTTGGTCTATTTTAAATTTTAATCTCCAAATTTGATCACCAAAAAATGTAAAATATTTGTAGAACGTCGGTTATACTAAAATGATTCTTTAGGATAATTGAACATCACAATCCGCGTTTCGAAACGGGCAACAATACAAATTTTATGGCATTTGCGGAAGGAGAGGGACAATAGAGCTTATGGTGGGAGATGGAAAAGAGTGGAGGAATTGTGCTTGAATATAAAGCATACTCTATCTTTGTGGTTTTTTGAGACAAATAAGAGTTATCTGTAAACCAAATTTTGTTTAATTGGGAAACAATTTTACACAATTAGTAGAGTGTGAAATTGATTTCCTGGATTTGTAATCCTTTTCTTTCTCTTTTTTCAATATAACCTTCTTTTCTCGGAAAAAAAAAGGCAACATTCCAAGGCAATGAGACCACGCGCCCTTGGACAATAGCATTTGTCTTAAGACTCATATTTGAACTTGTTTGTCTCCAAAGTCTTGATTCAAACTTCATTATTTTCCGGTGCAAATGATTAGCCTTTCAAGTCTTCCAACTCTTAATTTTCCGGTGCAATTAAAAAATACTCCCCCCGTACCTATTTTATAGGAGGAATAATGTTTTTTCCTTGCACCATTAGATAGGCGGAATGACAATTCCAAAATGGTTTTTAACTATTTTAACTTTATGTATGTTGTTTGGTTATCATCACAATTGGATTTATGTATTTAACAAAGGGAAAAAAAAAAGGAAAAGATATAGATATTTGTAAAATAAAAAAAAATTTCTTAATCTAAGAGAATAAGTCCCTGCACCTATACACGTGGAGTACTAAAATCTCGTTACAAAGTAAAACATTTTTACTTAAAGGTAAGTTATTTTACGAGGAAAACAAAGCTATAATAAAGATACAAAAAAAATAAAAAACGATGAAGAGCCCAATCATAACGCTTCAGTTAGTGCAACCAAAAAAAGAGCTCCGTGACTCGGGCGATAAACGGGTCAACTCACCCACCTTCAAACCAAAAAATTTCATTCACCTGCAACCCTAAATCCCTATTCATCTGCCATGTTTACCTCAATTCTTACCAACTAAACCTCATATCCACCGGCCCTTCAAAGGTGTAGTCGAATAAGTTATAAGGGGGGTCTGATTAAACTCTGGTGTTGTTTTCCTTAACCCTTATTCTATAGTGTTGCTGTTTAACCTAATTTATTTGTTCTGGCTTCGTCAATGGAATTTTCTCTCAATTGATTGCCAACTGATGTTTTCCGAAGAATTGGGTTGGTCAATTTAATCTTTATACCCTGATTTGATTTGTTCTCAAAAGTTCTGCTACGCCTCCATGAAAATCACTTTCATCATGAACTTCACCTTTTTATCTCTGCTAATCCTGAGGGTTCTCAATATGACGGGTCTTAGCTACAAGTACCAAGGAAGCACTGTTCACTCCTCTGATGGTTTTGCTGTCTTCACAGAGCATTTTTTTTATTATCCCTTGAAGATGCAGATTTTGAAGTGGCAAAAGGAGATTTTAACAGGTTATTCTAAGCCTATTTCTAGCTGTAACCATTTTCACCTCTTCACTTACAGCCCCATGTTTCCTGCAAAATATAATAATCACAGAACCAAATTTAAAATTTCTTTTTCAATTAAAAATCTAGTTGCTCTTTTCTCAAATCAGTCTATAAATACATCACAAACCTTCTTGTTTTTTTTTTACCTCTTACCCTTTATCCCTAGTTCCTTCCTGTATCTCTTTGCTCTGGTGTGTTGTTGTGGTTACTTTTATGTTTTTTCTCTATGTCTAGCAGTGTTGCTAGAAATGTTTATTTCAATAGTTTTAGTAGTTCTCATGTTAGGAATGCTCCCATTCCTGTTAGACATTGGCAAGACCAATTAGTTGGTTGTTTTTTAATAAAAATGAACAAAAACTCCTTTTTCTTAAGGAATGCCTTGAAATATAGATGGAAGTTGCTTGGTGAAATTTTAGTTAGCAAACTTGGTAGAGGTTATTACTTGATTAAGTTTGAATCCAGAGCTGAAATGCTTTCTGTTATTAGATAAGGAACTAGGGTAATTTATGGAGACACTTTCTTATTTCAACCTTGTACCTTTACTGTGCTCCCTGAAAACTTTGAAATCACCTCTGAAGTGTTTGAGTTATCCCTTCGCAAACTCTACCCTGAGCAAACTAGATTCATTAACGTATTAGAACTCACTGGAGAATTTGGAGAACTAGTAGCATATGATGATCCTACTCACCACTACAATGGTTACAATACCATGAAAATTAGGCTTAGAATCAATATTTATCAACCACTGCCATCTGGTACAAATGCTCCTAATGATAGAAGAAGCACCAACTGGATTGACTTTGTCTTTCAAGATCTTCCAAGATTGTTTTGCAGCTACTGTCGCAGACTTGGCCATGAACACCAGTTTTGCATTGATTTGTATTTGCTCAATCACCAACTTTTGTTGCCTGAAGATCCTCTACAAGCACCATTTCATCCTCAGATTCAAGCTCTTGGACCATTCATTGAACAAGAACATGATGATGCTTATTATGAAGAAATGATCCACAATGTGGACCTTGAAGACCCTGATCCAGAGTGGAGTGACTGGGGTTCAAACCCTTTTGGTTCTCCTACATCTTCAAAGCAAAACAAATCAGCAATCTCTTTTTTTGATGGAGAAGGGTACCAGCAAGAAGGCTTCCACTCCTATTCTTCATCAGACTCTGCAAGAACCATTTCTGAAGCATGGCTTGTTGAAGAAAACAGTAATTTTGAAGATACAATTCATGAACCAGATCCTATTCCACCACCTCAGCCACCAATTCAAAATACTGAATTACTGCAGCCTTTCAGCCCTTCCATTTTCCTTGTTTCAGACATTCAAGAATCAGAACTCATATCAGATTCAGAACTTCGAAGCCCAGCCATTAAAAGACTCAACCCTGACCAACAATCATTCCTTAAAAATGCTGGCATTGGTTCATCCTCAGGTCAAGATTCCTCAAGAACAGTCACTGATGAAGATTTTAAGCAATGGACAAATTTCTATCAGCCTGCTAAAATATTCAAGCATGACAATTTGGAACAATCAACATCTGAACATTCTATCAGTTTCATTTTCTGCACCTTCAACACTACTTCCATTGAAGAAAGTTCTCCTCAGACAGCCTTCATTATACTGCCTACAGCCACTGAATAATCACAACACCAGACTCCGTAATCAGATTCACCCAAAGAAAAAGAAAATGACTCATTCAAGGGTCGGTGGATATCCTAACTCACATGTCACTCTTATCACCTGTTTTTTGGATCACTTTGTTAATAATCACCCCTATATATATAATATGCTTACTAGTTATATTAGGTTGTATCTAGACTGAGCTGATGGTTATCACCTTTTTTGCTTGCTCAGCTGTCAATGTTACATACAGATTTCTTGGGTGTGTATACATATACTTATCTGTGAATTAGTACTATATAAACTACCAATCTGTGTTCTTAAAATCTCTTAGCATTTCTCCAGCCTGCTGTTTTTGGTTATCCTTTAAATGACTTTAATATTGTCTTAGAACTTCTTGTTCGATCTAACTAGATTTGCTATAGTAAACACAGTGACTAATCTTAGTAATCCTTTTCACTGTTTAATTACTCACCTCAATTCCTCTCCATCTGATGAACTTTGCTTCCTTTCCTCCTGAGTTTTTAAGTCTTTTGATTTTATACTTGCTTCATTCTAGTAATTCCAATATAGTATCAAAATCCGTTAATTTTCCATCTTATATTCTACATTTCCTTACTATAAATCTCACTAACTTCTTCACCTTTGCTTGTCTTCTTCAACTGATTGTCCAACCCCCTTTTTCTGAATTTCACTAGAAACATCTATGTTGTATTACCTCTTCTCTTGCAGGCCTCATCCATCAAGCCCATTTAAATTTTACAATACTTCCCACATCATTCTCCCTCCACCATTCTACAACAAAGCCTACTTAATCTACCACTCAATACCCATTACAACAAAACCCATTTAAAAGCATACACAAAACATCACAATGACAATCTTAGCTTTGAATTGTCGAGGCATAAACCTTCCTCCTTCTATTCAACATTTAATAGGACTAGTCTCTCAATACAAACCTAGCATAGTATTCCTTTCTGAAACTTTATCTAAGGAGCAACACATAAAAATGTTATCTTCAACTCTTCAATTCAATAACTGCTTCACTGTTCCAAAAATTGGAAATCGAGGTGGACTTTGCTTAATGTTGGAAGACAAACTAAATATCCAAATTCTATTCCACTCTCAAAACTACATCCATGCAAAAGTAACACCACCACTCCCAGAGCAACCATGGTTTTGCACGGTATTTATGGCCCACCGCATCCAGATACCAGGAAAAATCTCTGGCAAGAATTTTCAACAATATTCAACAGTATCAACTCATCCATACCTTGGCTCTTAATAGGAGACTTCAATGACGTCCTAGATCAATCAGAAAAAAAAAAGGAGGAAGACAAGTAATGTATGCTCAATCTCAACCGCTTCTCGCTCTAATGGATCAGATGGGGCTTATCGATCTAGGATTCTGAGGAGACCCCTACACCTGGGCAAACAACCAAATGAGGGAAGATAACATTCTAGAAAGATTATATAGAGCTCTAACAAACCAACATTGGAGGACGGAAAATCCACATGCAGCAGTTACACATCTCCCAAGAATCGCATCTGATCACGCACCAATATTAATACAAGAGAAAGCAATAGATTGGCAAGGAGCAAAAGACTACAAATTCGAACACTTATGGATTTCTCATCCCCAACTCAAGCAAATTGTTGAATCGGCTTAGGAGCAACAACAAGATAGTGAACCTACCCTCGACCTCCAACTCAAACTCATTACAACGGGGCAAACCCTCATGGAATGGAACAAAGTAACTTTTGGTCACTTACCAGCTATGATCAAAAAATCGACAACCAAGATAAAACACGCTCAACATCAATGTGAAATCCAATTGGGACCCGACCTAGATTATTGGCTACACCAAGAAAAACAGCTAAGAATAGCTCATGAATAACTATTACAATGTCATGCGACTTACTGGCAACAAAGATCTAGAATTCAATGGCTGCAATCACGAGATCTCAACACTACCTTCTTTCACACGAAAGCTACAATTCATAGAGCATGTGACAACATACAACAACTACAAGACTCACAAAACAATTGGATTGAAAAAAAGAAGACGTCGTTCAGCTCATTTTGGATCACTTCTCTCAACAATATACATCACAACCTACAGTGATAGATGAACATCTCTTTACAAATATCAGACCAAGATTAACTCCCAGACAATCAAAACTACTTACAAAGGAAGTAACTACAACAGAAATCAAACAAGCCCTCTTCTCCATAAACTCTGAAAGTGCCCCGGGTCCAGACGGATATACAAGTAAGTTTTTCAAAGTTTTCTGGGAAACAAATCACACCCAGCTGATAGCAATGGTTAGAAGTTTTTTTGATAACTTAAATATGCACCCTCTCATGAATCACACAAACATAACACAAATACCAAAAATCGACCATCCTTCAAAACCTTCACAGTTCAGACCCATAGGACTCTGTGACGTCATATATAAAATCATATCAAAAATCTTAGTCAACCGAATTAGACCCATTTTACCCTTTATAATAAGTCCTTATCAAAGTGCTTTCGTACAACAAAGATCAATACATGACAATATAGCAATAGCTGGAGAACCCTTCCACCATATCAAAACATCAAACCTAACTAAAAATCCAAAAATAGCTCTCAAATTAGACATCCAGAAAGCCTATGATAGCCTAGACTGGGGATTCATCAAAACCTCTTTCACAAAACTTGGATTTCCATCGGCATTTATAAACTACATTATGCTATGCGTCACAACAGTTACATACTCGATAAAAATAAATGGTATACCCCATAGACACATCATCCCAAATAGAGGTATAAGACAAGGAGACTCGCTTTCCTCCTATATCTTCATCATATGTGCTGAAATCCTATCTACAAACCTAGGAAACCTCCAAAACCAAAAATTATTTCAAGGCCTTAACATATCAAATAAAGCACCACTAATTCTTCACTTAGTGTATGCGGATGATTTATTGATCACATACAAAGCTTCAAATCGGAGTAATCAACACCTAAAAAAACCTCCTCCACTCCTATAACACTTCTGCCGAATAATTAATTAACACCACCAAATAAGTTATCATCCATCACCCAAACCAAGACCCGATCAAGATAAATGATCTTCAACATTTCTTCAACATGACAACCACATAAAAACCTCCAATCTATCTAGGAGTTCAGTTCAAACATGGAAGGGCATCCAATCAAACCTTCGCACCCCTCTTACAAAGATTAGCCCGAAAAGCTAAAGGATGGATGACAAAATGCCTAACTCCGGCCGGAAGACTCACGCTAATCAAAACATCCATAATACCCACAACAAATCACATCATGCAAACACAAAACCTACCTAGCAATATCCACAAACAATATCGTATCACCAGAGATTTTTTCTGGGGACACGACTCAACTACCAAAAAACTACACCCTATAATATTAGACAAAATAACAAAACCAATATCCGAAGGAGGATTGGGAATATGGAAGAGCAGTTACCATAATAAAGCCTTACTCATGAAGAGAATCTGGAATCTTCATGAACAAACTAACTCTATATGCGGAAGTATCTTCAGTGCAAAATATCTTAGCCAACAACTAATACTTGAAGGCATTGATTATATACCCTCCTCCGCCAGTCCTCAATGGAGACAACTAGCGGCAATTGTTTCAACCATGCAACATCTAATTTTCCATCGTATTGGAAATGGATTATCAACTCCAATAGAAGCCAATTGGATCCCACACTCACCAAACCTAGACCCAACACAATGCTACCCAATGCGATTAGTAGCAGATATCATCGACCCAATAACACACACATGGAATCATGAAAAATTAAGCACCCTTCCCAATCCTATAATCCAAAAAATCATAAACATCCGCCTCCCCCAAAATGGCCCCCAAGATAAAATTATCTGGCCACACTCAAAATCTGGAAGCTATACTACTTCAACGGGATATAAATGTCTAACCCAAGGTCAACCAACACACACCCCTTTACCACCTACCAAGTTTATATGGACCTTACCATGTCCACCAAAAATTCGGCTTTTCTTGTGGAAAGCCATCAATGAAGGATTACCAACCTTCTCTCTCCTACACCACATCCACTTGACCAACTCAGACATATGCCCAAGATGCAACACAAATCCATAACTAGGAAGCCACATTCTAATTCACTGTCCAACGCCAACTAATTCCTGGACAACCTTATTTAATCAATCTACAAATTTATCAAACTCCAATCCCCTCCAAGCTTTCACCTTAATACAACACACAACCATTTCCCAAATCCTTCAACAACCTGTATCGACATCAGTAATCTCCTCTTGCTGTTTTCTTTTCTGGACCTTGTGGCTAGCCAGGAATGAGCTAATGTACCAACAAAATCAAACAACTTCGGAAGAAATCTTAGCCTGGGCACAAAAACTGCAGCAAGAATACCACCGGGCCATTCACTCCACACCACCAGTTTTTACAGGAGATACACCAACATTTAATCACCCAATAAGAGATAAGGGATTATCCACAATATCAGTAAGATGGACAATGCCGAACATCAACTGGATCAAAATTAACACAGATGGAGCATCCAGGGGTCATCCAGGATTTGCAGGAGCATGATTCATCTGCAGGGATTCAGACGCACGTACTCTTTTAGCTCTAGCTCAACCACTGGGAATTACGACTGCCTTAACTGCGGAAACCTGGGCGATGCTATTAGCTACAAGAACATCAGCAGAAAGATTATGGCCAAAAGTTATATTTGAGACCGACTCAGAAAACCTATTGCGTTTCATCACCTCATCTACCCCTCCACCTTGGCACATAGCAGGAATGATCGAAGAAATAAGAATGAGATTCCAACAAATCCCGCAAGCGGCAATCCAGCACAACTACAGAGAAGGAAACCAGACAGGCGACGGATTGGCCAATCACGCGGCAGATGGAAGTCAAATAGGAAACTCATCAACCAAAATTTGGAACCATGCAATCCCATCTTTTATTACTCAAATCTTATTTTCAGATTCAGTGGGTACCACATACCTGCGAAAAATTGTAAACTAATTTCTTTTAATAAAATCATGCTTCAAGAAAGAAAAAAAAAACACGCTTCAATTAAAAAAAAAAGTAGAAAACGTGACGAACACAGAAGCTGTACAAATAATGAAAAATGTATTGGTCCCCAAAATACCTGGTCCCCAGAACTCCCATGCAGTATTCTTCTCATCAGTTTCTTTGTTTTGATGGCCACATCCCAAAACACCCGTTCACCATTCTTTTTATCGATTTTTTTGTTTTGATCGGCAATATCATCTATTTTCTCTCGGTGATCTTTGATTTCAGATTCTTCTAATCTATGAATCATCAAAATCTCGATTTTCATCATATTCTTAGTTTTCTCTCTATCTCAATCTTTATTCTAAACTCCTGATTGTTTCTACCTTTTTTTTTTATCTTTGTTTTACCTGTTAGTTTTTGTTTTCTTATTATTTTATGTCTTCTGAATCAGCAGAAATTTTACTAATGTTTTGCTAATCTTTTCCAGGGCCTCAACAGTTCATTAAATCATGGGTTACATTCAGTTTTGTACTTTTTCTCTCTGGTATCTCCTTCAAGCAACAATATGGATTCAACCTGTTCAAACACTAGCATCAAAGTATTCAGCAGTTTTGCACCCTATCAACAACAATAGGGATTTCAACAGTATGTTCCAATATAGGTTTCTTTATCATCTATATGATTTAAATGGCACTGTTAAGTCATTTGAGTGTCATCCGTTCTCACCGATCCAAATCGGTTTGGAGAAAAATTTGAATTCTAGCTTTTCAAACTTTCCCCAAGTTTCTTTCCATAAATTTAGCTCTTCAACTATCAGGCCGAAACTTTCTACTCTAACGGAAATCACATTGAATGCTAAGAATATTTCCCATAATGACTGTAATATATTCTATCCTTTTTCCAAGCAAAAATATTATCCTCATGCAACTATTTTTAGTGTCTAGCTGTCACTGTTATATTTATTGTTATCATATCCTTCCAAAGCAAAATACTCATCCTCAGAACATTTCACTGAGAATTAACTCAATCTCTACAATGACCTCTTCTTCGAACTCTCAAGTCTCAGCCATCACAAACAAGACGAATAATGCTATCATTAGGGATATCTGTGCCAGACAAATGCGCAGAGCTGCGGGTACCAAGACTGCTATTGTGAAATCTGTTGATGAATGGAGCACCACTCTAATAAGGAAACTTCATTGCAAAGATCCGATTGAAACTGATGTAGTAAGGAAAGAAACAAAACTTCTTTGGTCGATTCACAGAACTAAAGAATTTAGAGGTCTTGATAAAAACATCTATCTTTTCAAATTTCATATTGTGGATTCCATGAATGCTGTCAAGTCTAGAGGCCCTTGGAATGTCAAGAAATGTCACTTGAATCTTTAGAAGTACGATCCAGCTGTAGCTTTGAAGGATTATGATTTCTCTCATCAAAACTGGACTATTCAGTTCAAGAATATATTGTTAGAACATCATTCACGAGACATAGTTAACGAAGCCATTGCAGAACTAGGTACCAAAATATCGGTCGACCCAGAAGACTGCAAGCCAACTTATGGAAGCATGATCACAGCAAGAATCAATATAGATCTGAGGAAACCACTACACAGAGGGGGATGGTGGTTCAACATGGATTCGTTTTCACTGGAAAAAACAACCGCACAGTCTTTTCCCTAAATGTCATGTCATTGAACATAATGAAGAAGAATGTTTGAATGTCGCTGACGATCTTATGATCAGAAGATTCACTCAAGAACAACATATCCCCTATTTACATAAACTGACAACAACTTATGGATTGGAAATCATAGAAGACTTGGATATGTTGGTACAAAATATCTGCGAAGCTAGCAGAAATCAGATTAATGAAGTTATTGAAGAAGAGCCGGCTGGAGAAGCTAGAAACAACAAAAGAACTAGAACTGAAGTGGATAATCCTGATATTCCTGACTTACATGACATGGAAACTAATACTGAAACATCAATTCTGAATCCCAATAATGATGCCGTGGAACATGATTTGGTTGAAGAAGGAGAACCAGAGGCGAAAGAGCCTTCTCATGAGATGAACGAGGCCCCGGTCACTCTGGTAAAAACCTTTAATCCCCACTCTTGATATTTTTTTAATTTTCCAAAATTTCATGTATTTAATTTCGTTCTATTAGTAATTCTCCTACAAAGCATTTATTTCACTTATTGTTGTTTAAGTTTAGTTACGTAGGAAACCCTAATAGTAACTTGAGTATCAAGTTAATTACAAACACAACTATCAAAATTCTAAGTTGGAACTGTTAGGGTTTTTTACTTAAAGATACTAGAGATCATCTTTGGCACCTTAACTCCATGCACACTCCAGAGATAATCTTCCTCTGTGAAACAAAAATAAATGATGATAGAATCATTAGCCTAACAAATTTCCTTTGTTTCCCTAATAAGAGATATGTCCCTTTTGTTGGTCAAGATGGAGGTATAATTCTACTATGGAAAGATGTATTTGAGGTGGATATAGTTAATACTTCCACTAACATGATCCATGCAATTGTGAATAACGATCCTTCTAAGGGAGAGTGGTTTCTCTCTTCTATCTATGGCACACCTTATAGAGAAGGACAACCCAATTTCTGGCAGTATATAAATAATCTCAGTACCTCAGTATCCATTCCCTGGGTTCTTATTGGGGATCTGAATATCACCATGGATATGTCTGAAAGAAACACAAGCAGTAATCTAACTTCTCCAGAAGTTTCTTGAGCTTACTAAAAAATATGATCTTCAAGATATGGGATTTAGGGGTAACCCTTTTACTTGGTTTAGTAATAGTCATGGAACTGGAAATATAAAATCTAGACTAGATAGATCCTTAACAAATAGTGAATTGACTCTAAGTTACTCTGATGCTAGTTTAACTCAGTTATCACAACTAGGATCTGATCATTCTCCCATTTTATTATCTCTCTATAATAATTCCTTTGTTACAGGAAGAAGCTAGAAATTTTTTGAGCATTGGCTCCAGAATGAAACTTGTATAAATGAAATAGAAAATGCTTGGAAATCTAATAATGCAGGGTCTGCAGCTTATATACTTAATGATAAACAGTCTAACACTAGACATGTGTTATCTATTTGGAGCAAAAACACTTTTGGGTATATTAAGGAAAGAGTCAAAGATCTGCAAGAACAAATGACACAACTTCAATCTAATAAGCTACTGACATATTAGGCAGCAACACTTCACAAGTTCTCAAAATTGAAAAATAAATTGAGGCCCTGAATGAAATTCAAGCAAGCAGCAACAAGCAAAAATACAGAGACCATTTCTATAATGATATGGATAGAAACTCAAAATATTTCCACATAATTAAGAGCAAATCAAAAAAGAATTAGAAACAAAATTTATTCCCTTCAATCCCAAGATGGTTCATGGTGTCAAGACAGAGCTTCTATAGAAGACATACTTGTCTCCCACTTTAAGAAGATCATCTCAACATCAAATTCAGCTGACAGCTTCTATTTTCTTCAGCACATTCCTACCTGCATCTCAGATCAATACAATGAACTGTTAATTGTCATTCCTTCTGAATAATAAATTCACAGTGGATTGATGAGTATAGAACCATGGACAGCTCCAGGTCCTGATGGATTTCCACCAGGTTTACCAAACACTATGGAAAGTAGTAAAAGAAGACATCTTCAAGGTAGTAAGATCTTTTTTCTCATCTGGTTTTCTTCTAAAGAAACTCAATAATACAAGGATTACTTTGATTCCAAAATCAGTAACTGCTCATAAATCAGAAGACTACAGGCCTATTACCCTTTGCAACACGGTCTACAAGCTGATATCCAAGATCATTGCTTTAAGACTCAAGAAGCACCTGGTGAATATCATTTCCCAATGCAATCTTCTTATGTGCCAGGCAAACTTATTTCTGAGAACATTTTCTTAGTCCAAGAACTAGTAAAAGCAATAAAGAAAAAGAAAGAAAAATATGGTCATCTTGTCCTAAAAATGGACATGTCAAAAGCATTCGACAGATTAGAGTGGGATCTCCCCATTGAAGTCTTAAGAAAATTTGGTTTTAGTAAAAAGCTCTGCCAGCTGGTACACCAATGCATAAGTACAACTTAAGTGGAGATCATGATAAATGGCTCACCTACAAAATCTTTTAAACCAACAAGAGCAATTAGGCAAGGAGATACTTTGTATCCTTACCTATTCATCTTAGCCATGGAAGCTTTCTCAAGGTACATGAATCATTGTGAACTTACAAAACAGTTAACATGCATGAAGATATCAAGATCAGCTCCAAAGATAAACGATCTTTTAATTGCAGATGACTGCCTTCTCTTCTGCAAAGCTAATCTTGTCCAAGTCAAAAAGCTGTTGCAAGTAATTGAAGATTTCAGTGCTTGCTCAGGGCAACTTATAAACTTCCACAAGTCTGCAGTTTTTTCTCCAAAAACATGAATTCTTCTGTGTGTCAAACAATCAGTGGCATTCTTCAAGTAATACAACTTGATATTAGAGATGAGAAATACTTAGGTTTTCCCTTCTTTGTTGGCAGACATAAGAGAATTCCTTTTCAGTGCTCAAAGATAAAATGGAATCAAGACTAACAAGATGGATATGCAAAAACATGTCTGAGGCAGACAGATCTGTTATGATCAGGAATGTGACCAATGCAATTCCCGTGCATCACATGTGTAGCTTCAAGTTACCAGATGCTACTATCAATAAGATGAATTCAGTAAATCAAAAGTTCTGGAGAAACAAGAAGACAAATAAAGGTAAACACTTTATCTGATGGAGAGAAGTGAATGAACCAAAAGAGGAGGGAGGACTTGGTTTCAGAGATTTGGAACTTTTTAACATAGCTCTACTTGCTAACTCTGCATGGAAACTGTGCACTGATACTACTTCAACTTGCGCACAATCTCTACAGGCTAAATATTTTCCAGATGAAGATGTTTTCAATCACAAAAAGCTTAACAATGAAACTTGTCTTGGAAAAGCATTAGCAGTGAGCTATTTTTAATTAAAAAATACAGTTGCTGATCTCTTGGTAATGGTCGCGAGATTCAAATTTGAAAGCAAAGATGGATTTCTGAGCTTGAAGGTCCACTTATTCCAAAATCTGGTGTTACTGATCATCTCAATTATATACATGTTCAACAGTTATTTTATCACATCACAGGTGGCTGGAATCATCAACTTATCTTCTACTTGTTCGACATGGACACTACAAGATTTATCCTGAATATTTCCATTCATCATCAATATGAAGATAAAATGATCTGGACACTAGAGAAAAATGGTTGCTTCTCTGTAAAATCTGCTTACAGGAAGATATTTGAAGAGAAAAACTCAAATCACTTAGTGGGTCAGAGAATGCAAGCTATTTTTAAAAGATTGTGGAAGCTTCCAGTCTTACCAAGAATTAACCAGTTCTTATGGAAATGTGTTCAAGACATTTTACCCACGAGAGACAAACTGTGGCATTTAACACAGACTGAAGATAAAAGTTGTCCTTTATGTGTCTCTTCTGAAGAAACATCAACTCAATGTATCTTGGATTGTGATACAACGAAAAGAGTCTGGTTTGCCACTTTGGGTGTTCAACCACAAGCTAATATCAACTTACGTGACTGGATCTGCCAGCTTATACAAAGCATTGCCAGTAAACAAGTGTAGCTAAAAGAAGTTTGTATGATAAGCATTGTCGCGTGGTGCATATGGAATGAGCGATGCGACTAAGTGTTCAAGAATAAGAATGTTTCACCTGGCACAATTATATATCGTTGCAGAAAAGAACTCTCTGAACTACACATCATACCTCTTTCTTCCAGAATATCACATGGACAAGACCGAACTTACCTTCATTGGTCTCCCTCTTTAAGGGGTTCTTATAAGATTAATTGTGATGGCTCTTTTTTAAATTCAAATAATACTAGAGGAATTGGCCTAACTATTCGCGATTTCGCAGGTGATCACCGAGGTTCAAAGTGCATCTATCTAGCTAATGTAACAAGTGTGGAGCAAGGAGAAGCTAGAGGGTTGTGGGAAGCAGTATGTTGGGAAAAAGACTTACACTTGGAGAATGTGAAGTTTGAACTGGACTCAAGACTTGTAGTTGATGCAGTGAATAAGGATACTTTTAGTATAGATTTAAGAATTCGCAATTTAGTTTTAGACATTAAGTTGTATTTTAGAGTTTTTAATTCTTGGCATTGTGTATACGTGGATGTGCCTAAAGAGAAAAATAAAGCAGCAGATATACTATTTAAATCTGCTCGAATAGAAAAACTTTGTGGAGTTTGGTTTTTAGAACCTCCTGTTTACATCATGAATCAATCGCATGAGGATATGAAATATGTAAACACCACAATTTAAGCAATAAAATTTTCCAGTTTAAAAAAAACAAAAAAAAAAAAAGACAAAACAACCAGCAACAACGTTAGAGGAATCCGATCCCCAACTCTCCTTGCGCAGAAACAACTTCTTCCACTTATCAGCGACCAAAATTTCCTTGCACTCTGCAGAGAACTCGTCAATTTCCACGCACGAAATGCCAAGATGAATACTATCTTGGTAATTAACAGTTTTATTAGTTTTCTTGTAGCAATCAAAAATTCTCCAAAAGAAAAAATGGCTCAGAAGTTTATTGATTCGCCTCCAAATCAGTACTCCAGGGAGGTGTATCTTTAACACATTGACAGAGCCATAATTTCAAATGAGGGGGCAATGTTTTTAAAACCAGACCGGACATCGAACCAATAAAATTACTGGGTTAGGGTTAAATGGGTCAACCAGTGGTTCAACGGGGTCACTGGGTCAAATATATAAAAAGATTATCTAATCTTACCTAAATAAATTTGAACTTAATTCAAAATCTTATCTAAATAAGCCGGATACTATTAAGTAAAATGAAATACGATGGCAATGGTTAGTAATTTTCTAAGTTATGTAAGGACGTTAAAATAAAATAACAAACCTAATTCTGATTCACTCACATAACTACCTCTACAATCACTTACTTTCTTTTTCACCCTCTCTTAAACATACAGTACCATCGTTTATGGATCTGAAGCATAAACAAAGCAAACAATAACTCATCATATATAAAACCATCTCTCTTAATTGATTTCGCAGTGGATCTGATACAAAATGGATGTGATTAATACATCTTTTGATTTCCTAAGATACTGGGCTGCCGCCTCTATATTTTCCTTTCTCCTCAATATCTTTCTGTTACTTTCTTCTTTTATGTTTGTTTGCACGGTGAAAGCTCCATCATTTCTCTGTGATATATACAAGTAGCACTAGTCTACAAGATCAATCTTTTAGCTCAAGTTGATTATGATTTTTGTTTGGGAGAATTTATAAAGTACCCCGTTTTATTGATCCCGTTTTTTTGTTCTTCTCGTTTTTTACAAATTTTCTAAAATGCCCCAACTGTTTAGTTTTCCTTCCTGGTTAGTTAACACTAGTTTACTTTTTTTAAAGTTTACTTCTTTACCCTTTACTTGTTAGTACGTTTACCTTCTACATCATTTTCCAACTTGTCGAGCTCGGTTCAGGATCGTGTCATTATTTTCAGGTTCGTTTCATCATTCCCTAAAAGGATTCATCATTTTCAAGTGTCTTGGGGTTTTTGGTTGGTGGAGAATCAATCTTCTACAATATTTTTCAGGTTAGTCGAGCCCGGTTCATGGTCGTTACACCACTTTCAGGTTCGTCGAGCCTAGTTCAGGATCGTTACACCCTCTTTCAGGATCGTCGAATTATTTATCCTCTCTACCATGGAGATGTAGTTCATGGGTAAATAGGACTTTTAATTGGAAAGATAACTGCCACCTAGCACTTAACTGAATGGAATTTACCTTTTGAATAAAACGGTGTACTTTAGAAAATTTATAAAAAACGGGGGTACTTTTGAAGTGTACATTTCAAAACAGGGGTACTTTATAAAATGTTGCTTGGGAGAATTTATAAAGTACCCCAGTTTTATTGACCTCGTTTTTTTGTTACCCCCGTTTTTTACAAATTTTCTAAAGTGCCCCAACTGTTTAGTTTTCCATCCTAGTTAGTTAACACTAGTTTACTTTCTTTAAAGTTTACTTCTTTACCCGTTACTTGTTAGTACGTTTACCTTCTACATCATTTTCCAATTTGTCGAGCTCGGTTCAGGATCGTGTCATCATTTTCAGGTTCGTTTCATCGTTCCCTGAAAGGGTTCATCACTCCCAAGTGTCTTGGGGTTTTTGGTTGATGGAGAATCAATCTTCTACAATATTTTTCAGGTTAGTCAAGCCCGGTTCATGGTCGTTACACCACTTTCAGGTTCGTCGAGCCTAGTTCAGGATCGTTACACGCTCTTTCAGGATCGTCGAATTATTTATCCTCTCTACCAAGGAGATGTAGTTCAGGGGTAAATAGGACTTTTAATTGGAAAGATAACTGCCACCTAGCACTTAACTGAATGGGGTTTACCTTTTGAATAAAACGGGGTACTTTAGAAAATTTATAAAAAACGGGAATACTTTTGAAGTGTACATTTCAAAACAGGGGTGATTTATAAAATGTCCCTTTTTGCTTCATGTGGATGAGAATTGATCCATATGGAAACATGATCGCTAACAATTATAATAAGAAAAAATTTGGATTAGCAATGCTACCGGGTGAACCTGGAAAAACCCAACTAGGTCGGCTGGGTTACCGGTTAAACTGGTTCACTGGATTTTATGACAGATTAGTGGATCAAGGGTGACCCAACCCATTTTTTCTACTGATTCACCGTTTTATTGGTTGAACTGGCCGGTCCGGTCTGGTTTTCAAAACAACCGGGGGCTAAAAAAAATTCCAAAGTGAACAACAGTAGTAAGAAGCCTATGGTTTTGCTAAAAAAAGTTGTTCTCAACGGACTAATAACGCTTTTGGTCCTGCCAATTCTATCACTTAGCTAACATGTCACGCATGTAAATTAACGTAGTAGCAATAAACTGTTCAGTCCATATAGTCTCAAAAGGAACAAACAATTGTAAGATAGTTACTGCGCAACAAAGAAGTAACTTCAACAACAAAAAAAAGTGGTGGAAAACAGCATATATGCCAGCAACATAGTTCCATGAGGGAACAATCACTTAAGATCTTTCCTTCTATATAAATTGTACAGTGAGATACTGAAAGATATATAAACTGTACAATGAGATACTCAAAGACGGCATTTGGAGAGTTTAAGAGAGTTGGCCAAAAACAACTAGCAGGTTAAGGATCCACCATCAGCCGATGCCGACCCCCAGGAAAACTACATTTAAATGTATGAAACTAGGAGTGCCCCTTGAGTAACTAGTAGGCTTTCAAATTAGAATTGAATACAAGCATTTTTAACTACACCCTGGCTAAAAAGAAGATAATGCTTATGAACTGATCTATTCAAAGGCCTAGTCATGTAGAACGCCCTAAACCGAACGCTTCCCATCACAAATTTTTCCTTGGGAAAAAGATAAATTGAGTCTTAACCTGCTAAATCAAGTGAAGTCTTGTATAACATCAAAATTGAGATTCACCCTTCAAACGGCACACCTATATGACTGTATCTACTCTCTGTAGTTCAACCTCATTATTTAAGCATCACGGGTACACATTATTGGGAACTCTCAAACAAAATAACTTTAAACTCTTAATGAAATCAAATCCAAACAAAAATCGAAATCCTGGAAAAGGGTAACATTTTTAAGAACCTGTTTGGTACAGTTTTTAAAAACAGTTTTTTATTGTTTTAAAAATATACCCTTTTATCATTGTTTTCATTTTCTAAAAATTATTTGGTAGGATAAAAAATGTTTTTGAAAACCTAGGAAAATCAACTAAATCAGATCAAATGTAAAGATTCGTCTAAGAGATAGTGATACTGGCCATGACTCTCTTGCAGTCATTCCCCCGGTCTCTTACTTTGTTCTGAAAAGAAAAAAAAAAAGAAAAAAAAAACACATAAAACAATAATTTGTTGTTTTCATTTTTCCCCTTTTTCTTGTTTTCAAAAACAGAAACAAATGGAAAATATTTTCTGAAAATGTCCCTACCAAACGAGTTTTCTCCTGTTTTCTCTGTTCTTAAAAACATAAAACTGTTTTCAAAAACTATAACAAACATGCTCTAAGTTATTCCAGATTCTGTAAGACCTAATTGAGTAAAGTGAAAGAAAACAAAACAATAATTATTTAGGTCATGGACTAAAATCCCGTGCTTGGTGGACTAAATTGATTAAACTTGATGGACTACCTTGGTGACGTTTTGTAGAAAAAGGATGGGGGCTACAACCAGGTTTAGTCAACCCATGGTTATGCCCATGCCTTAACAAGACCCTTTTGAATTACAAAGGTCCAACCCAAGTTCCAATCATTGTAAGTAACTCATGTGTCAACACAAAAATAGGAGAACTAATACCATTTGCAGCACCAAGGACCTCACCTCTATGATCCCTTGTTACAGCCCCCAAGCCACCATACTGCTCTCTCACATGTGTTTATCATGGTTTCATCTTATTCAGGTCCTAACAAAGTACACACAATAAATTATGGTTTCTAATAAATGTATTCCACCTGCCACCTCTTCATGAACCATCTATTCTACATGTTATCCTCCACTTTATGAAGGGAACAAACCATTTTAAATCAAAATTCTTACATAATGAGTAAACCAATCTGATCGTGCACCAGAACCCATCAGAACTCTGCAGTTAAGCATGCTTGGGAGAGGGTAGTATTAAGATGGGTGACCTCTTGGGAAGTCCTCGTGTTGATTACCTTTTGGGAAACTTTGAATCTTTTGGGAGGAAAGAGAGTCTATGCAGATCGGTGATAAAACTGAGTCAAATCAGTGTTCAAATCGTCGATACTCATCCATGAAATTCTGATTCAATCTCTTAATTCTGATTCAATCTATGTTATTTCATCCCAATTTTCTTATTCCTTTCGCTAATTGTCTATCCAGAGTCTCTTTTAGGATTTTTAAATTTTATTTTTGTAATCTCTAGCTTTATCTTCTAGATCTTTCAATTTTTCTGAATCTTTCTGATCCATATTTTCCTCTATTCTTTCTACCTCTATCAACGTTTCTTATTACGAGTCCTAATTCTTTCTTCTTTTTTTCGATTTAGGGTCTTTCTGTTCTTTTTTTTCCCTTGTTTATTTTTACTCAGTTATGATTTTTTGGCTTTCACAGTAGTTATTTATTTTCACCTTTGGTTTACAAGGATAGGGAAGTCTTGTAGTTCCTGCTTGTAATTCTTGTAATTACGTTTTTTTTGCTTAATAAACTATTGGACTTAGCAAAAAAAAAATTAGGGTCTTTCTGAATCTTTCCAAATCCTCTATTTCATCTTTCTTTATCAATTTTCATATCTTTTTCATATTATATTGTTTTGCTTTCTCTAAATCATGAACAAATTAGAATACCTATTGTTGATATGTTGTTTTTTATTTTCCTTGTTCTGCAGGGAAAGAATTGTTGGAGTAATTTCTCGGTGGAGGCCATCTCAGGTCAGTGACTCGGGAACGAGATTTAGGGGGAAGCTAAAGTACATGTTACCTTCCCTTCTCCAAGGCGGTGATATTTCTACTAGACCAAGAAAGGAATCCCTAGGTTCATAGGATTACAACAACATTTGCTTATCTTCTAAGGATTTTCAGAAAAAGGGTCATCATTCCTTTCTCTTGGTGTTTGGAGTTGGGGATGACGTACAAAATAGAAGATTGCATCAAGCTTACATCTAATGTCAGAGACAATCTTTCTCCCGCTATAGGTAATACCGACTCTTTTCAACAGGTGACAGTAAAATGCAGTACTTGCGTACTCTTAGCTGCAGGAAAATCACCTGTATATATCCTAGAGTTCCCTATTGTAAGGAGGAAAATATCATATTCATACAAGTGGCAGCTAACCAGCTTTTTTTTTTTTTTCAAATAAACCTCCATGCAACACTTTAAATAATAATCATTCTCTGCAGAATCCTCATAGTTTCTTACACTTGGCATTATTTCACTATTTGCATGCAATGAGATCACTTATAAAAACAATACTTACTTCACACTATCTCACTCTTCTCTTAAAAACAAACATCAGAAAACTATAATTTGTAAAAGAAACTTATTGTGCACAAACCACAAAAATATTTCCATTCTTACTCTTATACTCATTGGAAAAATATCAAATATCCCAACTGAGAATTACTTAGCACACCTTAATGAAATTCTAGAAGATCAAGTTCAACCTTTATCAAATTCTTTTAGGTACTATGCTGAATTCCTTAGAGATACTGCCAACCTAATTGATAAGGGTCGATTTACTAGAGTTATTGTTAAACTGTTTAAAGAAATCAAGAAAAGAGATGACCCAAAAGGCTTGAAGATTGGAGAAATGCTTTTTGCTCTAAATAATGCTTGGCAACCAACTGGTCGTCTTATTATTCAAAAAACTGTTGATCCAAAAATCTTCATTATCAGGTTCACAAATGCTAGTGATTTTGCAGCAGCAATCTACTCAATACCAAACAGAGTTCATGATAAACTCCTTACAATGCGCATGTGGAGCAGTACCCAAAGAATTGAAGATATAGACTTTACAGCTCAAGATTTCTGGATAAGATTTGAGTTGAGAGGAGATTTGGTGGAGAGAGGATATGCAGCAGGCAAAGTAGCATAGAAAGTTGGCAAAGCTCTCACTCTAATTGGTCCTGTTAATGAAAAAGGAGAATATCAAGCTCATGTTATACCCGATTTGACTAGAGCTTTGGTGCATCAAGTTAAGATTATCATTCTGGATGGAGAAGATAGGGAAACAATCAAAATAAAGATTTTCTTCATGGTCATCCCACATGGAACTTGTAGAAAATGATGGAATGTTGATGGTGAGCACTCAGATGAGAAATGCATACCAAGAATTGCTGAGTACAAGAGGAATATGCCAAAAGTCTATGTCTACATACGAGATAGAGAAATCCCAGAAACCAATAATCAAGATGCTGAAAGAAATGAGAGATCTAAAAATCTAGCAAATGCTGCTGCAAGTCTAAGAATTTATGAAAGTGAAATTGACAGAGTAGATTTCCAAACCAGAGGCACCAAAAGAAGAAGAATTGAAGCTGATCCATCTACTGAGCTTGAGGAGGTAGCAAGTAACTGTCAATGGGTACCCATTACCCGGACTCGGATCCGGTTCCGGGAGAATAGGATCCGGTTTCGGGTCCTAAAATTGGACCCACTAACCAATTAGGACCCGACGGGTAATTATCCGATTAGACCCGTTAATAAACGGTTCCAGACGGGTCCTACCCGGCGGGTACCCGCGGGTAACCAGGTATTTGTGTAAAGGGGTAATTTAGTAAATTTATATGGAAAATCAGGTCATATATAAACACTTTACAATTTTGTAGAAAGCAAATCTAGTTCCGGCCTTCTACTCTTCTTCCTACGGCCGCAACTCTTTCTACTGAGTACAAAATCTGCAAGTGTTCAACTAATTTTACTTCTTTTCTCAAAAATTTTCACTTAACATTAGTCCAAGGCATGTCCTGCTAGCAATTACTAGCCTATTGCTGCTGCTTCCCGTTACTATAGTAGAAGAAGTGTAGAACCCTACCTCAGATTTGTAAAGGTAATTCATTATTTTCTCTCTGACCTAATAATTTCTAAGCATGTCATCTAATTCTGTTTTGTATTAAGGAGTGATATTGTTAGTTAATACTACGGGTGATGACGAGTTTCAGTATTTTGTATTCAATCTGAATTTAGGATTCTTATAGAATTTGGGGTTTTCCCAAATTTTGTTCCCAGTCTATTTCTGTCTAATCCAATAGTTTGATGATGAAATATGGTCTTGATATTGGAAAATCCATGCATTTTCTTTTTTTTACGAGGATCCCAAATTGATTCTGTTAGATTTGGTATTACGTCTCCTAAATTCTAATTTGATGGCGACATACACAAACAACATCGATAATTTGCCACCAAAAAACACCAGCATACACTCAAAACTTATAACAAGCAAGTATTTTTAGTCACTTCTCTTCTTGTTTACCATCCACATTCATTTCTTCTAGCTAGAGCTTCTTCTACTGTTAAGCAACCGTTCCCTAGCTAGTCATACCACTCTAAGAACTAGTAAGTTTCATCAGCAAATCACTTAGTTAAATTTTTCATTTGTATTTTGTTTGTACAATGATTCTTGAACTTATGCTTCAAATGATTTTAATTACTCTGTTTGGTAACTTTGGTTAATTTTTCTTTTTGTTTTTGAATTTTGGGAATATTCAGTGGGTGACACTAACAACGTTGAGTCTACTACTAAGACGGTGCTCGTCGATGAAATTCCATTCCCTCAAAACATTACCACAGTGACTTCTGCAAAACAATTGCCTATGTTGGGACAAGGTATGCACCATCGCTTGTAGTTCACAGTTTGTCGATTTCCTGTAAAATTTCTCAAACATCTTCTGAGAAAAAAATTGATAAGTGACAACAATTTCATTTGGGCCTAGTTTATGAAGTTTGCAAAGGTAAATGGGCTGTTTAGGCTTGCATCTAGATTTGGCACACTTTTGCTTTTTCTCATGCGTCCAATTATTTGGCACACTTCTGTTACGTAACACCACGACATTATACAGAGGGTCGTTCAAGTTTAATCATTTGCTTATGTTTGAATATTTACCTTAATGGAACTTGGTTTCTGATCTTTGAATTGTAAGTCTTCTTACTGCATTTACAAGTCTATAATGATATTGCATTCCATCTTATCAACTGCATTCATCCCTCTTGCATTCCAGGTAATAATTTTAGGATACATTAATCAAACTCAATTCCACAGAGATGGCAATTTCTTTTTGTTGTACCTGTTCTTGTTCACCAGAATTTACTAAGTTCATCTCATGTCTTACCACAATCTCCGCAAAAATCTGTTGGACTTGTTGAGTTTTGCCAGAATGTTGTGCTCCCAAATTGCAGCTTAATTCCATAAGTAGTTTTCATTGCACATTGGATAACAGATATAGTGCTGTTTGGATTCTTCTGTAATAGGCTTGTCTTTACGTAATGTATTTCCTTAAACTTGGTAGAGAATGTGATTTAGTGATAATAACTTTGAGGTGGTTTCTGAATTGGGAAAAATTGGGAATATGATTAACTGTTTTTGTTTCTCTTGCAGGAACAATTGGGAATATGATGGTGAAATATTTAGTGAACTGGTTGGAACTTGGAACTTCTTTTTGGTATATATAGGCATAGCCAAAGAACATGCGAAGTGCGAACTACATCCTTCTTTTTTGTATATGTACTTGTGAAGGAAACGCATTTATCTTTTGGGGCTTCTACACTTTATAGAATGATATGTCTGTCAACGTTTGTGGTTACAATACGACAGATTATATTAGCCATTAGGGCTGGCGTTACTTGTAGTTATCGGCTAAAAAAATGTTTGACAACTTTTGTATTTATCATATATAATGGAAGATTCTTACTTATAGCTAGGAAAGTAACTTTGATTTTCCTAAACTAAGGATTCTAGGCTCAAATTTACTCTATTCTGTATGTATGTTAATTTTTCAGTAGTCAGGAGCCATAAAAATGGGAAGTCATATAAGTTTGTTGTTTACCCGATGGGTACCCGGACCCGGTAATTACCCATGACCTTTACCGGGTCCGGTTCTGGGCCAACATATTATGGAACCGGCCCCGGAACCGACGCTGATATGTCGGGTCCGGTTCTGGGCCATGTATTACCCGAGAGGACCCGGACCCGTTTACAACCCTATCATAAACCATCCAAAAGAGTTTGACAACACTGACAAAGAAAGATCTGAAAAAACTGGTGGTTGTACTGACAGTAATGAAACCAGAGGAGAGGCAGGAAAAAATAAAAATATGGGAGTTATAAAAGATAGAAGATCAGCTGGTGTCTGCATGAACAACTTGTCACAGGATGAACAAAGAAGGATTAAAGGAAAAAGTATAGTATCATGAGAAAGCAGTGATAGTCACAAAGAAATTAAGCAAAAAAAGAAACAAAAGAATTGGTTTAGAATGCTGAGTCAATATGCTGGTCTGTGAGGAAAAAAGAGTATTGTTATTAATGAACCAGTGAGTGATAAAGAAGAAGGGATAAATAATGAATGGATGATGATAGATGATAATATGGGTGTGCTTAGAGAGGGTGCAGAACCAGCTTTGATGCAACTATCCAGACAAAGTGATCTAAGTAATAAAGAGATATAAAATATTGCTTGTGAAAGTGAAGAAGATAAACTTTGTTGGAGCATTATTGAAGCTGAAGCTGAGAACAGAACTAGCACAGAGCAAGTGATGGCCAACACTGAAGTTATTGATGCCAATTCTATCCGTATGGAACATGCTCCACCAAATGAGGTATTTCTTATTAAAAACTTTAAAACCCAGCATGATAACTAGATTTCAAATTTATCTTCCATATCAAAATAATATGCTAGCATATTTTTATCTCTTTTTATAACTTCATTCTCTTTAAAATCTATAGAATCAAATGCAAAAAAAAATTCTTTTCAACAACATATATGCATGTACTTTTTTTACCTGTTTTTGTTCCTCAAAAATGGCATGAATAGTTTCTTCCCATGGTACAATAAATTATTGTTCTCTTATATGGAGATGGATGATATATCCTATGGTTATGACTTCAAAGTTTTATTATGGAACCTGTAGGGTATTAGATCTGAGTTAAAACAAGATCACCTAAACCGTCTCAATAAAACTCATAACCTATACATGATTTTCTTATCTGAGACTAAAGTTAAGATGTAATGTGTAGACAAATGCATGACAAAAATGAAAATGAAAGATTGGTTTATTATCCCTTCCATTGGTAGATCATGAGGTTTTGTTATTGCTTGGTGAAAAAGCGGGGGTCTAACAATCACACCCAATATTTCGCTTAGCAATCTGTATAGACAAACTCCAATATACTTTCTAGAGAATCAACTAGACAGTCAGACTCAATCTAGACAAAAAGTATATCAAAGAGTTTTTATCTCTATCTCTCGATTTAAATCTTACTCAAGCAAACTGCAAGTCTCAATTTAAATACAAGAGAGATAAACTTGGATGGTACCAAAGACCAATATCCAAGTGTCAATCAATTTAAATCAACAACCAAAAGGTCAGATATTCTAATTGATTGAACAACGCATAATCTGTATTATTTCAATTATATAAACAAATATAATGCGGAAAAGAAATAACACAAACATTAGAAATTTTGTTAACGAGGAAACCGCAAATGCAGAAAAACCCCGGGACCTAGTCCAGATTGAACATACACTATATTAAGCCGCTACAGACACTAGCCTACACCAAATTAACTTCGGTCTGGACTGTAGTTGAACCCCAACCAATCTCACACTTATCCAAGGTACAATTATGCTCCTACGTCTCTGATCCCAGCAGGATACTACGTACTTGATTCCATTAGATGATCTCACCCACAACTAAGAGTTGCTACGACCCAAAGTCGAAGACTTTAATAAACAAATCTGTATCACACAAAAAAGTCTATGGTAATAGATAAATCCGTATCCCACGAATATACCTACGAGTTTTGTTCCGCCTTTTGATAAATCAAGGTGAACATGAACTAATTGATAAACTGGTCTTATATTCCCGAAGAACAACCTAGTATTATCAATCACCTCACAATAGTCTTAATCGACGCAGCGAAAAAAGATATTGTGGAATCACTAACAATGAGACGAAGATGTTTGTGATTACTTTTTATCTTCCCTATCGGAGATAGAAATCTCAAGCCAATTATTACAATTGTACTCGTACGATAGAAACAGCGAGATCAGATCACACAACTACAAGAAAAGTAGTATCGGTCTGGCTTCACAATCCCAATGAAGTCTTAAGTCGTTAACCTGGTTTAGAAGAAGAAACCAAAGGTTAAAGGAGAATCGACTCTAGCTTAGCACAATTAGTATCACACAAAATGTGTGGGATTAGTTTTCCCAGTTGCTAGAGTTCTCCCTTATATAGTCTTTCAAATCAGGATTTGCAATCAATGTTAGCTTAGTAACAAAGCATTCAACATTCACCGTCAGATGAAAACCTGATTTAGATTCAAGCTAATATTTATCAACCGTTAGATCGAAAACATAGCTTGTTATACACAAATGAAATGCACGTTCTTGGTCTTGTGTAACCGTACCCAAACTTGTACATTAGTTGGTTCAACAATAGTTAACCAAATGGTTAGCCATATGATCACTTTCATATCAACCATATTCTTCTTCACCATAACTAGTTCGAATGACTCAAATGAACTAGTTAGAGAGTTGTTCAATTGCAAGGAAATCTCATGTACTACACAAGACACAATTGAAAGAAAAAAGATTTGATTCACATGAATCGGTTCATGAACTCTATAGCCACGGTTTGCAGTTGCATTCCTTAGTTTATAAAGATAAGTTCAATAAACATCGTTTTTAGACATAACCTACTCAAGTTCGCGGACTGGGTTCGCGGACTTAAATTCCCGGATGGAGTTCACAAACTCCAGCATAAATTCTCGGGTTTGAGAACTTCGCCAGTTCGCGGACTGGGTTCGCGGACATAGCTCACGCACTTCTCCGGTTCACTTGATCAACAAAGTTCGCAAACTTCAGTTCAAGCAATAAGTACTTATACATATATGTGTTTCCACAACAGTGCTTATATCCTCCAAATGGTTATATAGTCTAAACTCTCATTCAATCATTGAAACATTCTCAGAGGACGTTATATAGTTGTTATTCACAGACCATTTTTCGTCAGACCAATTTTCAAAGTGATTGAAACATAACATGACTTTCGTCACTAGGTAAAGATGAACTTGGCTAAAGAGAAAGCTTTACCAACACATATTTCGAGAAATAGATAGGCGAGGTAAACTCGGATTGAAATACCAAATGTGTATAAGCTAAGTCCATATAGAAAAACGACTTTTGTCTCAAGATAAAAGATAAATAGACTTTTGAGTGATAGATAAGTTCAAGTCTCCACATACCTTTTAGTAGATGAAGATCCACCAGTTCCTTGAGTAGTCCTTCGTCTTGTATGATGATTGCCATGGAGTTTTTGAGCTCAACTACACTTTCTATCCTAGTCTGACACCTTATCTATAGTAGACTAGAAAGGGTTATTTGGTGTTTGATACTTATATTTTGACCAACATTAGTATTTGGTCTAACTTTTGTCCAAGTTAGGGTTTGGTACTTGGAATGGACGTTGACCTGTGTTGACAGTCTTTGACCAAATTTTAATTAATTTTATAAAATTGAATATACTAGTTTACAGATATACCCTTGATGTGGGCAGTAGATCCAACGACTATAACAATACCATTTAGGCTAGGGTCCAGATTTACGAGATCACTTACCCTAATTCTTCTTCCCCTCCACGACTGCTACTACTGCATCTGATAACTCCCATTAATGAATACTTCAAAGGTGAAAAATCTCCCTTACATAGTGACCACCAAATTTACTTCTCTGTATGCAAGGATAAGTAAAATGTGTCCCTTTTTATGCTAACGAATAGGAGCAGAAACAAAATTTTGATATGAAATCCAAATATTAATTCTCAATCTCCCACTAAAAGGGATTGTCAAAATCCTAGATCCAATTTTCAATTCTCTATGAAATCTTGATATGCTTACATATGACAGGAAATGTACGACATGATGATGAATATGATTAGGAAAATCTAGTGTCAATTAATGATTTTGATTAGTGTAGAATCAAATTGGTATGGTTAGTAATGCTAACCTAAAAATATGTACCAGTAGTCCTATGTCTATCACTGTTTGTTCTCGGTACCACCTTCTTTGCGAAATCATCTACTTTGATCAGTCAATCGTCGATCTCGAAAGGCCAAAAGAATTATAATCAACACCATCTGTACTCCTATGGGAACAATAACATGAAGCAGATTCATGGGGTAAGTACTGTTAGGTTAGATTTGGAGATTAAGTTGTGCGTATATACTTTTGAAACCAGATCTTGGTTTGAAGAAAAAATTGGGTGGAGGGAAGAAGGAGAAGTACAGCGAGAGAGAGAGTTTTGGTGGTGGGGCGGCGAGTGATAGTGAGGATGGAAAGATAGGTTTAGGTTATTAGGTAAATTAATTGTAAAATGATGGGCACGACAGTAAACTCGTTTATTTTTAGATTTTATTTTTATTTTTTTTATAATTACTAAACAAAAGTCAAGACTTAACTAAGTCAACGCAGGTCAACGTCCATTCCAAGTACAAATTTCTAAATTGGACAAAAGTTAGACCAAATACTAATGTTGGACAAAATATAAGTACCAAACACCAAATAACCCGACTAGAAATCAAGACTTATAGTTTTGATCACTAACATTGACAAACATGCTTGAGATAGCAACGCATGCGAGTTCGACCGAGCAATGCTCTAACAATCTCCCCCTTTGTCAATTTAGTGACAAAACTATCAATACATATGGAATACAAAAAATATATAAATAAACTTTTGTAACTCCTATTCCACATGCCTAATCTTCAACATTACTTGAAATCTTCGTCACTTCCAAGTACTCCAATGATCCCAAAGGTTGTAAGTTTAGCATCATTGTTGTTGAAAATCCGTAGCTATAACCACGAGAAAACAAGAGTTCTCAATCATTGTTATATAGTGTCATAGTATCATTACACAGCGTCAAAGTTCAATTGTATCACAACTTTAACAACAATACTATGGTGATATGTCACCCCCCCCCCTAGTCAATACTCCATCTCACATGGAAACTACTCCCCCTTACATAATGATCCGAAAACCATATGTATTTGTAGTGTGAACTACATATTAATTCTCCCCCTTTTTGTCAATAAAATTGGCAAAGGTACAAGAACGGGATCCTAATGAAATTTCCAAAAGAGACATTTCATGACCAAAAGAAAGCATATATCATCTTATTTAGATGCAATCATAAATTCGAAGCTAAATGCATTCATCAAGGAGTTTAAAAATACAAGATAACCCCTATAATATTCCACATCCGCCCTCCCCACAAAAATTTGTCAATTAAGCACAAGTTCAAAAGAACTCTCCCCCATATTATGTCATTCCCGAAAGAACAACAAGAGCGACCTTAATTTCAAAAAGAAAAGAAGGATTTCTTTGGACATAACTAATCACATACAAGTATGAATTTGAATCCAAAAATATTCAATTAAATTAATCACAAGAGAACCAATAATTAACTTAATCAGAAATGCTCAACACAAGTAAACTTATGGAGACTTAAAAAACTCAATTAGATTAATCACAAGAAAACCCATAATTAATCTAATTGAAATACACAACCAAACTAATCACAAAAGTAATCAATTTAATTGGTCATGCTCGACACAAAGTATCTCATGGAACAACAATTATGCCAAAACAATGACTCAGTCGATAGAGCTCAACATAAGACACCTTATGGAACAACACAGTATGTACACAAATTGTGGATCGAAGATCGACCTCATACCGTGGAATAATCAAGGACTCATTCTATTTTTCATCACTATTTGCACAATGACATCCAATATACATAATCCTTGAACACAAAAGATTTTAACCTATCTTCCATCAAAAATTGACATAATAGGCTTAACTTTTGTATTTGTCAAAAGTCAATTCATTCTTTCATCAATACATACATATCAACTCACGAACGACTTTACTTTTGACAAGATATGGGACACTCCAATTCACAAACGTAAACACATATATCCCATAACAATATTTCAATATATGAAACCATAAAGATTAATAATGCAAAAATCATCTTCCAAACAAATTTAGAGTTTAAACCAATAAATCTAAAAACATGAAGATGAAAACGTTGGACATAGCTATGTGTAATCACAATAATGGCTATTCCAAACTCTAGTTATTCTTCTAAGAAAAACAAGAAAAATAGAAGATTTATTAGGCATTGTAGATCTTTCTCAGAGAATCTACTGAGAATTCCTTCTCATTATTGAAAAACCCATTGATTATGGGATCGTTCAATTCCTCTAAATCTTCAGAAATATCAGTCAACTCACTAGTTCTCTTTTTAGCTCACACAAGGTGTTCTTGGTTAGAGACAACATTTGTTCATAGTGAGTTATCTTTTCCAAAGAGGAAATGATTTGAGATTTTAAGTCATTTCTCTAGTTGATGAAATCTTTCACCATGCCTCTAAAATCAATATCATAATGACAAACAGACAAGAGACAGTTAGAGGAAGAACCTTGTCCATTGATTGTTGACTTCACTTTCTTTACTCTTGAGGAAGAGATTCCTTCACAAAGATACACATTAAATGCTTCAACTGCATTTCTTTTCGTGATCCCTCTAGTCACAGGAGCCGTGAGTATGTATCTTTTGAACAGAAATGAGAAAGAGAACACACAAGAATATAAACAGATTTATGAACCACCAAACCCTAGAGACATAGAATAAGTCTTTCAGGATTTATTATCCGACTTCCATCTTTTTAGGAGAATATTTTCTTAACAAACATAAGAAACAGACTTACCAAAACAACAACTTGGGCCATTTTTAGTGCAAACCTCATTTTTCCCAAGATAAGCAATGAGGATGCGAACGTCTCTGAAACTAGACAGTGACGTTGTGAGCCAAACGCTCCCCTTGTTTATCATAAGGTGATTTACCAAGGTTTGTTGTATAAACATACTTCCTACCTCTTTTGATTATGGAAGCATTGGTTTTCTGAGACCCATGTTGATTATCCAGATTCATCTTTTGCATGTTCCTTTGCAGTCTGGAAATTCTTTTGTTGTTCCTTTTGAATCTCCAACACGTGCTTTGAACATGATTTTCATTCCACAAAACGAACAAATCAAGGATCCTTTGTCTTGTTGAAGTGCCTTCTGTTTATCACAACTGCCAACCTTTATTTTTCCACGACAAGTAGAAACAATGGGGTTGACAATGTCTGCAATCTTACTTTTAAATCCTAAACCATTTGTATTTCCTAAGGATTTCTGACCAAATAACATTGCTGAGATTTTGTCAGAGCTTCCTGATAATCTTTGTAGATCATCCTTGAGAGTATTAGTCTATTTTTCCTTCAGATCAATGGTTCTAGTGAGTTTATCATTAAGACATTCATCTCAAGATCTTTCACCTGGATTAATGATTCTAGTCTCTTCAATGAAGCTTTTAATTGAAGATTTTCTTGTAGAACCTCTTTATTCAAGAATCTCTGTGCTAGACTCAACTTCTGAATCAGATTTTGAGTATGTGGATGTTTGTGCTACATGAGATGAGGGTTTATCACATCCATCAGACGTATTCAAAACATTGGCACATACGGATTTTTCTTTCTTAGAATCATTAGCAGAAAAAGCTAAAAGTGGATGTTTATCACATCTAATGCTTATTTTTACAAATTCATTGATCCTTTCTGTTAATAATGGGTTATCGAACCATTCACCATTTGAGCAACATTCATCAGCCCGAGACAAGTTAGAGGTTTTACTTGTGTCGGAAACGACATTGAAGGCAATGGTTTGAGCAGAAATTTGATCAAGAATTTTTACCTTTCCAGAAGAAGCATTTTTGGAGAGGGTGTTGAGGTTATTTCCTCTATCGATGGCATGCTTTCTAGAAACATATCTATTGTCTTCAAATACAATTTCTATGATATCCCAGGCATCTTTAGACTTAGTGCAAATAGACACATAGTGCTGAAGATTTGGGGTAATGACCTGTCTGATAGCATTCAATCCGTCAGAGTTTTGCATTGCAGCAAAAGATTCTTCAGGACTGTAACTACCAACATCCTTAGGTAGAGATACATCGCCTTCTGTATTTACCGGAGGATTATATCCCTTAACGACACGTACCTAGGTTCGAAAATCACGTGCTTGAAGAAACACACACATAATAATTTTCCACCATGGGTAGTTTGAGCCATCGAAGACTGGTGGTACGTTAATAGAGATAACATATCTTTCCATAGAGTCAGATCGCTACAAACAAAGACTTGTAAGGTCTTAAACGTGTTTTCCTTATCTGATACCAATTGAAAAAGCGGGGGTCTAACAACCACACCCAATATTTCGCTTAGCAATTTGTATGGACAAACTCCAATATACTTTCTAGAGAATCAACTAGACAGTCAGACTCAATCTAGACAAAAAGTATATCAAAGAGTTTTTATCTCTATCTTTCGATTTAAATCTTACTCAAGCAAACTGCGAGTCTCAATTTAAATACAAGAGAGATAAACTTGGATGGTACCAAAGACCAATATCCAAGTGTCAATCAATTTAAATCAACAACCAAAAGGTCGGATATTCTAATTGATTGAACAACGCACAACCTGTATTATTTCAATTATATAAACAAATATAATGCGGAAAACAAATAACACAAACACTAGAAATTTTGTTAACGAGGAAACCGCAAATGCAGAAAAACCTCGGGACCTAGTCCAGATTGAACATACACTATATTAAGCCGCTACAGACACTAGCCTACACCAAATTATCTTCGGTCTGGACTGTAGTTGAACCCCAACCAATCTCACACTTATCCAAGGTAGAGTTATGCTCTTACGTCTCTGATCCCAGCAGGATACTACGTACTTTTTCCCTTAGATGATCTCACCCACAACTAAGAGTTGCTACGACCCAAAGTCGAAGACTTTAATAAACAAATTTGTATCACACAGAAAAGTCTATTGTAATGGATAAATCCGTCTCCCACGAATATACCTACGAGTTTTGTTACGTCTTTTGATAAATCAAGGTGAACAGGAACTAATTGATAAACTGGTCTTATATTCCCGAACAACAACCTAATATTATCAATCACCTCACAATAGTCTTAATCGACTCAGCGAAAAAATATATTGTGGAATCACAAACGATGAGACGAAGATGTTTGTGATTACTTTTTATCTTGCCTATCGGAGATATAAATCTCAAGCCAATTATTACAATTTTACTCGTACGATAGAAACAACAATACCAGATCACACAACTACAAGAAAAGTAGTATCGGCCTGGCTTCACAATCCCAATGAAGTCTTTAAGTCGTTAACCTGGTTTAAAAGAAGAAACCAAAGGTTAAAGGAGAATCGACTCTAGCTTACCACAACTAGTATCACACATAATGTGTGGGGATTAGTTTTCCCAGTTCCTAGAGTTCTCTCTTATATAGTCTTTCAAATCAGGGTTTGCAATCAATGTTAGCTTAGTAACAAAGCATTCAATATTCACCGTTAGATGAAAACCTGATTTAGATTCAAGCTAATATTTATCAACCGTTAGATCGAAAACATAGCTTGTTATACACAAATGAAATGCATGTTCCTGGTCTTGTGCAACTGTACCCAAAATTGTACATTAGTTGGGTCAACAATAGTTAACCAAATGGTTAGCCATATGATCACTTTCACATCAACCATATTCTTCTTCACCATAACTAGTTCAAATGACTCAAATGAACTAGTTAGAGAGTTTTTTAATTGCAAGGAAATCTCATGTACTACACAAGACACAATTGAAGCAAAAACTATTTGATTTACATGAATCGGTTCATGAACTCTATAGCCACGATTTGAAGTTGCATTCTTTAGTTTATAAAGTTAAGTTCAATAAACATCATTTTTAGACATAACCTACTCAAGTTTGCAGACTGGGTTCGCGGACTTAAGTTTCGGGATGGAGTTCACAAACTCCAGCATAAATTCTCGGGTTTGATAACTTCGCCAGTTCGCGGACTGGGTTCGCGGACTGAGTTCGCGGACTGAGTTCGCGGACTTAGCTCACGCACATCTCCGGTTCACTTGATCAACAAAGTTCGTAAACTTCGGTTCAAGCAATTAGGACTTATACATATATGTGTTTCCACAATAATGCTTATATCCTACAAATGGTTATATAGTCTAAACTCTCATTTCAATCATTGAAACATTCTCAGAGGACGTTATATAGTTGTTATTCACAGACCATTTTTCGTCAGAGCAATTTTCAAAGTGATTGAAACATAACATGAATTTCTTCACTAGGTAAAGATGAACTTGGCTAAAGCGAGGCTTTACCCAACACATATTTCGAGAAATAGATAGGCGAGGTAAACTCGGCTCGAAATACCAAATGTACATAATCTAAGTCTATATAGAAAAACGACTTTTGTCTCAAGATAGGAGATAAATATACTTTTGAGTGATAGATAAGTTCAAGTCTCCACATAACTTTTAGTCAATGAAGATCCACCAGTTCCTTGACTAGTCCTTCGTCTTGTATGATGATTGCCATGGAGTTCTTGAGATCAACTACACTTTCTATCCTAGTCCGAGACCTTAGATATAGTAGACTAGAAATAAAGACTTATAGTTTTGATCACTAACATTGATAAACATGCTTGAGATAGCAACGCATGCGATTTCGACCGAGCAATGCTTTAACACTTGGATTCAGCGAGTTTCTGCAAACCTCATTTCTTTTAAGGAGAATGTTTTAAATTTCCATGTTATAAAGGATAATATTAGCTTTAATATATCTTTTGTCTATGGTGCTTTAGATAAGAACTTAAGAATTAAACAGTGGGATTTCATTTCTTGTTTTAGTGATGTTAATAGCCCTCGGTGTTTGATAGGAGATATGAACTTTATTCTCCACAAAGATGAAAAGGAAGGAGGAAAAGATACTAACTCTAGTAGCCTAGTCTATGTTTATAGTTGTATTCAGAAGTTAGGACTAGTAGATTTAAAATTTACGGGTCTACCTTTCACTTGGACTAATAAGAGAGTGAGAAAAAATAACATACAAGAAAGAATTGATAGGTCCTTAGTAAATCATAAATGGCTGGAATTATTTCCAAAATCTTACAATAACCACCTTACTGGAGTTATGTCGGATCATTCCCCAATGATGCTAGAAACCTTACCTAAACCAAGAAAAGCTAATAGACCTTATAGGTATATCAAATGCTGGCAAGAACACAAAACCTATAGTAATCTGATTGAAAATTCTTTAAAGAGAATTAAAAGCAGTAACTCTGATATAAATGACACTATTATGAGACTAGGGTCTGATCTTAGAATTTGGAACAGAAAAGAGTTTGGAAACATTTTAAAAAACATTTTGGACATCCTAAATGAAATTGAAGTAGAAAATAGGAAATCTTACAATTATGAGACCAAGAAAAAACTAGAACTACTACATAATGACCTAAACTCTTGGTATTCTATAGAAAAATGTATTGGGGACAACATGTAAAAGAAAAATGGATAAAAGAGAATGACCATAATACAAGATTTTTCATTAAAATGCTTCAGAAAGGCAATTAATAACATTTATGCTCTTAGAGATAATAGTCGTTTGTGGATTGAGGGTCAGGAGAATTTAAATAATCTTATTACAATTTTTTTTAAAAACATTTACAAAAAAAATGATAGTACCGTTGACTCGATTTTTAGTAGCATTCTAGAACCTAATATTAATCAAAATGATAATACTAATCTTTGTAGTATCCCTGGTGAAGAAGAGATTAAAGAGGCTCTTTTCAATATGAATTATTGGGGGGCGCCAGGTCCTGATGGATTCCCCCTGGTTTTTACCAGAATCATTGGAGTGATTTGAAAACAGATATTGTGACATGGGTTCAACAAGTTTTTAGAGAAAGAAAATTTAAACAGGAAATGATTCACACTTTTATACCCCTAGTTCCGAAAAATAAAACACCTAAACGCCCCAGTTGCTTTCGACCAATTAACTTAAGTAATGCGTTATATAAGATAATAGCTAAAATTCTAGCAAACAGGATTAAATATCACCCAGATAAACTCATTTCACAGAACCAATCAACTTTTATTCCCAAGAGATAAATAACTGATAACATTATAGTGGCACATGAGATTCTGCATACAATGAAAACTAGTAAAAGAAAAAAATGGATATTTGGCTTTGAAACTTGATCTCTCTAAAGCCTTTGACAGGCTAGAATGGAACTTTATTATTAAAATTCTAGAATGTTTAGGTTTTTCGAAAGATTTCTCTGATCTCATTTATGCTTGTATCTCTTCTGTTTCCTGTGATGTTTTAGTGAATGGTATCCCAGGTGAGACTTTCTTCCCCACTAGGGGAATCAGACGAGGAGATCCTCTATATCTGGATTTATTTATTATTTGCATGGAAGCTTTGTCTTCTCTTTTACTTCATGCTGAAAAATTTGGCAAAATAAGTGGTATAAAAGTTACAAGTCTGAGACCACCTGTTTCTCATTTATTTTTTGCTGACGATTCTTTCATTTTTTTCTGCTGCTAGTATTTCTCAAGCTCACAACCTTTTAGATATTCTCAAAAATTTTAGTAACTCTTCTGGCCAGCTCATAAATCATCAAAAACATGGAATTTACTTTAGTAAAAAAGTTCAAAACAAACACTGTAAAATCTTGGCTAGAATTCTTAGGGTTAATTGAATCACTAAAACCGATACTTACCTAGGCTCTCCCTTATTTTTCAATAGGATTAAGACTTTTAACTATCAAAATATGCTTGATAGAGTGTATAATAGAATTCAGGGTTGGAAAGCAAAGTTTATGTCACAAGCTGGTAGAACTACAGTTATAAAATCTGTCACTAGTGTTATGCCTTTGTTTCAAATGATGTGTTTCTCCTTACCTAAGAAAACCCTTGACAGGTTAGATGCCCTTTAAAGAGATTTTTGGTGGAATAAAACTAGAAAGAATAGAGGTTTATATATAAAGGCTTGGGATGCTATGTGTATTAGTAAAGCTGGTGGCGGTCTAGGTAGTAGGAATCCTCATAAATTTAACTTATCCCTCCTTACTAGGTTAGCTTGGAGGTTAATAAATAATCCTGATAAGTTTTGGTCAAAACTCCTAAAATGTAAGTATTTTCTCAAAACCGAACCACTGAGGTATAAAAAAAAAAGAGCAACAAATCTTGGGTCTGGACTAGCATATGTAAAGGATTAGATATTATAAAAGAGAATCATAGCTGGAATATAAGAAATGGGGAAAACGTCAATATCTGGTCAGATAAATGGATTTTATATGGTGATATCCCAAAACCTAAGAATGATGCTAGTAATAGTAACTATAATAAGGTTTGTGATCTGATTAACTCTAACGGAGAGTGGAATGATAGTATAATAAATACTTTGTTTGATGATGAATATACTCTGAAAATAAAAATGATTGAACCTAATATCAACAACAAGGACAGACCTAAATAGATTGGTACACAAGATGGAGAGGTTACAGTTAAATCTTCCTATAATTACTTATGTAATAGGAAACATTTAGAAGTCGGAGTGGAATGGTTGGATATTTGGAAACTTAAAGTTATTCCCAGAGTGAAAATGTTTATGTGGAAATTTGATGTATTGTGGATGTCCCATATCGAGATTGAAGCACCATTTATAGTCCCTCCTAGAATTACTTTGAATATGCCAAGTATGCCCTTAGTGCTAGTATAAATTAGAATACATAAGGCTAAAGGAGGAGGTTTTTTTGGTTTTAGAATATTGTGTGAGGATGAGAGTTTTCTCTTCTTTCAAACCTAATTGTTATCTCTAGGGGGAATTAGATCATATAATTCTAGAGTATCAACTAGATGCCTCTCATAATCTTATAGTTTCCAATTTAATTGGGTAGAAATTGTAAGTTATTTGAGAAGAATCTCCATTATTAGGTTCTTCCTTTATTCAAAGGGTAGAAGAAACTAAATTGGTTGATTGTTTATCCTTTTCAAGTTATCAATTTCAATTGTTTTCATTGTAAGCTATCGCTTCTCATCATTTGGTATCAAGAGCTTTAGTTTGATTCTCAAGGGGAAAAGGTGTCATTGGTGAAGATATTTGTTTTTGAGGTGAACACTACTAATCTCTTTCTCAAGTATTTTGGGTTGATTTTTATGTTCTTTGGTAATATTTTCAAATTGGGTTTTTCAATCTTATATTTATTTCACCATGGTTTACAAAAGAGAAGTTAATTTGGGTAGGATTCATTCGAAGGATGTGTGAATGAATATTGTACATGAAGTGTTTGATGATATGTATCTAAGAATGGGAGAAATTTTTGAAGAATATTAGTGGAAACTTGTAATCTCCATAACCAACAAAAGATTCTACCTAATGATTGTGATGATGTAAATGAACTAGATGTATCAATTTTGGTTGGTGGATGTGAGGATAAACAAAGTTCCCACAAGGTGTTTGATAAATGTCTCCACCAAAATTTGATAGTTATTTTAGTCATGAGGAAAATGAAATAGTGGGATTTCTTTCAATCTATCAAGATGGCATGAATGTGGATCAAATATTTGATTATTTTACTATCATGGACCAAGTGCTATCACGTAAGAATCAAGAGAAAGAAGAATACAATCATTTGTGTTCAATTTTTGATGAGGTAGTTAATGGTAGTGAAGTAAAAGATTTTGGTGCACCAAGGTATGATATTGAATTGGAAAATGCCATGTTAGAATCATCTCAAGCACAATTTCAAGTATGTGAACCGACTACCGGAAGCAAGCATTCCCTCAAGCTACAACAAAATGGGGAGGAAATATATATGAATCCGATTTGGGCTTTCATTGAAGATAAGTTTCATGGTTATAGTCTTCGTGCAAGGTTGAGAGAGATGCTTGGTGTTTCTTTAATACTTGGGGATGCTCTTAACTATGACCACAAGATGCTACATCTGGTGAGTAACTACAATGGAAGGTGTAGAGGTAGAATTGTCTTCAAACAAGGAATAAGTTCAAGCACTAATGGAGAATATGCTTTGGAGAATTCATGGACGAATTTGTTCAAACAAGGGGAGGATGATGTATTTACAAACGAATAAATACTTGGTGTGTCATTACTACTTGGGGATGCTCTCAACTATGACCACAAAGTGCTACATTTGGTAAGTAATTATAATGGAAGGTGTAGAAGTAGAATTGTCTTCAAACAAGGAAGAAGTTCAAGCACTAATGGAGAATATGTTTTGAAGAATTCGAGGACTAATTTGTTCAAAGAAGGGGAGGATGATGTATTATGGATGTCCCATATCGATATTGAAGCACCATTTATAGTCCATCCTAGAATTACTTTGAATATGCCAAGTATTCCCTTAGTGCTAGTATAAATTAGAAGACATAAGGCTAAAGGAGGAGGTTTTTTTGGTTTTAGAATATTGTGTGAGGATGAGAATTTTCACTTCTTTCAAACCTAATTGTTATCTTTAGGGGGAATTAGATCATCTAATTATATAGTATCAACTAGATGCCTCTCGTAATCTTATAGTTTCCAATTTAATTGGGTAGAAATTGTAAGTTATTTGAGAAGAATCTCCATTATTAGGTTCTTCCTTTATTCAAAGGGCAGAAGAAACTAAATTGGTTGATTGTTTATCCTTTTCAAGTTATCAATTTCAATTATTTTCATTATAAGCTATCGCTTCTCATCAAAATCCCTTAATGATTGCCTGCCATTTAGGGTGAGATTAGGAAGACATATCCCATTAGATACTCAATGTGTTATGTGTAATAAGATTGCTAGTGAAACAAATGACCATCTTTTCCTTGAATGTAATCGTTATAAAAACTGGTGTGTTGAGTGGCTAAAAGATAAGATCAATAGAGAAGTTTGTGCTTATATTCTTTGGTTCATATGGAAGTATAAATGCTGAGTCGCCTTTGATGGCATTAAACCTAATCCCATTGATATGATAAACACTATAAAAAAGATATGAATTTTTTTCAAGCCACTAACCTGAGCAATCATACTCATCAAACAACTAGAACTAAAAAAGCTTGTGATCTTCCTCATCCAAACTGTAAAGCTGGGGCAACCTATATGTTTGGTAACTCTAACTATATTATGTTTGATTCTTCTTTTAATAAACTGTCTAAGAGATTTGCTTACGCTCTGGTGTTGTTTGATAAATCTGGGTCTATTTGTAACTTAGCAAGACGAACAGGAAAGTGTTCTGATTCTGATGAGGCAGAAGCAAGAGCTAGCAGGGAAGCCACAAGGTGGGCTAGAAACTCGGGAATAAACGACATCATCTTCCTTAATGACAATCTCAACATTATTAATGGTATGAAGAGAAGGAATTTTGCTGCAAATTGGAGGTGTAAAGTTTCTATCGATAAAGCTCTGGACATCAACAATTGTTTTGCTTCTTATTCTTTCTTTTATGTTAACAGAGATTGTAATTTTATAGCGGATAAAATAGCTGAAAAAATTCTTAGACTCTTATATCAGGATATAGACTCTAGGAAGTGGACCACAAGTTTGAAGCTAGATTTCCTTAAAAATGCGTGTAAGTTGAACAATGTTTCTTTACTTGCTTAAGTTTTAATGAATTTCCTTTTCGGTACGCGAGTTATAATTCCAAAGGTGTCACTATCCATCCAGAAAAAAATGATCAAGATAAAAGTAACACAAAAACTCCAAAAACCAAAAGTAACACAAAATCCCCAAAGAATTTAATAAAACCAATTTTGGTTTCATCATAAAATTTGATGAAACTAATTTTGAAATTTGGGATTTTTATACCAATTTTGTTTAAGACGGAGTATTAATGGATCCCAATATTTAAATAGGATTTTTATACCATAAGTTTTGTCACTTTGGTTTTTTATGACTATTCGGTTTTCTTTAAAAAAACAAAACAAAAAAAAGGCGTAAGTACTTCTAACTAGATCAATTGGGACTCATGCAGGTGGGCATGTGTCACATTTTGAGGTTTGGCTTCTTCCTCTTTGTGCCGAAACTGGTGCCTCTTACCTTGTGCGGTGCCATGGTCGTTTTTTCCTTTTTTTGGTCGTGAAAGAAAAAAGTGATCGAGGGTTCAGAAGTTAACAGAAAAATTTGTCTGTTTAATTTTATATGATGCATGTGTTGACTTCCTATCTTGAATTGTTGAGAACTTTAGGCTAGTATGAAAGTGGGGTTTTTCTGCCGTAGTAATTGACGCCGTTACAATGGTTGCCGTTGTTTGTGTTGTGGCTCTGATTGAGGCTTAGAAGGGAGGGAAAATGGGAAGGCCGCAGTAGCAATTTTGAAACAATTTTGGGGTACTTTCATTTAAGTTGTTTCTTCCTCAATTCCTTGATACTGGTAAATTTCAGCTGCAATAACTTTCAAGTTTTCATTGAGGTAGAGATTTAAGTTTGAGTTCTTGTATAGAAATGAGTGGAAATATGTTGTTGCTGCCGTTGATTCTCTTGTGGATGAATGGTTATGGATTGAAACGTATTTTGAGTTCTGGTAGTATTAGGAATTAGGATACATGGGTGGTGGGTTGGTTCAATTTTGCAGGACAAAAAGCTATAAAAGTGAGCCAATTCTACACAAATTACAAGCACAAATTACTGCACGACAATCGTTTGATGAAAAACCTGCAAGAAAAGAAAAAGGGTAAAAGTTCTTGAATACTCTTTTACTGGTATTGTGATTGTGATTTAATGTCTGCACCATTTTCATTGTCTTGTTGTATTGATTCTATCATCCCATATATGTGTAGAAAAAATTAATCAAGAAAATTATTTTGGTCATGATTCATGGCTTTGAATCGAAGGAGCAGAAATTCACTGTATTAGCATAGTTGATTCTTCTACCAATGCCCTTTAATTTGTTTGCATCTTACTAAGCCTGGCCTAAACTTTTTTTTGACAAAAGGCAAATTCATTAAGAAAGATTGTTAGCCACCACAAGAGTGACTTAGGAATTGAGAGAATCACATGGGAGTGTGAGTGACAGCATCCCAATTACAAATGAGTGTAGAAAGACTAAACCCTGTGAAAATATCCGTGTTAATAGTCCAATTGAACAACAGAGATTTCACTTGTACAATGATCTGCTTTACATCCCTAGAGACATTCTTATAAAGTCTATTGTTCCTTTCTCTCGACAAACTCCACCATACCCATACTCTTTGTTTGAATGTAATCTGGAAAATATTCCTTTAGCTTCTTCGGCTAAAACGGGACTTGTGAACTTACTGATTGATAGCATTGGTTTTTTTGGGGAACGTCAGTTGTCACTCATTCACCGTATACAGATAGCATCAGTGAATTGAGATGCAGGGAGTTGCAAAGAGACCAAGTGAGGGAGTTATATGGATAAACTTTTCCCGAGAGAAAATACAAATCATTTTGATCAGTATCTGTTAACTAAGTTTACAAATACAAACGTAGATGAGAGGAAATAATGTTCCTTTTACGAATCAATTCTTCTTTCTTCTCTTGGTTCTTGTCCAAAGCTTGAGAGGAGATTGCCAAGCTTAGTTCACTATTTTTTGATTTATCCACAATATATAGCAATAGAATTTGTTCATTCAAATACTGTTGTCACCACGGAAGCCAAGAACTTGAAGTCGGCGGCGACGGGGCTTTTTATATGGGGGCACCGTGTGACGACTTGGTATCTCGTTAGGATGATGAGGTGCCAGTGGTTGGTGGACACGAGGTGCCGATGGTTGGTCGACATCATCTGGCAAGTAAGGCTCTATCGTCACATCATGTGGCAAATTAGGCTCTATCGTCATATCAGTGAGTTCTTGACCTTCTCTCTCCATTTTTTTCTTGGCTTCTACGCGAGCTTGCCTTTCGATCCTGAGACACATCCACTGGAACCTTCGGTACAGCTCCACTAACCCAAAAGTGAATACCACCCATGATTTCTTTGGGGATATCCACTTAAAGAGCCAAATGAATCTTACAAGGGAGTCGACAGTAATGAACCATCCATAGAAACCTGACACAAACTTAAGTTGTTAATAATTACTTTAACAAAATTATGAACTACTTCCTCCGTCCCTTATACAGAAGCGGAATTATAAAAAATTGTAGTCCCATTAGATAGACGTAATTTCAATTTTAAGATGAATTTTTTCATATATTATCCTTATCTATCATACGTAATTACAAACTATAATTAAATTTTGTTTTTAATGTTGGAAATCGAACAAAAGATAAAACAGTAAAGAGAATGGAAATGCAGTAAATCAATAAATTTTTTTATTCTCGGTGACGAATCACTGCATTCATTGCCTTAGAAAAATATTCGAGTTTATTTCTCCTTCAAACGAGTGACTTTCAGAGAGAGAAATCAAGAAGATTGATCTGCTACTGTGGATCTGGAGATGTTAGAATATGGGTTCAATCTATTACTGTGACTGACTAGAAGATAGATGGTGTTGCTGCTGGATTTTATTAGGAGAGAGATCTAGGGTTTGTGTTTGAATCAGATTAGATGGAAGTAATAGTGGAGAAATTAGGGATTAACTCGAGAATCAGAAGAAGAAGATAGATGCTCGTTGCTGCTGCTGTTAAGAAGAGGATGATTAGATGCGGATGTGCGGTTAATTTCAGAAAGAAGAGGAGTTTGAGGAGAGATTAGGGTTCTTATGATGATTTAGGCGAAACTGTGAGATTCAATGGATAATTCGAGTCAGTGAAGGATTAGGAAGAGTGGGTTTGATTTTAATTGGATGGTTGGCAGCAAAATAGGAAGCTTGGGTTTGATGGAGATGGAAATTCAGAGAAGAAGGTGTGACCTCTGTTACAGCTGATTTGAGAAATTGGAGAAGCAGAAAGATGGTGCTTGCTGTTACAGTCATGATTTAGGTGGAGGATTGGATTGAGCTGAAGACGTTGGTTTGCAGTGAGATGGAGCAATTGAGTCTGCAGCTGAGAACTGGTGATGAAGTTGCTGCAAGGAATGATTGGGGTGCAGGCAGTTGAGTATTGAGGCTGTATAGAAGAAGGCACTGATGTGGTTAGTGATGGGAAGAGATGTTCTTGACAGTAAAGGATGGGATGTATGGACTATGAGCTTTGCAGAGTTTGATGTCCAGATTGATGGCTGAGTTAGAGAATGGTTGTCCCTATGTTGTGTAATTGAAGTTGCAGGAAGGGTTATGGATTGAAGTTTGAGCTGCAGGACATGATGGGTTTGTGCTAATCTGGTGCTAACTGGTGCTGTTGAGATGCAATGTACAGTGTTGATGGTAATCATTTGAGCTGGTAGCTGGTGATAGTCTGGTTTTGGTACTGAGATGGAGTGAATGATTCTGGTGCTGATGTTCATGATATTTCTGGTGATGAAGGAATGGCAGCTAAGATGAACAGCTAGGTGTTGGTGGTTAAGGAGAAGCTGTGTGTGTTTGTTTGCAGTGGTTTGAGGCATAGTATTCAGGCAAGAGTGGAAGCTGTCGAGTTTACAGGAAATCAAGGGAATGAAGTGTGGGTGTTTGAGTTGACAAGAAGCTACAGAATGAGCCGATAGCATTTGTGGTGATTTGCTGTTGAATGAGTGTGCAAGTGCTGGTGCTGAGAAGATGATATTGCAGATGTACAGTTCCAGCAGCAGAAAGTAGCTAAAGTTGCAGCAACAGAATTGGCCAAGGAAGCAATGAAGCGCCATCTTGGCGCAACATTGGTTCTGGCCTGTGCAAATGGCTTATGCCAAGACCACTCAGCCCAGTTAGACGAGTCAGCTAGCTGATTCTGACTCATGGCAGCTGAGTTGAGCCCACTGACTCGGTTCTGACTCACGACCTGACGGAGTTAACTCAGTTGACTTCCCGTTGACTAGATTGGCCGATTATTTGACTCCTCCGATCACCTGAGATGACTTTATTGGCCAATTTCCGGCCAATATTCTGGACTCCGGCGACCACTTTTTGGCAGAGTTCTTGAATGGGTTCTTCTTGCCTATGGGCTCGGTGGACTTCTTTATTACGGACTTTTGAGGACTTATTCTAGTATTTGAAACAAGAAATATAAAAAAGGAAAATCTTCCACCTATCACTTGTTCCTTTTTTACTTGGAGTTTTTGTTACTTGGAGCTCCTGGAGAGAGATACTCCTTGGATTTGCTTCGTTTTTATTTTTTATTTCATTTATTATATGGGGGAATTCCATAGCTATGAGTCGTTGATTTTTATATCGGGACCGATCATGGCATTGGAAATGATAAAAAACAATAAATAAATTATGAGAAATGGTATGTTTTGCATTAGAGAAGGTGAAGTTTGCAGTTGTATAGTGAAAAATTCAAGAAATTCAAGAGTATTTATCTTCTGCAAAATATACCATCTCTCATATTTTTTAACTATTTTTTATCATTTCCAATATCAATGACTGGTCCTTATTTGAATGACAAAACCGTTTTATATCATAGGTTAGACGTTAAATAGAATTTTCAAACGTGACATTTTCAATTAATTAGTTTTGTCTAAAAAATATAAAAAAATTGCCTTCCAAAATAAGAAACTACGTCTACTCTTGCCACAAAATTTGGAACAAAACTTTTAGAGTGTGATTCACTGACAAAATCCTAAATGTGGGACACGTTTCTATTTTCTTCCATTTATACTAGATCATGGAGTCATGGACATCCTTTTCCCAATTTCTACTACAAAAATAGGAAAACAAAATGGTAGTTACTATTTTATTCATAAAATTGGACCCACATAATATAAAACATACAAATCATAATCTATCTAATTAAACACAAAATAAAAAGACCAAAATCAATAATTTCTGGATGAAAAAGACATCTAGATTTTGATACTGTTTAAATGGACAAAAATGTAAAAATAGTCAGGATGTAAACAGTTTCATCCTACCCATTTTCAAATATTTTTTCTTATTTTTAATTTACATCAGGATGCATTCAGTTTCATCCTCGTTATTTTTTAAATTTAAGCCAGGATGAATCCAGTTTCATCCTTACTATTTTTTTTTTGTCCATTTCATCCGTAATAATTTTTACTCGTCCATTAGAACCATGTTTTAAAAATATTTGGATAAATGACCCATTTTCCATTAATTAAATTAATTTACCTAATTATGGGATCATTATAATAATTAACTAGTAGGAAATTCTCGGAAAAGAGTATGTACCGAGAAGGATGGAGCAATGCGAGACCATGGTGGTGGCAGTAGTGAGAAGCACGCCTGAAGTGCAAAGCATGCCAATAGAGCTGGTAAAGCATAAAGTAGAAATCCCCAAATTGGCTTGGTCACACCAAACACCAATCTATAGTCGACATGGCACCGATCCAAGACACGAGTCATGAGACCCCACAAGCAGATAAATACGAGCTACATCAAGCAAAATTATACACCATTCAATAAACAAGACATAAGAAGCTCACACTAAACTGAAGGGTATAAGACAGATTTTTATTTTTGAAATAAAGGAATAGGACAGTGACTACTGTGTCATGCATGACACCATCCAAAAATGAAAAAAATATAAGAGAAGCCTTTTTAGTCAAAATGGACATATGGCATGCAATTTTGCATTGAACCATAACCAGAAAAAGAAATGCAAACTCTCCATTCTTATAGAATTTGTTGCAATATACTCTTCCTTCCAACATTCTACATTCTTTTTCTGCACCAGTACCAGTGCCACCATGTTTTGGTCACAACAATAATCAGATCTTGTAATATGATTACGATTTTAGGATTTGTCCGATTAATTAACACCCCGCAGAGATTCAGGGGTATTGTCCAAATCCAAAGATTTAGGAGTTTATCCGTGTTAAATTTTTTGTCCAAATTAAATTCCAACAATATTTCCGATCATTTCTTCACATCTTTCATTTTTACTCCATCGTTATTAATCTAGGTTTTAGTTTCGTCATCAAACTCAATAACAAACATGAAGAAATTAATTATAAACATCACAAAAAAAAATAGAAGGCATACGAACAATCGCATAAATTGATTTCGGAGATTTATACCATCGAAATATGATCCTGAAAGAAATAGAATGTATCCGAGAATATTGTCGACGAATCCATTTTGCTTAACAATGCTTCTACTTAATTTCTCTGTTGTTGAATGAGTAGTGACCTCGGTTGACTCCATCTCTCTCTGATTGATTGATTGTATTTATTATTTCTGATTATGTGATTGGACTTCACTAATATATAGATTTGAACTTTACATAATTAATCTGAAGGACAAGAATTTTAATCAACACCTGACGAATTACGGGCAGCGTATTTTCAAATTTACATGTATTTATTGTGAAGGACCTTGTGTTTTTTATTTATTATTTTTAAACTTTCCTCCTTTTTTAATTTTTTTAATAAAATATCCTCAAAACCCTTACAGGAGAGAGAGGGGGAGAGAAAGCATCCGGGATTGTTTTCTTTCTTTCTCCGTGTTAATCTCTTTTAGGGTTCACTATGTTTCTGATTTTTTGATTGATCACATTTGCAGCAACTTGGCGTTACTCCAGTTGTGAAATACACAGCTTTATCAATCTTTGTTGAACGCTTGTTACCATCTATCAGTAATAACAGGTCTTGTTTACACAACTAAAAACGTTGTTATGTTGATTTCATTCTTTGTGGCCTCATCTGAGTACATACATTACATTAGTAATATAGAAATCTGGTAGTTCATTTTATCTTTTCATGATTTTCTATAGAAATCTAAATCTGTGAGTGAAATGGAATGGAATAGTTCCACAATGGCCAGTAGAATTGAGCTACAAGATGACTTACAGCCAATGCTGAATGGATATGATTCCTAGCATCTTATGCTTAGCCTGTGTGTGTGTGAATTTCTGAGGAAAATATTTGGTTATAGCATTTAAATAAATTGATTATTACATTGCACTTGTTTAGGAATTCTGATCAGGATATTGAGGGGTCAGTCCACCGTTAAGTAGGCAAGGGGTTGGTTAGTTCACCTTGACAGGATGTTGCACTGAAATGATAAAATGTTAGTAAGGGACCTTAGGGTGGAAACTGGAAACAAATATCCTCTTCCATTTGGATTTCACTGAAATGATAAAATGTTAGTAAGGGACCTTAGAAGATGGTGGTGACGGTTAATTGAATCGAAGATGGAGAAATTCAAGGCTATGATGTGAACAATGAGAAAAATGCTTACAAAGGTGTAATTAGTTGCTCTCATAATTGACATTGGCTACAAATGCTTAGATTGAACGTGATGAGATTTTATGGAGATAAAATTTCAGGCTGCAGTTCTCAAACGGGAAGAAGGGGTTAAGAGAGAGTATAATGTGGGAGAAGAATAGGCGGTATCATGTGGGAGAAGAATAGGCGGTACCAGACGAAGGAGCAATAGGCAGGCAGGTCTGTATATGCATAACTTTTAATACTGGTAAGTTTTGTTGAAACTTTAAGCATTTGAAAATTGAAGTTCATTGAAATGCAGTTGTCTATCCCATCTCTTGGTTGATCTGTAAGATGGTGCTAATCTATCTTTCTATGTTAATTGCGCATTTTTTATGTTTCCTTGAACAATGAACAATTTCAATGAAAAATGTGATGCAGACGTTAGTAAACATAATTTGAATCCAATAAGTATATACATAAAAAATTGCTGAAAGTAGTATTTCCAATTTTCTAGAGATTTTTTTGTTTACTCTTCTTACATCACTTGATAGACAAGTATGGTAGCCAAACTTAAAGTTTTTCTTGTGTTTATGTCAAGTGTTTCAATATGGCAGCAAAGCAACTTAGGTTCATAGAACTATCTGTGTTGAGCAAACAAGGTAAGGACTTGTGATCAAATGCAAATTTGTTCCCTGGTACTTAGGTTTCTGATTGGTCCATACCAAGATAATTTTGGATGTACGAAAATAGTTAATTGTAGATTAACAGGTTTACATGTGTAGGTGATCTTACTTTGAATAGTGTAGACAGTTTGGATCATTGGATGAGAATGAGATATACGAGTAAGTTAATTGCAGCACGAGTAAGTTAATCGCAGCACAAAAGCTCTGAAGCAAGCTGTCTTGTCTATTGAGCTGTATTATCTATTGCCAAATCTCTTAAACATGCTAGGTTTGGTCGATATTATAATGAGCTTGACACCATCTGATTTATGTCAGGATCACTAATTCAGGTCTTTTTGTAGCTTCCTCACAATAGTCTACTACTTTGCTTTCAGATTTGCACTACTTCGTAGTGCTTGTTTCAATGTTATCGAATACCTTAAACCTGATGTGGCTTTAATTCAATTTTGAAGCAATACCCATATGATATACCTACCGAGGCCTTTCCGTGTGAGATTTTCAAGCAAGCTTTTGTTGCCGTTCAGTCTTGTGTAGTTCATTTGCAGGTAAAGTTTTTTGTTCTCAGCTGAGATATTCAAGATCTTCATAGCTTCAGTGCAAAGTATTATATTGGTTTAAGTCGTGTTATTACATCTCGTACATCCAGCCATCCTACACAATTCATTTATCTATTTTAAGTCGTGTTTTTTGTTCTAAACTATTTTAAAACAACCATGACAATACCCAAGGGAAGTTTATTCAAGTTTTTTACATGATGAGTTTGTTTTAGTGGAATGAATAGCGATGGTTCGTGAACTAAGATTTAACTTTCTAATGGAGCAGAAAGTTAATTTGGCACGAAGATTTGCATTAGTTCCTCTAGGGCCACCACTGTTGGCTTACAAAAGCAATTGCAAGGCCATGCTTACTGCTGTCGAAGGTGATGTTCAGCTCATGGTTGACCGCCCATATAAGGCTGGGGAGCCAATTTTTATCTGGTATACTATCTCCCTTCACATGACTGCTTAGTTCTGTCTTTATTATGGTCAGTTCTGTTACTAGTGGTTATTCTACGGTGTTATTCTGATATTTTAAGCTGGTTTGTCCTGTAGGTATGGACCACAGGTCCACAGCCTAATTCAAAGCTTTTAATATACTATGGCTTTGTTGATGAAGATAACCTCATGACCGCATTTTGGTTGAGGTGAAAACTGAATTCATTCTGATAGGTTTATCGTTATCCTTCTTTTTCTGCATTAAGAGTTTGTAGGTCTTGGTTCTTACAAGCTTTTTTTTGAACCAGGCATCCCTTAGCACTGAGGATCCTCAATACCACGATAAGAGAATGGTTGCTCAGCGAAATGGAAAACTGGCTATACAAGTCTTTCAGGTGTAGGATTTAACCATTACCCTTTTCTGTTTCTTCGTTAAGCAAATCCATGCACACTTGAACTTATTTTTGGGACCATCTCCTAACCTGCCACAGGTCTTTGCTAGCAAAGAAAAAGAAGCAGTTTATGATATGCTTCCTTACCTTCGACTAGGCTATGTTTCAGATCTGTCTGAGATGGAGTCCGTGATTTCTTCTCAAGGCCCTGTATGTCCAGTTAGTTGACTTACTATGATTCTGTCAGACTATTCTTTGTTAAACTTTCTTATGTAGCCCAACTTCGCCGAATAATAACCTACATAAGTTTTCGTTTTCTTACTGCCTTTACCCTACCCTGTTTATTTACATGCTAAAAATATAAAACTTGTGCTATCCTCGTTATGTATATAAAAATGTCAATGTCACAACTCACAAGGGGGTTGTTGAACTTTTTCTAGATACAAAGAATGCTTGAAGTAACTTGCGATTTTCTTTAGTAGGTATATTATCCTTAACAAAAAAAGCTAGGACAGTATACCCAGACTTAAGTACCAAAGGAGTGAAATTGTGAACCCATGGTGCTGGTCATTTGAACTGTTTCAGAGTGAAGAACTGAGTAAGAAGGGACAGCCCTTACGAAATATTTGTTACTGGTCTGGTCTGGTAATTCTTGCTTTTGCTCTTTAGTGAGCTTTATCAATCTTTGTTGAACGTTTTTTACCATCTATTAACAATTTCAGGTTTTCTTACACATCCAACACTTTCATTTTGTGGCTTTCTGGTACATTACATCAATAATCTAGAAACCTGGTAGTTAATTATGTTCTATTTTTACAAATTATGATTTTTTTAATGGCTAAACTTGTGAGTGAAGTGAATTGGAATAGTTCCTTAAGAACCAATAGAATTGACCTAGAAGAAGTCTTACAGGAAATTAAGGGTGAGACATACTGAACTTGTGGGGTATGAATTGGCTGATATTCAGACGGATATGAGTCCATTGTTTCCTATGCTTAGCCTGGGTATGTGTGAATTCTTTTGTACAGTCAGGGAATGAAGGAAACAATTTGGTTATAACACTTAAGTTGATTAGTGCCCATTAGATTGCACTTGTTTAGAAAATCTTGATCAGGATACTTAGGTGTCTATATTACCAGTAACTAGGAATGGGGTTGGTTATTTCACTACGACAGTATCTTTCACCGAAACAATATATTGTGGTTACGAATTAATAGTTAGGGTGGAAAGTGGAAACAAATAGCGTCTTCCATTTGGAATTCGCTTCAACTTGTGTACTTCTCTCAGCAATATTGTCGCTGTTGTCCTTCTTATAGAATTGGGTTTTTTTTAGTACTAAACTATGCTGGAGCTGTTAAATCTAAGTTTTTATGGGAGAAGCACGGCGGTTACTGGCTTTTGCAGCCTTTGAGACTATGCAACTTGCAACTATTTGCTTAATTTCAGGATGGAGTAAAGTAAGTCTCAAGCTTCATCAGAACCATTTGCTGTTCTTTATAGTTTTCTTTAATTTTGTGAAAACTATTCTTTTGTTCATTGAAATGGATACCTGATATCAGGCCTCTTTCTGTACAAAGTAAGTTTGAAGTCTTTGGGAGATGTAGCTATAAAAAAAACAGTATACTACACAAGATTTCCTTGAAGCAGTGAGTAAACCACTTTCTCTATGCTAATATGTTGATTTCCGCTTCTTTTACTGTAATATACTAATATGGGTTACTAATAAGAAAATGGTATACTGCGGGGGTGGGGTGGGGGTGGTCTTAATCCAGGTAAATCTCGTTAATGAAGAAAGTTGCAGTCTGTTGGTTCTGTACCACTTGAGCTCATCATAGCATCTCCAGGTGCCTGATTTCGAGACTGGTGCATCGAATGTTACTGATGTTTTCTTAGAGGACTTTCTAATTTGGCTGAGGTGAGTTCTACATGCATCCAGATAGGGAAGATGTAGACGGTAGAAATAGAATGTCAATGGTTTCAATAGAGGGTGCCCAAAGGTGGTGGACCAGAAGAGAGATTCCCTTTGAGGTTTTATGGAAGCAATGTTAATGGTGCCCAAACTACGTAAGGAGGTGGTGGAACAGAAGAGAGATTGGGTCTGAGGAGATCGAAGCAAAGCAGTGTTATCACATAATCAGCCGTTGTTTGTTTTCCTTCACCCCTGTGCAATTCAAACAAATGAAATGTCTTAATACCCGTGTGAGTTTGCTATCAAGCCTGTTAAAGGGGCGGCAGTGAATAGAACAAAAAGGGTCATTACATGGTAATTCCAGGTGCCCCTTATAAAAAAAACTAAAAATGACTAATTAACCCTTACATGGTTTAGTGTTGATAATCTAATTTAGTGTTAATGATTAAGTTTCACTAAAATTAACTCTAAATCAAAACAAAATCAGATTTTAGAGTTTAAAAAAAAATCCAATTTTTTTACATTTTCAGCGCTAATTACGGTTGGAATTTTGCTAGTAACCAACCGTAAATCTTTGTTACGGTTGGTTACTAGTAAATCTTTTAACTGGTTAAATTTGGGAAAAATCCAATCGTAACAGAAATTGTTGTGTTCATACTAATAATCACCATAAAATTAAGACTAAATTGAATTTTACCATGTGCATCGAATGACCGGTGATATACACAATCCTCCATCCATTGCCCCTTGGTTCTTGTTCGTCTTTCCAAGTTCACCAACAAAGTCAATTTTCTTCTCAGTTCACCACAAACTATTTTTCGATCGAGAAACTTTAATAAGCTCATGAAATTAGTGAGTAATTTTTGTTCGATAATTCGCCGGTGGAAATCTTAAAACCCTGACTTCTCTCTGGTACTAAAGGCGTTTTGTCATTGGGAAGATGATAAAGTTTATGAAAATATCATTTAGGTCCTTGATAATAATTAAAAGGACCTAAGGTATCTACTACAAATTTTACTTAAAGTACGAATACATATACAGATAGATAAATTAAAGAGGAAAGAGTCTAAATACTGGTATTCTACTTAGGGACTGTAGTAAGAATACAGTTAAATTAATACACAAGTATTCCTCCCAATCATTATAATAATAAATTTCTACAGAGAAAAGAGGAGAAAAGGACGTGAGTCAAATCGAGAAAGGAGAGAGAAATAAAAATTCATTAAAGATGTACATTTTTGCTGTCCTTTTTGAGACATTCTCGCAATTCGAGTGTCACATCTTAATGGTACTGATGAAATCTTTTTTTAATCTTCATTTTTAATTGATTAAATCGGACAATCAAGATGTGACACTCGAATTGTGAGAATGTGAGAATGTATCAAAAAGGACAGCAGAGATTTACATCTTTAATGAATTTTTATTTCTCTCCCCTCTTTCTTCAATCTTCATTTTTAATTGATTAAATCGGACAATCAAGATCTTCAATTCTGGACTTATTATCGTCTCGTTATTTTCTTTTTCTGTGATTTGTTAAATGATTATTTATTGATTCTTGGTGATTGTTGTTTTACTCGTTGAGTTGAGTCATAATTAGATCATAAATTCCTTTGGTGATTGTGTCGGTGTCTGGATCTAAATTCTTAGGTCATTTTGCTGTTTGTCAAGTCTTTAACTCTTGAGAAACAAAAAAAATCAATTCATATAGGTGAAATGCTTGTTAGTCAACATAACAATATACCAATTTTCTTTGCGTCGTATCCGTACTTTCATGTTGTGTGGGTGGAATGAGCACTGTTACAAGAGTCAATTTCCTTTCAAAATTGGTATAAGTTTGGGATTTATTTTGTTGCTGAAGGAATACCCAATTACTTTTTTTTTATATCAATCAAGATCTTGTATATTTGTTGTCTGTATCTAGATTTTTATGTCATTTTTTTACTGAAATTGTCAAAATCTTCGGCTATTTGAGAAAAATAAATAAAAATCAATCCATATATTATGGGTATGAATCTGCTTTTTAGTCAATCGCATTCCAACTTTCTTTGCATCACATTCATTACATCATAGTCATATTGTTGGTGTTGTATGGGTGAAATAAGCATTATTACGAAAGTTTATTCCCTTTGAATATTATAAATTTGTCAATTTATTTTTTGTCATGGAAGAATATCTGATCTTTTTTGTGCATGTGTGTGGTGGGTGAAGCTCATGCTGATTTACTCTTTCTGGGGGATGGTTCACGTATCGGAGAAGTTTCGTGTCAGGACGGAATTGGTGTTCGGTCGGATTGTCCCATTGTGGCCTTTCATTTTAAGAATTTCGTCATTGCTGGGGGCATGTCTCATCATTCACATAATATGTTTATTGTTGCCTGGATTACTACCAGCCGCTCTTGCCCCTTCCTTTCCGGTAATAATCTACTGTTCTAAAACTGTTATTATATAATAACAAAATGGTTATTTCTAAAAAAAATAAAAAATGGTTATTTATAGTAATTGCGAAGGTTAATATAATTATTTAGCCAATAGATTCTAGCATTAGGTAATGATTAGTTCCATGGACTGATTAGGACATTGCACTTATTACAATGTATGTATGATTCATGTGAACAAATGTTATCATGGCGTTGCTATGCTTTAGAGTTGTTGCAAGAGAAGTGCTATAAAGGAAGCCTACTCTATCGTTAATGGCTTTCACATTGTCCCATTCTTCATCTTATTTTATAATATATTTTGCAGCTGCTCGTGTACCCATTGCTAGTGGTCTATTTTTTTTTGATCGATAAAGAAATGATATATTGATCAAAAAGAGAGGGTATAAAAGATTTATACCATCCTAAACCAAGAACAAGAGCTTTAAGAAAAAATCAAAGCCCACAGACAGGCTATGCTTTAAGAAAAGAGAAAAATAGAAGCAGGCTACAGAAAAATCAAAAACCAAAGCTAAGAACTAGTGAGACTCAAAGAAGGAATTGTGCCAGTTTTCCATGACATCAGTTGAGGATAAGTGCTCAAACTCTTTGATAACTGAGGACCAAGTATAGAGACAGTAAATAGCTTTATTTGTCATAGCCACCTCATTGCAGACCTATCAGTAAAGACTCTTGTTTTTCGTTCTTGCCAGATGCACCAAAGAACTGCAGTAGGGATTAAATTCCACAAATAAGTCAAAGCCTTTGAAGATTGTTTCAGATGCCAGGAGTGCACAGCATCTGCAGGTTGCTCAGGAAATGCAAAGAACCAGTTTAATTTCTCCAGAAATTTGCTTCAGATTTTTTTTGCAAAAGTGCAGTGCAGTAAAACATATGCAGTTGTTTCAGGTTCATTGCAAAAGAGACAGTCAGCTGGAACATCCATTCTTTTTCTTCTTAAAGAGTCTCTAGTAGGTAATCTTCCATGTGAAATTGTCCACAAGAAAAAACCTATCTTTGGTGGATACTTCTGCTTCCAGATAAAAGAGAAAAATGGTTTCTCTGATGTGTCTGCATCAATAACACTAAGGAAATCATATAAAGATTTGACAGAGTAAACCTTACTTGCACGGAGATTCCACTGCAATTCATCCTCAAGATCAGGAGTGAAAGTGAAAGAAGCCAAATCAGAGACAAGAATAGCATGTTCCATTGCAGCAGCACCAAACAATCTTCTTGGAGATCTAAGATTCCATACAACACCATTTGCTTCAGTCACACCCATTTCAACCACTTTGTGATTTTTTGATCTAGAAACATTGTAAAGATGAGGATAACAGTCTTTAATATAAGTGTCATATAGCCAATTGTCTTCCCAAAATCTGACTAAAGAGAATGAACTTTAAATCTCACATGCTTAAGAAAGAAAGAGTTATGATTCATAATAGCCCTCCACACTGAACTTCTATATGAGCAATTGGGAACCTTTGCCATCCATTGAACATCTCCAGTACCATATTTTTCAGCTACAATTTTCCTCCACATAACATCTTCTTCTTTAGCAAACCTCCAAGACCATTTACAAAGTAAAGCTTGATTCATTTTTTTTTTAAGTTTTTCACTCCAATACCCCCATGTTTCTTCTTTCTACAAATAGCAGCCCATTTCACAAGATGTATTTTCCTTCTCCCACATTATCATGCCACAAAAAATTCCTCATAATTGTTTCTAGCTTTTTGTAAACAGAACTGGGCATTTCAAACATACTCATATAATAGACAGGCAAGCTAGCTAGGACACTGTTAATTAGTGTGAGCTTACCTGCTCTTTTGAGAAGCTTTTTCTTCCAACCAACAAGTTTTGCAATGAATTTATCTACTATCTTGTCCCATTTAGCTACACCTCTGCACTTATCTCCAAGAGGAAGACCTAAATAAATAGTTGGGAGCAGACCAGAATAAAACCTCAGAATGTCACAGAATTGTGATAAGTCTCCATCAAAGCCAACTCCAAAAATTTGAGTCTTAGAAAAATTTATCTTCAGGCCAGTTAAAAGCTCAAAAGAAAGAAGAATCAGTCTAAGATTTTTCACTTGTTCAATATCAACATCTAAAAAAATCAAAGTGTTATCAGCAGATTGCAAATGACTAATAAGCATACCTTCATTGCTGACTTGAAAACCAGAAATAAGACCTTGTAGCTGAGCTTGCTTTAAAATGTAATAAAGAGCTTCACCCACCAAAAGGAATAAAAATGGTGATAAGGGATCTCCTTGCCTGATACCCTTTTTACTTGTGAAAAAGCCAGATGCACTACCATTCACCAAAACAGAGAATTTCACAAATTCAACACAACATTTGACCCAACTCCTCCATTTATCTCCATAACCCATCAGCTTCAAAATTTCATCTATAAAATCCCAATTAACATGGTCAAAGGCCTTTTCAAAATCTACTTTGCATAACAAACCAGGTTTTCCACTTCTAGTTCTAGAATCAATAAGCTCATTGGCAATTAACACTCCATCTAAAATTTGCCTTTTTTTGATGAAAGTTGTTTGGTGCTGAGAAATAACTGAGGGAAGACTTACTTTGAACCTTTCTGCCAACAATTTTGAGAGTATCTTATAAGCTCCATGAACCAAACTAATTGGCCTGAGATCTTTAATTTCTTCAATTGTATCCTTCTTAGGAATAAGAGCTATAAAAGTATTCTTGAGTCTCCAATCAAGAAAACTTCTTTCTTGTAAATCTTGCAAAACTTTCATAAAGTCTTCTTTCAAATATCCCAACAAAGTAAGTAAAAGCTCACAGGGAAACCATCTGGCCCTGGAGATTTATTTTGACCCAAAGATTTGATTGCTAACAAGCATTCCTCTTCATCAAAGTCTCTTTCCGACCAAGTATACATTTCATTAGAAATTGTATTAAACTGCATACCTTCCGTATTGATTTATCTGCTGTTATTGGCTTGGAAGATTTGTTGAAAATAATCTACAATACCATGTTTAATTTCTTCTTCATTAGCAGTTAAAACATCATTAACCTTGATAGAGCCAATATAACTTCTTCTTCTATTGTCATTTTCCAGTTTGTGAAAATATTTTGTGTTGTTATCATTATTCTTAATGTCATTGACTCTTGCTTTGCATCTCCACTTCTCAGCTTTCACCAAGGTAAGTCTGCACCATTCTTTTCTTGCAACTACTCTCTCATCCCATTGAGCACTTGTAAGGCCATTCTGCAGATTTTCTTCAATGTCCAAATTATTGAAAATTTCCTCCAAATCCTCCAGCTTTCTTTCTAGTTCTCCATACTCTTGCTTGCTCCACTCTCTTAACTTAGGCTTTAAAAGTTGTAGTTTTTTGAAAAAAACAAAACCGGGGTTTCCTGCAACAGAAAAAGACTCCCACCAATTCTTAATTAGAGAAAAAAAAATCAGGGTGAGAAAACCAAAAAAACTCACAGCGGAAAGGAGGAGGACCACGCTTCAAACCATCGCAAATCAGGGCTATAGGACTATGATCAGAGACAGGACGAGGAAGAGCTTTTTGAATTACATTAGGGAACTCCATCTCCCATGATAATGAAACTAACAATCTGTCAATTCGGATTCTAACACTTTGAACTTGATTGTTTGTCCACGTATAAGTGGCTCCGATCAAAGGAAAATCAATAAGATGATGCTTGGAAATGAATTTATTCAGCCTCTCCATTCCACAGGTATAATCACTTCCCGTTGATCTTTCATGACAAAATCTAATCTCATTAAACTCCCCACCAATTACCCATGGGTATTGCCAGAAACTTCTTACTTCTTCAATTTCTCTCCAAAAAAGTTTCACATCTTCAGTATAAGAAGCACAAGGCGCGTAAATACCAGTAAACATCCATTGGAAAGATGATGAAATTGTTTTACACAACAAAGTAATAGAATAAGGACCCATTAGAAAGTCAGAAACTTCGATTTTAGAAGAATCCCAGAAAAATAAAATACCACCTGAGCTTCCCTGAGATGGAGAATCAATCCATTTCACATGTTTATTTCCCCAGCATTGCCAAGCCATTAAATCTGTACAAAGCTGAAATTTTGCTTCTTGCAAAAGTAAAATAGATAGCTTCCAATCCCTAACCTTCTTCTTTACAATATCCCTTCCGTTCAAATCATTCAAACCACGAATATTCCAACAAATTATTTTCAAATCCATCGAACTACAAAGCACCAGATGAACCAAAAACAATAAGAAACATTTATGAACGAATGTTTTTAGTATGCTCCTTATAGTTTCTGAGATGTGCTCTAATAGCATCCATCATTGCATCATCTATTTCCTCTTTTGAACCTTCATAAGTTAAACCCATCAAAGGTCCCAAAGAAACCATTTGAGCAAGAATGTTCTCGAACTGAATTCTTAATTTGGGACATACCTTATGACGCATAGAACTCCACTTTTCTGTCGATTGATGAAGAAGAAGAAACTTCTCTGCATTTTAAGTTGGTTCAACCACTGAAATTGGAATTGCTTCCTCTGCACATTCTGCATCTAACTTTTGAAGATATGGTATTGAAACAGCATTTTCGAGATAGTAATTCACCTCATCCTCATTTTGAAAAGTTAATAAGTCGACCGTTGAAGAATTCGAATTTAAAAAATTTCCTGAGTTATCCATAGAGTCTGAATCCGTACCCGAGATATCCTTAGATCCCGAACCCGAACCCAAATTTTTGGAAGTGGAGGTAAAATTCGAATTTAAATTTGAATTTAAATTTATTTCCGTAGAAGTATTCTTTCCTTTTTATGCTTACGAGAATCTCTTGAATAAATCTCTACGCCTAGAGTCAAGCGGGCGCATGGTGGCTCTCTAAAAGAGTCACGGAAATAACCGCAAGTGCACGGTGTCGGAAAGTAGTGTGGTGCAAATACGGGTCGATCCGCAGGGACAAGGTGGGCAAATTTGCTATTTTTTTTCTTAATCTTGCTAGCTAACTGGGCTTTGTTGGGTTTGTAAGTAGCAGTGGTCTTAATGGACATAAAAATAATGAGCTGTGGGATCTTGGACAATGGATGAGATGATTTGTGGGTTATGGACTGAGGTTGTGAAAGTGAACAGTGGGCTGTGAGAGTTGTTTGTGGTGTTTTGAGCACTACTAAACAGTGAGTGAAGGAGCAACATAAGTTAAGGAAACAACAAAATGGAGTGAATTGATCATGAAAACAGTAAAGAAGTAAAGAAGCAAAGATAGTAAACAAAAAAAATACAACAAAAGAAACAATGGACAGTTGTGGATGAGTGACAGAAACTAAGGCTTCAATTCCACCACCTAGATGCATCTAATTCCCTAGTTTGATAAACTTATCCTCTTTTTCATCAAATGGCTATAGAGGTTCTAGCCTCAAACCACTTTGAATGTGTGAAACAATCACTAACCACTGTGATGACTCAATTTCAGCTAACATGTCAATTCCCTAGCATTACTTGTCTGTCTAAAGCACAAGTAATCACAGATTGAGCTATAACAGTTTACACAGAGCTTTGAATTTTGACAAAGAGTTAACCAAACTACCTAGGATGCTTGACATACAAGGTGAAAGCAAATTGGCAAAATTCAGAAATTAAGGCATGCTTATCATTAAACTTTCATTGAGGAGAAGTAAACACACAAGGGAATTTCATTCATCAGGGGTTTCATCTCTGCCTCAGAAACTAAATTAGAACATGATACTAACCTATCACTAAACAGGACAAGTACTAACAGTAGACATTAACATTAAAATTAAACAGTGAAATTAACCCACTTAGGGGGAACTAGGATAACCCAAGAACAGTTTTCTCTCTACACATCAGTTCCTATTTATAGTTTACAACAAAAAATACAAACCCTAATTCGAAACCCTAAAATTTTGGGGGAAAATCAAATTCTCTCACCAATTTTCTGAATTAAGCTCGACCCATGCCCTGTTGATGTTCCCTCTGCTCCTCCTCTGCTCCACAGCTCCCAATTCAGTCTACTGATGCCCTAGCTTTTCTCTTTCTTATCTGTAGCACCTAGGGTTGATGCTAAGAACAAGAAAGGGAAATACTAGGGAGCTGGATGATGGTGAAGCTCGAGGTGGTGATGGAAGAGATGGTGGTGGCGTACATGGTGTTGCAGTTGCAGCTCTGCAACTGTCGGGTGGAGGAGAAGAAGAAAGAAAGAAAATGATTTGGGAAGAAGAGGGTGTTTGGCTTGAGGTCGATGGGTTCGATGGCTAAGGTGTTGAGCGGGTTCATCAAACTTTGATGTCTAGCGAGGAGACGCGTTGGATGTGAAGATGGTTGGTAGATCTAACGGTGGTATGAGAGATGAATCACTTCAACCGTTGGATTGTGAAATACAACAAAGTTAACGGCGAAGATCGAGGTTAGGTGCTGTAGTGTTAAGCGGAAGTATCGAGATTTGATGGGAAGGCAAAGAAGCGACTGTAGGATCTAAATGTGATCTAATCTGAAGGCTTAGAATTTAGGTGCTATGGTATGTGATAGGAGCTTCAGATTTTGATGCGCGATGAAGGAGCGACCATCGGATGCTTCTGAGAACTGATCTGATGGCTGAGAACGGAGGCGTTTTTGTGTGTAGAAAATGAGGTTGTGCGCACCATTCTTCGCGGCTTCCTTGCGTGATTTCTCCCGGCTTTTCACTACTTTTCTGCTCTTTTCCGCTCCGCAAGTCATCCAGACTTTATTTATTACCTAAAAATGCAAAATTAAGTAAGAAAAATATTTATTCTTGAAAACAATGAAAATACAGAATATGGGATAAAATGTAGAATTAATGATCAAAAGATGAGTTAAATGCCAACAAAAAGGGATAAATATATACAATATTTGGCACTCATCAAATACCCTCAAACCTGAATTTTACTTGTCCTCAAGTAAAACAAAACTAAGGAAATCCTAACTATACCACTGTCGCTGGTCTCTCGAATGCATTTAGCGTATGCACTAAGCCTTTTAAACCACTAAGTGTCCCTAGTGGACGAGTTGAAGTCTCGTGAAGGTTTGCTTAGAACGTACCTACAAAGTTCTAGGTCAAAATATAAGCTCAGATTCCATCAAATTGACATGTGCAAAACAGTTAAGCTCACAGCAAAATGGAGATGTCAATCTAGCTATCAAAGGCACAATCCTAGCACTGATAACAAATAAAAGACATGTGATAAGAGTGTAAAGTGTATCTACACATGTGTAAAGAAAGATCTGAAGTTATGACTACTAATCACCAAGAGATAGTTTCTCAGGCTAAGAACTGAGGTCGAAATCTAGCTAGCTGCCCGGACTTTACGAGAATTGTGAATGAGTTGGAGGTATTTCACAATTACTCGCGTTGTACATCAATGGCATACACCCTCCTTGCTTATTACAAAAAAACAAAAAATGACTTTACATGACTCTTATTTACATTGACTACTCTCTTTTATTTTTGGAACAAGAGAGGATGGAATTGATAAATACTTGATTTTTTTTTTTTTTTTTTTTTTTTTTTTTTTTTTTGCACAAGAACGAAATTTTTTACATATGGTACTTTTGATACATAACAAAAAGAAACAAAAATTACATGACACTTTGCAAGAGGTAGCCCTTTTTGATGCACCCAGTTAAATTCGATGGTTGTTTTCTTAATGTAACCTCCACCTTCTATCCCAACCAACCAAAGAACAAGCTAGTCAAGTTTCGTTCAGTATTCTAAAGTGATTGGCAATCGTAACTTCCTATCAAACACCTTGAAGATCGAGGCCATACATGTATTGGTAGATCGTGCGCGTGCAAATTTCTTATCACTATGTGAATTGTGCTAGAATCAGGGTGCCTAAATATCTAGACTAAGACTCCTAATAAAAATACATATTTGCACAAGAGTCAACATTTCAAGGTAAATGAGCTCCATTTTTTATGATTTTTCATTTTTTAATTTTTAATTTTTTTTTTTTTTTTCAAAAAGAAGAAGGAGTTCGTTTTCAATTATGGCATATTATCGTGGTATCTACTCTATACCCCCAAACCTAAACTAAACATTGTCCTCAATGTTTCAAAATATGAAAGAATTAAAATGCAACATATGGAAAGGGACATGCTGAGTAGAGTAAAAGGAGAGAGAATACCCGATTTCGGCGAAAGCAGAATTAAAACTCCGTTATTCAAGGCAAAAATCCAACATATTTCAGCCGAGATCATATTGGATTAGCAAAATATATACAAAAGGAACAAAAGGGTTTTTAAGAAATTTTATCTACTGGATTATATAAAAAAATTCACCATATACCAAAAGTCTAAAGAGTTGAGGATCAACCCAAAAGAAAAAGTGTAGAGACATAGAAAGTTTCAAAACACTAAAATTGGACTTAAATGGGAGTGAGAGTGAAAAACCGAATGAATCACCCCTAAACCTAAATTGTTCAACAGGTTTACTTTTAAGCACAAAATCTAACAATTTTAGGGGTTCAGGATTCAAAAGGTCTAACTCATAATGGACTGTTTTCGGGATGGGCAAAGAAATGCATTCCAACTGTGGCTCTTTAAAAGTGTTATATTTTGAAGCAAAATAGTCCAAGAGGACTTGGGAAGCACACAGTTCCAATCCTAGATTAGGAATTTTCAGAAAAATCGGTTTGACAATATGGGTACAAACCAAATCTAGGTTGGGTGGAAGGCCATCAGATTGTGACTTAGGTAGGAGAATAGGTGCGTCATTATTAATCAAATCAAAATCTCCTAAATCATCTACACATGTCACATCATGCTCACAATCATCAATCAAATTGGCAAGATCACAATCAGAATTATCAACATCATCAATAAATTGATTCTCGTGTATCGGCACATCAGGGGGAAACATCACATGGAATACTAGAAGAAATATCATGCATTAAGGTCGGGGCAGAGAAGCCTAATGTATTTGAACCCAAAGGTTCCATAACATTTTCAGTATAGACATGTTCTTCTAACATAACATCATAATCATCATCATCATCATGATAGGGATTTTGCAATCTAGGATAATTTTCAATCCTAAGGTCGGAGCTATTACAAGAATAAAACTCTAATTCATGGGGGTGACTCATATCATGTGGTGTTGTTCCTGTTTCCCTAACGGATTCCCATTGATGGGTTTTCTCTGCAATCTCGGCTAAAAAATTCCATGCATCATCCACAGATTTATCAATAAACTCACCATTACACATGGACTCAACCATGGTTCGAGATTTAAAGTCTAGTCCCTCATAGAGGATGACGACAAGTCTCCACTTCTCAATTCCATGGTGCGGACATTCGCTCAACAAATCATTAAAACGTTCAAAATAGTGAAAAACAGTTTCCTCATCCAATTGGACAAAACAATTGATACTTTGACGAATAGCGATGGTCCTATGGTGTGGAAAGAATTTTTTGAAAAATAGATCTGTGAGTTGGTCCCAAGTGTTGATTGATTGTGGTCTCAAACCGTAAAACCATGTTTTGGCCCTTTCTTTTAAAGAAAATGTAAACAAACGCAATTTCAGAGAGTCTTCGGACATATGATCAGGTTGCATAGTCCGACAAATTTGTTCAAATTCTCTTACATGAGTATAGGGGTTCTCAGAATCGAACCCTCGAAATATAGGAAGTATTTGTATCATGCTTGCATTTATTTTAAAAGGGTTATTGGTTTGAGGTAATACAATACATGATAATGGAATTTGTATTGATGGATACATGTATTCATGGAGAGCATGAGGTTGGTCCATTTTGAAATGACACAAAGCCCACTATTTGGTTTTTAATGGGTTTGGGTTTTTGGGAAAAATTTGGTTTTGGTGGGAGACATTTGGTTTTGATGGGATATAAAAGAAATTTGGTTTAAAATTGGGAGCAAAAGAAAATTTTGGTTTTTTTTTTTTTTTTTTTAAATTATCCTATCATAAATTAGCACAACCCATAAAAGAAAAATAAAAACAACAATAATAATTATAAACCCATAAAAGAAAGAAAAAGAAGAAAAAGAAAAATTATTACAAGCCCAAAATAAAAAAAATAAAGAAAAACAAAAATTATTACAAGCCCACAAATTAAAAATGGAAGCCCACAGGTTGGGTTCTCTTAATGGGTTTAGGCTTACTTGCTTAAGCACAGCCCAGCTGCTCAGTTAGGTTGCAAAAGCCCAGTTGGGCTTTGGATCATCCTAAGCTTTGGCTTTTCTGAGGCCCAGTTGGGCTTTGGATCATAGCAACAGCAGGACCAGCAGGGGGTAGCAGCAGCTTTGGCCTGGCACCATCAGGAGCAGCACCATGCACAGCAACAGCAGCAGTTCAGTTCAGCAGCAGAGCAACAAGGAGAGTAACAGCCTCAGTTCCACCAGTTCACCAGCAACATCAGAGGCAGTGCAAATGGGCTAAGCAGTTCACAGCAGTGCACTAAAGCAACAGGCAAGAAGATGCTCTGATGTTGTGCAAGAACAACAAGCCAACAACTAGATGAAGATGTAAACATCAAGAATGCCCTGTAAACAGCAAATGATGCAAGTGCAGCTGTAAGTTAAAAGCAGCAGCAAGCAAATGAGCAAGGAAAGAAAAACAACATATGCGCCGCAACCGAGTCCCCGGCAGCGGCGCCAAAAACTTGGTGGCTCTCTAAAAGAGTCACGGAAATAACCGCAAGTGCACGGTGTCGGAAAGTAGTGTGGTGCAAATACGGGTCGATCCGCAGGGACAAGGTGGGCAAATTTGCTATTTTTTTTCTTAATCTTGCTAGCTAACTGGGCTTTGTTGGGTTTGTAAGTAGCAGTGGTCTTAATGGACATAAAAATAATGAGCTGTGGGATCTTGGACAATGGATGAGATGATTTGTGGGTTATGGACTGAGGTTGTGAAAGTGAACAGTGGGCTGTGAGAGTTGTTTGTGGTGTTTTGAGCACTACTAAACAGTGAGTGAAGGAGCAACATAAGTTAAGGAAACAACAAAATGGAGTGAATTGATCATGAAAACAGTAAAGAAGTAAAGAAGCAAAGATAGTAAACAAAAAAAATACAACAAAAGAAACAATGGACAGTTGTGGATGAGTGACAGAAACTAAGGCTTCAATTCCACCACCTAGATGCATCTAATTCCCTAGTTTGATAAACTTATCCTCTTTTTCATCAAATGGCTATAGAGGTTCTAGCCTCAAACCACTTTGAATGTGTGAAACAATCACTAACCACTGTGATGACTCAATTTCAGCTAACATGTCAATTCCCTAGCATTACTTGTCTGTCTAAAGCACAAGTAATCACAGATTGAGCTATAACAGTTTACACAGAGCTTTGAATTTTGACAAAGAGTTAACCAAACTACCTAGGATGCTTGACATACAAGGTGAAAGCAAATTGGCAAAATTCAGAAATTAAGGCATGCTTATCATTAAACTTTCATTGAGGAGAAGTAAACACACAAGGGAATTTCATTCATCAGGGGTTTCATCTCTGCCTCAGAAACTAAATTAGAACATGATACTAACCTATCACTAAACAGGACAAGTACTAACAGTAGACATTAACATTAAAATTAAACAGTGAAATTAACCCACTTAGGGGGAACTAGGATAACCCAAGAACAGTTTTCTCTCTACACATCAGTTCCTATTTATAGTTTACAACAAAAAATACAAACCCTAATTCGAAACCCTAAAATTTTGGGGAAAATCAAATTCTCTCACCAATTTTCTGAATTAAGCTCGACCCATGCCCTGTTGATGTTCCCTCTGCTCCTCCTCTGCTCCACAGCTCCCAATTGCGTCTACTAATGCCCTAGCTTTTCTCTTTCTTATCTGTAGCACCTAGGGTTGATGCTAAGAACAAGAAAGGGAAATACTAGGGAGCTGGATGATGGTGAAGCTCGAGGTGGTGATGGAAGAGATGGTGGTGGCGTACATGGTGTTGCAGTTGCAGCTCTGCAACTGTCGGGTGGAGGAGAAGAAGAAAGAAAGAAAATGATTTGGGAAGAAGAGGGTGTTTGGCTTGAGGTCGATGGGTTCGATGGCTAAGGTGTTGAGCGGGTTCATCAAACTTTGATGTCTAGCGAGGAGACGCGTTGGATGTGAAGATGGTTGGTAGATCTAACGGTGGTATGAGAGATGAATCACTTCAACCGTTGGATTGTGAAATACAACAAAGTTAACGGCGAAGATCGAGGTTAGGTGCTGTAGTGTTAAGCGGAAGTATCGAGATTTGATGGGAAGGCAAAGAAGCGACCGTAGGATCTAAATGTGATCTAATCTGAAGGCTTAGAATTTAGGTGCTATGGTATGTGATAGGAGCTTCAGATTTTGATGCGCGATGAAGGAGCGACCATCGGATGCTTCTGAGAACTGATCTGATGGCTGAGAACGGAGGCGTTTTTGTGTGTAGAAAATGAGGTTGTGCGCACCATTCTTCGCGGCTTCCTTGCGTGATTTCTCCCGGCTTTTCACTACTTTTCTGCTCTTTTCCGCTCCGCAAGTCATCCAGACTTTATTTATTACCTAAAAATGCAAAATTAAGTAAGAAAAATATTTATTCTTGAAAACAATGAAAATACAGAATATGGGATAAAATGTAGAATTAATGATCAAAAGATGAGTTAAATGCCAACAAAAAGGGATAAATATATACAATATTTGGCACTCATCAGCGCAATACTGGCTGAAGGATTTTCGGCCAATCCAAATTAACCAAAATATTCAACGGAGTATTTTCAGGCTGATTGCTCGGGATTAAAGCTGATTCTTGACTGAATCTTGGAATCCTAACTTTTTGAGATTTGAGATCTGGTTCACCATTGATGAGCTTCAAAGAAGTAGTCTTCACAGGAAAAGACATACCATTAAAATGAAAAAGAAATGCTAAGGACGATTGAGTATATTCCTTAACATTAAGACGGATTCCAGAAGTATCTTCCCAGTTAATTGTGGATGAATGTACTTCTAACAATCCCCCAAATTTTTTCCCGATCACACTGTAAAGTTTATCTCCCCATAGATCGAAAGGAACTCCTTGAACTTCAATCCAAACGCCATGATAAGAACTACCAGGGATTGAAACTGAATTTGCAGTAGACCACCAAGGTAAAATCCTTATAGATGTACCATTAAGATCCCAGAAACCCTTTCTAACCAAAATATCTTTATCCTGAGCAGACACAAAGAAAAAAGCTTATCTTCAAAAGGACAAAGATCAAAAGCATTCTTAAAATCAAACCTGTTAGCAATTGCCTGACCAATTTGAGACCGCGAGGTTTTTGAATCTGAGACCTCAAAAATTAGTGCAAGATCCCAATTCTCCTTAGGCAACTCTAAAATTGAGTTTTTAATGACCACTGAAGTTTGAGAATCTTCACAGGCAATATTAGCATCTAAACTGATGTTCTTATATTTCACAGTGGTAACATTGTTGAACGCTGTGATGAAATGAGACCATCTAGAAACACTGGATTCAACAGGAAAACACATAGTTTGTCTAATCTTTTTATGAGAGAAAGACCCTCTAAAACATTCTCCATGTTTATTTTCATTCCTAGAAAATATATATGCTCATCATCTTTGTGGAAGGTCTAATACCATTGTCCATAAAAAGGCTTCTTCGATTCTTTCCGCATGATGTTCTTCATTCGAAAAATCGCCTCTCGACTGACTGTGACTTGAATTAAGTATTTTGTGTTCCTTGTTTTCTCATCAATCAAAAACCCATTATGCTTACCTGTGATCACAAAATTTTTGTACTTGCAATCGATTGTTGCTTGATGATAAAGAGATTCAGGTCTCTTCTTTGATTTCTTCTTGGTAACCATCTGCCAATCGTCATTTTCTAAGTGTGATTCTTCAATTGTTGAATCCCGTGTCTGTAGCTTCTTTTCTCCTCGAACCACTTCAGCCCATTTCTTCGTGGTCTACTTTCTGGACCATCTTGGCTTGTTAGCCAACTGTCTGGTGATAGTTAGGGAAATGGTTATGGTAAGAGTATACAGTCTTTTGATGAAAGTATTATAGAGATGTTGGATTCACTTAAAAGAAAATATGTACATAATTTGCTGCTTCTTTTTTTCTTTTGTGTATGGCAGATGTCATCTTTCAGAGCTACACTATTAGCTGATTTACTCAGTTCTTTTCAAGTACCTAGAGTATGTAGTGTCCTAGCTGTTACTAGTCAATTCATTTTCTACTTGAACCAAGCTTTTTTCGTGTATTGCAGATGATGAATACTTTGAAAGATAAATTCTTAACATTGCGTTTAGTTGACCAAGCAAAATGGAACACTGTATTTCTATGCTTTGGAGTGATAAGTTCGGTATACTCAATCATCTGGAACATCTTTTATGATTGGCGCGTAATTGTAAGGTATGTAGCACTAAATCTATTTCAATCTTTTTACATCAAGTCTTATTTCACTGTTTACTTTTGAAGAAAAAGCTGGTCATTGTTATTTTCAGGTGGAATAATGTTCAGCTTCGCCCAAATACTCACCACATGATAATCAGATTGGTAATTTTTACTTCTTTTACTGTCATGAAATAGGTTCATCTTTTGATTATTTAAAGTAATGATGATTTATTGGAATAACACAAGTATTTATCGCAGGGATTTTACTTATGGATCATCTCATTTGATTCGATTGAACGATTTTTGTGGCTCTTTAGAATGATTAGCCCCAAAAAAATGTGGGTGATATTCATCTTTGCCATATATTACTTAGAAGATTTCAATATTTGTATTTCAGACTTGAGAGGCAAGCCGGTGAACTACATAGGGCACCTCTAACAAGAGTGGTAATAGAGCTCTCAACTTCAACTCAATCGAATGTCCAAGTGCAGCCACAAGTGAATGTACAAGAGCAGCCACAAGTATTGTCTGATGGTGTTGACCAACAAGATGTTCAAGTCCATACACAAGTATTATCGTGGGATGTTTTCCATCCACTCAATCATGATTACCGACGTGCTTTGTTTAGGTGTGACAGTTTTCCTCCGGATAAATGGTCCAAAAAACTTAAAAGTTGAAACTTCCCTGCTTAGTGATGAATAACCATTTCTATTTCATTTCCGTAGCTCAATAATCGAGATGTTATTATTTTCTGAAAGCTTTATTATTTCATATTGGGATATTCACTAGGGTTTTGGTATGGCATCCTACATCATTTGCGGCATAGCAATACATCCACGATGAGAAAGTAACTGAGTTGTGCTAACAATTGTAGGAGTAATGGAGTAGTGGTTATAACCGCAAAGTTTCCCTGACTGGACGAAATTGGTTTTACCATGATTTCCACTTTTATACTCTTCCACCATTTACAAGATCAATGTGTTCCACTACCACTGTTATTACAAATAGATTCTCCAGCCTATTCGGAAAAAAACATCTCAGATTTAAAAAAGGTAACTTGACTTTGATTTTCACATAAGTTTTCTCTCAATTCTAACATAGAAAAACTCTCTTCACATGAGTTCAAACACCTCCTACTAAAAAGACTCAATTGCATTGATCTTAATATTTTGTTTGCTTTCCCTCCATAGGACCATACTTTTCGACCTTTGTGATCGAAGCAACACTGGAGCAGCCATTTCTTAGTTTAATCCAGGATCGCATAGATTGATTTCTCGAATTTAAAAGTACTCATATAATATATTTGTTTTAAGGGTTTAGAATTTCTCACACTAGCTCAGCTTACCCCGTCCTTTTTGGTTTTCCACAGAAATCCGTTTTTACCCAAATTATCATCTAAAAAAAACTAATATCATATACGTATAATCCTGGACAATACCTACAAAATTCTCTCTGAGGATAACTGTAAAGTCGGCTAATTTGGGACTTGTTCTTTAAGGAATTTGAATGAGAGTGTTCATTTTTAGGAACTCTTGACTCAACTGAATCCGTGTCGTCTGTTAAATCTTTTTAGTAATTTTTAAATGATTAGTAAAAATATTATTTGTAGGTCATGTAAATCTTGTTTTAATTTTATCTTCGCTTAACATACATAGTTAAACTCCATTGCAGTCGCTCTAAATCGTATATCTTAAATCGGTGAGGGCATACTAATAGAATCTGTTTATTTTTATATTTTTAGAAGATACATCAATATAAACACTATCAGAGATCCCTCGATGATGAGTACAAATAACATAGAGAAATCCCTTAATGATGAGTACAAATAATATAGACAATCACTTCTTAATAATTACATGAACAACCGTACAGTCTAGGTGTCCGCTATTGCATGTACGTATTTTACATGCTTTGCCGGTGCTCTCGCAGCTTCATGGCCTCGTATATGTATTCTAAATCCAAGCACTATGGTAGTATGTTTCAATTGACTACAACTTAAGTGTAGAAATCCAACAATCATGGTGCATCACTTGGCTTTAATATGAAGATTCCCCCAAACTTCGCTAAAAAGTGTGATAGATTTGTCGTTTTTTTAAGCTAAGCGAACTCAGTTTTCGCTTTATGGTCAATAAGGAAACTAATTTTATATAACATTTTCAACGAACGATACCCGATTTCTGTTTTCAGTTTTCGCTCTTTTACTCCAATTTTCTCCTTTTAACTTTTTAATTTACTTAAGCTCTTTTTTTCCTATTATATCTCCATCTTTTGATCTTAAATATTTTTTTACCTATAACAAATATTTATCTAAAGCTACGCGATACAGCCTTACCACATAATTTATTTGTTTCTGATAGAAATACCACAAAGTTATTATGTTGAAATATCACTGCCATATGCTTATTTGGGCCACCGTTTGAATTCTTTTACCTACAATCCAACACGGATAGATGTTAATCGATTTTCTTATTCTACCCCTTTAGTCCAGCTCATTTATGAAATCCAATAGGCAAAATAGCTGAAATTTTGATTTTATATTTTCAAGCGAACATTATATTAATTGTTCATAGTTTTTTTTTCTTATTAAAAGGTTTGCCTTTTCGTTCATCTACGTAGGATGTTTATGGAGCTCTTGCGGCTACACGTATTAGTTGCAATAATATTATTTCTGAATTTTACTTCTAGTTTTTGGTATCTAAATATGATCTAATTTCTCTTTAGAAGAGTGAAGATTTTTTATTGCCTGTCATTTTTCGGAATCGGTTTTCCTTGCAATCAATTACAACTTTTTCTATTATACTCTTTTATGGAGTAAAAGATGACATGAAAAGAAAAAGATATTATGGGTATAGAAATAATGGGATAGCTAAGTTAAACTTTCTTCAAAAACAAAAGAAAAAAAAGTTAACTTTATTTTTACTCAGACTTTGACTTTGACTATGATATTATTTGGTGGTCTGAAAATGGGTTCTTACTAAATCAATCCTCAGAAGTAAAAAATAGAACGACAATCAAGAAAGTATCTTTCGGCCATGATGATCATCAAGGTTCACTATATCTCAGACGATTGCGTGGACTTGCCACTCTTGACCCAAAGTTTGACATGTTTAAGTACCTGAAACATAAAACTAGTAATGAGTGATAAGTTACCGGATCTATTGTGAATGGTACTTCAAAATCTTGGAATACTTGCACATGAACCGTCAATTTTTCCGTCAATTCTTGCTACTATTTTTGTTCTGTCACTAGAATAAAAATTTTTATTGATTACATCTTACTCATTTATACTCCCTTCGTCCCCGATATATAGGCGGAAAAGTGAATTTATTTTAGAATAAGAAATTTTATTGATTTCCTACATTTCCATCCTCTTCCTGTTTTATCCTTGTACGATTTCCATCATTAGAAACAAAACTTAATCATAGTTATAACTATCTATGATAAATAAGGGTAATATATGGAAAAACCCATCTTGAAATTGAAAGTTTACCTATCTAATGGGACTACAATTTTTTACAACTCCGCCTATATATAGGAGACGGAGGGAGTATTCATTAAACTAGAAAATAAAACTGATCTGATCAGTGGACAATCATAAATGGGTTTGCAAATTTTTCTGATAGTGGAAATGTTGGACAATGTACAACAGTACAAAAAGTATGGTATTTTACAACCACCATCTGAAATTACCTGAAATTCTCACTCTAAATGGACATTGAATATCAAAAGTTAGGACTTGGGAGCAGCCAATTTTTAATACATGCCTCATTTTACTATAACGACTATAATTACACTTCGATCATCTGCACCAGAACCACAACTATGATAGGTTAGAACATGAACTTGACTAAAGGACCAATCATCGAAATGAAATGAGAATCGTATAAATTGTACATCAAATGGACATAAGATAGACGACACTCAGCAGGGCTTGTTGGATAAATAGTTTCATCTCTTATTTGTATGCAGATCCCATCTGTAGGGACTCTTTTGTAGTCTATCTTTTTACTTCTCTTTCGAAGGTAAATGCCTTACTTAATAGTCTCTCCAAAATTGAATTAACTAAACTAGTTTATATGGTTTCTTTAAAATTAGTCTATAATATGATGTTATATAAATATAGGCGTTCTCAGATATTCCATGTTTGTGGGTTTGATGATTCATGGACCGGAAAGCAAGCTATTGCCTTGGGTGGATTACCCATTATGTTTAAGCCAGTGTTGCATTGTGTTTCCACTTTTAATCATGATCCCATATGCATTCCATCTGGTCCAATGTATTAGGGATTTGAGTATTGACTCAAGTATCATCAATGGTAAAGTATTTTTTTGCCATATGTTCATTTCTAACTTCTAAAAGTGATCCATTATGTATTTACCTAGGTGCATGCTTTAACAATACGCAAGGATGAAGTTCTTTGTGTTGTTGTTGTTTCTAGTGTTCCCAGCATTGCGTTTAGTTGACCAAGCAAAATGGAACACTGTATTTCTATGCTTTGAGTGATAAGTTCGGTATACTCAATCATCTGGAATATCTTTTATGATTGGCGCGTAATTGTAAGGTATATAACACTAACTTTATTTCAATCTTTTCACATCAAGTCTTATCTCACTGTTTACTTTTAAATAAAAAGCTGGTCACTGTTATTTTCAGGTGGTATAATGTTCATCTTCCCCCAAATACTCAGCACATGGTAATTAGATTGGTAATTTTTACTTCTTTTACTGTCATGAAATATGTTCATCTTTTGATTATTTAAAGTAATGATGATTTATTGGAATAACATAAGTATTTATTGCAGGGATTTTACTTATGGGTCATCTTATTTAATTCGATTAAACGATTTTTGTGGCTCTTTAGAATGATTAGCCCCAAAAAAACGTGGATGATGTTCATCTTTGCCATATATTACTTAGAAGATTTTAATATTTGTATTTCAGACTTGAGAGACAAGCCGGTGAACTACATAGGGCACCTTTAACAAGAGTGGTAATAGAGCTCTCAACTTCAACTCAGTCGAATGTCCAAGTGCAGCCACAAGTATTGTCCGATGGTGTTGACCAGCAAGATGTTCAAGTCCAGCCACAAGTATTATCGTGGGATGTTTTCCAGCCACTCAATCATGTTTAGCGACGTGCTTTGTTTAGGTGTGACAGTTTTTCTCCGGATAAATGGTCCGAAAAACTTAAAAGTTGAAACTTCCCTGCTTAGTAATTAATGACCATTTCTATTTCGTTTCCGTAGCTCAACAATCGAGCTGTTATTATTTTCTGAAAGCTTTATTATTTCATATTGGGATATTCACTAGAGTTTTGGTATGGAAGCCTACATAATTTGCAGCATAGCAATACATCCACGATGAGAAAGTAACTGAGTTGTACTAATAGTTGTAGGAGTAATGGAGTAGTGGTTATATAACCGCAAAGTTTCCCTGACTGAATGGAATTGGTTTTACCATGATTTCAACTTTTATACTCTTCCACCATTTACGAGATCAATGTGTTCCACTACCACTGCTATTACAAATAGATTCTCCAGCCTATTCGGAAAAAACATTTCAGACTTAAAAAAGATAACTTGACTTTGATTTTCACATAAGTTTTCTCTTCATTTTAACATAGAAAAACTCTCTTCACATGAGTTCAAACACCTCCTACTAAAAAGACTCAATTGCATTGATCTTAATATTTTGTTTGCTTTCCCTCCATAGGACCATGCTTTTCGACCTTTGTGATCGAAGCAACACTGGAGCAGCCATTTCTTGGTTTAATCCAGGATCGGACAGATTGATTTTTCGAATTTAAAAGTACTCATATAATATATTTGTTTTAAGGGTTTAGAATTTCTCACACTAGCTCAGCTTAACCCGTCCTTTTTGGTTTTCCACAGAAATCCGTTTTTACCTCAAATTATCATCTAAAAAAAAACTAATATCATATACGTATAATTCTGGACAGTCAATACAAAATTCTCTCCGAGGATAATTGTAAAGTCGGCTGGTTTGGGACTTGTTCTTTAAGGAATTTGAATGAGAGTGTTTATTTTTAGGAACTCCTGACTCAAATGAATCCGTGTCGTCTGTTAAATCTTTTTAGTAATTTTTAAATGATTAGTAAAAATATTATTTGTAGGTCATGTAAAAATTATTTTATTTTTATCTTCGCTTAACATACATAGTTAAACTCCATTGCAGTCGCTCTAAATCGTATATCTTAAATATGTGAGGGCATACTAATAAAATCTGTTTATTTTTATCTTTTTATAAGATACATCAATATAAAGACTATCAGAGATCCCTCGATGATGAGTACAAATAATATAGACAATCACTTGTTGATAATTACATGAACAACCGTACAATCTAGGTGTCCGCTATTGCATGTACGTATTTTACATGCTTTGTCGGTGCTCTCGCAGCTTCATGGCCTCGTATATGTATTCTAAAGCCAAGCACTATGATAGTATGTTTCAATTGACTACAACTTAAGTGTAGAAATCCAACAATCATGGTGCATCACTTGGCTTTAATATAAAGATTCTCCCAAACTTCGCTAAAATGGATTTGTCATTTTTTTTAAGTTAAGCGAACCCAGTTTTCGCTTTATGGTCAATAAGGAAACTAATTTTATATAACATTTTCAACGGACGATACCCGATATCTGTTTTCAGTTTTCGCTCTTTTACTCTAATTTTCTCCTTTTAACTTTTTAATTTACTTAGCTCTTTTTTTCCTATTATATCTCCATCTTTTGCTCTTAAATACTTTTTTACCTATAAAAAATATTTATCTATAGACTTACCACATAATTTATCTGTTTCTGATAGAAAGACCACAAAGTTATTATGTTGGAATATCACTGCCGTATGCTTATTTGGGCCACCGTTTGAATTTTTCTACCTACAATCCAACACGGATCGATGTTAGTCGATTTTCTTATTCTACCCCTTTAGTCCAGCTCATTTATGAAACCCAATAGGCAAAATAGCTGAAATTTTGATTTTATATTTTCAGGCGAACATTATATTAATTGTTCATAGTTTTTTTTTTCTTATTAAAAGGTTTGCCTTTTCGTTCATCTATGTAGGATGTTTATGGAGCTTTTGCCGCTACACGTATTAGTTGCAATAATATTATTTCTGACTATTTTTTTCTTGCAATCAATTATAATAATATTATTTTTGACTATTTTTTTCTTGCAATCAATTAAAATAACATTATTTTTTGCTGATTATTTTATACTATTAGTTGCAATAATATTATTTCTGACTACACGTATTAGAATCGGTTTTTCTTGCGATCAATTACAATTTTTTCTATTGTACTCTTTTATGGAGTAAAAGATGACATGAAAACAAAAAGATATTATGGGGATGGAAATAATGGGATATCTAAGTTAAACTTGCTTTAAAAACAAAAGAAAAAAAAGCTAAACTTTATTTTTACTCAGACTTTGACAATGATATTATTTGGTGGTCTGAAACCTGGTGTTAGTAATTCGGCGAATTATTCGCGAAGAAACTTCATACTGGGTCCAGTTAATTCAAGCCCAACTGCCTGTTTTTTTAGTTTTCCACAAAAAGATGAGGTGAGAATCGATCCTATAACCTACACCTCCCCTTAACCACCTCTCAACCACTAGGCCAACAACTTTTAGATGATATGATTCGATGATACTTAACATGTATCACATTTCTAACACAAATTTTATTACCCCATCCTAAATTCTAAAATTTTATTATTTAACAAAGGCGAATTTCGAGTACAGAATTCACATTTCTAAAACGAATTATACACGTACGTTTCCATTCCGAACTAGTATCCGAACAACGAACCGTTAACAACTTTTTTTTACCGATTGCGACCTATCCGAATCCGTATAATTTCCGTACGTATACCGTCCCGAATTACTCCCCGTACCACGAATTGCTAACTAGGGTCTGAAAATGGGTTCTTACTAAATAAATCCTCAGAAGTAAAAAATAAAACGGCAATCAAGAAAGTATCTTTCGGCCATGATGATCATCAAGGTTCACTATATCTCAGACGATTGTGTGGACTTGCCACTCTTGACCCGAAGTTTGACATGTTTAAGTACCTGAAACATAAAACTAGTAATGAGTGATAAGTTACCGAATCTATTGTGAATGGTACTTCAAAAATCTTGGAATACTTGCACATGAACCGTCAATTCTTGCTACTATTTTTGTTCTGTCACTAGGATCACTATTGATTACACCTTATTCATTTATATTCATTAAACTAGAAAATAAAACTGATCTAATCAGTGGACAATCATAGATGGGTTTGCAAATTTTTCTGATAGTGGAAATGTTGGACAATGTATAAAAAGTATGGTCGAAATTACCTGAAATTCTCACTCTAAATGGATATTGAATATCAAAAGTTAGGACTTGGGAGCAGCCAATTTTTAATACATGCCTCATTTTACTATAACGACTATAATTACACTTCGATCATCTGCACCAGAACCACAACTATGATAGGTTAGAACATGAACTTGACTAAAGGACCAATCATCGAAATGAAACGAGAATCGTATAAATTGTACATCAAATGGATATAAGATAGACGACACTCAGCAGGGCTTGTTGGAAGAGGTAATTTAACATCTCACAAAGGGCAATCAAATTTTGAAAATCTAAAAGCTTTGGGAGACTTGAAAAACATGGAAGAAGAGAAAACCCTCAATTTTAAGGCACCACACTTATCAGCAAACCAACTCATCCCAGATACATAAGTGAGTTATTTTTGATCAAAACAACAAAAAAAATGTATAAAAGAGAAAGAATATACAACAGAGTTCAGTTCAAGGGGATCCCAAAAGGATACAACACCCTAGCAGGAAAGAGAATAGCCATGCTAATAAGCCGCACAACAATGAAAACAGAATGCGATAAGAAACTGTTGGTTGTGAAATAAGACCCAGAGCAAACCACCCACAACACTACAACAGAGGGAAAAACTAAAACCCAAAATCCAATAAATTATTGATGCCTATTCACTACGAGATCCCAATTACAATGTAGAGCCTGGTTCCTAATCCCTCTGAAGGATACATTTGAAGAGTTCCAGTATAACAAGAGAGATTTGATCTTCCTCATGAGAGAGAGTCTTGTGAGTAATCCAGACCTTGAAAAGTGCAGGAATTCTATGCTTCCAAATTCCCCAAATGAAAGCAAAAGGCAAAATTTCCCCAAGTAACAAGCAATTATCGGAGATCCCTTGAGTCCAGTAGCCTAGGAAGAGGTCAGTGATGTCGAAGCTTGATATCCAATCCATTTTAAAGTCATTCACGAAAGACATCCAGACTACATGTATTTTTGGACAATGCATAAATAGATGATTGATGGTTTCCGCATCATTTTTTGCAAAAGAGGCATCTATTTGCCAATAGCCATCCTCTTTTGGCCAGATTATCTTGGGTTAGAATAGCTTCATGATGCAGTAACCACATAAAGAAAGTAACTTTTGTAGGGACTTTCGCATTCCAAACCTTTGAGTAAGGGAAAACAACAATACCTGAGCTTTGATGTAGCCCCTTGTAGCAAGACTTTATCGAAAAGATCCCACTTGGATCTCATCTCCAATATCTTGTGTCAGCATCAGTTGTTAATCTGATTCCTTCCAATAAGTGATAAAGGAAGCTAATTCAGACGTTTCTTCATAAGTCAATATTCTTCTTCTAAGGTTCAAGTCCCAATTTTTCTTTTTGATATCAGGAAAAGAATCCAAACAACAAGCAAAAACACTACTAAGGTACAATAATGTAGCAAAATCCAGAGCTTAAAGTGTCTGCATTAATTAGGGATGGTGTTTGGGAAATTCCTAGTAATTTACTAGAGTTCTTTGATCCTACTGAGTTGCCAGTTATTGATGATAATGGAGATAGAAATATCTGAGTTGTCAGTTATTGATGAGTTGCCAGTTATTGCTTCTGCATATGAATGCATTAGGAAAAAATTCCACAAATTAAATTGGACAAGATCTGTTTGGCATAAATCTATTCATCCAAGTATTGCAAGTAATGTTTGGAAGTTGGTGAGGGGATAGTTCCTTCAGATGATAAGATGAAGAGAAGAAAGTTTCAGCTTGCTTCAATATGTCCTTTTTGTAAAAACTCAGAGGAAAATCCGGAGCATATATTATGGTTCTGTGACTATAGTGAAATTATTTGGAGTTGGCTGGGTGGAATTTTTAGTTTTGTAAACCCAAAATCTTTTGAAGACATTCTTATGTTGGCAAAAAACAAAAATCCAGCAGTAAAAGAAATATGGAAAGTTGCAGCTCTTGTGACAATGAAGGAAATTTGGTTCATGAGAAATGGAATGGTCTATGAAGAAGAAAAATTTAACAGTGATGCTCTAAAGAAGAGAATCCTCAGTTTCACTAAAGATAGTGACGTAAGAATGTATGAGGTATTGTGGAATTCTGCATATGATCTTCAAATTCTTAAAGCTTTTGAGCTAAATGCAGAAGGGTTAAAACAGTAAATGTAACTAAGATTTTCTTCTCCTTGCCTGATCCAACTTACTTTCTCTTCTGTTGTGATGTGCTTCAAGAGGCAACCCAGGTGCAGCTGGATATGGTTTCATATGTAGGAAATGGAATGGAGTTTTTGAATTTGCTGTTTCAGGAGGTTTGGGGATAGCTAGTAATTTTCTGGCAGAAATTTTTGCAGTCATATATGCAGGAGAATGGGTTGTGGTTCATCAAATGCTAAATGTGTGTTTCAGGTCTGATTCAAAATAAGTTATCTCAGCCTTTCAAACGGGAAATATCCCTTGGTGGGTCTCTACAAGATGGAATAAAGTAAAGTCTGCACTACTCAGCTGGTACTTTTTACATAGTTTTAGAGAAATAAATACTTCTGCTGATTTGCTTGCAAAAAAAGGATCAGGTTTGGACAAGGATGATAGAAGGATATATAGGCGATGTCCTAATTTAATTACAAAGCTAGAATCTCCTTATGTTCCTTACTACATATTTAGCTAGGAAAATTCCATTTTTGTTTAATGTTTTTTCTCTCCTTGTTCCTGTTTCAAGGATAGAATTGTAATTCTGTAATAACTTTGAGTTTAATAAATTTTGAGAATTATCAAGCAAAAAAAAAAGAGAAATGAAGCGGGGAGGATTTGGAGAGGTTTACCGGTCCTGTTAATCTAGAGTCACCTTTGCGAGAATATGCGCCACATAGTTGGCATCTTGTTCCAAGTAATTGAACTGCAAATGATTTAGTTGTTGCGAGCAAACTTCATTCTCTTCTACCAAACGTCTGATCTTCTAGGGAATGCAAGTGTCGTGCTTGTTTAGAACACCGATTAACTGCTTACAATCAATCCCCTTTGATGATCAGTTCCTCAAAATTAGCCTCCTTATCTCTAGCAAAAACCGTTGAACTGCTCCATGATGAGTGCCAAATATTGTATATATTTGCACCTTTTTATTGGCATTTAACTCATCATTTGTGCACTAACGCTCCATTTTATCCCATATTCTGTGTTTTCGTTGTTTTCAAGAATAAATATTTTTCTTAATTAATTTTGCATTTTTAGGTACTAAATAAAGCCTGGTTAACTCACGGAGCGAAAAGAGCAAAGAAACGGCAAAGACTCCCGCAGAAAGGCAGCGAAGAATGATGTTTGCAAGAGCCGGATCAATTAGAAGTGGGATTGAAGAGGAAGAATTGTTCTTAAAGAATATATGGGCTTGGCATACCCAAGGCCCAAAACCCTTACCCAAATCCATTTCAATTATCCATACCCATTTCCATGAGAGCCGTCAGATTGGATCCATCTCATCATCCAACGACCGCCTCATCATTGTGCATCAAAATTCGAAGCTCCTGTCAAACACCATAGTACCTAACTCCATCTGAAGCCGTCAGTTTTGTTGTATCGCATAATCCAACGGTCGCTACATACCTCTCCATCGTAGCCGTTCGATTCAATCTATATGGGATCATCCAACGCTCTTTACTCGTTGTTCATCAAAGTTCGCTATCCCCGCTTCACACGCTAGCATCAGAACCTATACCCTTCACCCAAACACTCCCTTCCCTTCTTCCCATCGATCTTCTCTTCCCCAAATTTCATTCTTCTTCCCCCGACAACAGTCTGCAACTCCATCCCTTCACCCGCTGCGCCACCATCTCCATACCCCCTCCATCACCAAAACTCCATAAACCCATTCCCTAGTTGCCTCTCTTTCTCGTTCTTAGCACCCACACACATTAGGTGCTACAATAAAGAGAGAGATGAAACTAGGGTTTCATCACAGTTGAAGAGGAGTTGATCGAGCAGACAATAACAGAAGAGGAATAGAAGTACAAGTATGGGTCGAGCAGATTTCAGGAAAGTATTGATTTTTTAGTGGTTATTTTCGAAACCCTAATTTTTCTGATTTGGGGATTTTCATTTAGGGTTTGTAAAATTTGGGGATTTCTTGTACTATAAATAGATATTAGGTTTGTGTGTGTGAGGGTATGCCTGGGTTAGCCAGAGCTCAACCCTAGATGCCCGGATTAGCCGGTGCACCAAGCTGTAGTATTTAGGTTTATTTTTCAGTTCTTATAATGTTCTAATTTTCTAACTAGGGATTAGATGAAGATCTTAATCTAATATCAGATAATTTTGGTTATGGATTTGTTCTTGTTGTGCTGAACTGCTTAAGGATAGATTTAATCTTTGTGCTACAACATATTACTTTCACCTTGTTTGTCATACAACCTAGGTAGTTGGAACAATTCTATGTTGTTGTGCTGCAAATCATGCTTAAATGAATTGATTTATCTTTTGAATAGTTGTTCTTTAATCAGACAATTATTACTTAGGATAAATACTTTAGTTGTGATTAGTCACCCATCTTCAGATCACCTTAGATATAGGGCAGACTAGAATCTCAACCCTTATCTGTTATAAGGACAAGAGTAGTGTAATCAGTTCAATGCAAAGTGTAGGTTAGAGGTGGATTTGATAACCTCAGTTCACTCATCTCTATGTTTAACTTGCTTACTGCCTGTGTTACTGCCTCTTTTTGTTGTTGTTGCTCTTACTTTTACTGTCTTGCATTTTACTTCACCACTTGTTTACTGCCTTGCCTTTGGTTACTGCCTTTGTTCTCTGTTAAGCTTAGAAAACAGTTTAGGAACTTCTCTAGCTTCAAACACACACACAAGTCCCTGCTGGATCGACCCGTATTTGCACATTCTACAACACGACACCGTGCACTTGCGGTTTAACATGTAGGCTTTATCTTTCTCATATTTTCTTGCACAATCGACCTGTGCTTGCCTTGTGTTACATTGTGACCATGTGCACTTGCAGTTTGACATAGTCGTAGGTACTCTTTCAAGTCCTACCAAGTTTTTGGCGCCGCTGCCTGGGACTTGGCTGCTGTGTAGTTGAAAAAAAACATTCTTGCACTTGCTTTTCTGTTTTCAACCTGCTGTGTAACTTAGCTTTTCTGTAGTTTAGCTGTAACTTAGTGTATCTTAGTTTGCTGTCACTTGCATCATCTTTTCTTGCATAACCTGCTGTGTAGTTCTGATAATCATCTTAGTGTAATCATCTCTGCTGTAGCATCTTGCCTCAATTAGCTGTAGCTTGTCTGTTAGCTGTACAATTTGCATCTGTAGTTGTAGCTGTAAGCATTTGTAAGCATTTGCATCTGTAAGCATCTTATTTTCTTTCCTCTTAGTGTAGCTGCATATCACCGCTGTTTTGATCCTTCATTGCTTCTTTATAATTCCATTGTTTCAGTACAAAGATACTGATCCTCTCTTCTAAGCTAGCAGGTACCTGCTGTGGAGCAGCAGCTTGTGGTGCTTCTGATTGATCAAGTCAAGGCTAAGAAAGGGAGGGCAGCAGTTGTGGTCTAGGCCAGAGGAGCAAGAACAACAGCTTGTGGTGCTGCTGAGAATCAAGTTTTTGGGCGCTGTTATTGTTTCTTTTGTTTCTCTGATAACCTTGCTTCATTGCTTGCTCATTGTTTACCTGGTCTTTGTTGTTTCATCTTGTATTCTCATTAGCATCTTGTATATAGCATTGCTGTCTTGCATCTTCGTCTTTCGTCTTGCATATCATATTCCTGCTGCATATTCTTGTTTGCATCTTAACCATCTGCATACTTGCATTACTGTTGCATTTAGCATTAGGAGCTGGCTACAATTTTTTTCCCTGCTTGAATTTGCTGTTGTCCCTTGCTTGAATTTGCTTCTTGTGCTGTGTACTTGCAGCTTTGCTGCTGTGGTTAATCTTGAGCTCCCTTGCTGGTCCTGGTGCATTGCTACTGGGCTGTGGTGCTGTGTTGCTTCCTGCTGGTGTTGCTTCTCTGCTGTGGCCCTGTGAACCTGCTGAGCCTAGTTTGCTGGTGTTGAAGTTGCTAGGCTGGTGCATAGGCCTTGCAAACTTCTGGACCCAACTGGGCTTGTGCAAAAGCTTAGGAAGATCCAAAGCCCAACTGGGCTTTTTCAACAAACACAAAGGGACCAAAGCCCAACTGGGCTTCCCTCCAAAAAAAATAGGTAAGCCTAAAACCATTAAGAGAACCCAACTTGTGGGCTTCCATTTTCTGTTGGGTTTGTAATTTAATTTCTTGAGGGCTTGTAATCTCAATTACTTGTGGGCTTGTTTGTTTTTAAACATTTCTGTTTGGGCTTATAACTTTGACAATCTTTAAAAATTTTCAAATTTTCAAAACCCAACAGCTGGGATTCATAACAAAATCAAACTGCTGGGCTTGGCTCAAGCTTCAAAAGTTAAAATTTTTTCAAACCAACTTCCAACCCAACAGTTGGGCATGTTCAAAACTTCCTTTTGGGCTGCACAATTCTCCCACCAATGTGGGATTGCTCCTAACAACAAAACTAAATTTTTCTCCCAACTCAAAACCAAATTCTTGCTCCACCAATATGGGCTTGCTCCCAATTTTAAAAACCAAAGTTTTTCTCCCAATATTAAAAACCAAATTTTTCTTTTTATCTCCCATTAAAACCAAAAGGAGTTTCCAAAACCCATAAAAACCAAATGTTTCCCATCAAAAACCAAATGTTTTTCATTCCCATCAAAACCAAAATTTTCCCATAAAAAACCAAGTTTTTGAAAACCCATTAAAACCAAATAGTGGGCTTTGTGTCTTTTTAATATGGGCCAACCTCGTGCTCTCCATGAATACATGTATCCCACAATAAAAATTCCATTATCATGTATTGTCTTACCTCAAACCAATAACCCTTTTAAAATAAATGCAAGCATGACACAAATACTTCCTATATTTCGAGGGTTCGATTCTGAGAACCCCTATACTCATGTAAGAGAGTTTAAACAAATTTGTCGGACTATGCAACCTGGTCATATGTCCGAAGACTCTCTGAAATTGCGTTTGTTTACATTTTCTCTAAAGGAAAGGGCCAAAACATGGTTTTACGGTTTGAGACCACAATCAATCAACACTTGGGACCAACTCATAGATCTATTTTTCAGAAAATTATTTCCACATCATAGGACCATCGCTATTCGTCAAAGTATCAATTGTTTTGTCCAATTGGATGAGGAAACTGTTTTTTACTATTTTGAACGTTTTAATGATTTGTTGTTTGAGTGTCCTCACCATGGCCTTGAGAAGTGGAGACTGGTCGCCATTCTTTATGAAGGACTAGACTTTAAGTCTCGAGCCTTGGTTGAATCTATGTGTAATGGTGAATTCATTGATAAAACTGTGGACGATGCATAGTCATTTCTAGCTGAAGTCGCAGAGAAAACCCATCAGTGGGAAACCTATAGGGAAACTAGGACCATGCCACATGATATGGGTAATCACCATGAGTCAGATGTTGATTTTCCCAATGAGATTAATTCTGGATATAGTGTTTCATACTCTATTGCTGAAAATGTCAATCCATATTCACCTATTTTAGAGGCCGATGTATGGACGAAAAACACTAATGGTTTTGACAAAGTAGGATTTTCATGTATTTGTGATGATGATGATTATGATGATGTTATATTAGAAGAACATGTCTATGCTGAAAATGTTATGGAACCTTTGGGTTCAAATACATTAGGCTTTTCTGCCCCGACTTTCATGAATGATGTTTCTTCTAGTATTCCATATACATGTGATGAGGCTACTGATTTAGATATTGTGCAGTTATCCTGTGAAGAGCATGACTTAGGTAATGTTGAATCTTCTGTTGACACTAATGATCCTATGCATGAAAATATAGTTGATGTGTCTGATTCCATACCTAAGCCACAATATATTGCTTCTTTTGATGTTAATTTGGATATTTCGGATAACCATGATTCTGAATTTGGACTTGTGAAATTGTTTTGTGATGATGAGCATGCTACACAACTTGATTATGGTTTAGAAAATGCTGATGTGACTGATAAAATTGGTACTTTTGATCTCATGCATGTGAGAAACTTAGATGTCACCTTCTTGCCTAAGTCACAGATTGAGATTATTCCACCCAACCTAGATTTGGTTTGTAACAAAAATTTTAAACCAACTTTTCTAAAAATTCCCAACCTAGGATTAGAACTGTGTGCCTCTCTAGTCCTCTTGGACAATTTTGCATCTAAATACAATACTTTTAAGGAGCCACAGTTGGAATATGCATGTTTTCCCGTCCCTAACAAAGTCCATTTCGAGTTAGACCTTGTGCATGAGGAACCCCCAAAACCGCGAAATTTTGTATCCAATAGTATATCTAGTGTAAAATCCAGGTTTAGGGGTAGCTCATTTGGTTTTTCACTCTCACTCACATTTCAGTCCAACTATAGTTGTTTGAAACTGTCTATGTTTCAACACTTTGTCTTTTGGGTTGATCCTCAACTCTTTAGACTGTATGTATATAGTGAATTGTTTGTATATAATCTGGTAGGTAATGTTTAGTGGAATCATATGTTTCTTGTATATATTGTGCTAACCCAATGTGAATTCAGTTGAGTTACTGTTGGGTTTTGCCTTGAATAATGGAGTTCAAAACTTGCTTTCGCCAATATCCGGTAATCTCTTTCCTTTTTCTACACTTAGCATCGTTCTCACGGTATGTGTTATAATCATGTTTATCTTTTGAAACATTGAGGACAATGTTTAGTTTAGGTTTGGGGGTGAAAAATAGATACTTTGATAACATGCTATAATCGAAAAATAGAACTCTTTCTTTTTGAAAAAAAAAATCAAAAAAAATAAAAATCAAAAAATCAAAAAAGAAATTAAAAAATTGAAAAAAAACATAAAAATGGAGCTCATTTACCTTGAAATGTTGACTCTTGTGCATGTATGTAAACATAAGGATTCTTAGTCTAGATATTTAGGCACCCTGATTCTAGCACAATTCACATAGTGATAAGAAACTTGCACGCGCACGATCTACCAATACATGTATAGCCTCATCCTTGAGGTGTTCTATCGGAAGTCACGATTGCCAATCACTTTAGAATACTGAACGAAACTTGACTAGCTTGTTCTTTGGTTGGTTGGGATAGAAGGTGGAGGTTACATTAAGAAAGACAACCATCGAATTTAACTGGGTGCATCAAAAAGGGCTACCTCTTGCAAAGTGTCATGTAATTTTTTGTTTCCTTTTGTATATGTATCAAAAGTGTTACCATGTTAAAAATAAAATAAAAAATGATGCATATATTCAGAAAAATATCAAAAAAAAATTATCAAGTATTTATCAATTCCATCCTCTCTTGTTCCAAAAATAAAAGAGAGTAGTCAATGTAAATAAGAGTCATGTAAAGAGTCATCTTCTGTGTTTTTGTGTTATAAGCAAGGAAGGGTGTGCCATTGATGTACAACGCGAGTAATTGTGAAATACCTCCAACTCATTCAAAATTCTCGTAAAGTACGGACAGCTAGCTAGATTTCGACCTCGGTTCTTAGCCTGAGAAACTATCTCTTGGTGATTAGTAGTCATAACATCCGATCTTTCTTTACACATATGTAGATACACTTTACACTCTTATCACATGTCTTTATTTGTTATCAGTGCTAGGATTGTTCCTTTGATAGCTAGATTGACATCTCCATTTTGCTGTGAGCTTCTACTGTCTTGCACATGTCACATTTGATGGAATCTGAGCTTATATTTTGTCCTAGAACTTTGTAGGTACGTTCTAAGCAAACCTTCACGAGACTTCACTCATCCACTAGGGACACTTAGTGGTTTAAAAGAATTATAACATTCGCTAAATGCAATCGAGAGACCAGCGACAGTGGTATAGGTAGGATTTCCTTAGTTTTGTTTTACTTGAGGACAAGTAAAATTCAGGTTTTGGGGTATTTGATGAGTGCCAAATATTGTATATATTTGCACCTTTTTATTGGCATTTAACTCATCATTTGTGCACTAACGCTCCATTTTACCCCATATTCTGTGTTTTTGTTGTTTTCAAGAATAAATATTTTTCTTAATTAATTTTGCATTTTTAGGTACTAAATAAAGCCTGGTTAACTCACGGAGCGAAAAGAGCAAAGAAACGTCAAAGACTCCCGCAGAAAGGCAGCGAAGAATGATGTTTGCAAGAGCCGGATCAATTAGAAGTGGGCTTGAAGAGGAAGAATTGTTCTTAAAGAAGATATGGGCTTGGCATACCCAAGGCCCAAAACCCTTACCCAAATCCATTTCCATTATCCATACCCATTTCCATGAGAGCCGTCAGATTGGATCCATCTCATCATCCAACGACCGCCTCATCATTGTGCATCAAAATCCGAAGCTCCTGTCAAACACCATAGTACCTAACTCCATCTGAAGCCGTCAGTTTTGTTGTATCTCATAATCCAACGGTCGCTACATACTTCTCTATCGTAGCCGTTCGATTCAATCTATATGGGATCATCCAACGCTCTTTACTCGTTGTGCATCAAAGTTCGCTATCCCCGCTTCACACCCTAGCATCGGAACCTATACCCTTCACCCAAACACTCCCTTCCCTTCTTCCCATCGATCTTCTCTTCCCCAAATTTCTTTCTTCTTCCCCCGACAACAGTCTGCAACTCCATCCCTTCACCCGCTGCGCCACCATCTCCATAGCCCCTCCATCACCAAAACCCCATAAACCCATTCCCTAGTTGCCTCTCTTTCTCGTTCTTCGAGCAGACAATAATAGAAGAGGAAGAGAAGTACAAGTATGGGTCGAGCAGATTTCAGGAAAGTATTGATTTTTTAGTGGTTATTTTCGAAACCCTAATTTTTCTGATTTGGGGATTTTCATTTAGGGTTTTTAAAATTTGGGGATTTATTGTACTATAAATAGATATTAGGTTTGTGTATGTGAGGGTACGCCTGGGTTAGCCAGAGCTCAACCCTAGATGACCGGATTAGCCGGTGCACCAAGCTGTAGTATTTAGGTTTATTTTTCAGTTCTTATAATGTTCTAATTTTCTAACTAGGGATTAGATGAAGCTCTTAATCTAATATCAGATAATTTTGGTTATGAATTTGTTCTTGTTGTGCTGAACTGCTTAAGGATAGATTTAATCTTTGTGCTACAACATATTACTTTCACCTTGTTTGTCATGCAACCTAGGTAGTTGGAACAATCTGTGTTGTTGTGCTGCAACTCATGCTTAAATGAATTGATTTATCTTTTGAATAGTTGTCCTTTAATCAGACAATTATTACTTAGGATAAATACTTTAGTTATGATTAGTCACCCATCTTCAGATCACCTTAGATATAGGGCAGACTAGAATCTCAACCCTTATCTGTTATAAGGACAAGAGTAGTGTAATCAGTTCAATGCAAAGTGTAGGTTAGAGGTGGATTTGATAACCTCAGTTCACTCATCTCTCTGTTTAACTTGCTTACTGCCTGTGTTACTGCCTCTTTTTGTTGTTGTTGCTCTTACTTTTACTGTCTCTACATCCTTGTCCATCATGTATTATTCGCCAAATGATTATTCTTTACCTAAGGTGCATTAGTTCTTACCTGCCACAGTTTCTTCCAGCGAATAACGCTAGCAGATTTGATGCAGCATGTCCAGACTCATCTTCCAGGAATCTTCCAAATGACTCTGAGCTAAATTCCCCCATCTTTGTAACCATCCAAATGAGCTTGTCTTCCTACCAGTCACTGGAATGTGGATCTCTTGCACTGTTTTTCTACAGAAAAAGGTGTTTAGCTACTAAGAATTCCAGCCTCCAGAAGTTGGCATTAACAGTTAGCAATAGTTGAATTTTACCATGTGCATCAAATGACCAGTGATATACACAATCCTCCATCCATTTCCCCTTGGTTCTTGTTCGTCTTTCCAAGTTCACCAACAAAGTCAATTTTCTTCTCAGCTCACCACCAACTATTATTCGATCGAGAAACTTTAATAAGCTCATGAAATTAGTGAGTAATTTTTGTTCGAAATCCGCCGGTGGAAATCTTAAAACCCTAACTTCTCTCTGGTACTAAAAGCGTTTTGTCATTGGGAAGATGATAAAGTTTATGAAAATATCATTTAGGTCCTTGATAATAATTAAAAGGACCTAAGGTATCTACTACAAATTTTACTTAAAGTACGAATACGTATACAAATAGATAAATTAAATAGGAAAGAGTCTAAATACTCGGTATTCTACTTAGGGATTGTAGTAAGAATACAATTAAATTAATACACAAATATCATCCACCAGTATTCCTACCAATCATTATAATAATAAATTTCTACAGAGAGAAAAGAGAAAATAGGAGAAAACGACATGAGTCAAATCGAGAGAAGGGAGAAAAATAAAAATTCATTAAAGATGTACATCTCTGCTGTCCTTTTTGAGACATTCTCACAATTCGAGTGTCACATCTTAATGGTACTGATAAAATCTTTCTTTAATCTTCATTTTTAATTGATTAAATCGGACAATCAAGATTTTCAATTCTGGACTTATTATCGTCTCGTTATTTTCTTTTTCTGTGATTTGTTAAATAATTATTTATTGATTCTTGGTGATTGTTGTTTTACTCGTTGAGTTGAGTCATAATTAGATCATAAATTCCTTTGGTGATTATGTCGTTGTCTGGATCTAAATTATTAAGTCATTTTGCTGTTTTTCAAGTTTTTAACTCTTGAGAAACAAAAAAATCAATTCATATAGGTGAAATGCTTGTTAGTCAACAGAACAATATCAATTTTCTTTGCGTCATATCCGTACTTTCATGTTGTGTGGGTGGAATGAGCACTGTTGTGAGAGTCAATTTCCTTTCAAAATTGGTATAATTTTGGGATTTATTTTGTTGCTGAAGGAATACCCAATTACTTTTTTTTATATCAATCAAGATCTTGTGTTGTTGTTGTCTGTATCTAAATTCTTATGTCATTTTTTCGCTGAAATTGTTAAAATCTTCGCCTATTTGAGAAAAATAAATAAAAATCAATCCATATATTATGGGTATGAATCTTCTTGTTAGTCAACCGCATTCCAACTTTCTTTGCGTCACATTCATGACATCATAGTCATATTGTTGGTGTTGTATGGGTGAAATAAGCATTATTACGAAAGTTTATTCTCTTTGAATATTATAAGTTTGTTGATTTATTTTTTGTCATGGAAGAATATATGATCTTTTTTTGCATGTGTGTGGTGGGTGAAGCTCATGCTGATTTACTCTTTCTGGGGATGGTTCATCTACTAATCTTAGTACAAATTGAACACCGATGAAGAAGAAGAAGTAACTCTGATTCAAAGAACCAGCCTCAGGGTTTTATTTATCAAAAATGCAAATACTCTTACAGACGCACAAACAACCAATTAAATACACTATTGGATCTAGAACAACCAATACCCGAGAGACAGGTGGGAGAAGATGGATGACCAACTAGATAACAGAATCTTCATATAGCCGTTGAGAACTAACGGTTAACAACTGGTGATGAAGGCACCCAACAGGATGGATAAGGGACACCAGGTGATAAGTAAGGCAGCTAGAGTATGACATTACCTCCCCCTTTAAGACATCCTTGTCCTCAAGGATAAAAAATATGGAAAATGAGCTCTGATTACAGAAACATCCTCCCAAGTAGCATTTTCTGGAGAGGAATTGGTCCAATGTATAAGCAGTTGTTGAACTTCATAACCATTTCTGGAGATGACCCTGCAATCCAGTCGAGAGTGTGGAACTACTACCACCTGACCTTCGTGGTCCACCACAGGGAGAGTTTGGGAAGGTATCACCGACTTTCCAATCTTCAGCTTCAACTAAGATACATGGAACACAGGATGAATCCTAGCTGCAGGAGGAAGTTCGATCTTGTAAGCCACTTGACCAATCCTCTGTAAAACCTTGAAGGGACCATAATACTTTGCAGACAGTTTAAAATTTTTCCTCAAGACAACTGATACTTGTGATAGAATCCGGAGAGGCCTATTTATATAATAACCGCAATCGCACGGTGTCTAACAAGTAGACAGAGGCAAGTACGGGTCGAACCCACATGGAGCGGTGGAAAAACTCTAATCAATATCTCTAATGAATTAGCCAAAAATAATTTTTGGGATTTTAGAATTGAATTTGAAACAATAAAAATAAATAAAAAAAATTAACAAAATGCAATGAGAGATTGTCGGTAACCAGTGTCTACGGATTCCACCATTATTTCTATTCGATTCCGAAAATGATTCATAATTCTAAATATGCGTCTATATCTTTGTTCTATTACAACACCTATTATCGGTATATTTTTTCTAATATAACTTGCATCTCCTAAGCATAACCCATCAAAGTCTCCAAAGCATGGCTTAGCGAATTATAATGGCAAGCAAATCATTGAAACTACGTATTTATGCATTTACGATTATTATTTGCGTCGTCTAAGTATAACCTATCAAATGATTTAACCTAAGCATGGATTATCAATACTATAACAAATAAAATTGCAAAACCATATAAATTAATACACTTAGGCTATTGTAGTACAAAGCCGATGAAGAAACAACAATTATTTTATAGAAAATCAATAGAGCGTAAAGATAAAATTATTTGAATCAATTCATAATTTGCCTAAAACCAAATATTATCAATTTATTCATGGTCTATTGCTAGAAATGGTTTCCACCGAAGAACCCTGGTTATGAAATTTAACAAAACATGGAGATGAATTTCTTAAAACCCATAAAAATAAATTACTAGGAAAATGAAAATAAACCAATCGACTGTGCGTCACCACAATCGAATCGCCTCTTCTCCTTTCCCTTGTTTTCTGTTCCAAGCTTTCACGGAACTTCACAGTAGCTCCGGCGGCGGACTCCTCTTCGTTGGCTTCTCTAGCCTCCAAACCGATCTCCCCAAAACAGTCACCAGAACCCCCCCTTTTTCTTCTCCACAATACAGAAAATATATACCAAATAAAGGCGTGTCGTCATTCTCTTAATTATCATTAATTGAAACTTGCATGGTAGTCATCAATGTGATCTCCCCATATATATTCTTCTTTATTTTGATTGTATGCATATTTGGTAGACTTAAAAGGAATCCCACCAGTGAGAAAGCAAAATCTTTTTAATTCATTTTTCTCTCTCCAATAAGATATTCACGTGGACCCATTTATTTGTTCCAATATTCCACTACCTAACATGCTTTCCTTAACAGCTAATGCCTTTTCAACTTCCCAAAACTGGATGTGTAAATATGCGACGACACATGGCATAGTAACCCATTATAATGTTTTCTGCTTGCAATTTGCTGAAATTCACACGACTTTTCTTCCGAGCCCCACAAAACCATGATTTAGAGGAAAGCATGTGTACGTGCTTGACCTCCTTGTTTTCAATTAGACCGTCCCACTTGTGTATCATCCCTTCTCTGTCTCATTTTGGTGTCTCGAGTAACCTTGGTGGTTTTTTTGTGGCAAGCACTGTTTTAGTTCACATTTCGCCATTTATTTTTGGATGATTGGATTTACTTCTGCTTTCTACAAAAGCATTAAAATAGTATTATTAACAACAATATCGAGTCCTAGCTAATATAAATATGGGTACAAAATGTAGCACATACATGCTTATCAACACCCCCATACTTATATTTTGCTAGTCCTCGAGCAAAACAAAGAAAATTATATCTGTTACACAGCTGGATATGAAGAGTGTGTCTGCTAAACAGCGAGACGGATCCGCTAAACAGCAAGACCGAGAGATTTCTGCTAAACAGCGAGACAGATCCGCTAAACAGCAAGATCGAGAGATGTCTGCTAAACAACTAGATAGAAAGACCTGCTAAACAGCTCGTCATAGAAAATACTCTAAATTTGTTTTTTGTTTTTTTTTATGTAGACCCGCTAAACAGCTGGTCATATTATGTTTTTTTTAAGCCTAACGAAAATGCCACTCCCCCACACATAAACTTTACATTGTCCTCAATGTGATTGAGTCATCCAACGTATAAATTAAGATGGGAAATTCAAGCAAACAAATAAAAGATAGAGGAAAGAAAACAAATCTGATGGGTTGACTCCCATGAAGAAAAATCGTATGGGTTGACTCCCATAAAGCATAATCTTTGTGTATCTACTCTCTTGAACAAGGTGATGGTACACCAAATTAAGCTGCAAAGCATATATATACAGTCTGAAAAGTTGGGATCAATCCAACAAATCAGGTTAGTTGAAAAGAATACCCTGCAAAAATAATATTGATTACAACAAAAATAATATTGATTAGTACCCAGAGCGCGAAAACTGAATTCAATCTTATTCGGAAAACAATTTGAAACTTCCTCATCGTATGTGGTTATCTGAAGTAAATCTGAATCACGGATAATGAGTAAAGATTGTTTAAAGAATTCAACAATCGTTGTACACTCTAAATCTGGTTCTAAATCTGAGGAAATAACTTCCTTTGCTAAGTTGCCTATATTATTTATTGGAGACCGCAATGCATTGACAATGTTAATAAGCATGGGGTCTTCGGAGTCTGCAAAATGGTCTAAACAAACTGAGATTGGTTCAAAATCAGCAATACCAGTATCAACCAGTTTAATATTCATATCAGCAATTAGAAGATCATAAGATGGGTCAGCAGCACATGAGCTCAATGGATCAACAATATCATGAATAATCGACTCATCGACTAAGTGATTTATAGGAATCTCACTATTCAAATGACTAGAAGGTACCTCATTATGAATGTCTATTGTCTCTAAGTCGTTAGACTCAACAATAGTATCCTCTTTATAAACAGGTTCATCAAAATCATCATCTGCATATAACTCTTGGCATGCCAGAATTCTCAACCTTTTCTCCAAACTGAGCGGTGTATGCTTGTAATACTTCTCATATATCGTTAAAGGCGATTCTTCACTTACTACATGTGGAGCAAAAACTCCATACCGTTGCCTATGCATATATTCACCAAGCATCATCTCAGATGAGGTTGCCTGATAATTTGAATTTATGCGCTTATATTCCGCCAATGTCATATTAGGTGACGTCTCCTGAGAAAGAGTCATCATCCTCAAAATGGTACCTGAAACAAAATTCTAAAAAAGAAAACAAGTCAAAAGAAAAAAGAAATTCTAAAATAAAAATACTGTACAAAAATAAAAAAACTAACTATTTACAAAATCAAAAATACTAATCACAATATTCCTCAGCCGCTCCCCGGCAGCGGCGCCAAAAATTGATAGAATCCGGAGATGCCTATTTATATAATAACCACAATCGCACGGTATCTAACAAGTAGACAGAGGCAAGTACGGGTCGAACCCACAGGGAGCGGTGGAAAAACTCTAATCAATATCTCTAATGAATTAGCCAAAAATGATTTTTGGGATTTTAGAATTGAATTTGAAACCATAAAAAAGATTAAAAAAATGCAATGAGAGAGTGTCGGTAACCAGTGTCTATGGATTCCACCATTATTTCTATTCGATTCCGAAAATGATTCATAATTCTAAATATGCGTCTATATCTTTGTTCTATTACAACACCTATTATCGGTATATTTTTTCTAATATAACTTGCATCTCCTAAGCATAACCCATCAAAGTCTCCAAAGCATGGCTTAGCGAATTATAATGGCAAGCAAATCATTGAAACTACGTATTTATGCATTTACGATTATTATTTGCGTCGTCTAAGTATAACCTATCAAATGATTTAACCTAAGCATGGATTATCAATACTATAACAAATAAAATTGCAAAACCATATAAATTAATACACTTAGGCTATTGTAGTACAAAGCCGATGAAGAAACAACAATTATTTTATAGAAAATCAATAGAGCGTAAAGATAAAATTATTTGAATCAATTCATAATTTTCCTAAAACCAAATATTATCAATTTATTCATGGTCTATTGCTAGAAATGGTTTCCACCGAAGAACCCTGGTTATGAAATTTAACAAAACATGGAGATGAATTTCTTAAAACCCATAAAAATAAATTACTAGGAAAATGAAAATAAACCAATCGACTGTGCGTCACCACAATCGAATCGCCTCTTCTCCTTTCCCTTGTTTTCTGTTCCAAGCTTTCACGGAACTTCACAGTAGCTCCGGCGGCGGACTCCTCTTCGTTGGCTTCTCTAGCCTCCAAACCGATCTCCCAAAAACAGTCACCAGAACCCCCCCTTTTTCTTCTCCACAATACAGAAAATATATACCAAATAAAGGCGTGTCGTCATTCTCTTAATTATCCTTAATTGAAACTTGCATGGTAGTCATCAATGTGATCTCCCCATATATATTCTTCTTTATTTTGATTGCATGCATATTTGGTAGACTTAAAAAAAATACCACCGGTGAGAAAGCAAAATCTTTTTAATTCATTTTTCTCTCTCCAATAAGATATTCACGTGGACCCATTTATTTGTTCCAATATTCCATTACCTAACATGCTTTCCTTAACAGCTAATGCCTTTTCAACTTCCCAAAACTGGATGTGTAAATATGCGACGACACATGGCATAGTAACCCACTATAATGTTTTCTGCTAGTAATTTGCTGAAATTCACACGACTGTTCTTCTGAGCCCCACAAAACCATGATTTAGAGGAAAGCATGTGTACGTGCTTGACCTCCTTGTTTTCAATTAGACCGTCCCACTTGTGTATCATCCCTTCTCTGTCTCGTTTTGGTGTCTCGAGTGACCTTGCAGGTTTTTTTGTGGCAAGCACTGTTTTAGTTCACATTTCGCCATTTATTTTTGGATGATTGGATTTACTTCTGCTTTCTACAAAAGCATTAAAATAGTATTATTAGCAACAATATCGAGTCCTAGCTAATATAAATATGGGTACAAAATGTAGCACATACATGCTTATCAACACCCCCATACTTATATTTTGCTAGTCCTCGAGCAAAACAAAGAAAATTATATCTGTTACACAGCTGGATATGAAGAGTGTGTCTGCTAAACAGCGAGACGGATCCGCTAAACAGCAAGACCGAGAGATTTCTGCTAAACAACGAGAAAGATCCGCTAAACAGCAAGATCGAGAGATGTCTGCTAAACAACTAGATAGAAAGACCTGCTAAACAGCTCGTCATAGAAAATACTCTAAATTTGTTTTTTGTTTTTTTTTATGTAGACCCGCTAAACAGCTGGTCATAATATGTTTTTAAAGCCTAAAGAAATGCCACTCCCCCACACATAAATTTTACATTGTCCTCAATGTGATTGAGTCATCCAACGTATAAATTAAGATGGGAAATTCAAGCAAACAAATAAAAGATAGAGGAAAGAAAACAAATCTGATGGGTTGACTCCCATGAAGCAAAATCGTATGGGTTGACTCCCATAAAGCATAATCTTTGTGTATCTACTCTCTCGAACAAGGTGATGGTACACCAAATTAAGCTGCAAAGCATATATATACAGTCTGAAAAGTTGGGGATCAATCCAACAAATCAAGATAGTTGAAAACATGACCCTGCAAAAATAATATTGATTACAGCAAAATTAATATTGATTAGTACCCAGAGCGCGAAAACTGAATTCAGTCTAATTCGGAAAACAATTTGAAACTTCCTCATCGTATGTGGTTATCTGAGGTAAATCTGAATCACAGATAATGAGTAAAGATTGTTTAAAGAATTCAGCAATCGTTGTACACTCTAAATCTGGTTCTAAATCTGAGGAAATAACTTCCTTTTCTAAGTTGCCTATAGTATTTATTGGAGACCGCAATGCATTGACAATGTTAATAAGCATGGGGTCTTCGGAGTCTGCAAAATGGTCTAAACAAACTGAGATTGGTTCAAAATCAGCAATACCAGTATCAACCAGTTTAATATTCATATCAGCAATTAGAAGATCATAAGATGGGTCAGCAGCACATGAGCTCAATGGAGCAACAATATCATGAATAATCGACTCATCGACTAAGTGATTTATAGGAATCTCACTATTCAAATGACTAGAAGGTACCTCATTATGAATGTCTATTGTCTCTAAGTCGTTAGACTCAACAATAGTATCCTCTGTATAAACAGGTTCATCAAAATCATCATCTGCATATAACTCTTGGCATGCCAGAATTCTCAACCTTTTCTCCAAACTGAGCAGTGTAAGCTTGTAATACTTCTCATATATCGTTAAAGGCGATTCTTCACTTACTACATGTGGAGCAAAAACTCCATACCGTTGCCTATGCATATATTCACCAAGCATCATCTCAGATGAGGTTGCCTGATAATTTGAATTTCTGCGCTTATATTCCGCCAATGTCATATTAGGTGAGGTCTCCTGAGAAAGAGTCATCATCCTCAAAAAGGTACCTGAAACAAAATTCTAAAAAAGAAAACAAGTCAAAAGAAAAAAGAAATTCTAAAATAAAAATACTGTACAAAAATAAAAAAATAAAATAAAAAACCTAACTATTTACAAAATCAAAAATACTAATCACAATATTCCTCAGCCGCTCCCCGGCAGCGACGCCAAAAATTGATAGAATCCGGAGATGCCTTTTTATATAATAACCGCAATCGCACGGTGTCTAATAAGTAGACAGAGGCAAGTACGGGTCGAACCCACAGGGAGCGGTGGAAAAACTCTAATCAATATCTCTAATGAATTAGCAAAAAATGATTTTGGGATTTTAGGATTGAATTTGAAACAATAAAAAAAATTAACAAAATGCAATGAGAGAGTGTCGGTAACCAGTGTCTACGGATTCCACCATTATTTCTATTCGATTCCGAAAATGATTCATAATTCTAAATATGCGTCTATATCTTTGTTCTATTGCAACACCTATTATCGTTATATTTTCTCTAATATAACTTGCATCTCCTAAGCATAACCCATCAGAGTCTCCAAAGCATGACTTAGTAAATTATAATGGCAAGCAAATCATTGAAACTACGTATTTATACATTTACGATTATTATTTGCGTCGTCTAAGTATAACCCATCAAATGATTTAACCTAAGCATGAATTATCAATACTATAACATATAAAATTGGAAAACCATATAAATTACAAAACCATATAAATTAATGCACTTAGGCTATTGTAGTACAAATCCGATGAAGCAACAACAATTATTTCATAGAAAAGAGCGTAAAGATAAAATTATTTGAATCAATTCATAATTGCCTAAAACCAAATATTATCAATTTATTCATGGTCTATTGCTAGAAATGGTTTCCACCGAAGAACCCTGGTTATGAAATTTAACAAAACATGGAGATGGATTTCTTAAAACCCATAAAAATAAATTACTAGGAAAATGAAAATAAACCAATCGACTGTGCGTCACCACTATCGAATCGCCTCTTCTCCTTTCCCTTGTTTTCTGTTCCAAGCTTTCACGAAACTTCACAGTAGCTCCGGTGGCGGACTCCTCTTCGTTGGCTTCTCTAGCCTCCAAACCGATCTCCCCAAAAAAGTCACCAGAACCCCCCCTTTTTCTTCTCCACAATACAAAAAATATATACCAAATAAAGGCGTGTCGTCATTCTCTTAATTATCCTTAATTGAAACTTGCATGGTAGTCATCAATGTGATCTCCCCATGTATATTCTTCTTTATTTTGATTGCATGCATATTTGGTAGACTTAAAAAGAATCCCACCGGTGAGAAAGCAAAATCTTTTTAATTCATTTTTCTCTCTCCAATAAGATATTCACGTGGACCCATTTATTTGTTCCAATATTCCACTACCTAACATGCTTTCCTTAACATCTAATGCCTTTTCAACTTCCCAAAACTGGATGTGTAAATATGCGACGACACATGGCATAGTAACCCACTATAATGTTTTCTGCTTGCAATTTGCTGAAATTCACACGACTGTTCTTCTGATCCCCACAAAACCATGATTTAGAGGAAAGCATGTGTACGTGCTTGACCTCCTTGTGTTCAATTAGACCGTCCCACTTGTGTATCATCCCTTCTCTGTCTCGTTTTGGTGTCTCGAGTAACCTTGGTGGTTTTTTTGTGGCAAGCACTGTTTTAGTTCACATTTCGCCATTTATTTTTGGATTATTGGATTTACTTCTACTTTCTACAAAAGCATTAAAATAGTATTATTAGCAACAATATCGAGTCCTAACTAATATAAATATGGGTACAAAATGTAGCACATACATGCTTATCAACACCCTCATACTTATATTTTGCTAGTCCTCGAGCAAAACAAAGAAAATTATATCTGTTACACAGCTGGATATGAAGAGTGTGTCTGCTAAACAGCGAGACGGATCCGCTAAACAGCAAGACCGAGAGATGTCTGCTAAACAGCAATCAGATCCGCTAAACAGCAAGATCGAGAGATGTCTGCTAAACAACTAGATAGAAAGACCTGCTAAACAACTCGTCATAGAAAATACTCTAATTTTTTTTTTATGTAGACCCGCTAAACAGCTGGTCATAATATATTTTTTTTAAGCCGAACGAAAATGCCACTCCCCCACACATAAACTTTACATTGTCGTCAATGTGATTGAGTCATCCAACGTATAAATTAAGATGGAAAATTCAAGCAAATAAATAAAAGATAGAGGAAAGAAAACAAATCTGATGGGTTGACTCCCATGAAGCAAAATCGTATGGGTTGACTCCCATAAAGCATGATCTTTGTGTATATACTCTCTCGAACAAGGTGATGGTACACCAAATTAAGCTGCAAAGCATATATATACAGTCTGAAAAGTTGGGGATCAATCCAACAAATCAGGTTAGTTGAAAAGATGACCCTGCAAAAATAATATTGATTACAACAAAAATAATATTGATTAGTACCCAGAGCGCGAAAACTGAATTCAGTCTTATTCGGAAAACAATTTGAAACTTCCTCATCGTATGTGGTTATCTGAAGTAAATCTGAATCCCGGATAATGAGTAAAGACTGTTTAAAGAATTCAACAATCGTTGTACACTCTAAATCTGGTTCTAAATCTGAGGAAATAACTTCCTTTGCTAAGTTGCCTATATTATTTATTGGAGACCGCAATGCATTGACAATGTTAATAAGCATGGGGTCTCGGAGTCTGCAAAATGGTCTAAACAAACTGAGATTGGTTCAAAATCAGCAATACCAGTATCAACCAGTTTAATATTCATATCAGCAATTAGAAGATCATAAGATGGGTCAGCAGCACATGAGCTCAATGGAGCAACAATATCATGAATAATCGACTCATCGACTAAGTGATTTATAGGAATTTCACTATTCAAATGACTAGAAGGTACCTCATTATGAATGTCTATTGTCTCTAAGTCGTTAGACTCAACAATAGTATCCTCTGTATAAAAAGGTTCATCAAAATCATCATCTGCATATAACTCTTGGCATGCCAAAATTCTCAACCTTTTCTCCAAACTGAGCGGTGTATGCTTGTAATACTTCTCATATATCGTTAAAGGCGATTCTTCACTTACTACATGTGGAGCAAAAACTCCATACCGTTGCCTATGCATATATTCACCAAGCATCATCTCAGATGAGGTTGCCTAATAATTTGAATTTCTGCGCTTATATTCCTCCAATGTCATATTAGGTGACGTCTCCTGAGAAAGAGTCATCATCCTCAAAAAGGTACCTGAAACAAAATTCTAAAAAAGAAAACAAGTCAAAAGAAAAAAGAAATTCTAAAATAAAAATATTGTACAAAAATAAAAAAATAAAATAAAAAACCTAACTATTTACAAAATCAAAAATACTAATCACAATATTCCTCAGCCGCTCCCCGGCAGCGGTGCCAAAAATTGATAGAATCCGGAGATGCGTATTTATATAATAACCGCAATCGCACGGTGTCTAACAAGTAGACAGAGGCAAGTACGGGTCGAACCCACAGGGAGCGGTGGAAAAACTCTAATCAATATCTCTAATGAATTAGCCAAAAATGATTTTTGGGATTTTAGAATTGAATTTGAAACAATAAAAAAAATTAACAAAATGCAATGAGAGAGTGTCGGTAACCAGTGTCTACGGATTCCACCATTATTTCTATTCGATTCCGAAAATGATTCATAATTCTAAATATGCGTCTATATCTTTGTTCTATTGCAACACCTATTATCGGTATATTTTCTCTAATATAACTTGCATCTCCTAAGCATAACCCATCAGAGTCTCCAAAGTATGACTTAGCAAATTATAATGGCAAGCAAATCATTGAAACTACGTATTTATACATTTACGATTATTATTTGCGTCGTCTAAGTATAACCCATCAAATGATTTAACCTAAGCATGAAGTATCAATACTATAACAAATAAAATTGCAAAACCATATAAATTAATGCACTTAGGATATTGTAGTACAAAGACGATGAAGCAACAACAATTATTTTATAGAAAATCAATAGAGCGTAAAGATAAAATTATTTGAATCAATTCATAATTTCCTAAAACCAAATATTATCAATTTATTCATGGTCTATTGCTAGAAATGGTTTCTACCGAAGAACCCTGGTTATGAAATTTAACAAAACATGGAGATGGATTTCTTAAAACCCATAAAAATAAATTATTAGGAAAATAAAAATAAACCAATCGACTGTGCGTCACCACAATCGAATCGCCTCTTCTCCTTTCCCTTGTTTTCTGCTCCAAGCCTTCACGGAACTTCACAGTAGCACCGGCGGCGGCTTCCTCTTCGTTGGCTTCTCTATCCTCCAAACTGATCTCCCCAAAACAGTCACCAGAACCCCCTCTTTTTCTTCTCCACAATACAGAAAATATATACCAAATAAAGGCGTGTCGTCATTCTCTTAATTATCCTTAATTAAAACTTGCATGGTAGTCATCAATGTGATCTCCCCATATATATTCTTCTTCATTTTGATTGCATGCATATTTGGTAGACTTAAAAAGAATCCCACCGGTGAGAAAACAAAATCTTTTTAATTCATTTTTCTCTCTCCAATAAGATATTCACGTGGACCCATTTATTTGTTCCAATATTCCACTACCTAACAGGCTTTCCTTAACAGCTAATGCCTTTTCAACTTCCCAAAACTGGATGTGTAAATATGCGACGACACATGGCATAGTAACCCACTATAATGTTTTCTGCTTGCAATTTGCTGAAATTCACACGACTGTTCTTCTGAGCCCCACAAAACCATGATTTAGAGGAAAGCATGTGTATGTGCTTGACCTCCTTGTTATCAATTAGACCGTCCCACTTGTGTATCATCCCTTCTTTGTCTCGTTTTGGTGTCTCGAGTAACCTTGCTGTTTTTTTTGTGGCAAGCACTGTTTTAGTTGACATTTCGCCATTTATTTTTGGATGATTGGACTTACTTATACTTTCTACAAAAGAATTAAAATAGTATTATTAGCAACAATATCGAGTCCTAGCTAATATAAATATGGGTACAAAATGTAGCACCTACGTGCTTATCAACTTGTCTGTAAGGTTGGAGTTTTAGATACACCAAATCCCCAATGTTAAACTGTCTATCAACCTTCTTCTTTTCAGCATAGAGCTTCATTCTCTCCTTGGCCTTTGCTAAATTCTCCTTAAGTATCTCTAAGATGGCATCCCTCTGCTTCAAATATGCCTCCACAGCAGCAACTGAAGTAGTGATGGTGGATGGGAAAACCAGATGAGGAGGATTATACCCATATAAGGCTTTGAAAGGTGACATCTGTAAGCTGGTATGGTAACTTGTATTATACCAACATTCAGCTAAGGGAAACCAGTAGTGCCACTTCTTTGGTTGCTGGCTAGTCATGCATCTGAGGTAAGTTTCTAAGAAAGAATTCACTCTTTCTGTTTGGCCATCAGTCTGAGGGTGATAAGCAGTGTTCAAATTGAGGCTGGTACCCAATGTTGTGAATAATTCTTGCCAAAAATTGCTGGTGAAAACTTTATCCCTGTCAGAGACAATTGAAACTGGCAACCCATGGAGCTTGAAGATGTTATTCAGAAATACCTTAGCAACATAGGCAGCAGTATAAGGGTGAGAGAGAGCCATGAAGTGATTGTATTTTGTCAGCCTATCCACCACCACCAAGATAACATCCTTACTCTCACTTGAGTGCAATCCTTCAATAAAATCCATTGAGATGTGTTGCCAGGCTTGCTCACGTATTGGCAATGGTTGTAACAATCCTGCAAGAAAAGAATGAGAGTGTTTGTTTCTTTGACAAACATCACAACTGCTAAGAAAGCTAAGAACAACTTTCTTCATGCTAGGCCAATAGAAGTAAGTCTTAGCTCTAATGTAAGTTGCCTGAACTCCAGAATGCCCTCCAACAACTGAAGAATGGATAGAGGTCAATATGGTGTGTCTCATATCATTTGATGTGCCCACATAGAGTCTGTTCTTGTACCTGAGGAGGCCTTCTTGATAAGAATTTTTTTGGAATGCATTGGAATCAACCAGTAATTGAGGAATTAAGTGTTGTGCTTTAGGGTCATCAGCGTATCTAAGCACTAATTCTTGAGCCCATTTGGGAGAAGTAGTAGATAGCAAATTGCAGGTAGCAGTGTCATGGGATTTTCTAGAAAGAGCATCGGCTACTTTATTCTCAACTCCACTCTTATATTGGATCTGATAGTCAAAACTTAACAACTTCATCAACCATTTTTGTTGAAGGGTGGTAGTGATCTTTTGATCCAGGAAATACTTGATGCTCTGGTGATCTGTCTGAATGAGGAATTTGTTACCTTGTAAATAGTACCTCCATTTCTTCACTGCTTGAACAATAGCTAGTAATTCTTTTTCATAAGTAGAAAGAGATAATGCCTTAGGACCAAGTGGTTTACTGAAGAAACAGGTGGCTCTGTCTTCTTGCATCAATACAGCACCAATACCAACTCCACTAGCATCAGTTTCTAGAACAAATTGTTTAGAGAAATCTGGTAAAGCTAAAACAGGGGCACTAACTATGGCAGCTTTGAGATTATTGAAGGCTTGAGTGGATGATGGAGACCATGAGAAAGAATTCTTCTTGAGCAATTCTGTGAGAGGTTTGCTGATTAACCCATAATGCTTTATAAACTTCATGTAATACCTTGTGAGGTCCAAGAAACCTCTCAATTCCCTCAATGAGGTTGGTTGGGCCAAGAAGTCATGCTTGCCACTTTAACTGGATCAGCAACCACTCCTTCTGCAGATATAATATGGCCTAGATATTCCAGTTTACCCAGAGCAAAACAACATTTAGAGAACCTAGCATATACCTTATGTTGTCTGCGTAACTGTAAGGTGATCTCCAAATGTTGAAGATGAGTAGATAAATCGGGGCTGTAAACCAAAATATCATCAAAAAATAAATTTTTTAAAATTTCATGTATGGTAAAATTGTATGATCCAATTTCTTAACATATATATACAGGAGGACATGATAGCACCTTGGGCCGATGACGGTATTTGCTTTGGCAATCTTATAGCAATCTCCATATCAAGCATATTACCATATCTCCTACGACTTGTGCAATGTGTTAGAGAGTGGAGCTTTTTAAATGGTAAGTTAATTATTGTTTTTTTCTTAGAACATTTTCTCTACTTATGATTTATTTAGGAATTTTTGAATGGTAAGTTAATCATAGTTTTCTCCTAGAACATTGCTTTTACTTATTTATGAATTTTCGCTTATACTGTATCAGCTGGAAAGTATAGTTTCTCTATTGTGTTTATCGTCTTTCAAGCCCAACATTCATTTGACGTGACATGGGAGGTAGCGTACATGCGGGTTGCTTCTATGAATTCACTATACTCTTTCGGATGGGACATTTTTTTCGATTGGGATTTGTTGGGAAGGTATGTTGATATCCATTTCTTTTTAACCTAGTTGCATCCATGTTTAGTTCATTTTGCAATTATGTGCTAGCATGACAATTAAATCTTTATAGTGTGGACTCATCTTGTAGTTGTTGATTCTTTCTTTTTCTTATTAATCAACAACTATACTCATCTTGTAGTTGTTGATTCTTTCTTTTTCCAATGGATATATCTTCACATTGAAAGAGAAGTTGGAGTTGAAATAGTAGTACTTGCCCAGCCTCTTGTACATCCTCCTGCCCAGCCTCTTGCACATCCTCTTTTACTCACATGGCGGTCCTATGTGACAAGAAAAATAACCGACTAAATTGGATATTTTCAATTCCTTTGGTTCTTGTTGTAATTAAGAGGATCAATGTTATTTTCAACTCGAGATCTCAAAAGTTCTGAGTACTAGTCCTGCTCTCTCTCTCTCCTCTCTCTGCTCTCTCTTCTCTCTCTGGGATATGGAGTAATCCTCTAAATACCTGGTTTTTCCCAAGTTTCCCTAAGTATGCAGCATATCAGTTATGACACTTGATTATGGAAAGAGCGGAGGATAGTGGTGAAGATGCGGTATGTTTCTTTACCATCTACAGGTTTTTCTTCTAGGTTAATCCGATCTTCATTACAAAAAAAAAGAAAATTTTCAAATAAAATGATAGCATCTTTTCAAAAAACTTTCTTGCATATATTACTAACAAATCATAGACAAAACGATTTCAAAACAGGTAATTTCTAATAACCATAAAATCTTCCTTCTCCCCTTCCCCTTCTTCGTCTCGCTTCTTCTTTGGTTCTTCAATATGGATTGTCAAGATACGTGCGGAATCCATCATCCTTGTCTTGCTCCAAAAATGCTCTAGTGGATCCAACATAAGGGATTATAGCACTATGAGGACCGGGTACAAAGTTGGAGGCTTCCCTTTCGATCTGTCTCTGGTAAAATTCATTAATCTTTCTTTCTATCTCTTCCAGTGGATATAGGCAATGACATCGTTTCCTGGCCGGTGAAGTCATATGGAGAACGAGAAATTTTCTTTTAGCCATTCTTTAGGAGTGAACAGATGTTTTTAGCGTTTCAGAGGATGATTGAGATGAAATTGGCTGTTGTGGGAATGAGATTTATAGGAAAATAGGGGAATCTGTAGCGCTTCTTAGTCATGATTCGTGCATGTAGTGGGTTCTCTTTTCTATTTTAGCCATTAAAGCATTCAAATACATTCAGAATTCTAAGAGTCCTTAAGATACAAGATTCCGTGGTGCTGATCAATTGCTTTGACTAGAGGGAATTTAATCATTTTGGGGGTTAGCCTTTCTAAACATCGTTTTATTAAGGATAGTAACAACGGTTAACAAGAAGAAAAAGGGTCTTGTTAACTTGTATACCCGTATACATGTTAAGGTTCATTAAAATAATAAGGGTCTTGTTAACTTGTATACCCGTATACATGTTAAGGTTCATTAAAACAATAGTTTCTTGCATTGGAAACAAGATTTGTTTGTTTTATTACATTGAAAACAGTAATTCTTTGCATTGGGAACAAAAAATGTTGTTTTTAGTACAAGAAAAACCAATTTTTAGTAGAATAAGACAAAAAAAAAACACAATTTTCAAAGAAATAAAACAATTCTTTATTAAACCTTAACATATATACGGGTATACAAGTTAACAAAAGCCCCTAAATAGAATACCGAGTATTTAGACTCTTTCCTCTTTAATTTATCTATATGTATACGTATTCGTACTTTAAGTAAAATTTGTAGTAGATACCTTAGATCCTTTTAATTATTATCAAGGACCTAAATGATATTTTCATAAACTTTATCATCTTCTCAATGACAAAACGCTTTTAGTACCAGAGAGAAGTTAGGGTTTTAAGATTTCCACCGACGGATTATCGAACAAGAATTACTCACTAATTTCATGAGCTTATTAAAGTTTCTCGATCGAAAAATAGTTGGTGGTGAACTGAGAAGAAAATTGACTTTGTTGGTGAACTTGGAAAGACGAACAAGAACCAAGGGGCAATGGATTGAGGATTGTGTATATCACCGGTCATTCGATGCACATGGTAAAATTCAATTTAGTCTTAATTTTATGGTGATTATTAGTATGAACACAACAATTTCTGTCTACAGGGTTCAAGTGTATTAGTCGGGTTTGATCTGTTCAATAGTGTAACTTTTATAGTCTTTTTTTACACGTATTCCATTTTACTTCATGACTGCAGTGATCATTCCTAAGTAGGGATTTCATTAGTTGGAAAGGATTCAATACCAAGGAGCATGGAGGTTTGGGTTTTTTTGATCTCTGGAGATTCTCAACAGGGCAATGGTTGCTCAACTAGGTTGGTGTTTACTTACTGATCCAGTGATCCTGACACTTTATGGGTATACTTACTGAAGGCCAAATACCTTATAAGTAGACCATTTGGGGATGTTCAGAATACGTCGGTTGCATCGAGTACATGGCGAGCAATTCTGACATTAAAGAAGGCTATGTATATGGTCTTTAAGCAAAGTATGATGTGAATATCATGGATCCCAACCATTTCATCTTTTGCACCTACCCTGCAAGAAGCTTAGCATGTGGAATACTCAACTATTGCTAACTGTTAATGCCAACTTCTGGAGGCTGGAATTCTTAGTAGCTAAACACCTTGTTCTGTAGACAAACAATGCAAGAGATCCACATTCCAGTGACTGGTAGGAAGACAGGCTCATTTGGATGCTTACAAAGATGGGGTAATTTAGCTCAGAGTCATTTGGAAGATTCCTGGAAGATGAGTCTGGACATGCTGCATCAAATCTGCTATCCTTATTCGCTGGAAAAAACTGTGGCAGGTAAGAACTAATGCACCTTAGGTAAAGAATAATCATTTGGCGAATAATACATGAAGGACAAGGATGTAGGGACCTGATTAAGAGAATCATCCTAGAGGTTGAACCTTATGTTATTATGGAGACAAGGAAGAGACAGTTGAACATTTATTCCTGCACAACCCCAGAATAAACGTTATTTTATTCGCATCAGCATTGAACTTTAGAGTGGATGAAACTTCAGTAAACTCTATCAGAGATGTTACTGCAAGATGGAATGGGAAAGATGCAAGACCTTTTGCTATGGTGCCAATCTCCTCTGGTGGTCTGGAAGTCGGGAGACAAATTGATATTTGAGCAGCAATCAACCACAGTTGAAGCGGTACTGCAAGCTTCATTCTTAATCTATATCTATAACAAAGATGAGGTGCAAGGTGTTCAACCTGAGGTTGAGGTCACCCCTGGGACACCTGCTACCTGGAGCCTACCAGCTGGAGATGTGATTAAGATTAGTTTTGGTGGAACAGTTCAACGGTTTTTGCTAGAGATAAGGAGGCAAATTTTGAGGAACTGATCATCGAAGGGGATTGATTGTAAGCAGTTAATCGATGTTCTAAACAAGCACAACACTTTCATTCCCTAGAAGATCAGACGTTTGGTAGAAGAGAATGAAGTTTGCTCTCAACAACTAAATCATTTGCAGTTCAATTACATGGAACAAGATGCCAACTATGTGGCGCATATTCTCGCAAAGGTGACTCTGGATTAACAGGACTGGTAAACTTCTCCAAATCCTCCCCGCTTCATTTTTTTTTTTTTTTTGCTTGATAATTCTCAAAATTTATTAAACTCAAAGTTATTACAGAATTACAATTTTATCCTTGAAACAGGAACAAGGAGAGAAAAAACATTAAACAAAAATGGAATTTTCCTAGCTAAATATGTAGTAAGGAACATCAGGAGATTCTAGCTTTGTAATGAAATTAGGATATCGCCTATATATCCTTCTATCACCCTTGTCCAAACCTGATCCTTTTTTTGCAAGCAAATCAGCAGAAGTATTTATTTCTCTAAAACTATGTAAAAAGTACCAGCTGAGCAGTTCAGACTTTACTTTATTCCATCTTGTAGAGACCCACCAAGGGACATTTCCTGTTTGAAAGGCTGAGATAACTGATTTTGAATCAGACCTGAAACACACATTTAGCATTTGATGAACCACAACCCATTCTCCTGCACATATGACTGCAAAAATTTCTGCCAGAAAATTACTAGCTATCCCCAAACCTCCTGAAACAGCAAATTCAAAAACTCCATTCCGTTTCCTACATATGAAACCATATCCAGCTGCACCTGGGTTTCCTCTTGAAGCACATCACAACATAAGAGAAAGTAAGTTGGATCAGGCAAGGAGAAGAAAATCTCAGTTACCTTTACTGTTTTAACCCTTCTGCATTTTAGCTCAAAAGCTTTAATAATTTGAAGATCATATGCAAAATTCCATATTGCCTCAGACATTCTTACATCACTATCTTTAGTGAAACTGAGGATTCTCTTCTTTAGAGCATCACTGTTAAATTTTTCTTCTTCATAGACCATTCCATTTCTCATGAACCAAATTTCCTTCATTGTCACAAGAGCTGCAACTTTCCATATTTCTTTTACTGCTGGACTTTTGTTTTTTGCCAACATAAGAATGTCTTCAAAAGATTTTGGGTTTACAAAGCTAAAAATGACATCCAGCCAACTCCAAATAATTTCATTATAGCCACAGAACCATAATATATGCTCCAGATTTTCCTCTGAGTTTTAACAAAAAGGACATATTGAAGCAAGCTGAAACTTTCTTCTCTTCATCTTATCATCTGAAGGAACTATCCCCTTACCAACTTCCAAACATTACTTGCAATACTAGGATGAATAGATTTATGCCAAACAGATCTTGTCCAATTTAATTTTTGGAATTTTTTCCTAATGCATTCATATGCAGAAGCAACTGAAAACTCACCTGTGTTGGTGCCTGTCCATATATTTGTATCTCCATTATCATCAATAACTGGCAACTCAGTAGGATCAAAGAACTCCAGTAAATTACTAGAAATTTCCCAAACACCATCCACTACGGGAAAAATATACATCTACAACTGGAGATTTACAACACTTCGCTATACATCGTAGAAAGTCCTATGTTTTACAACTGGTTTCAAAGGAAGAGTTGTCGTATATCATCACTACCAACCCTTAGGAACAAGGGGTTGCGCTAAGAAAACAAACGACAACTCCTTTAGCAAAACTTTTGTGACGACATTTAGGTATAACAACTTTGTTTCATAAGTGTAGTGACTTAGCCTATCACAATTCTCACAAGTGTTGTTGAAGAACACAAAAATATGATAATGAAAAATACGTTAGAGGGGAGATTCGAACATGAACCTAATGCATGGATGTCTAGCTCATCAACCATCCTTACAGTTCACAAGTTTAGGTTTTTTTTTTTAATAGAAACGTATAACAACACTTATAAGTATTGTTGAAGTTAAAATATAGAATGTGGGAAAAAATGAGGTTTGGGGGATTCGACGGCCAGGTTTCGATCTTGGATCCGGGTACGCATACAATATGCAGAAATAGGATTTTTTTAATGTTTCGTAGAATATCTCGAAGGAATCTTACCTGTAAATGGATGAATTCGTCGTTCTTACCAAGTTTCTGACTTATAGTAGTCAACTCGCGGCCAGGTTTCGATCTTTGAGCCTGGTACGCATACAATATGCAGAAATAGGTTTTTTTAAAGGTTTCGTAAAAAATTTCGAAGGAATCTTACCTGTAAATGGATGAATTCGTCGTTCTTACCAAGTTTTTGACTTAGAGTAGTCAACTCACGACCAGGTTTCGATCTCGGATCCTGGTACGCATACAATATGCAGAAATAAGGTTTTTTTTTAAGGTTTCGTAGAATATCTCGAAGAAATCTTACCTATAAATAGATGGATTCGTCGTTCTTACCAAGTTTCTGACTTAGAGCAGTCAACTCGCGGCCAGGTTTCGATCTCGGAGCATGGTATGCATAGAATATGCATAAATAAGGTTCGCTTAAGGTTTCGTAGAATATACCAAAGGAATCTTACCTGTAAATGGATGGATTCGTCGTTTTTACCAAGTTTTTTACTTAGAGTAGTCAACTCGTGGCCGAGTTTCGATCTCTGAGCCTGGTATGTATACAATATGCAGAAATAAGGTTTGTTAAAGGTTTCGTAGAATATTTCGAAGGAATCTTACCTGTAAATGGATGGTTTATTCGTTCTTACCAAGTTTCTGACTTATAGTAGTCAACTCGCGGACAGGTTTCGATCTCTGAGCCTGATTTGCATACAGTATGAAGAAATAAGTTTGTTTAAGGTTTCGTAGAATATTTCGAAGGAATCTTACCTGTAAATGGATGGATTCGTCATTCTTACCAAGTTTCTGACTTAAAGTAATCAATTTCGATGATGTATCATGCTAAGTTTGAAGTCAGAACCCTCTCAGAGCTTCTTGCTTCATAGATTGTATGCTATTATACCAAGTTTGAAGTTCGAATCGACATTGAGCTTCATACTTATCGATTTTGATGATGTATCATGCTAAGTTTGAAGTCAAAACCCTCTTCGAGCTTCTTGAGTAGTCAACTCGCGTCAAGGTTTCGATCTCGGAGCATGGTGTGCATACAATATGCAGAAATAAGGTTGGATTACTCAAATCAGAACAAAGATTACTTATTATTCCTAAAATACCCCTAAGCCTCTCTGATACAGTAACTCTTTCTCAGCTGTCACTTCTTCCCGTACGATTGGACACAAATTCAAAACCTTTCAGAAGCAGTTCATTGTATGTTGTATATTAGCACGCGCATCCGTTTTGTTGGTCTAATCCAACTATGCACATGTAACACGTGGCATTACATGTTTGAAATTTCAAAATGGTTTGGGGGAATATTCCAAAGGAATCTTTCCTGTATATGGTTGGATTCATCGTTCTTACGAAGTTCCCGACTTATAGTAGTCCACTTACGGCCATGTTTCGATCTCGGAGCCAGGTTCATGCCTCGAAGTTGACGAAAAGGGGTTTGTTTAAGGTTTGGGGGAATTACCTGAGAAGGTCCGAAACTCTTGTTTGCATACCTAGTATGCGAACACAGTGGTTAAGTTCTAGAATCGGTATTATATGATTCTCATACTCATGAACTAAAACATTTAAGATCTAAGGAATGCAAAGTTTGCAAACAGTGGCTTAATGCAAAGTTTGAAACATAATTAGATTCATTTGATTATCTTTCATGATTGACTGATCATCATATTTGATTAAGTGTTAGATAAATATATGGTTAAGTTAAAAGTGTTCATGTGGCTAACTTCGGTTAACTATATGGTTGGATTCCTCGTTCTTACGAAGTTTCTGACTTATAGTAGTCCACTTACCGCCAGGTTTCGATCTCGGAGCCAGGATCATGCCTCGAAGTTGACTAAAAAGGGTTTGTTTAAGGTTTAGGGTAATATTCCAAAGGAATCTTTCATGTATATGTTTGGGTTCATCGTTCTTACGAAGTTTTCGACTTATAGTAGTCCACTTATGGCCAGATGTCGATTTCAGAGCCAGGTTCATGCATCGAAGTTGACGAAAAAGGGTCTGATTAAGGTTTGGGAGAATTACCTGAGAAGGTACGAAACTCTTGTTTGCGTACCTAGAATGCGAACACAGTGGTTAAGTTCTAGAATCTGTATTGTATGATTCTCATACTCATGAACTAAAACATTTATGATCTAAGGAATGCAAAGTTTGCAAACCGTGGCTTAATGCAAAGTTTAAAACAAAATTAGATTCATTTGATTATCTTTTATGATTGACTGATCATCATATTTGATCAAGAAGTGTTAGATTAATATGGTTAAGTTAAAAGTGTTCATGTGGCTAACTTCGGTTAACTATTATTGAGCCAACCCAATATACACGTTTAGTTACGGTTACCCATATCTAAATGAAAGTATATTTCATTTGTGTGTAACAAGCTAAGAACATATAACAGTGGAGATTGATATTCCTATAAAAGTATATTTCGATCTCGGAGCTAGTTTGTTTCTCAAAAGTTGACGAATTTGTGTGTGTTTAAGGTTTCGGAGAATATTCCTATGGAATATTACCCGTAAATGGTTGGATTCATCGTTTTTTCGAACTCTCGAGCTTATAGTAGTCCGCTCCTGGCCAGGTTTTCAGAGAATATTCTGATGTATCCTGCTAAGGTTGAAGTCGAAAACCTCTCGGAGCTTCTTGGTTCATAGTTTGTATGACGATATACCACATTTGAAGTTCGAATCGACACCGAGCTTCATATTTATCGATTTCGATGATGTATCGTGCTAAGTTTGAATTCAAAACCCTCCCGGAGCTTCTTGGTTCATAGTTTGTATGACGGTATACCACATTTGAAGTTCGAATCGAGACTGAGCTTCATATTTATCGATTTCGGTGATGTATCGTGCTAAGTTTGAATTCAAAACCCTCCCGGAGCTTCTTGGTTCATAGTTTGCATAACGATATACCACATTTGATGTTCGAATCGACACTGAGCTTAATATTTATTGATTTAGATGATGTATCATGTTAAGTTTGAAGTCTGAACCCTCCTGGAGCTTCTCGGTTCATAGTTTGTATGCCTTTATACCACATTTGAAGTTCGAATCGACATTGAGCTTCATATTTATCGATTTCGATGATGTATCATGCTAACTTTGAAGTCGGACCCCTCCCGAATCTTCCTTCTTCATAGTTTGTATGTCTTTATATCACATTTGAAGTCTTAATCCATCCGGAATTTCGTGGTCCATCTTTAGTTATCATATAACCCGAGTCTACCAGTATGAACTAAAGCTACTTCATGACATGTATGTCTAGTCAAAATTATTTCATGACCTATGTGACCAGTCGACATTCAAATCGGAAGCACAATGCAAAAGTATAAAAGCACAAAGAGAAAGCACAAAGAAACACACCAATTATCGAATTCATTTTCATTTTCCCTATTTATTCTTATACATTTTTTGGATTTTTTTATATCAAAATGTCGATAAAATGTCCTAAATTTATTAATTTTTTTTTTGGATTTTTTTCGTGTCTAAGGTTGATGATAAAACCGAATACATGAGTTCGTACACATGTTTCTCAATCCGTATGAGCATCCCAAATGCAATCTCAACCGTCAAGATCTTTTCTTAATCCGTATGAGTGGATCAAACGAAACCTGGTCCGTCGATTCTTTTGGTTGTATCACCAAACCCTCCCTCAACACTCAGAACTCTAATTCCTATCTATTTTTTCTCTTTCTTCCTCTCCGTCTCTTTTCTTTCTCAGCCTGCGCCATAAAGAGTTCTAATGAGTATTCATAAATCAAAATTAGGGTTTAAGAAATCAGGGTTTCAGTAGATAGATGAAATATTAGGGTTTCAAAAATCAAAATTTCTTCGTCTCTGACAAAAATCAGGTGAAGGCTATGCTGCATCAAATCGGAATTAAAGGGTTAGGTTCTGTAGGAGTTGTTCTTGCAGGTTGAGACCTTCAATTTTTGGAATCTGTTGAAAAATTTGTTGGATATGAACAGAGAGAACAAATTGGTTCAGATTCAGGGTTTTCTATTGAATCCGAGAATAAATTGAGATTAGTAGAGGCACGATGATTATCATGGGTTTCTGATTAACTGGATTTTTTGATTAACTCTTTCTCGCATCCATGGTAAGTCCTTAGGATCCATCTCTTCACTCAATTATTGTTTCATGCTTGTTTTGATCTAATCGTTATTCTTTCCCATGTTTGATGATTCCAGAGTTTTATTTTGATTTTTATCTTCACCGAAACGAGAGTTTTTTCATTTTCTTATGTTTTGATTAGATTCATTGAAAACCCAGACTGGATTTGGGTTTGGAGTTTTGTTCAATCCTCGTCATATTCAACAACATTTTGATGTAAGATTATTTTTTAAATTTAATTTTTTGGATTTTTTTTTTGATGAATTTGTGAGTTTCTGAATGTGGGTTTTGTTTGAAATTGAAGGATTTCTATGAAGATTTGTTTGATGAGCTGAGCAAGTACGGAGATTGAAAGTCTTAATATCAGTGACAATTTGGCTGATCATATGGTGGGGAATGTTTATGTTCAATTTAGATAGGAAGAACATGTTGCTAATGCTCTTAAGAATTTGACGGGAAGGTTTTATGCAGGTAACCATTTTCCGAGCTATCTTGGTAGAATTATTTGGTTTGTGTGAACATTGGATGCCTGTGTTTGTGTGTACTGATTTGGTTTTATGTTTTCAGGGCGTCCTACATTATTGTTGATTTCTCTCTTGTGACGGATTTTCGTGAAGCTACCTGTAGGCAGTATGAAGAGAATACTTGTAATCGAGGTGGATATTATAACTTTATGCATTTGAAGAAGATTAGCAGGTTAGTCTCAGTTTTTATTATATTGCATGTGATGTTAGCAGGTTAATTGATTGTAGAGCTAGATTTTACAGTTTTTTATGTTTTTTGTGATTTCTTGGCTTGGAAAGTTATTTTGCAACTGATGTATTTTATCTACGGAATGTCAGGGAATTGAGGCGACAATTATTTGGTAGGTATCGTTCAAGGCATAGCCACAGTAGAAGCATAAGCTGCAGTCCTCACAGGCATCGAAGTTATGAAGAGCGTTCATATGGTGGTCATGGTTATGATAGAAGGTCTAGTGATCGGAGTATTAGGAGGACTAGGAGCCGAAGTCCCGGAAGGTGAAACAGGAAGCTGAGATTGACAGAGACTGGTGCTGTTGATGACTGAGATGTGATAGTGTGTATGGGAATTTCAGTGATGGGTTGAGCTGGAACTGTATGTTAAGATGGGTTTATGCAGTTCAGTGCTTAGATTGTAGATCTTTTTTTGAGTGTTTTAGTGAATGTTGGTTTATTTTTTTGCAGGACATGCCAGCGAAGAAATACCAGCCTTCTTCAGCTGTTATTAGCTTTTTCACTGCAATTGCTGTTGAGGTACTTGGTGCTTTGAAGGTTATAGATGCTGATACCGTGAGAAATGTTATCCCCTTTGTACTTAATGGAGTTGATCTAAATGCGAATGGAGGCTCTGACCACAAGGTAAAAGGCTGCATTTATTTTATGGATTTTGAATTTGGATGAGTTTTACTTTGTGTCATTATTTGCTTTTTATGGATGTACTGTACATTTAACTTCTTTCTTTCCGTTTTTAAACGTTTCTATCAAACTCATAGTGTTTGCAGTATGTTTGTTTTCTGCGTATGTCGAAATACATCTGATTGTCCTTGAATATTGCTAAATTTATGTAGTTGGCTTAAAATTTAGCTTACTGCATTTGGTTTGTGTTCCATTTATATAAGCCACCTATGTTTGGCTCGTGCATTTCTAATTCTTGTTCTTTTGTCTCTTTGTGTTTTGTCAGTCACAGATTCAGATGTTCCCAAAGAAAGCAATGGAGAGCCTTAATGAAATTAGGTAGTTCCCTTGGAAGTTGGAACTGAACTCGAATAATTTTTTTTATTGTGTGACATGCACTTCTGTCACTTGCTAACTATCTGCTGCAATCTTTTTCATTTTCTTGAAGGGATTTTGTTGGAGTACTTTTTGAGAAAACTAACTTCTTTGAATCTCTTGGAAATTCCACAGGTGTTAATTACTAAGTAACCTCCAACTGCATCTATCCAATCTGGGCAAAAAGCAGACTACAAGTTGTGGAGATTCAGGATTTGCTAGTTTGCTTTACAATTATATCCAAGACACATTAAAACCATTAGCTAGGACTTGTAGACTTAGATATTTTTTTAAAGTTAAGTGCTAACTGATGAATTGTACAATGAATATTGATTTTTACATAAATGGTCATTTGGATTTATGGATGCAGGTTTCATTTCATTATAATTTAAATAAATGGTCATTTGAATGAATGTAAATGTGTTATACTGGCAGCTTAATGTGAATGTGAAATACTTTTGGCAATTCGGTTTCAGCTATAAATTTTTTTTAGAAAAAGTTTTATGCACACAACTTCTGATAAGAGTTGTGTTCCATATTTCAACTACACAAATTAGGTGTTGTCCAAGATAGTTCTACAACTCTAACAAGTGTAGTGCAAATCTTATTCATAATACTAATAAGAGTTGTTACACATTTCTACGATACACATCCTAGGTTGTCCAAGATAGTTCTGCAATTTTAATAAGTGTTGTGTTACATATTTGTACCATACACATCCTTCGTTGACCAAGATAGTCCTACAATTTTAACAAGTGTTGTGTTACATATTTGTACGATACGCATCCTTTGTTGTCCAAGATAGTCCTACAACACAAGCAAGAGTTGTGTTAGGCTTTCAAAAAAAATCGAAAGAGAATCACAACTTTGGCAAAATATTGTCGAACCATGAATCACATCACTCTTTACAACTCTTAGTCAAGCATTGTAGAAAAGCTTGGACTTTCTACAATACCCCCCTTCCACAATGCATAAAATGGAGTTGTCGTAGGGGTACTACAACTCTAATCTGTAGTCGTCAATGATGATTTTTCCCGTAGTGATCCCTAATTAATGAAGACATTTTAAGCTCTGAATTTTGCTACATTATTGTACCTTAGTAGTGTTTTTGCTTGTTGTTTGTATTTTTTTCCTGATATCAAAAAGAAAAATTGGGACTTGAACCTTAGAAGAAGAATATTGACTTATGAAGAAACGTCTGAATTAGCTTCCCTTTATCACTTATTGGAAGGAATCAGATTAACAACTGATGCTGACACAAGATATTGGAGATGAGATCCAAGTGGGATCTTTTCTATAAAGTCTTGCTACAAGGGGCTACATCAAAGCTCAGGTATTGTTGTTTTCCCTTACTCAAAGGTTTGGAATGCGAAAGTCCCTACAAAAGTTACTTTCTTTATGTGGTTACTGCATCATGAAGCTATTCTAACCCAAGATAATCTGGCCAAAAGAGGATGGCTATTGGCAAATAGATGCCTCTTTTGCAAAAAATGATGCAGAAACCATCAATCATCTATTTATGCATTGTCCAAAAATACATGTAGTCTGGATGTCTTTCGTGAATGACTTTAAAAGGGATTGGATATCAAGCTTCGACATCACTGACCTATTCCTAGGCTATTGGACTCAAGGGATATCCGATAATTGCTTGTTACTTGGGGAACTTTTTCCTTTTGCTTTCATTTGGGGAATTTGGAAGCATAGAATTCCTGCACTTTTCAAGGTCTGGATTACTCACAAGACTCTCTCTCATGAGGAAGATCAAATCTCTCTTGTTATACTGGAACTCTTCAAATGTATCCTTCAGAGGGATTAGGAACCAGGCTCTACATTGTAATTGGGATCTCGTAGTGAATAGGCATCAGTAATTTATTGGATTTTGGGTTTTAGTTTTTCCCTCTGTTGTAGTGTTGTGGGTGGTTTGCTCTGGGTCTTATTTCACAACCAACAGTTTCTTATCGCAGTCTGTTTTCATTGTTGTGCGGCTTATTAGCATGGATGTTCTCTTTCCTGCTAGGGTGTTGTATCCCTTTGGGATCCCCTTGAACTGAACTCTGTTGTATATTCTTTCTATTTTATACATTTTTTTTGTTGTATTGATCAAAAATAACTCACTTATGTATCTGGGATGAGTTGGTTTGCTGATAAGTGTGGTGCCTTAAAATTGAGGGTTTTCTCTTCTTCCATGTTTTTCAAGTCTCCCAAAGCTTTTAGATTTTCAAAATTTTATTGCCCTTTGTGAGATGTTAAATTACCTCTTCCAACAAGCCCTGCTGAGTGCCGTCTATCTTATGTCCATTTGATGTACAATTTATACGATTCTCATTTCATTTCGATGATTGGTCCTTTAGTCAAGTTCATGTTCTAACCTATCATAGTTGTGGTTCTGGTGTAGATGATCGAAGTGTAATTATAGTCGTTATAGTAAAATGAGGCATGTATTAAAAATTGGCTGCTCCCAAGTCCTAACTTTTGATATTCAATATCCATTTAGAGTGAGAATTTCAGGTAATTTCGACCATACTTTTTGTACATTGTCCAATATTTCCACTATCAGAAAAATTTGCAAACCCATCTATGATTGTCCACTGATTAGATCAGTTTTATTTTCTAGTTTAATGAATATAAATGAATAAGGTGTAATCAATAGTGAGCCTAGTGATAGAACAAAAATAGTAGCAATAATTGACGGTTCATGTGCAAGTATTCCAAGATTTTTGAAGTACCATTCACAATAGACTCGGTAACTTATCACTCATTACTAGTTTTATGTTTCAGGTACTTAAACATGTCAAACTTCGGGTCAAGAGTGGCAAGTCCACACAATCGTCTGAGATATAGTGAACCTTGATGATAATCATGGCCGAAAGATACTTTCTTGATTGCCGTTTTATTTTTTACTTCTGAGGATTTATTTAGTAAGAACCCATTTTCAGACCCTAGTTAGCAATTCGTGGTACGGGGAGTAATTCGGGACGGTATACGTACGGAAATTATACGGATTCGGATAGGTCGCAATCGGTAAAAAAAAGTTGTTAACGGTTCGTTGTTCGGATACTAGTTCGGAACGGAAACGTACGTGTATAATTCGTTTTAGAAATGTGAATTCTGTACTCGAAATTCGCCTTTGTTAAATAATAAAATTTTAGAATTTAGGATGGGGTAATAAAATTTGTGCTAGAAATGTGATACATGTTAAGTATCATCGAATCATATCATCTAAAAGATGTTGGCCTAGTGGTTGAGAGGTGGTTAAGGGGAGGTGGAGGTTATAGGATCGATTCTCACCTCATCTTTTTGTGGAAAACTAAAGAAACGGGCAGTTGGGCTTGAATTAACTGGACCCAGTATGAAGTTTCTTCGCGAATAATTCGCCGAATTACTAACACCAGGTTTCAGACCACCAAATAATATCATAGTCAAAGTCTGAGTAAAAATAAAGTTTAGCTTTTTTTTCTTTTGTTTTTAAAGCAAGTTTAACTTAGTTATCCCATTATTTCCATCCCCATAATATCTTTTTGTTTTCATGTCATCTTTTACTCCATAAAAGAGTACAATAGAAAAAATTGTAATTGATCGCAAGAAAAACTGATTCTAATACGTGTAGTCAGAAATAATATCATTGCAACTAATAGTATAAAATAATCAGCAAAAAATAATGTTATTTTAATTGATTGCAAGAAAAAAATAGTCAAAAATAATATTATTGTAATTGATTGCAAGAAAAAAATAGTCAGAAATAATATTATTGCAACTAATACGTGTAGCGGCAAGAGCTCCATAAACATCCTACATAGATGAACGAAAAGGCAAACCTTTTAATAAGAAAAAGAAAACTATGAACAATTAATATAATGTTCGCCTGAAAATATAAAATCAAAATTTCAGCTATTTTGCCTATTGGGTTTCATAAATGAGCTGGACTAAAGGGGTAGAATAAGAAAATCGACTAACATCGATCCGTGTTGGATTGTAGGTAGAAGAATTCAAACGGTGGCCCAAATAAGCATACGGCAGTGATATTCCAACATAATAACTTTGTGGTCTTTCTATCAGAAACAGATAAATTATGTGGTAAGGCTGTAGATAAATATTTGTTATAGGTAAAAAAGTATTTAAGAGCAAAAGATGGAGATATAATAGGAAAAAAAGAGCTAAGTAAATTAAAAAGTTAAAAGGAGAAAATTAGAGTAAAAGAGTGAAAACTGAAAACAGATATCGGGTATCGTCCGTTGAAAATGTTATATAAAATTAGTTTCCTTATTGACCATAAAGCGAAAACTGAGTTCGCTTAACTTAAAAAAAATGACAAATCTATTTTAGCGAAGTTTGGGAGAATCTTTATATTAAATCCAAGTGATGCACCATGATTGTTGGATTTCTACACTTAAGTTGTAGTCAATTGAAACATACTATCATAGTGCTTGGCTTTAGAATACATATACGAGGCCATGAAGCTGCGAGAGCACCGACAAAGCATGTAAAATACGTACATGCAATAGCGGACACCTAGATTGTACGGTTGTTCATGTAATTATCAACAAGTGATTGTCTATATTATTTGTACTCATCATCGAGGGATCTCTGATAGTCTTTATATTGATGTATCTTATAAAAAGATAAAAATAAACAGATTTTATTAGTATGCCCTCACATATTTAAGATATACGATTTAGAGCGACTGCAATGGAGTTTAACTATGTATGTTAAGCGAAGATAAAAATAAAACAATTTTTACATGACCTACAAATAATATTTTTACTAATCATTTAAAAATTACTAAAAAGATTTAACAGACGACACGGATTCATTTGAGTCAGGAGTTCCTAAAAATAAACACTCTCATTCAAATTCCTTAAAGAACAAGTCCCAAACCAGCCGATTTTACAATTATCCTCAGAGAGAATTTTGTATTGACTGTCCAGAATTATACGTATATGATATTAGTTTTTTTTTAGATGATAATTTGAGGTAAAAACGGATTTCTGTGGAAAACCAAAAAGGACGGGTTAAGCTGAGCTAGTGTGAGAAATTCTAAACCCTTATTATATGAGTACTTTTAAATTCGAAAAATCAATCTGTCTGATCCTGGATTAAACCAAGAAATGGCTGCTCCAGTGTTGCTTCGATCACAAAGGTCGAAAAGCATGGTCCTATGGAGGGAAAGCAAACAAAATATTAAGATCAATGCAATTGAGTCTTTTTAGTAGGAGGTGTTTGAACTCATGTGAAGAGAGTTTTTCTATGTTAAAATGAAGAGAAAACTTATGTGAAAATCAAAGTCAAGTTATCTTTTTTAAGTCTGAAATGTTTTTTCGAATAGGCTGGAGAATCTATTTGTAATAGCAGTGGTAATGGAACACATTGATCTCGTAAATGGTGGAAGAGTATAAAAGTGGAAATCATGGTAAAACCAATTCCATTCAGTCAGGGAAACTTTGCGGTTATATAACCACTACTCCATTACTCCTACAACTATTAGTACAACTCAGTTACTTTCTCATCGTGGATGTATTGCTATGCTGCAAATGATGTAGGCTTCCATACCAAAACTCTAGTGAATATCCCAATATGAAATAATAAAGCTTTCAGAAAATAATAACAGCTCGATTGTTGAGCTACGGAAACGAAATAGAAATGGTTATTCATTACTAAGCAGGGAAGTTTCAACTTTTAAGTTTTTCGGACCATTTATCCGGAGAAAAACTGTCACACCTCACGTCGTTAAAGATGATTGAGTGGCTGGAAAACATCCCACGATAATACTTGTGGCTGGACTTGAACATCTTGCTGGTCAACACCATCGGACAATACTTGTGGCTGCACTTGGACATTCGACTGAGTTGAAGTTGAGAGCTCTATTACCACTCTTGTTAAAGGTGCCCTATGTAGTTCACCGGCTTGTCTCTCAAGTCTGAAATACAAATATTGAAATCTTCTAAGTAATATATGGCAAAGATGAACATCATCCACGTTTTTTTGGGGCTAATCATTCTAAAGAGCCACAAAAATCGTTTAATCGAATTAAATGAGATGACCCATAAGTAAAATCCCTGCAATAAATACTTATGTTATTCCAATAAATCATCATTACTTTAAATAATCAAAAGATGAACATCATGACAGTAAAAGAAGTAAAAATTACCAATCTGATTACCATGTGGTGAGTATTTGGGCGAAGATGAACATTATACCACCTGAAAATAACAATGACCAGCTTTTTATTTAAAAGTAAACAGTGAGATAAGACTTGATGTGAAAAGATTGAAATAGAGTTAGTGTTATATACCTTACAATTACGCGCCAATCATAAAAGATATTCCAGATGATTGAGTATACCGAACTTATCACTCAAAGCATAGAAATACAGTGTTCCATTTTGCTTGGTCAACTAAACGCAATGCTGGGAACACTAGAAACAACAACACAAAGAACTTTATCCTTGCGTATTGTTAAAGCATGCACCTAGGTAAATACATAATGGATCACTTTTAGAAGTTAGAAATGAACATATGGCAAAAAGATACTTTACCATTGATGATACTTGAGTCAATACTCAAATCCCTAATACATTGGACCAGATGGAATGCATATGGGATCATGATTAAAAGTGGAAATACAATGCAACACTGGCTTAAACATAATGGGTAATCCACCCAAGGCAATAGCTTGTTTTCCGGTCCATGAATCATCAAACCCACAAACATGGAATATCTGAGAACGTCTATATTTATATAACATCATATTATAGACTAATTTTAAAGAAACCATATAAACTAGTTTAGTTAATTCAATTTTGGAGAGACTATTAAGTAAGGCATTTACTTTCGAAAGAGAAGTAAAAAGATAGACTACAAAAGAGTCCCTACAGATGGGATCTGCATACAAATAAGAGATGAAACTATTTATCCAAATGCAACACTCATATAATTAAATGGAAATATATTTATGTCTTTGATGATACAAAGTAAGACACTTACCGTCCAGAATGTTAGCATATATCCTTATGTGAATAATATTCTGCGGAGCACGTGTCACGATCTCAGTGGTCGCATACAAGATAAATGTGTATCCCTCGATATACAGAGGAATCCAAGTGACATAGGATACCTTCGTAGATCAACTTTATCTCGTCCCAATAAAGGATGCTTCGACGGCTAAGATGAAAGAAATAAAAGCCTAGTCTATGAGGAGGCAGGTGGTGAAGGACAGAGGTAGATAACATATCTAATCAGCATTAAATGCACAAATCTCTTATCTACACGCATAATCAAAGCACGTAGAGAGAGATGATGTGGCGGAACCATATTGGCAGAGGCTGACGGTGAACGAATGTACAATCTGTACTAAGGCTGGGAAGTTCCCGAAGGAACGTGGGTCAGCTGAGGTGGCAGAATCCGACCAGTGTAGTCAAAATCGCTCTCTAAGGCCAATTACTCACCGAGTAATCGTTACAAGCTATATGGCCGAGGCGATTTCCGATTCCAAGCCCTTTCCGATTTTTAACAATTAAGGAGGACGATTTTGCCGATTTGGACCGATTTTTAAGCAAAACGAGTTAACGATTTTCCGAGTTGGTCTTGCATGCACTAAAATTAGAAAAGAAAATTTTGGTAACCCCTCGGATGGGAGTTATCAAAAAGAAAAGCCTCTAAATACATTATAAATAAGTTCAATATAACAATATTGCACACTTAATTACATGATAGTGTTAAAATTTTAAGTTTAATTAGGTACATATCATGACTTTTGAGCACCAATAAGTCTCTAATAAATAGATTCCGAGTATTAGACCGAGTTTTGGCGATTTCCAAGTACGAACTAATTGATCCTCACTACAAGCTCCTCAACCGAGTAGGACCGAGGAACAATTTCGACTACTTTGAGCCCGACTGGAAAAAGCGTGCGGTGAACGAAGGTACCATTTGTATGGAAGCTATATTAGGAAACGATGGACCCCAAGACAACAAAGATATACTTGGAGTCGAAGGGGCTATATATACCAAGCTTCACCAACAAATTAAGGCATTCAATTTCTAGGAGAAGAAGATCTAGTCTTAAGCTTATGCCTCTTTAATGTTTAGAACTTAAGTAATGACTTCAACTTGAGTTCTCTCTATTATTTTGGAAAGCATTTAAGATCTTTTGTGACCACTACAACTTAATACAAACAAATCACTCATTACCCCGTGGACGTAGACGAAAGTCGAACCACGTAATATCTTGTGTCTCATGATAACTTAGTAGCATTTACTTTATATTTGTGTTCTTGTTTATTATTGTGATATTTGATATCTTTTATTACTTAGCATTATCAGTACAACTGAGGCATCAATACTACTTAGTATATGATTCTCCGAACTGTATACATTACGTAGACTACGGGAAAACGAGTAGTCACAGTTTGGCGCTAAAAGGTTTTGCTCACCAGCTTGAGTTTTTATATTCCGTCATTAATTTTACTTACGCATCTTCTTTAACGAAAATATTTGATTTCAACAACGATGGATCTCACTTTCTAGTGATTGGATCGTCAATTGTTCTCGCAAGTTGTTTGAGTTCATAGCCTCTAAAGACTAGCAATCTCACAGATCTACAAAAGTTTTCACAAAAACGCACTCAAAAAACGTTAAAACTTTTGTTTTTACTAAAACACCTTTTCCAACAAAGTGTTCTTTAGATCTGAGTACCTCTGAGCACCGAGGAATCTCAGCGAGAATTTAAGGAAGCGAAAATCTTTTCAAGCATTTAATACCCCATTTTTCGAAAAGATCTGGTACCCCTTTTTTACTTTTCAACATTTAAGGTTGTTTTCTCCAAGGGTAACATATAAACAAAAAAAAAAGTCAGTACCTGTCTCTCCAAGACGTCATTTCAGTCCTTTTTCTGAAAAAGCTGTTTAACCGTCTTCTGTGTCAGAGCATTAATTGCTACTTTTGACGAAGGCACCCAAGTAGCAGATTTTTGTCATTTTTTCTGTGACCGCATGATAACAAAAGCCGAAGGCATGCAGAAACCAAGTGATGTACCAACAAGCTCACGACCAGCAGTCACGAGAGGAAGATCTCAAAATCCGTCTCAAGCAAACCAAAGAACCGAAGCAGAGGACGGACAAAGTGAAATAAAAGAAGAACAACTGCTACCGAGCCGCCTATTCCTGCTGAAGGGATGGGGAAAACATCGGGAGCACAACCGCTTTACGGCATGCCATTACCAGAGCATCCCCATGTCACGCAGACATCTGCGGCCAATGCGGGGTTACTCAGAACCTTAATTCCTACGGGACGACGGTTGGGAAACCTAACTACGATCTAGATAGGTCCAGACGCACCGGTCATAGAAGAAGGAGTAGATAACTCTGAGGATCAGGCCGACAGCACCCCTCAGGGTGGTGGAATCCACAACGAAGAACAAATAGCAGTACAAGTATCATCTTTGCTACTACGAAACAAGGAACACGAATATTCCATGCACGTGATGGCCCAGGAGAACCATAACCTAAAAGATATGCTGGATGTGCAAATCGAAGGTTCCCAAACTCACCCTCCATTAAAGAGGCCTGAGAACGGGGCTATCTCAAGAAGACGAAGGGTGGATCTTAACCCACCAAAGGCTAACACACCTAAGGGGACCAGGAGAATGCACCACGATCCAGATGATACAGACTCAACCTAAAATCCCTCTCAATCCTACTATGATGAGGCATTTTCCAGAGATGCTCACAATGCGAACATGGTTATGGAGCAAATGGAGAAGATGCAGAAAGAAATACAAGGGCTGAAAACCGGCCATACATGCGCAAGACTAGAAGAAGTTCTCCATGAAGCGACAACATCTCCATTGTCTCTCCGCATTTTGAGGGAGCCTATCCCTGCGAAATTCCCAGTACCTGCGTTTCAGACCTACAATGGTACCTCTAATCCCGCAGCCCACCTACGATACTACACTCGTGTCCTTGACCATTGGGAAAGAGATGAGGTAGTACTTTGTAGGTATTTTCCTGCAAGCTTGACAGGATCAGCATTGGCATGGTATGACAATTTACCAGAAAACTCAGTTGACTCCTTTGAGCAATTGTCTACGGTATTCTTGGAGACATACATATACAACAAATCAACAAAGGCAGGGTTAGATAGGCTATTTGCTTTAGCTATCGGACCCTAGAACATTAATGCAGTACACAGACAGGTGGCAGAAGATGTGCCAAGAAATCAGAAAAGTCAATCCAGAAATTAGCATTAATTTCTATAAGTACGAACTTGATAGAACCTCATCTATCTTCGTGGAGCTTCACAACAGAGCCCTTGATTCCTAAGGAGAGCTCAGGGTTTTCCAAGACCGCTACATCAGACTTGAAGAAATCCAGAAGGACAACCGCAGGGCACAAGCAAAGACAACAACAGCTCCGTGACGAACCAACTCTCTGGAACCAATTCTGGAGATACCCAAGAGGCAAAACGAGACCGGAGGCAGAACCAGCTCTCGAGACAAAAGATAAAAATACAGAGATGGCAAAGGCAGAGGAAAAGGAAGAGACGAGTTTGTAGATAAGATCTACACAAAGATAAATACCACATTCCCCCACATCCTAAGCAAGGAAGGAGTGAAGTCGGGCTTTCCTTACCCTAACACTAGGGGAAAGCAACCAGAGAAGACGAAGGAGGCTAAGGAGTACTGCGAGTACCATCAGTACTATGGCCATACAACTGATACATGCTATCACCTAAGGAACACAATTCAGAGATTCATAGACGAAGGTAAATTCATGGAGTACGTACAGATACAGCCAGCTGAAACTGAGGTGGCCCCGAAGAAAAGGGTAGAACTACCTCAGGTTGGAAAATACATCAACATGATCACCTTTTCCAGCGGAGGTCAAGAAGAACTGCTCGAAGACATCCTCGAGTTAGCTCGAAACAAAAGAAAGCTAGAAACCCACGAGTTGTTCAAGCTAAGTGGACCACCTACTAGCACTTGGGAAGAATGGATGGCCACGCCATTAACATTCTCAACAAAAGACGTCAATCAGGAGGTCGAGATGCACAACGACCCACTTGTGATCACTCTTCCAATACACATATGGAACGTTACGAGGGTCCTCGTTGACGGGGGAAGATCGTTAAATGTATTGTTTTACGAACCCTGCCTATGCATGGGTTTGACAGCGGAGCAGATGGATTCTTCCACTCGCACAATATACGGTTTCAATGGAGTAGTCTCTAAACCAAAAGAAGAAATCGTCTTGCAGGTACGTGCATGACCCTTAGTAACCAATACAAGGTTGTATGTGGTGGAAGCACCTTCGCCCTACAATGTAATCATGTGAAAATTATGGGTCCATAGATTACGAGGAACAGCTTCGACATATCATCAGTACCTTCGATTCCCTACACCCATGGGTGAAATGGAAATCAAAGGTGACCAACAATATGCAAGGCTATGCAATCTAGCAGAGCTCAGACTCAACGAAGAAAGAGTTGCTGCCCAGCAGCACGAAATAAAAAAGCGAAAGGAAAACACCAAAGAAGTGAAGGACGGAGCTTTCTTAGTAGCCGAAGACATCTCAGTTCCAGAGACAAGAACCTATGCCACTCCAGGGGAGAACGTCTATGCCAAATGACAATTACATAAAAGCACTCCTCAACGTCCTCGGAAACAAGCCTTCTCACCAATGGAACCAACAAAGAAAATCAACATCAGAACGGAGGGGGAGCCAAAAATAATCAACATCGGAACTTTACTTGAAGAGGAAGAGGAGATGTGACTACAAAGGCTACTAAGGGACTACACAGATGTCTTTGCATGGTCAATGGAAGACATGCCTGGAATTGACACGAATTTGGTATCCCACCACCTTCGGCTCAAACCAGAAATACCACCATTAAAGAAACGCATCCGTAAGGTGGAAGACATCTACCAGGAAGCGGTAGAAAAGGAATTACAAAATCTATTAACTGCAGGGTTCATACGAGAAGTCAAGTATACCACGTAGATATCCAATATGGTGATTGCGCCCAAGAAGAACGGAGGCGTACGCATTTGCATCGACTTTAGAAATCTCAACAAAGCGTGCCCCAAAGACGGCTACCCATTGCCAAACATTGACCAACTAGTCAATGCAACCGAAGGTCACCAGAGGCTATCCTTTATGGATGGATACTCAGGTTACAACCAAATCGCCCTTGCAGAAGAAGACTAGGAGCATACTGCTTCTTTACCCCACGAGGCTTGTATTGTTATACAAGGATGCCTTTTGGACTAAAAAACGCGGGGGCAACATACCAACGATTGGTAGACAAGATCTTTAAGACATGGATAGGCAAGATACTGGAAGTCTACGTGGACAATATGGTTGTCAAAAGCAAAGAGGCGAAAAACCACCTGTAAGATCTAAGAGAAATATTCGAAGCCATGAGAAACTTTCACATGAAGGTAAACCCGGATAAATGCACATTCGGAGTAACCTCGGGAAAATTCTTGGGATACTTGGTAACTAAGCGAGGAATAGAAGTAGACCCCGAAAGGGTCAGAACAATAATGGAAATTCCATATCCACAAACACTAAAAGGAGCACAAAAGCTAGATGGAATCTTAGCTTCCATGGGAAGATTCATAGCAAGATCATCGGATAAATGCAAAGCATTTTCCGATACACTAAGGAAAGGAAGCAGGTTCATGTGGACCACGGAATGCGAGCAAGATTTTCAAAAGATCAAAGAACACTTGGCTTCAGTACCCATCCTACAGAAGTCGGATCCAGGTGAGATACTCACCTTGTACTTAGCAGCAACAAGCTACGATGTGAGCGCAGTATTGGTACGAGATCAAGGACAAGAAGAAAAGCCCATATACTACATCAGCAAGACACTAAGTTCAGCGGAGCGTAACTATACCAAGGTGGAGCAACTCATATATGACTTAGTAGTGGAAACACAAAAACTAAGGATATATTTCGACGCACATACCATCCGAGTCTTCACAAAGGCTCAGATAGGTCAAATCCTCGACAACACGGAGAAAATTGGAAGGGTGGCAAAATGGAATGCCATGATCAAACAGTTTCACATAACCTTTGAGACTAGGTAGGCTGAGAAATCGCGAATTTTTGCATACTTTATAGCATACCTACCTCTCAACGACGAAGCATAGATAGATAACATCCCAGGAATGGAGGAAGACAAGCAAGAACCAGGAGATCTCTTGGAACCTCAGAATTCACGGAGGTGGGAGATATTTGTAGATGGCTCCTCCAATGGAGAGGGCGCGGGCATAGGGATTGTAATAACAACCCCTACCGGAGACCGACTCATCTATGCGTTCAGGTTAGAATTCGAAAAATACAATAATAACATCACAGAATACGAGGCGGTCATACATGGTCTACGTTTGGAACGAGAGCTAGGCTTATAAAATGTTCGTTTGACTAGTGACTCACAGTTATTCATTAGACAAATCGAGCTCAAATATCAAACTTTGGATCCAGTACTATCTTTGTACCCAAAGTTAGCACAGGAGCATGCGTCAAAGATCAACAACGTTACATTCAGACATGCCTATCGAAAAGATAACAGACACGCAGATGCCTTAGCATTCATATCATCGATGCTAAGGGAAAAAAATACCACCTTTGTGCAAATTGGAAGGATATACGAGCCTTCGATAGAAGGACAAATCTCAGAAGCTGGGGAGGCTTTGGCCGTTCAGACTCGAGCCATGAGAGAAGCTGAGAAAGTAAAATAAGACGAAGAAGAACCAGATGTCGAAGTCAAAGAATCTGACAAAGACCAATCTATGTCGGACGAAGAAAACGAAGACGAAGCGGAGGATGATTTGAGGATTCCAGTTCACCAATACCTTAATAAAGGTACCTTACCAGCAGATGTCAAGGAAGCTCGGAAACTTGAATCAAAAGCAGCAATATACAGCCTGCGTGATGGAATACTGTACAGAAGATCATTTCTTGGACCTATGATGCGATGCCTCTCACGAACCAAAGGCAGAAGAATACTCCATGATATACACAGCGGAGATGCCGGCAATCATAGCGGAAGGAGGTCCTTGGCAATCAAAGCCAAAATGCAAGGATACTACTGGCTAAGCATGGACAAAGATTCAAAGAACGTGGATAAGCGCTGTGAGAGATTCCAACGCTTTTCCAGGAAGATTAAATCACCAGCAACGGAGCTTAACTCAGTCATCAGCCCTTGTCCATTTGTCAAGTGGGGGGTTGATATTGTTGGACCCTTGATAGAGGGAACCTCTAAGAGAAAATACCTTATCGTGGCTACGGTTACTTCACCAAGTGGATGGAAGCAAAGGCTTTGGCGAGAATAAGGGACACAGGTGTCTTTAAGTTCTTATTTGAGCAAATCATATGCAGGTTTGGAATACCAGCCGCCATAGTCTCTGACAACAGCAAGCAGTTGCAAGGAAAGAACATAGATATGTTGTTCAATACTTTCCACATTCAGAAAAACAAGTCCACTCCTATATACCCTAAGAGAAATGTATAAGTGGAGGCGACTAACAAAACAATAGCGATGAACTTGAAGAAAAAACTAGGAGCATATAAGAAAGATGGTGTGAACAACTACATAATTTCCTATGGGCCTACCGAACTACAAGAAGGGCGTCTACGGGATAAACTCCATTCCTGCTAACATACGGAGCTTAAACAGTCATCTTAACGAAGATAATACTTCCAACAACAAAAATAGAGGCATGGGAGAAGAACCTAACAACGGACCAAATGCTATAGAAGCTCGATGACCTTGAATAAAGGAGGGAAGTGGCTTTGCAGAAGATGGTAAACTATCAACGAAGTCTAGCTCGCGAATACAACAAACGGGTCATCTCCATAAACTTTGTGGTCGAAGAATACATGTTGTGTCAGATACCACCATATCAAAGAAAGAAGGAGAAGGGCAAGCTAGCTCCGACGTGGGACGAGCCCTACATCATATACGTCATTGCTGGAAAAGGGTCATACTACCTAAGAACCCTCAAAGGTGAAGTATTGCAACACGCTTGAAATACAATGTATCTAAAAATGTACTACCCGTAAGAGAATGGTGATTACTCAGGAGAAGAAGGGAACGGGAAATAGCCCACCATGTTCTATCCCTGATCAAAGGTATTATGAACCTTACTAATCAATGAAAGAAAATTTTTACTAAGAGAAAGTCAATTATTGATTAGGTACAAATTGGGTTAGAATAGACACCCTCCGTCAGGACTGACGATGAGACAAGGCAAGACATAACTGCGCATATGTCAATACTCGGATCTCGGAGTGATGGATCCATTCATGAGGCAATATGAAAAAGTAAGATATCCCCTATATAGATACCTTGTCGAAGTAAAGCAGCCTTCGCGCTGAACTCGTAGGGTTACAGGAAAACTATTGCCCACGTAGGAGCTTTCGCCACCACGGTACCTTCTGGCCAAAGGATACTTAGGTAGGACGATGAACGTTCCACCCAAGGTTAAACATACCTTAGCACTTCGTGATGACCTGAATGTGCAATTATCTAGATACAATACGTCTACAAACAAAATATTCATGCAATAACATAGGTACAAGTAATAACGTTACCAAAATATGACTAACATGTATTAAAAAGTTGCAGATAACAAAGGTTCAAACCATCACGAAGCATTGTTTCAAGGAAATGAGACGATACAAAGGCCCCTAAGCTGGGGGAATAATACATCAAAAAGTTCAGTTAAGATAGACTGGACACGACATGATCAATGTTAAGGAAGAAGAGGAAAGACAACTCCTTCAGCTTGTATCTCAACTTCCTCAATGTAATCAATGGCAGAACGCTCATATTGTGCCTTCATTTGAGAAGACTGAACCTCTAGATCCGAAGCCGGCTTCTGATGAAGCTCCATCATCTGAGCACTAAGATGATCATTAGCTTGCTGAAGAGCCTCAGCCTTGAACTTAGCAGAAGCATCAAATTGACGGGATGTCTCCATCGAGGATATCTGGCCTTCGAGATGATTGATCTTGGCATTTGCACCCACCAGCTGTTCCTGGAGACCTGCGAGAACGAAGGGTGTAAACAATAAGAAGAGGCGGCAAAAGACATAAAGAATGTTGCTGGAATACAAGGACCCTAAGCTACCTCCTGCATGTCTAAGGGATTCTTCTAAGCTATGTTGGGCCTCCGCAAGGTCCACCTCAGCGGCTTCAAGATCTTCTACAAGAGTATCACGTTCAGTTCGGAGATCATCAACATCAATCCGGAGTGAATCACTCTCAGAGGATAAAACTTGGTAAACATTCTCTAACTCTTCCAACTTCCTAACTAAGGACGCATGGGACCTGGAAGATGACACGGATCCTGCCTCGACGAGTCTATTCTTAAGAGAACAGACCTCAGAAGATAAAACGTTACGCTCTGCAGTAACCTTAGCTAATGAAGCACAAGCATCTTCGAAATCCGCATGATATTTCTTGCGGATGATTTCTTGGGATGAGATACGTCTCTCAATTAAGGCAATATCCTCCTTTTGCTTTAAAATGAGACTCTCCTTCCAATTAAGGGCTTAGTCACATTCTTTACGAAGCAAATCCATCTGCTTCACTAGATTCGTGTTATGAGCAAATTCGAGGAAAAGTTGGGCCTCATTATGAACAGTTACTTTCATCAGCCTGTCAGACTTCTTCTAATAATACCAAACATCAGAGGTTAACTTGGTTACTTTATCCCGAAGACATCTAATCTCACTAGAGATACCAGCTGGCAGATGAAGGTTGTCTCAGGACTATGCAAACAAACAGGAACAAAAATGAAGCTAAGGGAAAGAATAAACGAACCTATGGCTTTGGAGGACTCAACAAACAGAGCGGAATCAACAGCTGTACGCCCGTCCTCAGCAACTTTAGTAGCATTATTAGCTCTCTCAAGAGCCAACAGACAAGCTTCCAAGGATCTCTGAGTCTTTCTCAGATCATCCTCCAACGAAGATACCCTAGGAACAGAAGTAGCATCACTGGAAGAAGGTTGATGTGTGCTAACGAGGGTATATTATTGACGAGCACGCTCCAATAGAGCACTCAAGTGAGTACATTTAGCCCTATAGAACTTGAACAAGGTGCATCCAACATCTACTTATTTGAAAATATGCAAACAAAGGAGCATAAAAATGAACAAAGGTTCGAATGAAGGTTCAAAGCAAATCCTAAATCAACGAAGGAGCTGCCACTTACCCAAGATATAGAAAAACGAGGAAGGAAATCAGAGTGGGTTTTCGTGAAAGCTTCCATCTCATGGATACTACCTTTGCGGACCTCACCAAAGCCTTGACTGGAATGAAGGAGGTCTGGATCGAAAAATAGATCCTTAGCCATCTGATACTGAGCAGTCAAGGTATCTAATATTGTGGTAATGTCCAAAGAGCTAGAAAAACTATGGTGATCAACCTCAGGAGAAAAGGGTCCTTTCGAATCCCGAAGAATGGCTTCAAGGATGGCGTCATCAGAGTCACCAAGGCTCAAGTTCTCAGGAAGCTTACCCTTTCCAGACTCAACAACAACTCCATCAATCGCTTGAGAGCGAACATGGGGCACGATTACTAAGCCCTCACCACGACGAAGATACGGCATGGTGGATGAGCTGGGAACTGAAGAAAAATCTTGAGCACCACCTAGGTCTATATCACCAGCAGAAGGAAGATTACCCAGTACGGTCCAATCTGGTGACGAAGGTGGGGGTCCAACAACTTTGTTAACATGGGCAATAGAAACAAATTGAGCGCTCCCAACGAGGTTGTCATAGCATTGAAGGAGAAGCTTCCCAGTGAAATCATAACCTTCTTCTTCAGCTGAGAATCTGAGCTGCTAACCCTCACCACCAGGGTAACATCCTTAGCAAATGAACCACTTGATTGAAGCGAAGTAGCAGGAGACGAAGGAAGAATATTGGAGATAGAACAGCAGTCCCGATAGAAGCCGAGACAACAGGAAATGCTCCACTAGGGGAAGAAAACGAGGGTACCTTTGAAGACAAATTAGGAGCTGGAGCTTGAACACTAACAGGGTTAACAAATGGAGCATCACCGCCAGCTACGAGGTTCTCACCCTCCACTGAGCCAGCACGGATGGGACTGGGGTTCTCCTTGGAAAAATCTTCCTCAATATCATCCAAATGAGGACTAAGGCCAGTATCCTCAATGTCCTCCATATCCTGGTCATCAGGCTCTTCCTCACCAACCTTGGGGTCCTCATCAGACTCTTCAACATCAATGACGGCTTTCAACTTGCCATTCTTCCCGGAAGCCTAAGAGAAAAACATATGCGATAGCTAAGGACCAGGGGCAAAATACTAAGGAATCTAACAACACTTAGGTGGGAGTATAATCCTTACCTCCGCAGGTGTATTGGAAGCTTCAGACTAACCCCTCCTTTTCCTTGTCCTAGCAGCTACAGAATTACTAGCAGAGCCCGGAGCAGTCCCAATAGAATAAGTAGGGGCAGTCTGCAAGAGGAATACACTTAGAAAAGGCCACAAAACAAATAAAACAAAGGCGTCATCGTTATATAAAGCTTACCTCGTAAGTACCAGGGTTGAAGACCCAAGGTTGATACCCATCATACTTAGCAGTCAAGGAAGAAGCCGTGCGAGGAACATTGGGGTCTGTAGAGGTAAATCCGTAAGCCCAGGGACCAATAATGTGAATGGGTGTACGAGCCCAACGATCATCATGATCCCGTCGAATGCGACCAGCCTTCGGCAACGGATGCTTGGCATAATAAGGAATGACAATCAGCCCAATCTTGTATATTTCCTCCAACAAATGAAGGGTATTACCTTTCATAATCTGCTTGGTAGTGACATGAATACGGTGAGGACCAACACTCCAAGGAAGAAGACTGCTCCTCTGAATAGCGTCAAACATAGGTGTCATTGAAATTGACAGAAGTATAATCCTCGTCATAAGACTTCAAAGTATTCTTACCCTTGCTACGATACCAAGACTCGCGCAGGGCACTCCGGTAATTACAATTATACTGTTCTATCCCTCGGACCTGAGTTTTGTTTGCTGGGTCATCCCTAGTGGATAAAATATCATAGCAGAAAGGATCCTTTCTACTATACAAGGTAGGAGAAGGCCTGCGTCCAACTGACCGACACTGATCAACAAATTATTCTCATCATAAGGAAAGCTCCGGATCAAAGACTCCATAAGCACGTCAGGGCCATCAACAAAGGAGATATGAAATTTATGAAGACGAAAAGACTTGGATATTTCAGCCAAAGACAGATGAGTGAAGCTATCCTTGTCACGAAGCTGCAGTCTCTGGAGCTCATAATGGGGTGGAGGAGGAGGAATAACCTCAACGGTAACCTCTCCAGCATCAAAGTGCGCAATAGCCTCAAGGACCGCATCCACCTGAGTACCCTCAGCAGCCTCAGTTTCCTCAGGAGGAGGAGAAGGCGTAGCAACAGGATGATCCATGCGCGGAGGAGGCTCAGCGGACGATCTAGGCCTTGTATCCTTGCGCGTAGGTTTCTTCGGAAGTCTCATCATCCCTAACACCAGCAGGAAGAACATCTCGTCAACATTGGCGGATTGAAATTGCAGGCAACTCAAAAGCAAATTGGGGGAAAAAATAAGCATACTTTGGGCATGGGTTTAACTAAACCAACCAGGGGAAGCAATTTAAACCCACCATAAGACGAAATCAAAGGTTGTTCACCACCATAATAAATATTGCAGGCGAAGAACAATCATGGCAAAATCAACACCAAAATACAAAATGGGAGCAAACACAAGTTCTCATACAACATGAATGAGTAAAAGAGAATTAAAACTTACACATGCAAGTACAACAACATTCTCCAACAAATCTAAGAAGAGAAGATATAATTAAGCATGGAGAAGTACGAAAAGCAACAACAAAAAAAGAAGTATCATTTACTTATATATGACGATCGAGTATTGAAACACAAAGCTTTGGCAAATCGAAGGAAAGATCAGCAGTTGATGGTGGAAGAAAATCTCTGTGAAAGAGACAGAGAGCGACGGCTCAAAAGAAAGAAAATGAGTTAATGAAAATTCCTCCTCTTTATTCTCTTCTTATAGGCGCCTGAAGAATCCAAAAATTTGGACGTCCCGAAATTCAAGGTGAAGTTATTGCATGAAAGGACATACGGGGACCACCCAATCGGTGCGTGCAAAAATGGCGGCGTTACGGGAGTTTTCTTCCAATCCTACCAAACGGTAGAATATGAAAGAAAATGGGCAAACTGTGAATACCAATATTTTATGGAGCACGTCTCACGATTTCAGTGGTCGCATACAAGATAACTGTGTATCCCTTGCTATACATAGGAATCCAAGTGACAGAGGATACCTTCGTAGATCTACTTTATCTCGTTCCAAGAAAGGATGCCTCGACGGCTAAGATGAAAGAAGTAAAAGCCTAGTCTATGAGGAGGCAGCTGGTGAAAGGACAGAGGTAGATGACATATCTAATCAACATTAAATGCACAAATCTCTTATCTACACGCATAATCAAAACACGTGCAGAGAGATGATGTGGCGGAACCAGATTGGCAGAGGCTGGCGGTGAACGAAGGTAAAATATGTACTAAGGCTTGGAAGTTCCCGAAGGAACGTGGGTCAGCTGAGGTGGCAGACTCCGACTGGAGAAAGCGTGCGGTGAACGAAGATACCATTTGTACGGAAGGTATATCAGGGAACGATGGACCCCAAGAAAGCAAAGATGTACCTGGAGTCGAAGGGACTATAAATACCAAGCTTCACCAACAAATTAAGGCATTCAATTTATAGAAGAAGAAGATCTAGTCTTAAGCTTATACTTCTTTAATGTTTAGAACTTAAGTAATGACTTCAACTTGAGTTCTCTCAATTACTTTGGGAAGCATTTAAGATCTTTTGTAACCACTACAATTTAATACAAACAAATCACTCATTACCCTGTGGACGTAGACGAAAGTCGAACCACGTAATATCTCGTGTCTTAGTAGCATTTATTTTATATTTGTGTTCTTAGTTATTATTGGGAGCTTTGATATCTTTTATTACTTAGCATCATCAGTTCAACAGAGACGTCGATACTACTTAGTATCTGATTCTCCGAACCGTATACATTACGTAGACTACGGGAAAATGAGTAGTCACACCTTAATTATGAGTCAACAATCGGCAAGCATACCATGACAGAACAAGATAAGGACCACAAGAGATGGGTACAGTATGACCTAAGTGAAAAGCAAAAATATGAAAATAAGTAATTACTTGGAGCAACTGCAGTGGACGACTAAACCCAAATTTTTAGTCGAGTGGGCTGGCGTAGTGGGACGGACCATCGATCAAAATTTGATCAAACAGTAAAACCCAGACCAAATTTGGTCGGCGATCCAGACCAAACCCAAATATAGTCGGGCGTTTATATAATGTCCGCCTACCCGACGGGCGTTGGTATAATGTCCGTTTGTAGCCGCGCGTTCGTAAATTTAACGCCTGGTGCAGGGGCGTTGGTATAATGTCCGCCTGGATGGGGCGTTGGTATAATGTCCGATGGGGCGTTGGTATAATGTCCGCCTGGATGGGGCGTACGTAAAGTTAACGTCGGGCACCCAGGCGAACATAATGTTAACGCCTCTCTTGGGGCGTTGACATAGTCATGATCTTTACTCACAAAGTTTTCAAAACTTTGCTTGGGGCGTTAACTTTATCAACGTCCCATCTTTATTTTTTTTGAATATGTCGGGCGGAATCTTTACAAACGCCCCATGTCAGGCGTTATCTTTATCAACGCCTGATTCCAGGCGTAAGCTTTATCAGCACGCGACCAAATATACTCTTTTCCCACTACGCCACATGACGGACTAAACCCAAATTTGGTCTTTTTTTTAGTCTTTGATCTTTGGTTATACTCGCACCACTGTGGACGCTCTTAAATACCTAAAGTAATACAATATCGAATAAAATAACATTTGGGAGAGCACTACAACTTTTTGACCCCTAATTTTAGATGGGAACGTTTCTCCATTTTCAGTATTTTTTATACTATCAAAAGCACAAAAATCCCATATAAGTACTATTTGGTTGTAGAATTTCTAAAATGCTAAACAGTGGGATCCGAAAACAAAAGTGACACGTGGGACCGACACAAAAAGGTAGATTGTTTTTCTCAAAATCCCTAATACCCAACTCTCCAAGAGAAGTGGGTTTACAAAATTCATGGCAAGCAATAATATGCATTCTAGACTTCCCGTAAACTTCCTCCCACAAAATGCCTCTGTGTAGTACCAAAGACAAAGTAGACATCTACATGAAGTTTTACAATTGACATTACATGATTAATGATTGGATCCACTGAGGCTCTAAACCCAGTAGAAACCTTTTCTATAACACCTTGAAAAGAAGGAACACAACTCCTTGTCAAAAGGATATGAGTGCTGAAATATTTACCAAAATTGGTACTGAATTTTGACACCAAAACTTGCAGCAATAAAATGAGCCAAAGGTCTAAAAACATTTTTAGAAGTGACGAGGCTAGACTTCGACAAATTAATTTTGGACCATACCAAGAACAAAAGAAATAAAAAATAGCATTAAGACCAGTAACATTTGTTTGGGTAGCTTTCAAAAATACAACTGGGTCATTGGCATAAAAACAATGTGAAATACGACACGCACATGTTATACACTTATTAGTTACTATCAATACCTCGAGTAATCATTCTTGGTAGAAACTTCAATATCCAAACATATACTAATAAAATAAATAACGCGGCAAGGGATCACACTTCCTAATACCACAAGGCGGAGCAAAGGCAGCACTCGGTGACCCATTGACAAAAACCTGCATTCACACGGAATTAACACAACTCATAATTCAGCTAATCCATGAAAACCAAAAAACTTCTATAGCACAACGCGAACTAACACAATCGTAGGCTTTTGAAAATCTTGTTTAAGAGACAAAATCCTGCTATATGAACAGCGGAGTAACAACTGGTTGACAGCGTTTTCTGACGTGGCAACGGCCTGGCGGAGAGAGAAATTTATTGATGCTAACACGTCACAGTAACTAAAGAAATTAAAACTGAATTTTCGATATTTTGTAAACAATTCAGAAACAAATTTCTCTTCTTCTTTTGTTCTTTCTTCTTCAGAAGATATTATTAATAAACGTTTAAAATCCTAAACTACAAACAAGATATTTTGATTACAAGTAAACTAAATATTTGAAATCCTAGATCTGATTTCTAGGACCCTAGTTTCACTAATATCAAAAGGTCGTTCACGGCCCTTGAGATTCCTTATCATAAACCAATGCTAAATGACCAATCAATTAGATTTAAAAATAATTTTCTTGGTTGTTAGCAATTTGTCATTCTGATCGGGGATTTTATTTCAATTATAGGCATGATTAAAGTTTTTTTTTTTCATATTGAATTTTATTTTTATAGATTTTAGTAAGATCACAATCAAAATGACTTAGATGTTGTGACCATAAACAGTAAGATGTTGTGGTTTTGTGAACAACCATAAACAGGAATGGATATGGAATATTTGAGGATGGAAAGAGAAACAAATCAAAAAAAGAACGAAGGGTTGCTTGTTTTTCAAAATGGTAAACTTGATCTATATCTCACGGGAAAAAGAATTTTCAATTTCTGTTCAGTAACATAGTTAATTCCTATTTCATAAACTCTGTGGATTATGTGAGGGCGATTGCTTGCAAATACTAAAGACGAAAGACAAGAAAAAAAATTAAAAGGGAAAAAACTCAGAAGTATTTTGGTTAAAAGTGACGTGGGAAAGATAAAAGCTTACTCTATCAGCCACATCAAACAACACTGTTATTCAGCGGTCATTCAGCTGGCCATATAGCAATTTCGCTAAGCGACATGCAATCTAGTTTTCCTTTCTTTTTCCTAAAAGAATGAAAACTTTCATTATTAGTAAGAATATACTCAAATATGAATCTACTCGGAACAAAAATAGACTGAGAATTAGAAATTATAGAATCAAGTGCAGGTCTTACATAAATTAATGGGTCGAATATGCTGAGCTAAAAAGGAAGAGGATCCGAAATTTCATATCACATAACAATATCTACCAAGTCCATAAGATGAAGAACATTAAAATATTAAGGAACGTGAGAAGAAGTAAACAAAGACTTATAAAAATCAGTACAAACTAAAGCAAATTGGCCTTCACTCTCAACCCAATGACCATCCGAAGATTTAAGATGAAAAATCATTTCCGATGTCTTCTAATTAGAAGTGGTAACATGCAAAATATCATCCATACTGAAATAACCAGCCTTTAACAAACTAATTCGTAACTTATGTTTCCAACCTAAGAGCATGAAGGTAGACTTCTCTAATACAAGAGGACAAAAAGCCTTTGTTAACAAGAGAGAGGTCAACATAAAACAATACTCAAAATTACCAATCAAAAATATGTTTATTCCACGAAAATGTTGAATTTAGCAAAAATCATATTCAAATTTGTTAAAGAAACGACCAAATTCCAAAACTTTGCTGAACAACAGAAGTAAAACGAGGGTCTTCCATCCAAATAGGCTCTAGGTTTTAAACATTTGAGAGGATTCAAATTTAACAGTAAAAATCTATGATCTGAATTAAAGTAAGAGGGGGACTACTTACTTGAGCATCCATAAATTGTAGCCTCCAAGAATTGTTTGCAGGAGTTGTGTTAAACCTCTCTTAAATAATAGCTTTCCTCACTAGTTAATTATTCCAAGTAAACTTTGGTCTATTAACTGCTAAATCACTGAGGCCACAAGAATTCAGCACAGAAACGTTCCAAAATTTGCACCAATTTGTACCATATTCAATCAAAGGAAACAACTTTTATACAATTCATACCCCATCACCACTTCTACTCAATCTATACAACCTTATCCAAAACTCATCTACAATTCCAAATCTTTGCTCAATATTTCAATGATCTAATGTTTTCTTCTTCACCATCAACATAACCCTCTCATTTCATTAGATCGAGTCAATTAACAAAACCCATTCACAGTATTGATAATCTCTCTTATAAACCATTAAAACCCAAAGAAAAAAATAATTAGAGCAATAAAAAGAGCACCAACAACTGATTTAGCAACAGATACATGTAAAATTTGGAGCAATCGTTCATCATATATATGACTCAATATCTTTAACATCTTCTGGACCAAAACCAGGAAACCAATGTACCATTATGAATAACTACAGAAAGTTGAATAGATAAATCCACCCATTTTTCTTTTTTGAACATAATATACAACATTTTACACTAATTCTGTGTGATGGGGTAGGCCATAGTACCTCACCCACTACTACTGTTACTGTATATGAAAATAAAGGTTCAAAAATAATAGAGCTGTCAGAAAATAATAATAACTCGATTGTTGATATATATAAACGAATTAGAAATGGTTATTCATCAACAAGCAGGGAGGTTTCAACTTTTAAGTTTTTCAGACCATTTATCCGGAGGAAAACTGTTACACCTAAACAAAGTATGTGGGTGATCATGATTGAGTGGCTGGAAAAAAATCACGCGATAATACTTGTGGCTGGACTTGAACATCTTGTTGGTCAACACCATCCGACAATACTGGTGGCTGCACTTGGACGTTCACTTGTGGCTGCACTTGGACATTCAACTGAGTTGAAGTTGAGAGCTCTATTACCACTCTTGTTAGAGGTGCCCTATGTAGTTCATCGGCTTGCCTCTCAAGTCTGAAATATAAATATTGAAATCTTCTAAGTAATTCAACTATGGCAAAGATGAACAACACCCACGTTTTCTTTGGGCTAGTCATCCTAAAGAGCCACAAAATCGTCCAGTCGAATCAAATGAGATGATCCATGAGTAAAATCCCTGCAATAAATACATGTGTTATTCCAATAAATCATCATTACTTAAAAATAATCAAAAAGATGAACATATTTCATGACGGTAAAAGAAGTAAAACATACCAATCTGATTATCAAGTGGTGAGTATTTGGGGGAAGCTGAACATTATTCAACCTGAAAGTAATAATGAAACTAGCTTTTTAGTCAAAAGTGAATAGTGAAATCAGACTTGATGTGAAAAGACTGAATGTGAAAAGATTGAATGTGAGTTAGTATTATATACCTTCCACTTATGCGCCAATCGTAAAAGATATTACAGATGATTGAGTATACCGAGCTTATCACTCCAAAGCATAGAAATACGGTGTTCCATTTTGCTTGGTCAACTAAATGCAATGCTTGGAACACTAGAAACAACAACAATACAATGAACTTCCCCCCTGCGTATTTCTAAAGCATGCACCAAGGTAAATATATAATGGGTCACTTTTAGAAGCTAGAAATGAACATATGGAAAAAAAATACTTTACCATTGATGATACTTGAGTCATCAAATACTAATACACTGGACCAGCCGAAATGCATATGGGATCATGATCAAAAGTGGAAACACAATGTAGCACTAGCTTAAACATAGTGGGTAATCCACCTAAGGAAATAGCTTGCTATCCGGTCCATGAATCCATCGAACCCATAAACATGGAATATCCGAGAACACTTATATTTATAAAACATCATATTATAGACTAATTTGAATGAGACCATATAAACTAGTTTAGTTAATTCAATTTTGAAGAGACTATTAAGCAAGGCATTTACCTTCGAAAGAGAAGTAAAAAGATCGGCTACAAAAGAGTCCCTAACAGATGGGATCTGCATACAAATAAGAGATGAAACTATTTATCCAAATGCAACAAACATCTAATTAACTAGAAATATATTTATGTCTTTGATGATACAAAGTAGCTTTCTGTCCAGTTTCAAGCACATTTCTCATTATTTCTAACTTTTATTCTCTCATGTTTTATGAGCTTGACCATCTTCATTAGGGTTTGTTTATATTCAATTTCATTAACACATGTTAATCATAAAAGGCTCAAAATAATCAATAGTTTTAATCATAAAAACAAAGAAAGTAATGATTTTTAATATAAACATAATAAATTTAAAGACTAATTTATAAAACAACAGTGCTATGCTAGTACTTAATCATTTAAGAAAAAAAATAATATTATGCTAGTACTTAATCATATTCCAACCTTGATTGCAATCTCTTTGGAAAGAAAAAATAATAATATGCTAGTACTTAATGAACAAGTGATTGTCTATATTATTTGTACTCATCATCAAGGGATCTCTCTATATTATTTGTACTCATCATCAAGGGATCTCTGATAGTGTTTGTATTGATGTATCTTATAAAAAGATAAAAATAAACAGATTTTATTAGTATGCCCTCACAGATTTAAGATATACGATTTAGAGTGACTGCAATGGAGTTTAACTATGTCTGTTAAGCGAAGACAAAAATAAAACAAGTTTTACATGACCTACAAATAATATATTTATTAATCATTTAAAAATTACTAAAAAGATTTAACAGGATTTAGTTGAGTCAGGAGTGCCTAAAATTGAACACTCTCATTCAAATTCGTTAAAGAACAAGTCCCAAGTCAGCCGACTTAACGGTTATCCTCGGAGAGAATTTTGTAAGTACTGTCCAGAATTATACGTATATGATATTAGTTTTTTTTTTTAGATAATAATTTTGGGTAAAAACGGATTTCTGTGGAAAACCAAAAAGGACGGGGTAAGCTGAGCTAGTGTGAGAAATTCTAAACCCTTAAAACAAATATATTATATGAGTACTTTTAAATTCGATAAATCAATTTGTGCGATCCTGGATTAAACCAATAAATGGTCGCTCCAGTCTTGCTTCGATCACAAAGGTCGAAAAGTATGGTCCTATGGAGGGAAGCAAACAAAATATTGAAATCAATGCAGTTGAGTCTTTTTAGTAGGAGGTGTTTGAACTCATGTGAAGAGAGTTTTTCTATGTTAGAATTAAGAGAAAACTTACGTGAAAATCAAAGTCAAGTTATCTTTTTTAATTCTGAGATGTTTTTTTTGAATATGCTGGAGAACCTATTTATAACAGTAGTGGTAATGGAACACATTGATCTCGTAAATGGTGGAAGAGTATAGAAGTGGAAATCATGGTAAAACCAATTTCGTTCAGTCAGGAAATTTTGCAGTTATATAACCAGTACTCCATTACTTCTACAACTGTTAGCACAACTCAGTTACATTCTCATTGTGAATGTATTGTTATGTCGCAAATAATGTAGGCTTCCATACCGAAACCCTAGTGAACATCCTAATATGAAATAATTAATGTCTCAAGAATTAAGTCCATTATTTGTAAACGTGTATTTATCTGGTCAATTAGTTAATCAGACTAGGTTGATGACCGTTAGTCCTAGCATATTGATGAGTCTAGCACACTTCTAAGTGGTGACCCCGGCATGCTTCGTAAAGACTCATTGTTTTTAGTTAGTGGAGCATACCGTGTTTGTTGAGACAAATCAGTAATGCTTATCATAACATAGATATAAAGAGTATGACAGAATTTGGTATTGGTAGTATTGGCATACTACAGTCTACAATGTCAGTTGAGGCAATAATAGTATTTGCACAATCGTATTGGTTTGGTAGTCATAAATCTAGCAGAAACCGATGATATGTATATTACGAAATTTGATATGTCAAGTATTAACAGAAATTCTTATAGACAACAATTAAAATTTCTAATGTCAAGAATAACTGTAAAATATTAGTCTCGATCAACTTACATTAAAATGGTTTGATCATCGAAGTAGAGGGACTAAAGCATAAAACCTAAGTAATAAGACTTGGGCGATATGAGGTAAGTGAACCTACACAAAATGACTAATTAAAGTCTTAGTAACAAGACTTAATTAGAATCACAGTGAAATTTCGATAAATTAGTATCGTTGATACAAAAAAAGAACTATTATTTTATCGAACTTATTGATAACTTATACAAACCTTGTTGAGACCAGAGAATTCTATTATTTTAGCGAAGTAATTAACTTATCGAGGATTAATTTATCGAAGTTCTATTGTAGGTGACAAGGCCTTTTAGAAATTAGGTACCAAATCCTAATTAACATTGTGCAGAGAGACTTATTTAAAATTAGATAGGAGGACCTAATAGTGTCAAGACTTGTTAAAATATTAGTTAGTAAGACCTAATATAGCAAGGAGCCAACCAAAGGAGGTAGCAGAGGGACCCAAGGTGACAGAGGAGAGACCAACCAAGGTGGTATAGGAGGAGCCGACCAATTGGTGGTGGGACCCGCCATAGAGGTGAGGGACCGATCATGGAGGTAAAAGGATTGTGCTTGTTTGTTCTTTTCATTTTCAACAAACACATTGTCGATTATCGATGATCCAAAAAGATTAAATTTTTTTCTATATGTCGAAACAATCAAGATTTAAACAACCCACTGGAGTTACTTATCCTAGTGGGTCTGATCCAGGAATTGGTCAGGCGATTTGAAATAAATAATCAAGGAAGAAAACAGTTACGGAGGACGAACAATATCCGAAAGTAATACAAGCAGAAGACATGGCTGGAATCAAGCACTTTCCTATCAATCCAATCATATATATAAGTGCAGAGTACTTTGCACCTAATTTTGATGTAGCACCTATATTTCGATTCATCCTGTTCTTTCAAGGATTTCATAATTGAAACTTGAACCCGTTTCATATGATGAGAGTTCCCGACGTAATTGGTGCCGCTCTCTTATGCGCTATTCATGGTGCTACGTGGAAAATACTTTGTTTTGGAATGGTAGAATTTGTAGTGTTAATATGTCAAGTTTCTTTCTGGTGTTATAAGAACCAAAACCAGAACCAGAACTAGAACCAGTTATTTGAGTCGGTTTGGATTCCACAATCATTACTTACATCAACCACCATGATTAATCTTATGCATTTTTGGGTAAGAAGTAAACCCTTAAATATCACCATTATAACAGTGTAGTAGAAGCTGAAATTTACCTATTAGTTATGGTCTTTTACTATATTTGTTGTATTCGTCATGAGAAATCTGTAAATATTTTTGGAAATATGTCTTCATGTAAGTCCAAATTTATTACGTGCCCCATATCATCCAATGTAGAGTAAATTTAAAGAATTGGGTTTCCCTTAAAAAAAGAAGAGCGATTCTACTTGTACCGCTGAATATTCCGATTAAAAATTTGTAAAAGCAACGACAATTAGAAAGATACTATATTATGACGATTCTAATGGAGTAAAAATTCATCCATATCTTTCTGATAATCCGTTTTTATGGATAAAAAATGCCATTATGGATAAAAATTAGGTCCACATCTCTCTAAAATCCAGATGATACTCTAAGGTTTTGAGGTGTTCCCTCTGGAATAATTTATCCGGTCATAGTCAGGATAACCGAATATGTCATCCAGACATTTAGTTTCCGGATGGATTTTTTTCAAATTTGTTTTTTTCTTTGTTCGGCCACTGATTGATCGGATATAATAACTTTTTTTAATCAATTTGAAAACTAATCCTGTTGGTTTTTAACTGGATGATGTATTTTTTAATTTTTAATACATCTAAAGTAGAAAAAGATAATGTGGGTCTAAAGTTGTAAATCTAGATTTACATAATGGGAAAAATATCTATAAAATTCTGATTATCCTTATTTATACGGATTATCTTTGAGATGTGGGTGTTTATATATTCATACCATGTGAGTTGCCCTTAGTCCGATGACACTTTATAACATTGATAATGATAAAGTTACTGGATGATGATATTAGGGACCTGAGTTTGAGACCCGTTTGCACCAAATTCTTTACCGATCAAAAAGTAAAACGTTTTCTTTTTAGTGGATTGTGATGGTAAAAGGTTAAGAGCATATCTAGCGGGATGTTATAAACTTCCTAAAACATAAGCCACATAGGATTTTACCACATTGTAAGAGAAAAACATCTCCAATGGAAACCTCTAAAGGCAATGTAAGGATGACGAGGGAGGTGGTTATCATAACATCCTTTAGAAGATCATCTGGTTTTAGAGGATCTCTTTGAGGATGTGAGAATTGTGACTCATCAATTTGATTAGTGAAACAGTTAACTTGAAAATAAAATAAAATTATCTAACCAATAATAAAAATACATGTGGACTACAAGTTTACTTTACGGTTGGAGAAGATATCTTGTTTATTCCTAAAATTGAGGAATTTTTTTGGTGTCAAGAGCATCTCCGATGGGTCCTCAATGTGGTTCCTATGTGGATGTCTTGGGAAGACAATTTTACTTGAGGTCGAATGAAATTTTCCTTAGAGCATCTCCAATGGTAACTTGGTGTGAAAAAAAATCCATCTCCAACCATAAATCATATATATTAGTTGAAAACAATTTAAACCATTGATTTGAAACCTAAACATTAACTCCTTAATTAATAACCTTTGATTTTGATGATTAGGATGTTTACATCCTCTAAAAAAACCTCTAAAACCAGAGGATGGAGTAGATGATGTGAGAATAACTACCTGACACATCATCCTCACATTTGTCTTTAAAGTTTCCGTTGGAGAAAATATTTTTGTTAAAACTCTGAAAATCCTATGTGGCCTAAAATATAAGAATTCTTCGTTGTCTTATTGGAGATGCTCTTAATTTTAACAAATTTTGGTAAACCATCTCCAATGGAGATATGTCTTAAGAAAATTGTTTGTCTATTTGTAAGAATCTTATTGGTTAGGCAGTTTTAAAATTTTAAATTCCTAAAATTAAATTAAAACTACCCAATTAAATTTTAGATAAAGAATGACTAGGATCTTCACATCCTCTAGGAGATCTTCTAAAACTAGAGGATCTGTTTGAGGATGTGAAGATAACCGCCCGCCACCAAGGGATGTCAATGGTACCCATTACCCAGATCCGATATATTAGGGTCCGGTTCCGGGTCCTAAAGTTGGACCCATTAGCTACTTAGAACCCTGCGGGTAATTACCCGATTGGACCCGAATTTAAACGGGTCCAAACGGGTAATACGCAATGGGTACCCGCGGGTATCGGGTACCTGTTTATTCATTCTTTTATTCATGTTTTTAGCAAAATTATAAGTATTTTTTCTAGTTTTAGCTTTGATATTTTACTCATTTAAATTTTTTCTCTTACATTTAATCTTTATTTAGTACATTCATAAGAAATAATAATAATTTTTTTATAAAAATTACTTAAATACAAGCTAAAAAGAGAAATATATTAAGTTTTTGAGATTTTTTAAATAGTTTTCTTTAGACCCAATGGGTACCCGGAACCGACGGATACCCGAGTATTTAAACGGGTCCGGTTCTGGGTCCACAAGTTTAGGAACCGGACCCGACCTTTATACGTAGGGTCCGGGTCCGGGTCTAATGATACCCGGGAAGACCCGGACCCGTTGACACCCCTACCGCCACCTAATGCTCACATTCTTTCTCCACATTCCCGTTGGAGATTAAATTTGGTTAAAATTTCAATAAATCCTAGGTGGCCAAAAAATCAGGAGCTTAACATCCTCCCATTGGAGATGTTCTAAGGATGTTTGTAAGGACATTACACACAGGAAAGACCCGGAGGATGATGTTTGTAAGGACATTACACACAGGAAAGACCCGGAGGATCCATTGGAGATGCTCTAAGGGGATCTTCCTCTCTCATGATAATTGCGGCTAAATGACTATTTTACCCCCAGAATCACGTTTATTAAACATCATTTCTCGCCTCTCAGTTGTATTTGAGCGGGAATCAGGAGGAAAAGGATAGGGCCTCTGGCCCCGGCTGTTCAATTCGTTTCCCGGGTTTACAAAAACCGAAATGACTAGTACTTGGTATGAATGCCCAATGGTGTCTTTCAGCTGTTGGTTTCTATCTCAGGTTAGTACTAACTGCTAATCTCTATGTACATCTTTATGTCTCTTTTAGGGTTCATCATTTTTTGACGTTTTGATTCATTACGATTGCAGCAACTTGGTGTTACACAATAATAGAAGGTTTTTGTTACACAACCAAGAATTTCGTTTTGATAATTCATCTGTATAATCTTGATATCTAGGATTCTTTTTATTTATTTTTTTCATTTTAAAATTTTCATAATTTTGTATGGAAATGTAAACTTGTGAATGGAATAAATTAGAGTAGTTTCACAAGGACCAATATAATTAACCTAGAAGGAGGCTTACATGCAATTAAGGGTGAGATACTGAACATGGGTCAGGTGTGTATCAGCCAATACTCAATGGATATGATTCCCTAGCAATTTATGCTTGGCTTGGGGGTATGCGTGAATTATTTGGTACAGTTTGGGAATGAAAGAAAGAATTTGGTTTATAACACTTAAATTGGTTTGCACCTATTAGATTGCACTAGTTTAGGAAGTTCTGACCAGTCTAAATGGATTCGTAGAGGGTTGGTTCGTTCACCATGACAGTATATATGTTGCACTGAAATGATAAAATGTGTTGAACTGTTGATGAATTAATAGTCAGGGTGGAAAGTGGAAACAAATATCATCTTCCATTTGGATTCACGCAGCTTCTTTAGTTATTTCAGCGATGTGAATATGTGATATCGCTGTTGTCCTTGTTGGAGAATTAGTTTTTTTTTAGTACTAAACTATGCGGGGGTGTTCAATCTAGGTTTTCATGCAAGAAGCACGGCGATAACTGTCTTTTGTAGCCATTGAGACAATGCAATTTGCAACAATTTCAGTATGGGTATCGAGTAAAGTAAGTCTTGAGCCTCATCAACCATTTGCTACCCTTTATTGTTTTGTTTGATTTTGATAGAATCATTCTTTTCTTCATTGATGCTAAAATGTTGATATCCATTACTTCTTTTCTAATTACAGGTTACTAATGAGAACAATGGTATACTGCAGGAGGTGGTCTTAATGCAGGTAAATCTTGTTAACAAAGAAATTTGCAGTCCGTTGATAAAGAGCTTTCTTACTTGAGCTCATCGTAGCATCTCCAGGTGCTGGATTTCGAGATTGGTGCATCGAATGTTACTGATGTTTTCTTCGAGGACTTTCTAACCCGGTTGAGGTGAGTTCTACATGCATCCAGATATACTAACCAGCGTAATTGGTCAAATTGTACGTTTCTTAATTTATGAATACCTTGGTTCAAGATTTGTTTTCTCTTGGAATGTTATGAAAGTCTCTAATTGTGTTGACAGAGGTTGTAGTTTGTATTGTAATGTCTCAATTACTTATCTATTGGAATATTTGGTCGAAACAAGATTCTATACTGGTTGATTCACTATAGTTTGTTTGATCGTTTCGGCTAATTCAGGGGACTGCTGCGGGTAGAGAGCTTATAAAGCGCGAAGCATGTGTTGATATAATGGATCTTCTATATGAAACAGAAGTGACATCAGTTCTGTACAATTCTCCCCATTTTCTTGCTGCAGCTATTCTGGCATGTCTCTTTCTCATCTAATCAATTAATACCCCATCCAGTCATTTCCCTTTGTATATTTGATAAAACCTTAATAGTCATCACGTTGTTTCTTTATTCAGTTTACGCCATACGTTATGACTGTTCCTAAGCAAGAACACGAGTTTCCTCTTCTTTCTTTGGGTAATATTCCATGCATAAATTTTCTTTTTATTTACATGACAAAGAAGCAATGCTTGAAAATTTGTTATGGTTTAAAATTTTCTTTACTAGTATTTATTTACCATTCTTCATAAAATATCTAGGACGGTATGCCCAGATCTAACTATCAAAGGAGCACTTAAGAGTGAAGAAAGACCACTAAGTAAGAAGGGACGTCAACCTTATGTAATATTTGTTACTGGTCAATCTTGCCTTTGCTCTTTACTGGACTTCCCCCGAAATTATCAAGAAGAGGATGGTTACACTCTTAAAATAACTCAGATTCTATCCCTTTATACCAGCATGCTGGATCATTAGAGGTGAGATACTGAACATTTTGGGTGTGTAGCGCCCCGATACTCGGCGGATATGACTCCCTCACTTCTATGCTTAACCTCTGTGTGTGTGAACTTTTGGGTACAGTCAGGGAATGCAGGAAAGAATTTGGTTATAACGCTTAACTTGACTATCACCTATTAGATTGCACTTGTTTTTAGAAAATTCTGATCAGGATATGCAGGCGTGTATTACCAGTAACTAGGATTGGAGTTGGTTAGTTCACCACGACAGTATCTTGCACTGAAATGATATATTGTTCTTCCGAATTAATATATTGTTCTTCTGAACCCAAAAAAGTGTTGCGAAAAGTTTCAACGAAAAAAAAGGCCGGCGTCCGAGACCGGCAGCAATCTCGTCAGTACTCTGTTCACCCACGTTAGGGTGTTGTTTACCCTCATTATGTTGTTGTTCACCCTCGTTATAATGTGACGTTCACTCTTGTCGGCTGTTTTGATCACCCGTGTCAAAGGGTTTTGTCACCCACGTTTCATTCATTCACCCACGTCAAGGTCTTGTTCACCCGCGTCATCAGCAACAAAACACCAGCAAGGTGACACGTCAGCACAGCATAGTGCCACGTGGACTACAATTTCCGCAAATTGGATCCGGCTAGCGTGCTATGTCAGCAACTTGGGCCAGTCAGTACCTGCCACGTCAGCAGTTGGGTCGAGTCAGCGTGCCACATCAACAGATGGGTCCAGTCAACGTACCACGTCATCAACACAGGCTAAGCCAATGATTTCCATGTCAGCTACCTGGTCCAGTCAGCGTGCCACGTCAGCATCTAGGTCCAGTCATCTCCTGCCACGCCATCAAGGAGGTCCAGTCAGCAAGCGCCACTTGGTCCAGTCAGCAGTGCCGCGTCAGCGAAGCGATCCAGTCAGTGTTGACACGTCAGCAAAGTGCTCCAGCCAGTATTACCACGTCAGCAACGTGATCCAGTCAGCAGTGTCACGCAAGCTACAGCGCGCGCTAAGTGGATATCTTGGTTCGGCAATAACTTATTCGTTTTAAGTCCGAATCGAGTGATTTTTGGCTCGTTGGAATTGTATTTCAATTCCCTACAAATTGGAGGTGAAAAATCATAACTTTAAAAAAAATTATTTTTTGAGGTTTCGATCGGCAACATCACACACGGTCAACGACCACCAACAAGTGAAAACTACATATCATATTCAATGGACATCCTAACTGCCACATATACACAGAGTCGCAATACCACATCTCATAAGGTACAAATACAATTAAATATTTTTGCATCGTTTCATATAATCATGCATACTTTTGTTTACTGGGACACCTACAATGTGGCGAGCATTTTTACATGTCAAGGCATGAGGATATGCACACGTCTCAATTCTGTGCGAATCTGGAATAGTGGGATTGGCCCCCTGCGTGAATTTCAGATAGCAGAAAAACTTTCAACCTCATTCCATGCGCGAGCAAGATGTATCAAGGAAGTGTACCCTTGTGCGAACATTGAGCAGCATGATAATCACTATCTTCTGGGGACGGTTGCATATCACTTCAACGTAGATGACCATCACTTGGGGAAGAGATATGTAACAACTCATTGTCTAAAGTAACTCTTTTAGGGTGAGCTACGTGACACTCCATAAGCTTGGGGGAGAGTTACGTAGCACCTAAATGCGATCCGAAATTCAGCTACTGGGAATCGAAACAAAAGGTAACCCAAACTTCTTAATTCTCCAACGAGTTACAGGATTAAGAGGGGGCGAGCATACACCCTAATATTTCGACGCAATTATTATAATCAGTAACGTTAAACTGCTACAGTTAAGTTGATCGAACTGTTGTAGTTTAGTTCCAAAGCAACTGCTGAACTCAGTTGACGCAACTGGTGCAGTTAGTTTTGCTCATCAATTCTGTACTCAGTTGGACGCAACTGATGTAGTCTGGTTTTATTTAACTGTTACACTCAAGTTTATCGAAATGTTTAAGTGCAGTCCCTCAGCAGCTGTTGCAGTCCATCTCTGCTTGTCGCTCCTGCAGTCCAGCTTATCGCAGTTGCTGCAGAGCAGCGTTGCTCAGTACTCTTGAAGTCCAGCTTATCGCAGATGCTGCAGTGCATCTATGCTCGTCGCTGCTACAGTCCAGCTGATCGAAACTGCTGCAGTCCAGCTGATCGCAGCTGCTGCAGTGCAGTTCTGCTCGTCGCTCATGCAGTCCAGATGATCGCAGCTTCTACAGTAGCTCATGTAGTACAGTTGATCGCAGCTGCTGCAGTGCATCTATGCTTGTCGCTACTGCAGTCCAACTGATCGAAGCTGCTGCAGTCCAGCATAGCTCGTCGCCCCTGCAGTCTAGCTGATCGCAGCTGCTTCAGTGCATCTATGCTCGTCGCTGATGCAGTCCAGCTGCCGCAATGCAACTTCACTGTTATTTTCTACAGTTCAGCCGATCGCAGTTACTGCAGTCTAGCTTTGCGCAAAGATGTACAACCCAGTTTTGCTCATTACTTCTAAATGGAACATTTATATGGTTGTAGCCTTTTCGCTAATAGTTACGAATATAATCCTGAAGTTGATAACAGTTCAGTACTAACAGCTACTGCTACCCAGTCTGGCAGAAATGACTATCAGTCAGCAAATACAAGCTTCGCTTACAACAACAGCTGACACGGATTCCAGCTGAGTGACATAGCTCATCTTTTCCAACAACTGCTACCAGTATAGTTCTATGCAACTGCCATAGTTCATCTTTACATCAACAGCTACAACTCACTTTTAACACTCCGCTCCATTATCACGCTTCCGTTACAGACCAGTTCAGCCTTCAGTCCAGTTTTTGCATACAATGATGGTTCATACTAAACTATTTCCCACCGATCTTCCAGTCATGATAGCCTCACTTGGGGGCGACTTGGTTATGATTTCCACAATCAACAAAGGAAACTTGCTTTATGCTTCAAAAAACAGTAATATACTCTTAGGGGCGTCTTGATTTCCGCAAACGACCAAGGAAGGTTGTCATTTACTCCAAACAACAATGATCTACACTTGAAGGCGAATTTTATCATTGTTTCTCAATACAAAATGGAAAACTAACTTTTTAACCCCGCAACAAGTTGGAGGTTAAGAGAGGGCGATGTTTGTACCATGAGTATTATTGCCTCATATTGGGCCAGAATGTTGCCTGGGCCACTATTTAGCTTCCACCAGCCTACCCATTGAAGTAGCTACCAGCAAGTCCAGGGCTCCATATAGTCAATGCCAGGTCAATGGTCAAAGTCAACCGTCAGTCAACTATCGAAGTCAAGTTTCCAGACGCGCTTCTAGGACTTCGAAAAGAGGCCAACGCCGGAGGACATGGAAGGCGACCTATATCGGAGGCCAGCGCCGGCGGTCAATGCCGGAGGCCAATGCCGCACTGCCAGCCAGTCTCTACCCATGCTATCAGTTGTGCTGCCAGACAGCATCCACCCATACTGCCATCTAGTTATGCCAGTCAAGCAAGTATGCCAACAGGGAAAATCAATACAAGAAGGCGTGCAGAGCAAGTCAATAAGCATGCATGGAAGTTTCATGCAGAATTAACTACACAACAATTGCTCAATTCATGCAAGGCAGTTTCATGCAGGGAGATTAATGCCAGGAGGCATGCAGGGGAAGTTAATGCCATTTAAGTTATTTTCGAAATTAGGTGTTCCTCTGTATAAATAGGGATGCCCTGATAGAGGAAAGGAGGGGGGAATAGAGAGAAAAAATTCCATCGTAAATCCATTGTAATTCTGATATTAATAAAAAAAATCACTCCCAAGGGGATTCATCCGTGGACGTAGGCACAATTAGCCGAACCACATAAAATCCGTGTGTCTGTCATTCTTGATTATTTCATGTTATTAACCCTGTTTTCATCAACAACACCAGTTAAATCGTGTTCTGTGCCTAGAAATATTTCCGGGTACAAACACCAAGTTTGCTGAAGAAAGGGGAAAAGTGTTTAAGCATTTTGAATGTTATGAACTCTACAAAGAGAATGTCGCTGGATTTGATGTAGTTTGATGTTTTTGTTGTGGTTTATTAAAATGTAGTTTGATGTTATTTGCAAGTTTAAACTGTAATAAATTTCGCTTAATCTGAAGTGGAAATCTATTTTAAAATCTAAATATTTTCATTCATTGATGTTACTGCCAATTCTTTTACAAGATATAAATTTAGACAATAATAAACAGTACTAAACAACTTCAATAAAAATCAAGTACAAGTTTTGGCCTCCTGTTTATCTTCATTTGACGTATCTTCCATTCAACGCGCTCTTTGACAGTTTCGTCTTTGATTTTGATTTTTTTGTTGTTAACTTTCAAAACTGGAGCTCTTCTTTGCCTTTTAGCGGAACATTTTCTTGGAGAAACTTCAAAAACTTTCACTTCCCTCTTACAATTTTCAATCTTTTTAAAACTCTCACATATCTTAGTGAAAAGACGAGGGTACCCAAATACACCACAATCTTTTATTTTGATCACAGCTTATACAAGACCCACTGTGTATAAACCTCTTGGAGCAACAATCACTCAAGGAATATTTCAACACAGTGTCCACTTGAAATAGGGTTAGCCGAACTGGCCTAACACCTAAATAGTTATATCAGAAAACTGGAGAAATCAAATACACTTTGTGTGATCGTTTATGGTTATGAAATCGAGACAATACTACAACAAAGTGTTCACTTGATGATAGAACGGTACAACTGAAACCTTATAAGATAAATATCAAGTTCCTAGTTAACATACAAGTGTAATTACTTTAATTAGAATTTTGTTAACGAGGAAAACTGCAATCTTATAGGAAAAACCCCGGGACCTAGTCCAGATTTGAATACACAATGAATTAAGACGCTACAAAAAGTAAACCTGCAACTTCGTGTAGACAATACTAAGTAAACTAAAATTCTAGTTACTCAGCTTCAGCAGTATTCTTGCTTTGATAATATCTAGCAGAACCGAAGTTCTCTCTAGATATTTGTTTTGATAATATCTAGCAGAACCAAAGTTCTCAATAGATATTTGATATTAAATATCCTAGAAGAACAGGTGTTCTCTTTAGGAGTAAATCTAATATATCTTCTTAATGGTTCAATCTTTGAATCAGACAAGATTCCTTTGGATCGTATTCCAAACAGTAAATGATAAACTGTTTGGTAACAAAACTCACTTTAAAATCACAATACCGAAATATATGATATAAGCACAGTTAAGGATCTTCTATTTTTAAGACATGTTACCAAATCCGAAGCTCCTTGATTAAAAATCAAACAAGACAATGATTACCGAAATAATCAGTCTTGATTTCAAGGTTTATGATAAAATCACAAACTACTTGTTGATCTTAAAAAGGGTTATGTTTATTGAAAATAAACAACCTCTTTAATCCCGGAAAATCAAGTCACAGAAAGTTACACCAAGATCAAACACACAAGAACAAAAGTCTTCAATCTTCAAAGTAACAACCTGCAAAAAAAACTTGATTCCTTATTGATTTGTCGCACATAACGGAGTCTGTTAACAATGGCAAATAAATGAATCCATCTTACGGATCTGGAAAAGCTTAGATCCGTAGAAACGTTAAATCCTTGATCTAATTTGAGTGAGCCTTATATCAGAAGAGAAGGTTCTCAAGAATAAACAAACTAGGTGTAATCAAAGATTCAACAACCGTTAGTCAATCAATCAATCGAAAACAAAAGATAACCGGCAATTATCTAGTTTCCCACCAACGGTACTAATATAGCTTCTCAATCCCAAAGAAGACTTTAAACTGAGCGGCCGTAAGAGATTTCTCCCAATTAGGTTACTCTTCTCTCCGAATAGGTGGCTTCACCAGTACCAGCACAACTGAGATAGTTCTTGTTGTACGAGGATTAGTTTGCTCGAAATGCAAACTTTCATATTTATTGACCAAGGAAGTTTGGACACCAAGGAATTTCCAAAACCGAAAATAATCTCAAGATATGCAATATATTCTAGATTCGGTTTCCATAATTCCTGGAAATGCTTTGTCCAAAATATTGACCGAAAATATCTTGGAAAATATCCAACTAGTAAATGCACATTACTAATTTTCATTTTCCTAAAATAAAATTAAAAACCTTAAATAAAAGATTCTCAATTTATTTTATTCGATCTGGGATTTTCTTCCTTTAGCTATTAAGGAATAACTTTGAACAATTAAAGATAAGCGTCACTGCACATGTTCAAAGTATGTCGACATCCTTACTTTGTAAGTCCTCTTTCATACTTACAATCTTGAAACCGATTTTCCACACTTCCAAACAAGTTTAGAATTGGTTTATCTGACTTTCAAGAACTATGTGATTGATCAAGAACACTCAATCACAAATCATGATTTTCACGGTTCTACCAAAACAAGTTTTGGTTCTACCTCCATGTGAGTACTGTGCATAGTCACACTATCTTTCCAAAATTCGATTGACTAACTATTAGGATCGGTTCCCCACATATATATGGTATCTAACTTGTACTTGCTGCACATGTCCATAGGATCGGTTCCCCTTTGCCTAAAAACGTGTTGCACATGTCCATAGGATCGGTTCCCCTTTATGGTAAAAACTTGTTACACCTCATACAAGGATCGATTCCCCTTTGTGATAGGTTGCACCTCTTACTAGGATAGGTTCTCCTTTACCAGATTCGGTCATACTAATAACACAAAATCTATCATACCATCTCAGGTGATTACTTAAGATCGATTTCACTAATTAAAGTGAAAAAGCGGGGGTACAACAACCTCACCCAATACTTCTATTAGCAATCTGTATGGACTAACTCCAATATACTTTCTAGAGAAACAACCTCACTCCGATATTCGGCAGTAGTTGGCCGAATGGAACATAAGTAATGATTTTTCCTTCCCTAACACCGAGGCCTTTTCAGCATAATTGGCTCCAGAGTTGGCAGAAAACTCTGCAGTTAAGCGTGCTCGGGCGGGAGCAATCCTGGGATGGGTGACCTTTCGGGAAGTTTATGTTGTATTACCACCGCGATGCCTGTTAAAAACCCCATACTGCCGGATAACCGCAGTGGCTAAGTGGGGACAATATCGTTGGAGGGACGGGTCATTACAACTTTTGTTTTCATATTGTTATTGCTACGGATCTTTAACAACAATGATACTGAGTTGAACACATTCAGAATCGATGGAGAACTTGAAGTAACGAAGAATTCAAGGAAGTTGAAGAGCCAAGGAATCAACCAATCAAGCATGATGGATCAAAAGCTATAAAGGTTATTTATTTTGTAATCCATATGTATTGATAGTTTTGTCACTGAAATTGACAAAGGGGGATATTGTTAGAGCACTGCTCGGTCGAACTCAAGCGTTGTTATCTCAGGATTGTTTGTCAAGTTTAGTTTATCGAAACTATATGCTTGACTTCTAGTCTACTTATAGCTATGTCTCGGATTAGGATAAAAGTGTATAGTTGAGCATAGACTTCACGATGTTCACCAATTAAAGAAGAAGATCTACTGAAGAGCTTGAAGGAACTTCGTCAACAAAAGGTATGTGGAGACTAAAAATTATCTATCACTCAGAAGTCTATTCTATTCTATCTTATAAAGATACTAAGTCATATATTATATATACTTTTATATTATACACATTTGAAATTTCGAGCCGAGTTTATCTTGTTTATATATTTCTCGAAATACGTGTTGGATGCTTTTTAGCTTTAGCTAAACTTCATCATCTACTTGACGAGTTTAGTTGGAGACAATTTATTTGTTGGAAACTAAATATTAAGTCAAGATGATCTTGTGAAAATTACCTTGAATATCTTACATGATTTGTGTGATACAATCATTTGATGTTAACTTGGGAAGTTTCGTATTGATCGATTAATCACTTAACAATTACTTGAAGCTAGTGGTATGTGAAGATTACCATTGTTGTCTTCCCAAGGATGTTTCAATGATTAAATAAGAGTTTTATAACTACTATCAATGTATGCGAATTGTGAATACTAGATCAGGTCTGGAACTCTTGTTTGCGAACTGTGTTTGTAAACGGGTTTAACTGTCAAAGGTCCGGAACTGTGGTTCACGTACTCTATTTGCAAACACAGTGGTTAAGTTCTAAAATCGGTAAGTATCACAATTCATTCTCATGAACTCAGGTTCATTTGCGAACTTAGTTATCGAACTAAAGTTCCTAAAACTTTAATGAAATAAGGTATGCGAACTTGTTTTGCAAACCGTGGCATTATTTTTATGCATTGGTTCTTGTATAAGTACTTTGTACAACTACAAACCGAACCGAATATGTTTCAAATTGTTCATGGATATTTATATGAGATAGTGAACATTTGAACAACTCTCTTAAAGCACATTTAGATTCATTTGATTATCTATCATGATTGATTGATCATCATATTTGATCTATAAGTGTTAGATGAATGTGTCTAAACTATAAGTGTTCATGTGACTAACTTCGGTTAACTGTTATTAAGCCAACAAGTTATACAGGTTTGGGTACGGTTCATCCATATCTAAATATAGGTACATTTAATTTGTGTGTATCAAGCTAATACCATCTAAAGGTGGAGATTGATTGCTTATTTTCTAAGAAGACTTAGCTTGAATCTTAAATCAGGAGTTCATCTAAGGTGAATATCAATTGATTTTTTTTACTAAGCTATCTTAGCTTTGATTGTAAGCAACTCTGATTTGAAAGACTATATAAGGGAGAACTCTAGCATCTGGGAAACTTAATCCCGACACTTTTGTATGTCCTAGTTGCAAAGTAGAGTCGATTTTCCATTAACCTAGGGTTTTCCAAAACCATTATTAGGTTAACGACTCTGAGATTTCATTTGGGATTCGTGAAGCCAGATTCAACTATTTTCTCTGTAGTTGCGTATTCTGATCTTAATTTTTGTATCATGTTGAGTTTAATCTTCTCTAAGATTTTCTCGAGATTTATCTTCGATAGGTAAGATATAAAAAGTAATCACAACAGTTCTTCGTGTCAGACTCTTGTGATTCCGCCATAAATTCTTCTATTAATCAGTTAGGTTATTGTGAGGTGACTAATATTTCTAGGCTGCTCTTCGGGAGTATAAGACCGGATTATTAGATGAGTTTCATGTACACCTAAATCTCTATTTTAAGACGGAAACAACAACCAGAATATACTTATGTGTGGGAGACAAATTTGTTTATAAGTCTTCGACTTTGGGTGAGATCATCTAAGGGAATCAAGTGCGCAGAGCCCTGTTGGGATTCAAGATGCGTAAGAAACGTGAATGTACCTTAATCGGTGTGAGATTTGGTTAGGGCTCAACTACATTCCAGTTCGAAGTTAACTTGTAGTAGGCTAGAGTCTGTAGCGGCTTAATAAATGTGGTACTCAAATATGGACTAGGACCCTGAGTTTCTCTGCATTTGTGGTTTCCTCGTTAACAAAATTTCTGGTGTCTGTGTTATTTCTTTTCCGCATTATATATGTTTATATAATTGAAATATCACAGGTTGTGCGTAGTTCAATCATAGTTGATAAACCCGACCTTGTTTGTTGGATAGGACTTGGTTGACACTCGGAATTGGTCTTTGGTATCATCCGAGTTATTCTCATAACAGTCAGTCTCACGGATTTCTATCTAGTTGTTTACTGATTGTATTAAGAACGAGATAAAGATCTTTGATATATTTCTTAATCGAGTCTCACTTTTAAGTTGGTGCTCTCGGATTTATATTGGAGTTTAGTCCATACAGATTGCCGAATGAAACATTGGGTGTGGTTGTTATACCCCCGCGTATGTTCAGCCGCTTGGTCCCTTCATTTAGATTCACATTGTCACAAAAACACTCATTGAGTTAGTATCGGTTTTGACAGTGAATGAGTGTTTTTAATACTCATTCCATAGCCCTTGATCTAAGAGAAACATAACACCAAAAGATTAGCTTAAAATTCACCACCTTTTAGATTTTTGAAAAAAATAAAAAGACGTCACCCTATCGTGATAATGGCAATGTCATTCTAACTGTATCTTAACCTTTTAAATAATCAATATAATGTAAATATTCAATTGGCCTTGGTCTTTGATTTTTTGGTGGTTATTGATTGGACCTACCGCAAGTTAGGAAACAAAGAATTCTTTTTTTTTATAGGAAAGGCTTAGGCCTGGAAAGGCACTAAGAGGCAGTACATATGAGTTGTGTTGCAGCAACTGTGGATGTACCACTCAGTCTGCCAACGTTGTTCTTGCAAAGAAGGCTAAGTTAAACGCCTCCATGTTTTGACTACGAGTAATAATACCAAGATTTAATAAAACAAAGGATATGGGATTTATGGCCATATTTGTACTAGTGTCTTCTTGACTTTGTCCCGCTTCATAGTATTTGAGATGAAATCTTCCTTGAGAAGCTTCATTGTAGAGTAGTTTGAAACGATATAGAATGTCCATTGATTCAGCAGATATTGCAATGTTTGTGTGTTGCATCTCTTTGGCCCACTGGAAAGCTAGGTCGGCGCCTCCTGTGACTCCCCATTCTCCATAGTGTCCTGGATGTCCTCTAGTGCCAATGATGTTTCCTGCAAAATCTGTCATAGTTAAGGAAGTGTAACAAACAAAGTTCTCAGGATCTTGAATAGTACAGATACTGATATGTTTCCCAAATCCTGTTTCTGCATTCCAGGTGTAATGTGCATGAGTATTTTCAGCTTCCTCTGGTAAGAGAGGGAAGTTGTTCAAGATATGATTTGGCACTGCATGAATTCTATTATGGTTGCACAAATACTGCCTTATTCTGAAGGTGATTACTCCCACGTAAGTCTGGATTTGTTTAAATATAAAATCACATCTAGCTTTACAAATGTACCAACATGTGGTGGCAAAGATGCTGCAATCAGTGTTTCCTAGTTGAAACCAGGAGTTCATCCACTCAATGAAGATAGTATTGTTATCAAAGAGAGTATGGGAGGTGCCAAGAATTTCCTGCCAAACTGAAGCAGTAGTAGTGTAATTTAGGAACATGTGAGACATGGTTTCTTCTTCTCCACTATTGCAGACAGTGCATAATGGATTGATGTAATGAAGTATGTTAGCTGTCTTGGCATTTGTGGGAAGAATTCCATGTGCACATTTCCAAATAAAGATTTTGATTACTGGAGCCACCTCCATGTTCCAAATGGTTTCCCAATAGCCAGCTGGGGTGTCATTTCTGTAGAGGTGATCAATTTTTGCCTGGTAAAGGTCCTTGACAGAAAAAACTCCTATGTTGTTGATGTTCCAAATCATTCTGTCTTCTTCATTTGGGTGTGTCTGTACAGTAAGAATAACTGCAGCTTCCTCCCTGATGAAAATGTTAGAAATTTGAGCTTCATCCCAATTTCCATCTGGAATAATCAAGGCTTCTAACTTATATATATAATGAGGGCAGCGATGGGGTTTTTGAAGTTTTGCTGTGGAGTTTGGTAACCATACGTCTTTGCAAATTTGGATCCTTCTGCCATTTCCAATCCTCCAGGAGCAGTGTTGTTGTATGTTGCTTATACCTTCTAGGATTCCTTTCCATATCCAGGAGTCCCCATCCTTGGCTTTAGTGTTCATGCTGAGAACATTTCTGCCTAGAAGATATCTGGCATCCATGAGTTTAAACCATAAATAATCTTTATCTTGCTCAAGTCTCCATCCAATTTTTTTTATCATGGAGCTGTTAAATAATTTTATATTCATGAATCCTAGACCTCCTAGAGCTTTTGGCTTGCAAACTGCTGTCCAAGCCTTAGGGTAATAACCAGAAGGATTCTCTATGTTCTTACCCCAGAAGAAGTCTCTTTGGAGATTATTAATGTCTTTGCAAGTTTTCTTAGGCACCTTAAAGCAGTTCATTTGGTAAATGCAAGCTGAAGAGGTGACAGATTTGATGATTACCTCTCTACCAGCAGGGTTAAGAGGTGTATGTTTCCAACCAGTGAGTCTCAGCTTGAATTTTTCTACTCCAGTCTTGAAAGAGTTGATTTTGATTCTACGTGTGAATAAAGGAGATCATAGGTATTTATCATCGAGCTGAAGAACTTGAGCTCCCATAGCATTGCTAATTTGAGGAATGAGCTCTGGGTTGGTGTTTTTGCTGAAGAAGACTCCAGATTTATGGAAGTTGATAAGATGCCCAGAAGTATTTCCAAAAGTCTGCAGGAGCTGCATAATATTTTGCGTTTCTATTTTATTTGCCTTGAAGAAGATCATGCAATCATCAGCAAACAGGAGATGACTGATAAAGGGTGCTGCCTTGCAGATCTTTATTCCATGAATAAGTCTTATCTCCTCAGCATGCAGTAAAGTTCTTGAAAGGTATTCCATGCAGAATAAGAACAGATAGGGAGATAGAGGATCACCTTGCCTTAGTCCTCTAGAGGGTTTGAAGAATTTGTCAGGAGAACCATTGATGAGAACAGATGATGTGGTGGTTGATATGCATTGATAAATCTTATTGCACCATAGGTCATCAAAGCCAAGTTTATTCATAATTGTTATCAAAAAGCCCCAGTCCACTCTGTCAAAGGCCTTGGCCATATCAATTTTTATTCCCATAGTACCAGAATTACCTTTTTTTCCTCTTTTAGATCTCATGGTGTGTATAATTTCATGAGCAATAGTTATATTGTCAGATATTTGCCTCCTAGAAATGAATGTTGATTGATAGGGGGGATATGATTTTGTTTAGTAATGGCTTCATTCTTTGAGCTAAGAGTTTAGAGATGATTTTGTAGGTGGTGTTACAGAGGCTGATAGGTCTGAAATGGCTAGGGGAAGTTGGGTTGTCAATCTTGGGGATGAGAGCTATGAATGTGGCATTCATCTGTTTTAGCAAGTGCCCAGAGAGGAAGACGTTTTGAACCATTGAGACAATATCATTACCTATAATATCCCAGTTGATTTTAAAGAATTTTGGTGGAAAACCATCTAGACCTGGGGCTGTGTCATTTGCCATACTGAATAAGATGGCCTTAATTTCTTCAGGTTCTGGTCTTCTGTTGAGGGTGATATTATTATCAGGAGTTATGGTTGAGGGGATGAGATTGATTATTTCATAGGAGGGTTTGATAGTTTCAGTTGTTGCCATATGAGAAAAATGGTTGGTAAAGCAGTCTTTTACCTCCTGTTGTTCTGTGATCCAACTACCTTCTTCAGTTTGAATTGTTTCAATTTTATTCCTTCTTGATCTACTTTTTGTGGCTCTGTGGAAGTAGCTTGTGTTTTGATCCCCCAGCTTGATAAGTTGATCTCTGCTCTTAGTTTTCCAGAATTTCTCTTCAATGTCATGTCAGTTTTTGAGTTGCTTTCTTGCATCAGCTAGAGCTTGTCCTCTATCAGTTCTGAATTAGTAAGTATGTAACCAAGTTAAGTGTTGCTTTCACTCTTCAATGTTGGTTTTGATATTTCCATACACTTCCTTGTTCCAAACTCTGATTTGTAATTTGATGTCTTTAAGCTTTCTGGAAATTGAGAAAGCAATTGATCCTTGGGTGACCTTGTTCCAGCATTCATCAATAATTTTCCTGCAATCAGCATGATCTATCCAAGGACCAAAAAATTTGAGTGGTATCTTACCATTCTTCTAGTGGAGATTTAATAGAATTGGGTGATGGTCAGAACCAATGGCTAGCATATTTGTGATAGTAGTGTTTGGGAAAATATACAACCAACTATCATTATCTAGACCTCTATCCAATCTTTGCTCAGTTAGAGCAAGACTTTTTCTCTTGTTTGACCAAGTGAAAGGGCAGCCAGATAAACCACGGTCAATGAGATCTAAATTTTGAATCTTTTCATTGAATATAGAGGCTTCATTTGCATCATTGGGATGGGAACTGAAATTTTCTGTATCATGAAGAATGAAGTTGAAGTCTCCAGTGACCAGCCAAGGAAGTTTGTGAGAGATAGCAGTTTGCTCAATGGATTTCCAAGAGTTTAACTTGGATTGAGTGTCATTAGGATTACCATAGTAACATGTGAATGACCAAGGGGGGCTGTTGGCACTTCTGATGACATCATTAATGTGGTTTATAGACCAATCTAAGACTTCCAGGTTTAGATTCCTTTTCCATAATAAGGCTAAACCACCTGCAGTGCCACTAGCCCCACCTGGGTTAACATACCAGAAGTTGTTTACTCCTAAGTCATGTAAAGTTTTCTTGAGTTTATCATGCTTTTGCCTAGTTTCAGACAAGAATATTATGTCAGGGTTTAATTTATTAAGAATGTCATTGAGGTATCTTTTAGCATCCCTAGTTCCCAATCCTTGACAATTCCATGCTAAGGAAGTGAAGAATTGCCAAAAATATGACACTGTTGGATACTTAGAGGTAGGCCTTCTAATAATTCTATCATAATGCTTATGAATCAAAAATACCACAAGTGAATTAAACAGATGGTTAGAGTAATAGTAATAGTAGCAATGGACTGAGTTGATATTATATACCCTTGTTCCAGCTGTAGGGCAATCCGAAGAGCCATTATCCAAGTATTTGAGGTGGTTGTCCATCTGCTGAGTAGAGTCAGTTTAATCCTTGTATCTTTTAGCACTTGTCATTTCCATGTTGTTTACTGCACCCGTTTCTTCATTTGGAATAACCTTCTTTCTCTTTGAGTCCATAAAGGAGGTAGATATGGTGTTGAGGGAAATGTCTTCAAGATGCTTAAAAGTATGATCCTTTTTCTTTTCTTTCCATGCAGCTTTTTTATTCTTACTTGCTTCAGCATCCATATTTTCTTTTATCTGAGCCAAGTTTGGAAGGGAATGAGAAGGAAAGTAATTTGGTATAGTGATGACTGGGAAGAATTGTTTAGCAGCATCAAGTTCAGCATCAGTATTTTCCTCATCATTCTTGCTCAAAGAATTTTTGTTGCTGGGAGAAGACCTTGCAACAGCCTTCCACTTTGGGTGTTTTTTCTTGTAATAACCTGTTATCTTCTTTTCCAAATCTAATCTTTTGTTTCTAATATGACAAGCTAAGACATCTGGGTGAGGAGAATCTTGAGCTTCAGCAGTAGGGGTCTGGGTTTCAGCAATACGAGATTGAGCTCCAAAGACAATGTTACTATTTGATGTAGAAGCAATGTTTGCTATTGACTTTTCCAACTCCAATCTTTTAGCAATTTTCATTTTTGCGTCAATCACAGCAGTTGCATCAGCATCAGAGTAGTGCCCGTGAATGATAGCTTTTCCATCTTGGACCTGTTTTTGTCTAGGAGTTATAGGTGCAGGTGCTGGCTGAAGGGTTGGTAAGTGATGGTAACCATGAGTGTTTTGGTTTGGGGGTGCAGGGCAAAGAAGTCTTGGGTGATCAAAAATTCTACAAACTTTGCAGAATTTGATGCCATTAAGAGCATAGGCACACTCCAACCAGTGTGAGATGGTAGTAGTTTCAAAAGCTTCTATTCCAAACTTGAGAGATATTTTTACATTGATGGTTACCTTGAGTTCCACATTTTTCTCAAATCTGTCTCTGCCATAGGCTTTTTTCTGACCTTGGTAGACACCAATTGGTTGAATAATGTTTGTTATGTTTGGTATTATGTGAGTGGGTATTCTCTTAATTAGAAGCCAGATCATAACCTTAGAGAACATCTCTTCATCAATAAGTTCATGACCCTTTGATGGAACACCCACTAGAACCATTAGCTTATCAAAGACTCCTCTAGTGCCTCAATCCCTCAAAGTAAAGTAGTCTTCTTCATTAGTGGTTCTGAGAATGTAGAAATTTCTTCTTTTATTCCATATTTCAACTTCGATTCTGCCAATCATCTCCCAGTGAGCATTGATGAAATTGCTAACTCTTGATGTTTGGAAGCAGATATTACTACAAAGTTTGCCGATGAAACAACCTTTCCAATCCTGAACTTGTTTTGTTTTGATATTCTCAGAGTTGAGAAATCCTTTGGAAATAAGTCCTCGGGGATGGTTAAAGTTATATTCATTTTCTTGAACAGGTTATCGATGGAAGGTGGATTAGAATTGGAGGAGGAGGCCATTGTGTATAGGGCATGAAACCAGAGAATAAAATAGGTGAGAGGGTTATGTTTACTGTGATTGTGAGGGTTATACAGGAGTACAATGTAGTTGATGGTGATGGGACTAACTTTAATTTGAAAAATGTTCACGGGAAAACTTTGCGCTTTGTCGTAATTGAAATGGTTAACAGTTGCAGTTGAGATGATTATGCAGTCGTACTTGTGCTTAGAGCAGACAACTAAGCGCTTGTTGACTTGGTCAACTATGGCTAATGGCCCTTTGGACTGCAACCTGTCAAAAACCAGAATGCTAGTTTCTAATACGTTAGTGACATCAGTATTCGAGAAATGAGGATTGATTTTTACCTTTTTACCGTGTTGCACATTTACCTTGTTACTGATTATGATTGGAGAGGTGCCTGAAGTAAAGAAATGTGGTTGCCACCAGACCATTTTTGTCCTCTCAGAATGTGACTCAGCTTGCATCTGAATGGGCATGTGTAATGTAACCCTCCGAGTCAGATAATCCAACAAGTCCAGCCCAATCTGAAGATGAGCTTTAATCAGATCAATGTTCGCGGGTAAAACCCATTGATTTATACTCAGAGTCCGACCCGCTAGTATGGTCAATTTGTTCATGCCAAGTGTTTGTTACCGCTTTATATGATCCAATGAGAGGTAATTGCTTTTTCTAGGCCAAGTTATGTAGCCCTTAGGCTTGCTAATGTGTGTTATCTGGCAATACCAATCTCTAGGACTGGAGATCGGAGTTCCAATCTCTAACCCTTGGGAAATTGACAGTTGTGATTGAAAGACTGTTGCTCTTCCCAGCCAGATAAAACCAAAGAGAGGGTAAGTTCTTTCAGTTTCTCATTCAGTTTTCCCAGAGAAGTACCAGGCCACACTGCAATTTCTTTATGTCTAACAAAATTCCAAGAAAAACACAGTTCTTGGATTCCCAAGCAATGAAAGAAGATCAGGTATCCCATGAGGGTAGTCAGAGTGAACCAAAAAGAGCCCGATCCATTCAGCCTTCGCATCAGGTAAGGAATTCTGGATTTCAAGCGAATTTTGACCTTGAATTGTGTTATAAAACATGGATTGCTAATATGGGCAATGAAATTGATTAAAACTTTTTTTTTTGTGCAAAAAATTTCTAGGATGGTGCTTCTAGTATGTGCGCCGCAATTGCAGGTATAGTTGAAGATCAGATGCAGAGTAGTTCTAGTGATGATCTTGTCAGTGCAGGGTCTGGAGATGGAGGTGTTATGCATGCAGAAGCTGGGGATGGCAATCATCAGCACAATTTCGAGCGAGGTCGGATCGAAAATGGGCGGCTCGTTGGTGTTAAGAATGGCTGGGTTATGTATGCGCTTCATCCCAAACGAGGACGATTTGTGGTCAATGAAGGGGTTGTGCTGGTGGGGGATGAGAGGATTGTATGTGGGGGTGCCCGTCAGGGATTTTTCGTAGAACCAGTTCCTGACGACGTCAAAGCTCAAATTCATATGAATGATTCCCTTCTTATTTCTGTGGAGATGGTACTCTTTCCTAACATGTTCATGCTTGCTCCAGCAGTCCGACAAATTGCTGCAGATGTTGCGGAGATAGCCAGTGCATGGCTTGGGGATATAACTTATCCACATGAATTACCAGCTGATGAGCCATTGCCACCAGGAGTTGAAGCAAGAGTTGTAGATCGAGTATATAGAGCTGATGTGGCCGGATCTGCAAAGAAAGCAACCAGTGTATCTAGAGATGCAGTGAATGTCTAGCCAGGTAGGCTTCAAAACAATGCTCAGGGAGATGTGAGAGTTATATAGCGAACATGTGATTTTAATTTTAGAATAGTGCATGACATGCTGGATATGGCAAGCTACTAAGTTGTAAAACAAAGTTGTGTTGGTTTTTAAAGATGGTTTTTTTGTTGTTAAATAATTGTGCCTGCTATCAGAATTGTTTCTTGAGACAATTTTACTATGATTTCCAACATATACTAGAGTGTTAGTGTAGTGAGACCAGTAGGCATACATGGAAGAGATCACATGATTAGGACAGTGGTTCAAATTATAGGAATATCTAAAGATAAAAGTTTTTATAACATGAATGGAAAAAGAGATTCTTATGTAATGTTTTGGGGGATATAAAATGCCGTATGAAATAGAATGAAATCTTACCCTCATAAAGCTTAGTCAAACTTCTAGACAGATACATACCAGGATTTAGATTTGCAGGTTCCAAGCAGTTGACCCTTATATATTGGTAGTCGAAATACCTCAGAGCTGGAGAGGGAGATTGTTGTAGATAGATATCAAGCAAAGCCTTATGACCCAATTTAGAGCTTATGCCAAGAACAAAATTGTACCAATTGTAGCTACCACTAAAAAATATCTTCAGGGAATCATATCTGACGTAAGGATTTTCTAGATAGAAAGTGAGGTAGTAATTTCCAATCTGAGCTAAAATGAATTGCCTTGAAATTGAGATACTGTAACTGAATAGAGCTTATTAGAATTGAGATTGGTTTGTAGAACACTGAATTGCAAAGGAAAAGAAATCTTGGTTTCCTTTAGTTTGAAATAAATTCTGATTATATTTTCAATTGAGGCAACCTCTGTGAGTTGAGCACTGGTGATGATCGGGTGTTTATAATTTTTCTTGGAAGGGGAAAATCCAGCTTCCAATCTGATGTAACTAGTGATTCAGGTGTTGTTAATGTGATTTGTGTGGTTAGTGCTGTATGTGATGACTGTGGTGCTAGCGATGTTTGTGATTATCTTCATCTGTTCTGTTTCGGTGATTGGGTTCTGGATGTGTTTTGAAAGATTGAATTGGTTTGAGTGGTGTAATGTATCCATAGAACTCAGAAGAAGAAAAGATTAACTATTGGTGTAATAATGCATCATTTGAACTCAGATTCATAGACGTTTTCGAGCGGATTTTAAAATTCAGGTAAGGACTCCGGTGAGATTCGGCCGTTGGAACTAGCCGTTGTAGGAAGACGACACTGAGTAACGGCTAGAATAGGCGACGGACGGGAGAACTCACGGAGAGGAGAGAGGGGAGAACTCAGGGAGGCAACAAAGAATTCAATCTTCACTCTTGGGTACTCATATTTGTAAATTTCACCCTGCCGATGACAAATTTTTCAGTTTTAATTTGTAATGGGACAATCATAGGATTATGTATTTACTCTTTAGATAAAGCACAATCATAAGAATGCGGGGTATATTCACAAAGTATTGCTCTCAAGTCTCAAGTAGTTTGTTAGACCCCGCTTGGTCGACCTGCTTATCTTAATGCAACAATCAATGATACTCTTAATTGGCTCCTGACTCCCCCGACAGGAGGGGTTGAACCACCTCTGTAGTTCTTATGACAATGTCTTTACTTTCCAGATATATGCATGCAAGCAACGGTCAGTCAAAACTGTATCTTCAACTACAGTAGCTGCTGGATCATCATATAAGAAACGTGAAATTGACGTACGTCTGTCTATATGTGATATGCGTGCATCTCTCCATTTAATACACACATCTTCTTTTTCTTTATCTCAGATCATTATCATTAATGGCTCATCATCATCATGTATCTACAAATAATTATATGACACATGTAGACACTTCCGTGACCAAAATCAATCTTTTGAAAACATCATATAAGTCGACCTTGTGAACCATATTGAATCACGCTTCCTCTGTTTGAACTTTTTCGAGCTTTTTTTGCAGCTTCAACTTGCACCGTTTATAGTTTTTGTGGCGTGTTTAAAAAGAAAGAGAAAGAAAAGACTATTACGTGTGGTGACAATTCTGGTTGCTCCTCTCCATAAACAAGGACGGAACTGACGTTTCGCAGTCTTGGACAAACTTTAATTAATATATAGAATGGGCGCAGGGGCGGAGCCAGAACTTCAGCTCAGGCATGACACGACAATTGTTCCTATGAGACGTCCCTCGGTAGCTCCTGTCCAAGAATATTGTTTGTATGTAGTTCAACTAATTGATACAGGAAGACTTAAAGGTTCCGGCTGCGATACGACCAACAAATCGATGGGTCCAACGTTGAGTATCTTAATGGTCAAGCTTGGAAGTTGATAGAGGCTCTTCAGCACTCAAAAACAAGAGTGTGTTTGGTCAACAGTCGCTTTGCAGTTTAAAGGGAAATATATATAGATAATCATTAAAATTAGCTTAGTAGTAGTGATGTACTTAATTAACAACCTCTATTATTGTCGTTCTTCCATCAACAAAAGCATAAAACTGGAATGCAGCACTTGAGCGTATTTATTTATGTATTCAAATAAAATACAAAAGTGGCTTGTGAGTCATTCACTATTTTGATTCCATCACCACTTTTATTTTTCAATTTTAAGAATCTCCGAAAACACATCTACAAGTTACCAACTAGTCTACCCCGATCAATCTTTTCTTTACATGGTAGAAAAAGAAATAAAAAAATTATGGAATTTATGGATATCAATAGGACTTGTGTGAGTCAAGCATTCAGTCATAAAAAAATTAGGGAATTTTAATAAAGTACCACATTTCCAATTTACAGTTTAAAAAAATGTCACCGTTTTTTTCAGAGTTTATTTAATGCCACACGTTTGACCTTTTCCATCCAAAAAAATTGTTGTCATCAGTTAGTGCATAGGTGGCATTTATCCAGCTTAGTAAAAGACATATACACCCTCAAATCTGTCACCAACTCACCAAACCCATTCCTTATTTTGGCAGTTCCCTTCTTTTCTTACACTTCTTGTACCCTTCACCGTCAGTTCATAGCTCAATCTTCTCAGCTTACAGCTCTATCTCTGCTTAAACATCTCAACTCCATTTACTCCAGCCATCACCCTGTAATCTGGCATACTCAGCTTCACCAGGACCACGGCCAGCTTAACCTCCTTTCTTCATTTCCAGCAATCTCTGCCTGCGAACACATCATAACTACCACCAAACTGCAGCGGCAACAATACCAGCTGCACCATTTCATCTCATAAACATACATCTCCTCATACCATTTCCAGTGCCAATTCAATTTCATTACCAGCACATCTGTTACTCATCTCGCTTGCAATCTCTCCATGTCCAGTTCAACAGCATCATACCCATCCGTAATCCATCACCGATTCCTCCTTGTTCTTGGGTTCACTGCACCTGCAACATCCACCAGTAAAACTCTCCAGCATCAACACTGTCATGTCACCTGTCCTAGCACTCATCTAAGTCACCAAATACCCATGGAACTCTGTAGCAACACTAACCAAGCACAAACCACCTTGTACACAGGCTCAACTGGTAGAAACTGAGCTTGAAGAGGTGAAGAAAAAACCATTTAGGACTTTTATCGAACACCTAATGTGCCATTCTCATCTTGGTGTAACATTGAAATTTCTAGCGCTTCTAAACTCACCGAAACACCTGCAAATTCAATCCCATGACAGTTCTACCATTTTATAGCCATATATCCCCTGGAAAACCATCTTCAGTTTCATTCAACACCTATCAGAAAAAATGTCACCAAACCCATGGAACCAACATCATACATCTCCATTACCACCAACCAGTTCAGTCTCTGCAATTCCTTCTTCAACCTGCCATCACCTGCAACCATGGCCCAAGCCATGACATCACCACCAGTATCAGCCACCAATACTGCTTCATCACGACAACCATCATAATCAAAACAATTTACAGTAAAAAACAATTAGAAACCCTAATTAACATACGAAACTGGAAAAAAAATGAAAATCAAGCTAAACCATATTCTTAAAACAACCTGAATTTTATGAATTAAATATAATTTTGACGAACCCTAAAATTATTTCCCAAAACATTAAGAAAGAATTTTGACAAATCCTATATGTAGGTTTCACAAAACTGATTTTGATACCATCTCATCATTGTTCTTGCTTCGTCACAAAATTCTAACCAATTCTCGATTTGATTCAAACCCACAATCATCACAGCATCCATCAGATCAATATCTTGATCTCTATCGGCAAATCAAACCCCATGTTCAATTTATTCTCAATTATCCACGACTGTAGCTCAGTTCAATTTCATCATTGTACCCTATCAATTCTTCTTCATCTTCCATTTCTAGAGATCGACAACAACATCAACTCCAAATGTTCATCTGAATCACCAAGAACACCTCCAATTTTAAAACAAATCCTCAATTTGAACCTTCACAATCTCAACAGATCTAATTCTCAGACCCATCTTCATTTTTTACTCGATTTCATCTCTCAATTTCTCTGTTTCTTTCTCGACCTAGTTCTCGGCAATAATAGCAGCAGTTGCTGCTTTTCTCCTCTCTCAGATTCTTTGTTCTGCTTTCTCCTAATTAGCGATTCACAAGTCTTTAAGGATTGTGAAGGGTAAATAGGGAATGATAACATATTTTCTTGACTTGTTCAACACATATAGACCGGTTTGGTAGGCCCTGACGGAATATTTAACGGTTGTGGCATTTAATTAACTCTGAGAAAAACGGTGGCATTTTCTTGAATCGGGATTTGTAAGTGTGGCAGTTTGTTAAAATTCCCAAAAAATTATGGCTGACTGCTTTTTATTGCTCCATGCCTATGCTTATAGATATTCTAATCACGTTTGAACAAACCGTCTACCATCAGGATGGAAATCGAATCTGAGAGTTCAGCACGTGACCCGTTGGTTAAAAAAACAGCAATAGTTGGTATATGTGTGTCACCGAGAAAAACATATAGTTTCCTCCAAGTAAAAATGATTATGATGATGAAATATGGATAATCACAGGTCAGGGATACATTTTACCTAATTGGAAGATGACGAACGAAAACGTGTTGGCTAAACCACAATGATCTAACTGACTGAAGGATAAGCTAGCTGTTTCTCTGCCTTTGTTCTTTAAGTTTGACGCAATATTACAAGCAACATACTTGTTACGGTTATGCTTTCGATTCACATTCACGTGCTTTTTAATTTTAACTCAATTACGTTCTCATATCCACGAAGCGAGATGGAAGCCTACATAAAATATTTAACTTCAGAATAATCGTGTTTAGAGAGTGGTAAAAAAATCTTTGTCGCTGAGAGCAACTGCAATGGACGAGTAAACCTATAATTATGATCCAGGGAGGAGACGCAACGGGACGGAGTAAAGACTAAAATCTGGACCAAAACCAAATTCCAGACCATATTTGGTCTAGGACCAAGACCAAAACTATATATAGTGGAGCGGAGGTATAATCAACGTTTGGCATCGGGCGTATATATAATCTACGCCTGTTGTGAAACGTACGTAAAGTCACCACCCCATAAAGAGGCGTTTATATAAGTTACGCCCGGTTCAGGCGTTGATAAAATGTTCGCCCGTTGAGACGTTGATAAAGTTTACGCCCCACGTCAGGCGTTAATAAAATGAACGCCCCATTCAGACGAAGATTATACAAACGCCCCACCCAGGCGTTGATATTCTTAACGCCCCACGCCAGGCGTTGATAAAGTGTACGTCCCAACCAGGCGTTGATATAGTTAACGCCTCAAGCCAGGCGGTGATATAATTAACGCCCCACAACGAGCGGTGATATAATTAACGCCCCATCCTGGCGTTGATATAGTTAACGCCCCACGCCAGGCGTTTATATAGTTAACGCCCCAAGCTTGAGTTTAAAAAAAAAAAAAATACTTAGACAAAATTGATTTTGAAATTTTTTTATACCGTTGGTAATTCGACCGTTGAAGAAAATGGAACGTTGAAGAAAATGGAACGTTGGATAATTTGGAACGTTGGAAAGTTAAGAAGACGGTTTTTTCCCATATATACACCTATATATACACATGAGATCCTGTGACGTTTTCAGGGTTCAATACTTCAAACTATCCAAACCAATAAGAAGAAATATTGTTTCTGCTTTCAAATCAGTTGGAAAATTTTCACGGATTCGCTTACAATGGCACCAAGAGTAGCACGAGGTCCAAATTTTACGACAATCGAAGATGTAACAATGTGTAAAATTCATTTATCTATATCTCAAGATTCTAGTGTTGGAGCTGATCAATCAGAGGCGACGTTGTGGACTCGTATCAAGGATGATATTGAACTTCATTTACCTAATAATCCAGAGCGGTCTTGGAGTTCTTGGCAAAAACGATATCATGGAATAAGTAAAGATGTGGCGTTATTTTCGGCAAAAGAGGCAGAAGTTGAAGGTGAATATCATACTGGATGGGGTCCTGAAAAGAAGGTAAGCATTCTTGATTTTTCCAACCATTGTTTTCTAATATTTAATAAGCGCCCATGTACTTAAGTGTTTTTAAAAACATTAACAGCTTGAAGAAGTTAACAAGAGGTTCAAGGAATGCAACGATGGGAAAAAATTTAAGCACGAAGAGTGCTACCAAGTTGTGTTAGAAAATATAAAATATAATCGACGATCGACTTTTGTATTCGATACGACGCATGATTTGGACACTTATGAGAATAACGAGGAAGATGATGAAGGACCGCAAACAACAACTCAAGGAGAGACCGGTAACGACACAGATAGGGGAGACATAGAGAACACATATCTTCGTAAGATGGGGAAAAAAGCAGCAAAAAGATTGAAGAAAACAGGGAGAGAGAAATCCAGTCACCAAGAGGAATTGATGGGAATAATTATTAAAGAACAACAAAATTTCAATACTCATTACCAAGCACAATCAAGATTCAAGATGGAACAAAGAGCAGCAGAGTTTGCAGCAAAACAAGCTGAACATGCTGCAAAAATAGCCAAGCAAGCTGAAGACGAAGAATTTCGCATCATTATGATGGATCTTGAAAAAATGGAACCTGTACAACAAGAGTACTTCCGACTTCGCAGGGCGGACATAGTTCGGAATAAAAGAAACCAATCTTAACACAAAGGCGGAATAGTTCAAACCTTAATTATTTCTCCTATTTAGTGATTAGTAGTATTATTAGTATTATTATATTTAAATTTCTTAGTATCTGAACAATTAGCATTATTATTATGTAATTTTTGGATTTTAAATTTACTTCCGTTGATTTGAATTAAATTTCTACTTTTTTCAAGAAACATACGACCTTAATTAAAACTTGAGGATGTTTACATACAAAGAGATAATAGAAAGGAAATGACAAACGACAACTTTTAATTCCCATATTCTGCCCATATATATTCGATCAAGTCATCACGCAAGCGAATATGTGCATCTTTGTTACGCATTGCACATCGGCGTTGCTGAGCTCTAATTTGGGAAAACTCGTCACTATTGCCTCTTAATATATTAACCGGTGCTGCGTTGCTACGTTGTTCATAAACATGTGGCCAGTCACCGGGTAGACGCTCATCCTCGACTATCATATTATGTAAGATAATACAAGTTTTCATGATATAGGCAAGCACATCTGGATTCCACATTCTTGCAGGTTGTTTGATGATTCCAAATTGTTGTTGAAGTACACCAAATCCCCGTTCAACATCTTTTCTTGCACCCTCTTGCATCGATGAAAATATTTCCTTTTTCCTACCCACCGGATGTTTAATGGCCGTAATAATAGTAGGAATCTCTGGGTATATTCCATCACCTAGATAATACGGCATATCATATGAATGTCCGTTCACCTCATAGCTCACGGGCGGTGCTTTTCCTGTTACAAGACTTCGAAAAACATATGAACGGTTCATAACATTAATATCGTTGTTAGAACCGGGCATACCAAAAAAAGCATGCCAAAACCATAGGTCATACGACACCACTGCCTCCAACACGATACTTTCGCTCCCTTTATACGCGGTGTAAGCCCCAGATTCTGCCGACGGACATTTATCCCATTTCCAATGCATGCAATCTAGACTACCCAGCATCCCAGGAAATCCCCGGTCTTTGTTTTGCTGGAGCAACAGTTCAATATCACCAGCCGTTGGTTCACGCAAATATTCTTTCCCATACAAATTCACAATCGTCTTACAGAACCTACGAGTAGCTTCCAACACAGTTGTTTCTCCTATGCGTAAGTACTCGTCTATTGCATCTGCCGCACATCCGTAAGCTAACATTCGTACTGCTGCTGTTACTTTTTGATGAGGGTTTAATCCTAAAACTCCACAAGCATCGGGCTTTTGAACAAAATATCTGTTTGCATTGGTAACACCTTCCACTATCCGGTTAAACAATTGTCGACGCATTCTAAATCTTCTGCGAAAAACATTGGGTGGTTGGTTTGGGTACGGAGAGAAATAGTCGTTCCATAGAAGTTCAGCCCCTGACTCACGATCTCTTGGTATTCTGATACGAGTTTGAGGCCATTTTGAATTTGTAACAAGGACTCCCAAACTAACGGCCATGTTATTTTGCATAATTGCTATTGCATCATCATCAGAGGAATAAAAACTACTATTAGAAGAAGAAGATGAAGAAGAAACAGAAGAGCAATAATGAGCGGTTTTCTCATATTGTTCCATTGCTATGAAGCAGAAGAGATGTATTGTTATTCATATATTGAGTGAAACCAGTCTTTAATTTATAACCCATTTTCAAGAGCATTATAAACCAACAAAATAGATATTTTTTTGGGTTCACGCAAATGTGTTTTTCAAAAAAACAAAATATCTGTTTGTCAGTGACCTGATATGACAATACTATATACGATTAGACTATATATATGATATGATATACTATATAAGATAAGAAAAGATAACTCCAAAGACAGTTCATCTAAATAGTCATAACAAATTAACCCTTCATATTATCATTATCCGAAGTGGACGATCTTGGTGCCAGAAAAGGCATGTGCGTTCTCGGATTGGTATTGACTGATGACATTGTTGAAGCTGATCCCTGATTCATACCACTCCAAACTTGTGATGGCAGGGTTTGGGAAAATGAACCGTATCCAAGCTGAGGTTGGACAGTGTGCGGCATACGGAAAAGAGATAGTTGTTGCTGCAAATCAACGTTCGCATTATTTAGCCTTTGTATTTCTGCTTCTTTCGACATGATAACGTCCATCCTCTCCTTCGTTTGTTTTAATGTAAATTCGCGAAATTGTTGATTAAAATCAGCATTTTCTTGAAATAATGTGTAAGCTTCATGCTGTGAAGAAAAAATAAAATATATAAGTACAAATATACCAACAAAAATCGAACGTACAATAAAAAGTCGAAAGTACACTTACGTGGGATAATAGATGTGGAGGAGGGATATGTACATGTTCAACAGGTTGTTCAATTGGGACCGTATACAAGTCACCGACATACCCATATGTTTGGGCTTCCCAAATAGGATGAGTCACGTAATCTTTGGAGTTGGTTACCATTGTCCAGTATTGTAAATATATATCATAATCTTTAACAACTTGCACTATCTCTGTTGCATCGACCAAACCTTCTTTTTTTAGGCGTTCGGCTTGAATATTGCCAATATCCCCTATAACTGTGTGTAGTCTTATAGGAACAGCGAAACTACAATGGTTTTGCCGCCAACACCTTTCACCAAGATACATGTTGTGCTGTACAGTTAGAAAGGGAATAAGAATTTAGTAGGTATGTTATATAGAAAAAAAGTATGTTATATAATAAAATTTACAAATTAACTCACAATGCCCATGTAAGAAAATATATATCTCGAGTCTGATAGCCGCGTAGCCGTGCATCCCATATCAGATGCAAGAACTTCTCTGTATGATTCCCATGGTCGCCATGTCACTTGTTCAGCAGTAAGCTTACTTAGTAAATCCCTACAACGGAAAATATCATTTGTATTCTTCGGTACATTCCATTTAGAAGATACGGGCCATTTTTGTTCTGTACTCGCCTCTGGGATTTCTGGTCGACATATGCCCAGGTATTCATACCCCCAAAACTACTCAATTCCAAATAATTAGCCAATTTAATAACTTAGCAACAAAATAAACAATGAGAGGAAAAATAACTAGATTGAAAGAATACCTCTAATACTTGGAATGGACCACATAGTGCCTTCTGTCTCCTCCCAGATAAACGGAGTGCCGCATACAATTTCGAAAACGCAGCACCACCCCAGTCAAACGTGGATACTACATCAAGATTTTCAAAAGCAGCTAACCATCCAGCATCAATATAAGTCTTTGCATTAGAAAAGAAAAAATGTCCCAAAACATACATGAAAAAGGCAATTGCTACTCTATGAGCAAGGGTGCTATCATTTTCAGCCGCAACCAACTTGTCTTCGAAGAAATATGACCTTAAATATTTAATTGTAATTGAATTTGAAACCCACGACGGTGCTTTCGGAGAGAGCGTGACATCTTGGATATCCGGAAAGATATGCTCACGAACATGTTCAAATTGGTACTTCCCCGAATCATAAGGAACATCAGGCCCATCACCGATACTCAGTCCAGTCAACATGAGCCAATCCAGGGGGTGAATCCCATCTCACCAAATGGGAAGTGAAAAGTGTTTGTTGTATCCCAAAACCGCTCAGCAATATAATCAACCATTGAATGGTTGGTTTCGCTACATTGTATGTCCAGTAAATTTTGCCATCCCGCTTTTTCAATAATATATTTAGCTCTAGGACAGTGTTGTGAAATAGTTTGATAGTGATGAATTACCGATGCCAAAGATCCACGATGTTGATACTTCAATTTGTGCTCCCCTGTAAATGTGATGTCCGTAGTAGCGTGCGGTTTATCATCTTGCAGTATAGGAAACCTCCCTAACCGGGGAATATCAACCTCCTTAATTGTACCAGTAGCGATTAAGTTATAATCCTCTTCGGCTACAGATTTTTGTTTCTTGTTCGTCTTCATGCGACCATTGAACCGCGATGTGAATTTGTTCATCTATGCACACACAAGATAGATGCAATTAGACCAACCCGCGCCATTTCTTATTTTTATTAGTCCACCACCATTTATATTCCAAATACTATAAAAATCCTTACCACAAACTATATCAATTCCAAAATCTATAATTCTACGAATACAAATTAAATCGTCACCGATGCATTTTGAAAATCCTTTCAACATTCCACAACCCAATTTAATCACTTCAAGATTCCATAAAAATCACTAAAAAATCAATTCCATACATATAAATTAGCTCTTCTACATATGTAACACACAAAATGTACATAACTACAATTTTTGGCATAACCACGTGAATTGTAAAAACACATATTAATCTATATAACCCACAAATTAAGTGTTGTACATATTTGACAAAATTTCATAAAATCTTTTACAGTAGCCAAATTATTTTTATCACCTCCAAATTCATAAAATCTTTTTAACCATATTCACAGTAGACAAAATCTTTTACGTGAATTATTTTTATCACCTCCAAATTATTTTTATCACCTCCAAATTATTTTACGTGAATTACAGTAGACAAAATTTCATAAAATTTCATAAAAACAATTAAAATTAATCACCTCCAAATTCAATAAAAAACAATACAAATTCAATTATTTTTAACCATATTCACATATGTACAAATCATCTCTTCTACATATATAACACATAATCTACATAACTACCAATTTTTACAGTAGCCAAATTGTTTAAATCTATTCCACCCACAAATTACATTTTCTATAATTATTTTAAAACTTCTTTTAACCAAATTTACATAAGCATCAAAACTGGTTTTCTTCACATACATATTATTCTCTAAAATCATAAAACACACATACCCAATTATATTTAATCAATTTCATATTCATATTTGTTCTTTAAAACCCATCTTAATATAAACTAATTTTAACAAATAAAACCCTAAATAATTTATACAACAATACGGATAAAAAAAGGTGATTAAGAAAAAAGAAACATACCTCTTTTCTAACCGGGATTCATCAAGTATCTGGTTTTTTTTTCTATTCTCTTTTCCTGCTAGTTACTGTGATGTGTTGTGTTTGTGGGCGGTAGAAACAAACAGGAGGTAAACAGGAGGTAGAAAAGAAAAGAAAAGAAGAAAAAAAGAAAAGAAGAAGACGGAGAAGATTAGGGTAAACACCAAGTGAACACGTGTGATATACGTGGTGGTTTCTCTTTGTCCACACGTGCTCGATACGTGTGTTAATTTGGGTACAACACTATACGTACGCCTGACAAGGGGGCGTTCATTATACATTCGCCAGAACCGGGCGTTGATTATAAGTTCGCCCGTATGAAGCGTTGAATTATATGTCCGCCTGAATGAGGCGTTGATATTCTTAACGCCTGAATGAGGCGTTGATATTCTTAACGCCTGAATGAGGCGTTGATTCACGTGTCCGTCACACCAGGCGTAGATTATATGTTCGTCCCTTCTCCGAGCGTTAACTATATGAACGCCCCACAACGAGCGTATTCTTTAACAACGCCCCATAACGAGCGTAAACTATATCAACGCCTCTTCGGGACGAAGATTATATGAACGCTCCACATGCAAGCGTTCATTATACTTCCGCTCGACTAAAAATACTCCACTGCCTTAACGTCACACTCCAGACTACTCTCAAATTTGATCGTTTGTTTTGGTCTTTGATCTTTGGTTATGATCGTATCATTGTGGACGCTCCGACTAATCTGGATAACACGGCAGATAATCGTGTGGTTAAAGAACAAACAAACCTCAATAATGTAGGTACCTAAAATAGGTCAATGTGAAAATAAAATTCAAATAAAAAACGGACTCCATTTTCTTGGGAAATGGTCATATATTAAAATAAGACACTGCTAAGTGGCCAAGTGCTAACTCATATTGACTCAAATTTTGACTCGGAGAGTGTGACTCTTCATTTGCACTAAACCACTTGAAATCAAACTAACACCTCTAATCAAAACCAAGATAGTAGGGTAGCCGAGGAAAAACAAGCTTTGGCGCTGTTTTTAGCCCTTGATCCCCTGGAGTAAGATTAGCAAGGGATCCCATTATTATTGGGTTTAACCAATACCTGCGTGACAATAGGTAAGGGGAGGGAGTGGGGTAAAGAGTAGGGGATATATATCATTTTCGGTCAGTCAGTGAGCAGTAAATTTAGATTAGGACAGAGTTTTGATCAAAATCAACTACTCCATCATAAAGTATCACTGATTAAATGTACACGAACGCAATTTAATTTCTTAGTGGACCATCAGTCTGATGATATGACACTCCTTGCTTTTGCTAACTCAGACTATAACTAATCCATTCAAAATTTTGTTTGTTGTTAACGCGTTTTTAATCTCTTTTCCTTTCCGTCCCTTTTGAATAACAGTTGTTTATAAAGCCCCCCTCACTCCAGCTAACTTCATAAACCCCTCAACCTCTTTTCTCTCTCATCTTCTTCAAGCTACCTCTGATCATGGCGAATCTCTGTTATAAACCAGTACTTGTTGTCTTCTTTCTGTTTCTTTCTTCTCTATCAGTCATCTCAACTGATCAATCTTCATCACAGAATAGTACTGATAAACCCTTTCAAAACCATGGCGAAACCAATTCTACCAAATCTTCTTCTTCTTCTTCTTCTTCTTCATTATCAAAAATTATCTCATCAACTCAATCATCGTCATCAAAAAATACTACTAGTTTTAAATCTAAACCCGTCCAAAACCTTGGCAAAAACAATTCTACATCACCATCTTCTTCTTCGTCAAAAAATTATCTTTCTTTTACTCTATCTCTAAATAAACGATCTCATGCCTCTTCTGCAACAACAAAAAGTAGTAGTACTACTCTTCTACCCTCTCTAGCAGCTTCATCTTCTACAGGAAAGCAAAAAGTAATCAAGAAAAACCCATTTCCATACAAATCGTCATTTAAATACACAATGGCTTTAGTAGTTTCATTACCCATTGGAACACCACCACAAACTCAAGAAATGGTTCTCGATACAGGCAGTCAATTATCATGGATTAAATGTAACAAAAAATTCCCCCCACCACCAAAACCAAAACCAAAACCAAATCCTTCTGCAGCTTTCGATCCCTCACTTTCTTCTTCTTTCTCGTTACTTCCTTGTAATCACCCCCTTTGCAAACCAAGAATCCCAGATTTTTCACTTCCAACTGATTGTGATCAAAATCTTCATTGCCACTACTCTTACTTCTACGCTGATGGGACATTAGCTGAAGGCAATCTGGTTCGTGAAAAAATCTCCCTTTCAAGTTCTCAATCGACACCTCCTTTGATCCTCGGTTGTACTCGTGAAACCAGAGATAGTCAAGGTATTCTTGGTATGAATTTAGGAAGGTTGTCATTTGCATCTCAGACTAAAGTTACTAAATTCTCCTACTGTGTTCCTCCTCATCACGTTCCGGCAAAAGGGCCGCCTTCCACCGGGATGTTCTATCTCGGCGACAACCCAAACTCCCGTGGGTTTCAGTATGTTAGCCTTTTGACTTTTGGTCATGCACAAAGTCAACGCATGCCGAATCTTGACGCTGCCGCTTACACCGTTGGAATGGTAGATGTGAAAATCGGTGGGAGAAAGCTTAACATTCCGAGTTCGGTGTTCCGACCGAGTCCAAATGGAGCGGGTCAAACGATCATTGATTCCGGGTCAGAATACAGTTATCTAGTGGATGAGGCGTACGATACGATTAAGGACGAGGTGTTAAGATTGGTGGGTCCCGGGAAATGGAAGAAAGGGTATGTTTACGAGGGCACGTTGGATTTGTGTTTTACTGATGACGTGATGAAAATCGGACGGTCAATAGGAGATATGGTATTTGTGTTTGATAAAGGAGTAGAGATTGTTGTGAGTAGTGATCGGGTGTTAAGTGATGTAGGTAATGGAATAGGTTGTTTAGGTATTGGACGGTCAGCTATGCTTGGTATTCCAAGTAATATTGTAGGGAACTTTCATCAGCAAAATCTATGGGTGGAATTCGATGTTGTTAATCGTAGAGTTGGATTTGGTAAAGCAGATTGTAGAACATCAGTTTAAAGAGTATCAGATTGATTAGCTTCACATCGAGAAAGCAATTTAGATGATGATACTCAATAAACATTAAACAAAGTTCTATCAAGGTCGCTTAGTTTTCTCAGTCGGTCCAGATTACACAAAGCTGAGATTCTATGCATACTGAGACACATTAATTTTCCGTCTGAGAATGTGATGGAATAGCTGTGGGTGCTAAATAATCGTTGTCCATGCTTAATACTACTACCTTAGTATTTTGTTTATATTTTTAGTCAGATAAATACGACGTACTTATGTAAATTCATGTATAGAAAGTGAGATTATGAATAATGAAACTTGCTGATATTTTACCCACTAATCTTAACTACTCACACCAAGTAAAATGGCCCGCGCTGCAAACGTAATAACCCACTGTCTCGTTCAAAACCGGGATTTTGGTACTACTAGTCCGTGGACCATTTTGGATACATTGCGGCCACAACACGTTGTAGTAAAATTAACTTAAGCTTTTATTATGGACACCGATACTGATTTGGATGGCTGGGGGCCTAAACACTTTATCAGTTGCCACTTGACTTGGTGCGAGTGTATCATTATTTTTAATCATGTCCGTCTCTCAGTTTTGAAAGCAGCCAGAAACCACTGACGGACTTACAGTTGGGCTAACCCGGGCTTTAGCCCAGGTAGTCGTCACAGTCCAACAATTTAAAAATTGAAAGAACTATAATTTTGGGCATACCAAAATCTTCCAAGGCATACTGAATGAAGACAAAAAAAGATTGTGAAATAGCAAAATCAGATAACCCCTTAACCCAAATTTTTTTAATGGCAAATCTGCCCTTTACATATTAGTGTTAATAATCTTGATTAGTGATTAAATATTTTGTTTAGTGATTAAAATAATTTTCAGAATTACAAGAGTTGTTTAGATGAAAAATTTGAGGAAAAAAAAATCAAAGTTTTGGTTTGGTTAAGAAGGAGAGAAAGAGAAGGAGAAAGTGAGAAAATTCTAATTCTTGATTCAATGGAGGATGAGGAGGGTCATCATTCATCTAAAAAACCTAGGAAAATACATATCAACTACAACAATGATCCAGAAATGGCTGATTTCTTAGATTATGAGAATGATTTTACACCCACTCAAACTCAAGCTCAAACTCAAACACAAACTCAAGATGATGATTTTTATGAGCCAAATCCTGATGATGAAGACATTGATGAGGAACCCAATGCTTCTAATACACAGGTACACTTATATCCTATACTTAATCTCACTTCTATAGCTCTCAATTATCAAAAGTTAGGTTTTTTAAATCATGGTTCGGCGAAACAGGTTGAGGTTCGGCTCACATCTATGAGCCGAATCTACCAATTGATGAACGGTTCGACTTACTGAATCTGTTTACTGCATGTGCCGAACTGTTTGCTAGACACTAGTCCGGCTTATATGAAAGTTTCATAGTAAGCCGAACAACATCGTGAATAGCTCGGAAAAAAAAATAATTACCGGTTCGGCTTATATTTCGAAAATCGTATGAGCCGAACATCAATTTGTTATTTTTTGGGTTAAAATATTGTTATTGGTTCGGCACATATTGAGAATATCGTAATAGCCGAACCTCGTTAATGTGCTAGGTTCGGCACATATTATGATTATCGAATACGCCGAACCCCTATGCATCTCTATCTGTGACTAGGTTCGGCTTGAATTTTCATGAAATTTCATGCCGAACTGTTCATATACACTTACAGGAAGCTTTTGTGAAGAACAGTTCGGCTAAAAACGCAACTCAATTTTGAGCCGAACCCAACACTGTAACCGTCATTTAATCGATGAAAAACAGCAAATAGGAGATTGGGTTTGTAAAACTTGCTTTCTTATCCTCATTTCCGGAGTTGGAGATGCAGTTGGTTCAATTTCTGGTTCAATTGGTGGTTGATTTTCAGTTTCTACACCTTCATCTTCAATTGGTTCTTCTTCTTCAATTGATGGATTAGAAGACGATTTGGTTTGCCTAGTCCCTGCTTCTCTTTGTACGAGTCATTATGTGGTTGAGCTTAATCGACGATCAAATTTTTACGAATCGACAATTAATCACGATGATGAATTATTTTTTTTCGCAGGAGGGGGAAGAGTTCGGCTAGAGGAGGAGGAGGAGGAAGAGATGGTAAGGGAAACTGATTTTGATTTTTTAGAAAACTGATTTTAGATTTTTGTATTAAGGGTATATAGGTAATTGAACTACCCATAGGGTACCCCTTATAAGGTCACTCAAGATGGGACTATTGTTTTGTATGCCTAGAAAGATTTTGGTATGCCCAAAATCAGGGTTCAATTGAAATGCTATATTGGGCCAAGGCTATTAGCCCAGGCTGAGAAAAAATTAAAACTTCTTGGGTCCGTCCCTGCCAGAAACTTGATGTCTTAGGGCCCTTGGAAAACCAAATGAGCGGATAATTAATTCGATCTTGTTATATAAATGTCCGAAAAAGAAATATGCCATTTGTTCATTATGCTTCAAAAAAATTAGGCAGTGACGTAGAGTGCTTTTGGTCGTTAAATTATTTGTTCATATGCTTTTTTCTTTTCTTTTCTTCTTCAGTTTAGCAGTGCCGGTGATTATGAGTGAGTGAGTTAAAGTATTCCATGACTCCGGTATCTTCTGCAGTCATCTAGCCGTTCAAGAATGGACAACTTGGGTCTTCGGTTGAAAGTCTAGAAACGCATTTGATCCATTCCACGCCCTACCCCCAAGGCACTGCCACTCCAGTCCCGAGGGACCGCAACCATTCGATGCCACTGCACATTCGAGATACTGTCCTGCCAGAAACCAATTTTTCCAAATTTAACTACTCTTTGTAGATCCCACTACTAATTTGGTCGGATTTGCCTTCACTTTTTCTTCCAAGGATGTTCCTGGAAATTTGTAATATCATCTTTCGCGAACAGTACCTTAAATGACTCGTGTAAACAGCTCAGACACTAATCTTCTTCCAAAGTAGTTCCAAGTCTTCCTTTGTTTGAAATTTGAAGAAAGAAACAGAGACAGCAGTGGGGGGTTCAATTCCAATTTCACTTTTTGCCTACTACGTCTAGTCATCTTTACCGAAAGTAAGACAAGTGTTAAGCGTGTTGGCTGTACACATTTAAGCCTTCCTTTTTTTCTTGCTGAAACTTGAAAGTAACACACTGGCACTCATTGGTCAGATATTTTCTAGCTACTTCTAAAGCATCAACACTTCTTCTTTACTCTCTTATCTCACTTTCAAACCAAGACTGCAACCAAAGCACCACATGATTACATCGAATATAAGAAATGATCATTTTCTTTTTTCATGCATTAAGGTGTTGATAATCAGTACTGGAGTTCTTTAATAGATAATCAATCTCTTGTTGTTTCTTTTGGTCCACAGTAGGTATTGTTGGAAAACGATTAATAAAAAAATAATTTTTTAAAGTTTTAATAAAAAAAAGTTATAATTTATTGTTTTATTTTGTGAATGAAACTTTTTAGTCCCACATCGTGGAGTTTCCAATTTTTAGTAGTTTTAAGAAACTATATAAACCTTTTAGTCCCACATCGGGGAGTTTTTCTTCTTAAGTTGTATTTGTCAATTATATAAAGAAATTCACTATTTTTGTAAAATCTATGGGAAAGGGGTTGCTCTATATTTTAGAGGGACCCCTAAGGGAAAATATTTTATAGCGGTTTTTAAGCATTCGCGATTTTCCTTAACGGTTTTTTCGGAGTTGCCAAGCTTAAGTTGAGCATCTACTACATATGCTAGTAGTAGGTGTATTAGGGTGTTTTATCCTGGAGATATCCGTCCTGTGAGGGCTATAGCATCACTCTTCAGTGTAGCCGGACGCTAATGTCTTAAGGACAGCGTGTTGAACACGTGACTCACTCTATTTTCCAAAGTTTTGCCTTGTTGCTGTTGCGAAGATACGGGGAGCTTGTTCGTTTCGTCAAAGCAATCACTTCCATTATAAAGGAGTAAGTATCAATAACTTTTGCTTATTTGATTTTTCTTTGTTTTTGATTATTGCACCCAACAATCTTAAGACATTAGCATTTGTAATAATCGAAAACGATTGATTGGTTTGTGAATCATGGATGTTAATTGTGGAGTGAAAAAACAAAAACGAATTTCTGGTCATCTGTAGAGTTTCAATTTTATCTTTTAATCTAGAAGGAATTTCGATGAACCCTTTTGACACAACGTAGTAGACATCCTGATAGTTACCCGCGTAAAATTTCAGAATTTTTGGAGTTGTAAAAGTATTTTTGATATTTTACAAAACAGAAAAACGTTTCTGAAAAATTCTGACGAGCAGAAAATTGTTGTTAACTAAATTAATTTTTGTGGGGTAACCATGAGTTTTTTGAAACGCTGATTCAAACGAAGTTTGTATATATAGATGTTATCTTCAAAACTCATATTTTACTTTCTGATTTGGAATTGTGATTTGTGAATAAAGGTGTCATCTCCGAGGGACATGGCTAATAGCCGCATGTGGTTGGAAACAAATCTTCCAAAGATGGCAAAGGTGAGAACATCGAACGCAACTCTAAGCATGGTCTTCATGATAAAGGTATATTTCGTAAACCTGAATCCGGAATTACTTTAGTTAAGGGTGAGTGTTATGTTTGTAAAATTCCTGGCCACGCGGCAGTAAATTGTAGACAACATAAAAACCTTAATAAGTAGAAAGTTAATGCTAATTTAGTTGAAACAAACTAGAACGAGTTTGGTGGCATGATGTCGGAAGTTATTTTAATAACCAATGTGAGAGACCAGTAGGTGGACTCTGGAGCCACCAAGAATGTTTGTTGAAACAGAGACCTGTTCACCTCCTATCATAGGATAGGGGATGTCGAGAAACTCTTATTGAGTAACTAATATGCAATAGAGGTTGCATAAAAGGAAAAGGTCGAGCAGAAGCTCATATCTGTAATATTCTCACATTGAATGAAGTTTTCATGTTCCGAGCATATGCGAAAATCTTGTATCTTGTTCTGTTGTAGATGGAAAAATATTTAAGATCTTAATTGAATCTGGAAAACTTGTTGTAACTAGGCAGTGATTTTTTAAGCAAGAGTTATAGGACTTTGGGTCTATATAAGCTTAACGGAAAAACTGATGATGTGAACGTAGTTGATTCTTGTGATATCTTTGTGATTGATTGTTTTACGTGGTAGACTTGGAACCGTAAACTTATAAGTCAATGCTTAACTGGCTAGCATAGGCTTCGTACCCAAATTTAGTTTGGATTTTGAACACAAAAGTGAAATCTGTGAAGAATCAAAATATGCTATAAAATCTTTTAGCACAAATGTTCAGAGTAATTCTAAGCCTTTAGAATTAATTCAGTTAGGCCTAGTTGACATGAGTTCAACCCAAAACCACTGTGGTAAAAGATGGTTATAACTCCGTAGATGATTGTACGAGGTACTATCTTGTATACTTGCTTAGGATAAGGATGACGCCTTAGAAGCCTTAAGATGTATAAACTTGAAGTTGGAAACCAATTAGAAGCCTTGAACATAACAACCGTATCCTTAAGGAGATGATAATTTCCATGTTGATTAGTTCAGGATTACCTGCGGCCTTGTGGGGGGAGGCAGTCCTCTTAACTAGTATATCCTGAATAAAGTACCCTTTTAAGAATCAGATGAAACTCCATATGGTTTATGGAACGGTAGATGACCTTCTTATGAATGTGTCAAAGTGTGGGGGCGTTTGACTAAGATTGTAATTCCTCTTCCTAAAAGAACTAGATTGAAACCAAAAATGTTGATTGTGTTTTCGTATAGGGTATATTGAGTATACTTCTACAAATAGATTTTTGGTTGTGTGTTCTGATTTTTTCTGACATTGGTGTGAATATTATTACGGAATCTAGGGATGCTGAGTTCTTTGAACATGTTTATTCTAAACCTGTACCTCATTAGAGATGTGTTGTTGATCCCCTAGATTTATTTCAAATAGTCAGAACTTATTTTAAAGGAAGATGAAGTTGATGTTGAGCCTAAGAGAAGTAAAATAATTAGACTTGAGACTTCTTATGAAACCGACTTCATAACATGCCTAGCTTAGTTGAGCCACAGACTTGTAAAGAAGCCTTGATATCTACTGAAACCCCATTCTGGTAAGAAGCTTCATTTAGTGAAATGGACTCAGTCCGTTGGAACCAGACTTGGGAGCTTGCTAGTTTACCTCCAGGTTGTAAGACCATGGGATGTAAATGAGTCTTTAAGAGGAAACGATAGGTAGATGAAACTGTGGAAAAATATTAAGCTAAGTTGGTAGCTAAAGGCTATAAACTAAAAGAAGGTGTAGATTTCCTTGATTCTAATTCAATTGTGACGGAAATTCCTTCCGTTGAGATACTAATTGTTATTGCTGCCATAAAGAACGTAGAGATACATCAGATGGATGTTAAGACAGCTTTTTCTAAAACCGTGAATTAGGTAAAGAAATTTACATAGATCAACCTGAAGACTTTGTAGTGAAAGGTTGTGAATACAAAGTTTGTAATTTGAAAAATCTTTGTATGGTTTTCAAATAAGCACGTAAACAGTGACATGGAAAATTTAATCATGTGATAATGGATAGTGGATTTAAATTAATGAATCTGACAAGTATGTTACAAGTAACTTGTTAAGGATGTCTGTGTAATTGTATGCTTGTATGTTGATGATATGCTTGATACAAACATAGATGTGATCAATTCCACTAAAAACATGCACTGAATGAGAACATTGACTTGAAAGACTTGGGCCCTTTTGATGTAATCTTAGGGATGAGGATTAGAAGATAATCAAACATTTATAAGTCTTAGTCGTTCTCATTATGTTGAGTTGTGCTTAAGAGATACAATCAGTCTGATTGTAAACCTGCTTGTACTTCGTACGATTATTCTTGTAGTCTCAAGAAAAATAAGGGTAGTGGAGTATCTTAACTTGAATACTCAAAAGTTATAGGATGTCTGATGAATTTAATGAACTGTAAGAGTCCAGACATTGCCTATATTGTGAGTAAGTTAAGTGGATATAATTGTAGTCCAGAGCAAGAGAATTCAGATGCACTGAGTAGAGTATTATGGTACCTAAAATACTCTTTTGATTTATGAAAGGTATCTTGTTGTCCTTGGGACTTTATGATGCAAACTGGATAGTTGACTCAGAGGAGTCTAAGTCTACGAGTGGATATGGTTTCACTCTAACATGTGGGTTTGTTGTTGGAAGATTTCCAAACAAACATATCGCTCAATTCATTATGGAATCTGAGAGTATTGCGTTAGATAAAGCATGAGGGGGCCGAGTGCCTAAGATGCTTTTTAGAAGACATTCCTCTTTGGCATAGGCCTGTGCCAGCTATATCTATACATTGTGTTAGCCAAGCTATAATAGTTAAAGCTAAGAAATAACTAATCTCAATCGGCGTTATTTCCATTGATTGGATAAAGTCCAAGGAGAATATCGCGCAATCTTTGACGAAAGGTTTGTACAAAGAGATAGTTAAAAATGCATCGAGGGGGTTGGGGCTTAAGCTCATATATTAAACTTGCCATGAAGGATACTCAACCTTGCTGACTGGAGATCCCATGATCAAGGTTTCGAATGAGACAACTAATTTGTGGTGGGTAAAGGTAAACACTATCAGAGATTTTCATTCTCTGTCCCTTCCCTATGGTGTAGACGTGATAGTGTGACTGCATGTGGAGGATGACTTTTTAATAAGTCTTAATGAGTTCTATAGTTTCAATTTAAGATTGAAGTGTGGTGTGTAGCAGTAACACTCTTTATGGAAACTCACCTATCTGAATGAGGAAGTGGGTCGCTTCCTGTGAGAATATGAGCTGATTCTCTAGAGCATTCTGAGAAACAGGATACGTCCAGGGCCAAAACGGACAAAACGGCACGAGCTTGGCAGCAATCTTGGAGATATCACCCGTGGTTGTTATCACGAATTACATCAAATGCTAGCAGTTCAAGACATAGTTCACTGTCTCTAGCAAGTAATTCTGGTAATATCTCACTAAGCAAAGGTTCAAGACCTCATGGACACCTCTGCCTAAAATGGTATTTCCTGCGTTTTTTATGTGATTTTCATTTTGATGGTTTTGGTATTACTGGAACTTAGGACCTAAAGGTCACTAAGGGTTCACTAGTTCATGCTTTTTCACTTTGGTGAAAGATACCTATAGTCTCACCATGTGAGAATTAAAGATGAAAGCTCTCAATACTATTATGATTTATGCAATCCATAGTATGACCCTGGGGTCAACACACTTTTGTGTGAGGGAGAGGACGTAGAAATGACTAGTATGATTTCAACACTTGCACGATCAGTCTGTTTGGATCGTGAGGTTGGGATGTTTATTTACCAAGATCTATCTGTGTTTTCATGTTTTATTGAGTTTTCATTCATGTGGGGGATTGTTGGAAAACGATTAATAAAAAAATAATTTTTTAAAGTTTTTAAAAAAAATTATAATTTATTGTTTTATTTTGTGAATGAAACTTTTTAGTCCCACATCGTGGAGTTTCCAATTTTTAGTAGTTTTAAGAAACTATATAAACCTTTTAGTCCCACATCGGGGAGTTTTTCTTCTTAAGTTGTATTTGTCAATTATATAAAGAAATTCACTATTTTTGTAAAATCTATGGGAAAGGGGTTGCTCTATATTTTAGAGGGACCCCTAAGGGAAAATATTTTATAGCGGTTTTTAAGCATTCGCGATTTTCCTTAACGGTTTTTTCGGAGTTGCCAAGCTTAAGTTGAGCATCTACTACATATGCTAGTAGTAGGTGTATTAGGGTGTTTTATCCTGGAGATATCCGTCCTGTGAGGGCTATAGCATCACTCTTCAGTGTAGCCGGACGCTAATGTCTTAAGGACAGCGTGTTGAACACGTGACTCACTCTATTTTCCAAAGTTTTGCCTTGTTGCTGTTGCGAAGATACGGGGAGCTTGTTCGCTTCGTCAAAGCAATCACTTCTATTATAAAAGAGCTAAGTATTAATAACTTTTGCTTATTTGATTTTTCTTTGTTTTTGATTATTGCACCCAACAGGTATATTGGTCCACTGAATTTTGGTGCAGTAGGTATATTTGAACAGAAGAAAAAAAAAGATTAAGATAATGCAGTTCTAATGATATAGAGTTAGATTCTATTCGCTTTTTTTCTCTACTTTCTTATGTTGTGTCTTTTTCCTCAAGGTAATCTTTTTTGTTTCTTCTTTTCTTTTTGGGGAAAGGAAGGAGGAGGGTTTAGGTGTATCATGCCGAGTTTACCGACATCCTATTGCCAAAATTTAGAGTGGTGTTGCACCCCGATAAGAACTCAAAATAATACTCCCTCCGTCCCACTATTAAATGACCTATTTGGTTTTAAATTTTGTCCCACTATTAATTGACCTATCTCAATAAGAGGATATTTCTAAAATTATCCTTTTGATTGATTATCGTTATCATAAGAAATATGTATAATTTGATATTCATGTTTATATTTTTTGCGCAGGTGTTTTAAAATGATTTCTAATGATACAAAGTCTATGATGTAGTTTGAGAGATAAATGATTTCTAAATTTTACAAGTTATTATTCATAAGGATATAGTTGTAAAAATATACTTAAAAACACCAATTTCATTTCTTATCTTAAGAATTGTGCAAACTTCAAGTAGGTCATCTAATAAAGGAATTGAGTGAGTATCGGCTAAGACCGGAGAGGTACCGGTTAAGGATCCACATATTAAATTTATTTACCAAGAGCTTTTTAACAATACAAAGAGGGGAATAGAATACCATCCCAGTTAGCATTCCAATAAGTTAAAAAAAAAAAAAAACAATTGTCTTGTTTGCTAAAATGTCAACTGCAACATTCCTAGTTATGTGGACAAGATGAAAACCTTGAAGATTACAACATGATTTAGCTATGTTATCTGCTTCCTCCGAAACTGCCCTATCGCCCAAAGAGGGATGTTATTTTTTTCAAACTTTATATAAACATCCACAGCCACCTTTAATGCCGAAGGCTCATTATCTGCAATCCAGGTGCATTTAAGTTTATTTTGTTATTATGTCTGTCAGTCTGGTGGTTTCCGGCGTACATTCCCCTTCTTAGTTTCCTGCTTAGTGTCCTTTTCAAGAAAAATTTCTTAGACCAGAATTGCAAGTGTCTCTGAATTCCAATGCTAATTGCTTGGTTTTTTTTTTTCTTTCTGAAAAGCCTTTAATGTATATTTCTTTACAAATGAACCACATTTTGGTTAAGGCAAGTTATATCGAATTTCTTCCTTTGGCCTTACTCATCCAATTCTTAGAGACATCTAGAAACTTGGTTAAAACACTAAGCTGAACTTGTAAAGGATTTGGTGCTAATGCCCAATGTGCTTTGGTATAATGAGAGAACATATGTTCTAAAGTTTCTTTTTCTTCACAACAAGAGGTACGGAGAGGAGTAACATCTTTAACAATGCCATATTATTTAGAATCAGTAGATAAGACATTTTGCAAGCATTTTCATAAGAAAAATGTCTAGTTCTTTATGATATTTTTAATTTCCACCGAGATTTCCAGAAAGAATCTTTTAAGGATAAGTTAGAGGAGTTAATTTCCGATTCATTTAGTTTATTGTACATAGATGTTACTGTGAATTCTCCTGAAACAGTTAAGTTCCATTTGAGTTTATTTTTTTCAAAATAAAATTTAGATCATATGAGAACATGTTAATCTTATAGATTCTTGCTCGTATATATAGGGGTTGTTTGGTAATTTAATAGATTATCAACCCGTAATCCATTATGTATGAGTTTGGTAACCATTATTATAACTTATTGTTTTAATCATAATTGAAAAAAATCCATTGTTTTCAGAAACAAAAAAAAAATTGTTTTAAAAAATTATTATAATCAATTATTTTCTTTTACAACATTGAGTTGGGATTTTCTTCTTATTTTCTCTAAGCTATCAAGAGAGTTAAAGGAATAATAGGGACTTGGAAAAAAATAATTAAATCATTGTTTCTTACTCTCCTTTTTGAGAGCATTTTTCAAAGATAATCAATTACTTGAGAAAAGTCTTTGTGAAAATTTATTATAAAAATGATTATACTAAAATCATTTATTTATTTATGATTATCTATAACCATAAATTTTACCAAACAAGGTCATAGATTTAGGAAAGAATGATTTAGTTAGAGAAACATTCTTTCTTTATTAACTAGATCAATAAGATTATCTTTAAGTGGTATATAGTTGTTTGTTGAGTTATGGTATAAGGATAACTTGCTTCGAAGTCCTGGTATCCACTTCTGAAATATTGTTTTGATCATCCAGCAAGCATTTTCAAATCCAAGAGCTTGTATCAGATGATTTGACCCTCATAGCATATTTTTTACCAAAATACTTAGATTTTAATAAGGTTTCCTAGAGTGAGTCAGGTTCATTTATTATTTTCCAAGATACCTTAAATAGCATTAACTTTTTCGTTCGGAAAACTGTATGGACAAAAACCCAATACAATCACAAGTAGACAAAAACCCAATACAATCACAAGTAGGTCAAAGTATTAGATGCTGGACCGGATGTGTCAAATTAGAAATAGACTGGATGCAGATGAGGCTAAAACCAGCCCTATCCGGACCATTGCTCACGTTAGTGCCGACTTTAAACTAAGCCCGTTAACAGGCGGGAATTAAAACTCCTCGTATCAGTCGACGTTTAAACTCTAACATGTCTGCATGTATGAAGTTTGTATTTCTATTCCTTTTCTTCTCAAAATCCCCCAACGATCAACAGTTAATCTCTAACGCTAAGTTTTAAAACCCAAGAATTCATATCCTAGTAAGCTTTTCTGAGATCTTCTTCACCAACAATTTCAAAATTATTTCGGAAAAATCTTATGATTACTTCAACAGCATCAACAACTTTAGTGAATATCCTTTTTCTTTCATTTTTAAGCAATCCCTTTCACAGTACCAACGGGTGAGTATTCTTCTTCCATTATTCCTAATTGTTTGATGTTTAGTAAATGTTTATCAAATTTGTTGATTATTGTTTGACATTTTGTTGGGGGTGTAGTTGCAAGTTTCCTCACAACCACATTCCACTATAATTATAATCAATATTAGGTAATCATCATTAAACTCTTCATTGATTATCCAGACTTAAGTCGGTTTATAAGATGGATACAAGTATTACAACAATCTTACTTGCTCCTAGATTTACTTTCTCTCTCCTAATTTCTTGTCTAACACTCACTAACTAGCTCTCTCCCACAAGTAATAACCTCTCCTCTTTATATAAGATCTTCCATAGTGGATGACAGCTAAGAGATCCTTTATTTTCGGAATCTCTCTGTGATACACTCGCTCATGTACAATCAATCATTCTCGCACAGACTACACTTCGCACAGATCTTCATACTTTACTCGTGACTTTGCTGACATCATTCGGTGTGTCATCTCAACCTTGCTGTGTGCGATCTCCCTCGTTTAAGTTATATAGTCTTCACTTCGTATACTTACTAACATGTGTGATATTTCACTCCTACATTCTGCTTCTTCTCATTTCGCTTATTCTTCAGAGTGAGCGATATGAGAAACTCCCACCTTATATTATCGCATATGCTTGTCTTTTCACATTTTGCTTTGCCGACAATTTTCCGGAATTCCGTCTTCCCTTGTTTACACGTGTCTTTTTAACCATTCATTTTTTGACAACTTCTTTTTAACCGCTTGTTTCTATCCATTCATGTTCTCGCATTAATGAGAAGGAATTTTGAAAAACGGGACACATTTTCCCTATGTATCTTCCTTTATCTTCTTCTTCATTCTTTTTACTTCTTTTACTCTTCTTCGTTTTCTATGCTACTGTTCTTCGTCATCTCTTTTATTGATTTTGATCTTCATCAAATAACCTTCATTCCCATTCTTTAATGGCTCCTGCTGGTAAAAAGATGGAGACAGAGCTTACCAAATTAAAGGACGAACTTCATTCGAAAGGTTATACACTTTCTCTTCCTCCATCAATTGATTATTCCTCCAAACTTAATCTTGATATGATCAACTCTGGACAATGGAGTGATTAGAGAGTCATTGTTTCATTAGGGAAACTTCAGATTCTTCCAATTCCTCTATATAACTCAGAAACTCCTCTTTTCTATAAAATTATTACTGATGAGAGATTCGCACGGGGAATATTTCAACTAAGTGGTGATGCGATTAGAATAGCATTAGAATATTCTCGTCGCGCAGCTGGATTAGAGTCCCCTTACCTTTATGAAGTCCGAAACAAATTGTATCGCGATAAGGTTATTGATTCCAGCGAATATAATCTTGATAATTTCTTCAATCATTATTATGTTGGGCTTAGGAAAAGCAACTCTACCAAATGAGCCGTTCGTTTAAGAAGAAAAGTCGGCATTGCTGAAGATAACAGGATCATGCGAGACGTTGACTGGAATGACAAATCCAATAACAGTGGTCGCAGATCTAATGATTCAAGTTGGCTTAGTTGTCCTGCCATTTTAGAAGGTCCTTACATTTCTGGTAAAGCTGAGGATGGTTCTGATCTTCCGCTTCCCAATAATCTTTCTTCTTATCAACCTTTGAAGATTGTATTGTCCGAGAGTGAGACAAAGAAAGTGGTATGTAATTTTCGCATACGTATTCTCAATTTCGCATAACCTTTCTTCTAATTTCTTATTTTCCTGTACTTTTCTCTGCAGGCTGCTAAGAAGGCCAAAATTTCACATAATGCATCACCTTCGCAGAATAAGAAAGTAAGAAACATCCTTTTTAATTTTAACAATATTGTTGCCTCTGTTTCTTATCTTGGTTATTCGCGTAGGTGAAATCTTTGGGTGATAAGACTTTGGGCAAGGGTAAGAATATTCTGAAGAAAACCGTGTCTAAGTCTTCATCCAAAACGGCTTCGTCCATGGATGATCTCTCTAAGAAGCGCAAAAGATATGATTCTTCCTCAAGTTCGGAATCCACTAATGATGACATTCTCTCCTGAAGAAGATTCATCAATTGATTCGTATGCGAAAGAATTATCAAACCTTTTTTCTAGGGATATGCTGACTACTATTGATCATGAAGGAATGGATCGTGCCTTTAAAATGGTCGCAAATGTCTGTATCACTCCTAATTTGGAGGATTCATCTCTTCGTGGAATTGCCTCTGCGATAAACCCAGATCTCCAATTTACACTTAACGCTATGGTAATATTCGCAACTTTATTTTTAACTTTTCCTTTAGTATTACTTCCCTTTACTCATAATGCTTCTTTTATACTCTCGCAGGGAGCTCGTTTGTCTTAAGCAATTTCTGTGGATTATGGAAGGAAGTTTCTCAAGCTGAAAAATGAGAATGCCAAACTTACAGAGGAGAACTCAACTAATTCTGAACTGATTCGCCAGGCTCGAGAAAGAAATAATGAACTTATTGGTATGTAATTATCATTTTCTTCATTCTTCTTCTTTTATGCGATAATTCGCACTTCTAACTTTATTATGTTCGCAGACTTGTATAACCTTTCAGATGAAGCAGCTAATCTCCCTGATGCTGAAATTCTCTTAGAGCATCTCAATTCTTCCCTAAATAATTATCCCACTCAAGGATTTAAGAACCTTATCTTGGAAGAATTAAGGTTGAAATATGCTACCCTTAGGCAAAGCCATAGAAATGCATTAACCTTATTCAATAGCTTTAAACATCGTCTTTATGAAAGTAGAGAAACAGTTCAAGTATTGGAAGCGAAGAGGAATAAACTTATTACTGAAAAAGATGAGATCACTCTTAATGGTACGAAAGCACTAGAAAAGTTCCAAGAATCCCTTATTGAAATTAAGAAAGAACGTGATTCAGCTTTGAGCGAAAGGAACACACTCATTGAAGAAAGAAATTCAATTCGATCTAAACTGCTTATAGAGAGTGAAGCTGAATTTAGTTGGGCTACTAGAGTTCTCAATGATGCTAGGAATAATTTAGGTGTAAATGTGAGCCTTCAGACTGAGCATTCCGCATTGGTCGCAGACATTGTTTCCAATTATGAAGGTCATTTGTTGTTCTTTAACGCTTGTTCATACTTCAAGAATAACATCTTACATCGTTTTAACTTGCTTGCTCATATTTCGCAGTGAAAGAGAAGGATTAGCTTGAGAGAATTAGAGATTTAGAAACTCGCTTAACTGCTAAAGAAAAAGAATCTTCTACTCGCAACTTCAGGTACCAGCAATTGAAGGAGAACTGGACCCGTATGGTTTCAAACAAGAGCAATGACGCTAATCGCGCTCGTATAGATATTGTTAACGAGTCTGTCTAGAGAATAATATCCCTGTCTCGAAGTATAAGTTTCCAGAGATTCCTGAAAATGTACCTATTCCTGATATTATAATCAGTGATGGAGAAGATGAAGATTCTGAAGAAGAACTTAGTGATTTTGATGCTGAGCGAGGAGATGAAGGAAATGAAGATTAATCCTTCATTTTTTTTTGTTACAAATTCCTTTGTTGTAAATTCTTCTTTCTTTTTGTATATCTTAAAGATATTAACTTTCATCTTTTTAATGCAAATCTTCTTTTCTTCGTGTTCATGCTGAAAAAATTATTTCTCGCATGTATATAAGACTATTAAATGGGGGAATTTACATTTCCTTTGCATTCCCATTCTTGCCTCTTGTTAATTGACGCATCTTGATAGGCCAAATATGATTTATATCATTTATCATAAACTTCTTCTTGTGCGAACAATATTGCATTAGCTTCAATAATTTTTTCTATTTTTGTCATTTAAAATAATCATTAATATGTTTAATTTTTCTTCTGAGTTCTTATTTTGCCTTCATATGTAAAGGTCTTATGTTTCCTTATTTCTGTGCGACGACATCGCAGGTAGTCTTTACACTGTAGTGTATCGACCCATTGATCTCGTCTTACCTTTTTCTTGTATTATTACCTCTTCAGGTTTTATCGCATAAATATGACAAGTCTTAGTACTCCCGTGAGTAAAAAGTCTCATGACATTTACATCTTTCGATACAATTCAGCTCCCTAATGGAGGGTGCCGTCCTTATCTTCCCCTATGATTGCCCCTTCAAGGAAGCTTACCTCTATCGGGTTAAGGTTATGGATCTTCACATCCGGTAATTCAACAACCAGTTGATTTCGCAATCTCGCATACACTACCGATGAGGTTTATGGTTGCGAGACTGCACCCTAGGTGGGGTATCTTCGGACCGAGTGCATCATAGTCAGGACTTGTCAAGAGTGGCAAGGTACGCTCCAGACGCCCCGGGCACTCTTGACTCAACCGTGTACCTCGGCGCCCTGATCGATTTACTGCACTCCTTGGGAGAGACTTTCTTACCTTAGTCTCTCAATCTAAGATTATTATCTTAGACTGAAAATTTAAGGTACCTCTCCCGGATGGGCATTTTCGTTTATTCTCACCCCAAATCTCCATAACTCAAGTTCCAGGGTCAGTGTTGCTTTCCCTTGAGTCATGCTTTATAGGTTTCTCCGAATATGACGTGCGATATGTCTTACTTTTCTGCCTCTTGCATGTATGCGAACTAGGTTGCACGCCATATTCGGATCACTAGTCTATCTGATAATAAATATCATTTATGTTGCCTTATTTTTAAGGTCTTATTTAAAGATTTAACTCTTTCTTTTTTCTTTGACGTAATATCACTATATGAAATTTGAATTTTTCATTCCATATTTCCAATATTTTAGTTTTCACAACTCTAGTACAAAGATTTTTTATTTTTTTTGTTTCGCATAAAGAAAAGCATGTGCATTCCTCATACTACTCTTTTTCTCTCCTTAAGCTTGCAAATGTTTTGCAGAATATTAGTTCTCTATGCGAGATTCTTAGTATCCTTTGTTTTTGTCTTGAAAATAAAATTTCTGCCTCTGCATGCTTCCTTCTACTGTAGAAGCAATATGTCTGATTCACTTAGCATTGTTATTCGCAGAATATAATGCTTTTTTTGTTTACAATTAACTTCACAACTTTAATTTCTGCAAAAGTTTGTGCATTCCTCAACTTTATATACTGCATCTACCATTAACTTCTCAGCTATTTGACTCTCTGTGATACGTTGTTTCCAATTCCTTCGCTTACTTTCTCTTTCTTTGCACTTATCAATGTCGATTTCTTAACAGTTTCTACTTTCAATTGTATCTCCTCTGATTATTCCAATGCCATTAGGCAAAGGGAACTTTATGCATTGATGAAATATCGATGCCACCCCCAATATACTGTGCAACCATGGTCTACCAATTAAAGCATTATAAGGTGATTCGACATCCAATACACAGAAAAAAATGTCCGTTGATAGGTTCTGTAGGCGAATTCGCATTGTCACTTCTCCTTTTGGCTTGTTCGCAGCTCCATTAAATCCATAAGTTTAGTATGTTGAAGGAATTAACTCGTCATCTATTCCGCCCATAGTTTTGTATGTGTGATAGAAAAGGATATCAACAGAACTTCCAATATCTATTAGTATTCTATTCATAGCCCATGTATTTGCTTTATCCTCTTCATCATCCTCTACTTTCGGATTTGGATTAATTCCTAATCTTACCACCAATGGACATTCATGTGATTCTCCTCTTCCTGGTGTTTCTTCCGCACTAAATGAGATAACTTGTTTTTGCCACTCTTTTGATGGTGATACTTTCACAAGATTTAGGATCTCTTTGCCTTCAACATCTCTCGCATACACCCGACTTAAGATATTATCATGGAAATCTTCTATATTCTTGAATGAATGCATAATCGAATTACAAAACAAGTTCTTTGCTTTCGCACCTATTTCAATTATAAGTATATTATTTCCATTATCCGCTCCATACTCATTTACCCTTGGTGGTGGTGGTGGAAAATTCTTTGGTTGTGCTAATAAATGGTTCAACTTTCCTTGTTCAATCATCCTTAATATGATTTTCCTTACATTTCTGCAGTTACTTGTTGTGTGACCGTGAAATCTATGATATACACAAAATTCTTTACTCCTCCTCCCTGGTGGTGGTTCGTCTCCTGCATTATGTAGTTCTGGAATATCTTCCATCAGGATGGCAGCTTCCCATATCTTATCCACTGTGGTATTCAACTTTGGAAAATTTATCTGCTCCCACACTATTCTTCCAGTTTTTTTATTATAATGTGTTTGTGGACCTCCAGAACTTCCTGGTTGAATCATATCAGTACCTCCGCGATTTTGATGTTGCTTTTCAAACTCTGCTTGATCTGCACTACCCATGGATACCAGTTTTTGTTCCATTTCTGCAACATTCCTTCCTTGATTCCCTTGCGATGTACTCATAACAGTACTTGTCAATCTTGGAAGTAAACTTGCATTTACACCCTTCGCGTCTGGTATTACAACTGGGTACGACTCCATATCTCTTTGTTTCTCTTCAAGTGTTATGTACTCTTCTTGAAATTCGCGCAATTCCAACATTGTTATCGTATCCTTTATCCGAAAGATTTGTGTATACAATAAATCTGTAGCAAAGAGAGCATTGATAAATGAAAGAATAAGGTGTCTCTCATCTACTCGTCTTCCCATTTCGCTACACATGGTTCTCCAGCGTGTTGTTAGATGACACAAAGTCTCATTTGTTCTTCTGCGAAGTCCAAATGCTGTCTCAATCCCAGGTCTTGACATATTACTGCTGATGTATTGTCCTAAAAAGACGTTCTGTAAATGGTGAAATGACCCAATTGATTCTAATGGTATCCCTTCAAACCATTTCAAAGCTTCTCCCGCCAAGCTCGCAGCAAAATATTTACACATGACTGCATCATTATTTTCCCATTGCAATAGAGATCGAGTGTAGGCTTTCACATGTTGTATTGCACAAGCACTTCCATCAAATATACTAGTAAACACTGGTAAGCTGCACTTAGATGGTATTGCTGCACTTTGGATTTGTCTTTTAAAAGGAGTTTTTTCAGCTTCTTCTACTGCTTCTTCTAATTGTCTCCTTCCACCATTTCTTCGTGTAGTCATCATTTCTCTTAATTCTGTCATTGCTCTCAAAATTTCTTCACTTAAGGTTTGATCTAAATCTTATCGCATTGGTCTTTTTAATCTTACTTGCCTCAGTCTATTCTCATGATTATTCTGACATACTGCCTCTTGTATTTCACATTCTTCAGCTTCTTCTCTTCTTCACCTACGCCTTTCTCTCTCAATGTTCATATCATTATGAACTCTATCATGCCTCTCTTCTTCATCTCTTATTTGTTCTGTATCATCCATGCGATAACGTTCGCGTCGTCTTAATTTATTGTCATGATTGTTTTGACGTAACGCTTCCTACAATTCTCTCTTTTCAATTTCTTCTCTTCTTCTCTATCTATTTCTTTCATCTCTCGCACGTGTAATCTCCTCTTCGCGCTCATACTGATTCCTCACCATTTTTCTTCCATGTAACATCATCTGCTCTTGTCTTGGATCATCTTCCTCTCTTTCAAGATTATGATGTGTGCGACGAAGAAGCTCACATGAATGTTCATATCGTTTAGTTCCTCGATCTTGAATTGTACGTCTTCTCTCATGTTGATCCTGTGAATTGTTATTTTCTTGCGAATTTTCTTCAATAACTTCCATGCGATGTCTTTGCCTATCATTTTCACGGTTAGATTGAATTTGTTTTGATGAACTTCTTCTTGACCTTGATTTTGACCTTATAGCACTTCTTGATCTCTGTTCATGTAACCTAAGATTACAATACGTCATCAAAACCTTTCTGACTCGGCCTGGCTTCAGGTGCCTGCCATAGTTAACAAGGTTGAAACTTACAGGAAAAAACTTCGAATTGGGAGGGAGATCTTCCTGTTTTCTTCTCTCAGATCATTATTTTGACGAATCAAATGGCACGCTCTTCGTCATCTCTTCTCCGTTCTGCAATCAATCTTTGTCTAAGTTCTGCAATTGTCATTATCTTCTTCATTTCCATCAATCCTTCCTGGTATTCCAGTCCTTTGTGTTTCTTCTCTAGTAGAACTTGTTTGTGAAGTATGAACACTCACTCTATCATAATTAATATCATTGTTCCACTCTTGTTCGGGCTGAGGTTCATGTTGGAGTTCATTTTCTTGAGTTTCTTCTATTCTTTCCACTTGGTGATCAAGATTTTTAATTCTTCTTCTTTCTGCAATTCTATTGCTCCTTCTAGCCGTTGTTCCTTGCTCAACAGTAGATCCGATTCTCACCATCTTTAATTTCAAAGAATTAAAAGTTTTCTCCACAATTTTCAGATCTTACTTTTTCCAAGATTCAATGGATTTACTAACAGGATTTATCACAGGTTCAATCCCTGTTTCTAGCGCCAAAAAGGTAGTTGCAAGTTTCCTCACAGCCACATTCTACTATAACTATAATCAATATTAGGTAATCATCATTAAACTCTTCATTGATTATCCAGACTTAAGTCGGCTTACAAGATGGATACAAGTATTACAACAATCTTACTTGCTCCTAGATTTACTTTCTTTCTCCTAATTTCTTGTCTAACACTCACTAACTAGCTCTCTCCCACAAGTAATAACCTCTCCTCTTTATATAAGATCTTACATAGTGGATGACAGCTAAGAGATCCTTTATTTTCGGAATCTCTATGTGATACGCTCGCTCATGTACAATCACTCGTTCTCGCACAGACTACACTTCGCACAGATCTTCATACTTTACTCATGAATTTGCTGACATCATCCGGTGCGTCATCTCAACTTTGCTGTGTGCGATCTCCCTCGTTTAAGTTATATAGTCTTCACTTCATATACTTACTGACATGTGGGATATTTCACTCCTACATGGGGTTTTGTGTTAAGTGTCTTAATTCATTGCACTAAGAAACAGAGAATAAGCCATTGCTGTATTATGTTAGATTTTTTCCAATACGAGTCTGCCACTGCCAAGGATTTTTGAGAACTGTCGGTTTCCTGGAACCAACAGTTTATGCTAGTTTCTGGCACAAAACAAAAAGCTTTGAGATTTATTAATCTGGCTTAATTAAGAAGATTTGGTGCTCTTTGACCGCGGTTAATGGTTTTAGTTGTTACTATGAATAGCTACTTTGAGAAGGGATTTAATGATTGTATGAGACACTGAGACCTGTGTCATTTGGAATAAGGTTTTTGTGCCCAATACTACCCGTAAAAATTATTTCTTACTCCTTAACTTAGGAGCTTTGCATACTATGGATGATTACTGGGTTTGGGAGCGCTTGAATCTAAAGATTCGTACTTACTGGTATGTCTCGCCAAACTAGAAGTTATTTAGTTTTCTCTCTACTTTCTGCATTTTATATCTTCATAAAGTTTGACCACAAAATGGTAAGCCCAGAGTACTACTAGTAGTAGTGTAATAGTGTCTAGTAACAGCCTTGCAGGTAGTAGTAATTAATCATTGGGTTGAAGAGACCATCATGTTACCAAAATTTGATTCCATACAATACATTCCAGGGACTTAGTTGTTTCTCATAAGATCCATGGATCATGGTTTCTCATTCTATCATTACAATTAGAGGAACCAGGGTTATAGCATTATCAAGATTGAGATTTCTACAACACTAATAGATAAATATGGCCAACTTCATGTGTCGGGTTCGATATCTTTAGTCCGAATCTTTTACCTGTAAATTAAGTGATAGTAGCAAGCAAATCTTTGTTAGTTTGTTGGTATACTTCGTTCGAGTAAAGATCGGAAGATTTTAACCTCACTATCATCTAACTTATAATATGATATTTCGTTTTTATAAGATTCTTTGTTTATTGTTTTGTCGCTGTAGGTACACATTTCATCTTCCGCCACGTGTCCACAAAGACACACGTGGAGGACATGCGGCTGAGAACATCAAGATATGATATCACACGTGGACAGCCAAGAGATGCGCCTTATCAAGATAGCGTCGCCACCCACCAGATCCAACGGTAGAGGATCGAGGAAGACGGAAGCACTAGAACACTGCGAAGCACTGAAGGATAACCCAAGATTCACTTTATCCTATCCCCAGAAAGATCTAATATCTACGGCTGAGGATAGTCAGACTGACGCAGACAAGACGGGCAGAGGACAACTATCTACCGCGGACAGACATCTCAACTACCCGCATTAAATACCCTCAAACATCATACGTGTCAGTCATCCTGTGGAGGAAGCGCAGATAGCACTGAATATTCAAACGGAACACGCAGAGAAGACCAAGAACACGAAGACCTCTGCGTAAGCGGCACAAGACACAAGGGGATAAGGTTATAACGGGCCTCAGAAGTGGACCCCATGTAACCACCCTATATATACCCCTCTCTCCCAGTGAAGGAAAGGAAAAAGAGACATTGAGAAGAGAATAGGAGAGAAACAGAGAAATAGAGAAAGTGTAAGTGAGGTTCCTCCTGCTACGCAGGCTTATATTGGTCTCAAAGTCATTCGACTATTTCTGTAACCCTCACACATACAATGAAAAACCCAATCCCGGAGACAGAGATCTGAGTGAGAATCATATAAGTTAATCGTTTCGTCTATGTTCATGCATCTATACTTTATATATTCAATTTGTTACTTGTGGCATATCATGTTCGTACATTTTATACTTCGTCCACTATTTATCCTTATTTTATGAGCCAAGGACAATGATTGTAGTTGATGAGACGAGGAAGAGTATTAGAACTCTGAGTCAAGGATTCGACATAACCAATCCATTCCCTTTAGGCGCAGCCTATTTACTGTATTATCATGAGTCTGCGCGCATTGTTTGTGAATACTCAGATGACATTAATCTGCGTGTTCATAATCTGGCGCTAGAAACAGGGACATTCATCCCGGTAAAAGATTTATCTTCTCCTGTGACTTGTTTCAGGCTTCGTTTTCTGAAAATAACGATGTATGGAACACTACGGTTTTTTCCGTTCATGATTTCAAAAACCAAAATTATGAACAGATCCGCGTTTATCTAAGTGGATCTGATTTTTCATGCATTTTATAAGTTTCCACACCTTTGAAAACTAAAATTATGAACAAAACCGCGTTTATCTAAGTGGATCTGATTTTTCATGCATTTTCTAAGTTTTCACACCTTTGAAAACTAAAATTATGAACAGATCCGCGTTTATCTAAGTGGATTTGATTTTTCATGCATTTTCTAAGTTTTCACACCTTTGAAAACTAAAATTATGAACAGATCCGCGTTTATCTAAGTAGATCTGATTTTTCAAGCATTTTCTAAGTTTTCACGTCCTTGAAAATCAAAACTTCGAACAGATCTGCGGTCATCTACATAGATGGGTGCCTTTCGTATCTTCAAGATTTTACACCTTTGAGAACTCAAAACGCTAATAGACATCACGTGGGACCCATTGTCTTCGTGATTTTTTTTCTCTTTTTCAGGGAAATATTAAAAGATGGAGAAAAGCAAAGATATCGGGAAGGCAAAAGCTTCGTCAAAAGAGATGCCAAGGACAACCCCAGTGATAACTAGGAGTAAGCAGAGAGGTGAAAAGCTGAAGGCAGTGGATAGGGCGCATGATAATGCGGAAAGCACGGCCCCCATCAATGCCAACATCATTGCAGCAAACGCAGTAAATGCCGCGGCAGCCAAAGCAGGAGCTTCAAGAGTTGGCGGATCCAAGGTTGGAGCTCCCAGAAAAACCAATGCTCAACTACAGGAACATTAGGAAGTCGTAGCAGAGTCAGGAATACAACAACCCCTCTATGGGATGCCCTTAACTAACGAACAGAACATACCTTTCCCGACCAAGCAACCGCTTCTAATAGCAGGTCAACCCTCACAACAATCGTCGGGGTCCCAGGGTGCACGGTTAGATCCACCAGAGCCAGTAATACAGATCGTGGATGAGGAATAGACCATAGCCTCCGATGAGCGATTACGGGTAGGAACACCAAATCAAGGGTCAAATCATTCCGCTCAGATGATGGCCGAGCTGGCAGAATTAAGGAAGAACCAGAAGGCATACGCAGATGCTGTGGCGATATTAGCACAAGAGAACCAAACACTCAAGGAAAGAATCATTCATAGCGCATAGGTATAAAACCAACGCGACAAAGCTAACTCCAAGGCTGTAGCACCTAATCAAGATAGAAGAATGGTGATAGCAAACAACCCGATTCCATTGAACCGAAGAGGAGCAAGGAGCAGCCAATGATCAGACCCTGAGTACAATCCTGAGAACTCGGACTACTACGACGGTACCACCCTCCTAAGAGAAAAATCTACCATTCGTGAAGAGCACCAGATCGCAATGGAAAATCTGCGTGTTGAGATGCTGGCAGAGATCAAGGAGCTAAAAACTAGGCAGGGAGGCGGAAGACTAGAGCAAGTGATGAAGGAATCAAACACTACCCCGCTGACGCCACACTTGGCCAGGGCTTCCATACCACAGAAACGTTCGGTTCCTGCTTTCGATTGCTATGACGGGTCAGCTGATCCTGCGGCTCATCTTCGATATTATAATCGAATGATGGCCCGTTGGGATAATGAAGACTCCATACTGTGCAGATACTTCCCATCAAGTCTAAAAGGGTCCGCGTTATCATGGTTCGATAACCTGCCGTCAAACTCCATCGATTCCTACGACCAACTCACAGAAAAATTTCTGGCAACATACATGTACAACAAGGTTGTCAATACCGGCATGGACAAGTTATTCTCGCTGGAGATGAAATACAAAGAGACCATCAGAGAATACAAGGATAGATGGCACAAGATTTTCCAAGCTATTGGCAACGTAGATCCTGTGGTTAGTATCAACTGCTACAGATGGGGGATGGACAGGATGAGTCCTTTGTTTGTGGAGATCCACGGGACCATCCCTACCACCGAAGGAGACCTTCGGATAATCAAGAAAAGCATGCAAGGTTAGAGGAAATTCAGCGTGAAAATCCCAGAGCTCATACTCAACGTCCCACACGCACAAATTACGTGGATCAAGCCAGCGGGTCCAAAAGAGGAATCACAGAAGAGCATACCAACACAGAAAGGAAAGAACGAAGGGATGATAGACGAAGAGATGATCGAAAATTTAAAGATCAAGTCTATACCAAGCTGAATACCAGTTATTCGCGCATCCTGAGAGAGATCAAAGGGAGGGAGAACTTCGATTGGCCATGGTCCAAGGGAAAGCATCCTCCTAGATCATAAAAATCCAAGGAATACTGTGAATACCACTGTTTCAACGGTCATCAAACAGAAAAGTGCAAAAATCTCAAGATAATGATTCAAAAACTAATCGACGCAGGAGACCTGAAGCAATATATACGGAAGATTGATAACGAAGATAAAACCAAGAGAGGCAAGAAGGTTCAATTACCGGAAGGCAACCACACCCTCAACACGATTTCATGTTCAGAGATTCAAGGACCATCCCTAACCGCCCAGATTGGGAAGAGATTGAGAAAACAATTCGAAGATTATTGTCAGCTTTATAAGATCGATGGTAAAGAGGTAAACGAGCACGAACAATGGATGGAAGCGCCCATGACCTTCGACGCAGACGATATGGAAGAAGACATGAAAGACCATAATGATCATCTAGTCCTCACGCTCCCAATAGCAGGGTGCAATGTCAAGAAAATTCTCATCGATGGAGGAAGCTCAGTCAACGTCATGTTCTATGACACGTTCAAACGTATAGAACTTAACGACGAGCAACTGCTGTCATCTTACTACACCATCTACGGATTCAACGACGCAGCTACAAAGCCCCTAGGGGACATTGTCTTACAAGTAGACGCAGGGCCCATGAAAGTGGACACTCGATTCAGCGTCGTAGATGCACCTTCACCTTACAACGCCATCATCGGAAGAAGATGGGTTCACAAGCTCAAAGGAGTAGCGGCAACTTACCATGAATACCTCAGATTCCCAACACCCCAGGGAGTCATGGAAATTAAAGAAGACCAAGTAACTGCGCGGGAATGTCAGACCTTACAGAATCAGATCAATAACGAGCGGGAAGAAAACCACCAGTCCCCAAGAGCCAAAAATAAGGAAATAACCATAGATACATATCTGGAAGAAATCTCCGGAAAAAGCCTCCTGAACGTGAGCACCACTGGCAGCGCAGAAGCCAGCACCTCCGCGACAAAAGAAGACGGAGAGCACACCAAATAACAATCAAAGAATGTTCCTCTCTTGGGGGAACCAAAACCCACGTTTACGCCTGTCGAAGCAGCTAAAAAATCAACATAGGTACTGAGGGAAATCCGAAGATTATCAGAATAGGCACCTTGATGGATGAAGAAAGAGAAGCCGCGCTAATCAAACTTCTAAAGGAATACGCGGACATCTTTTCTTGGAAATTAGGGGACATGCCGGGAATTGACCCAAAGTTAGTTCATCACGAACTTCGAATAAAACCAGGTACCCCCCCCCCCCTTTTAGGCAGAAGGTGCGCAAAGTAGCTCCAGAATACCATCGAGAAGTTGAAGTAGAACTCCGCAAACTACTGAACGCAGGATTCATCAAAGAAGTTAAGTACCCAACATGGATCTCTAAAATGGTCATCGTACCGAAGAAAAATGGCGGAGTAAGGATATGCATCGACTTCACCAACCTCAATAAGGCTTGCCCTAAAGATAGATATCCACTGCCAAGCATTGACCAACTTGTTGAGGCAGTTGAAGGATACGAAGAAATGTCATTCATGGATGGATACTCTGGATACAATCAATTATTCCTCGCAGAAGAAGATCAACAACATACAACATTCTATACACCACACGGCCTCTATTGCTACGTAAGAATGCATTTTGGATTGCGAAACGCAGGGGAAACCTACCAAAGAATGGTGGATGCAATTTTCAAACCATGGATTGGAAGTACGCTGGAAGTTTATGTGGATGATATGCTCGTTAAAAGCAAGCTGCGCAAAGATCATCACCAAGACCTAAAAGATATTTTCCAAGCAATGACAGTGCACAACATGAAGGTAAACCCAGAGAAGTGCACTTTTGGTGTCACTTCCAGAAAGTTCCTCGGATATTTGGTGACGAAGAGGGGCATTGAAGTCGATCCCGTTAAAATTGAAGCCATCGTAAGAATGCCATCCCCAAAGAGTTTAAAAGAGGTTCAGAAACTCAACTGTTCGCTGGGAGGTTCATATCCAGGTCCTCGGACAGATGTAAGCACTTTTTTAACATTCTCAAAAAAGGAAGCAAATTCGAATGGACGACGGAGTGCGAGGAAGCTTTTCGAAATATCAAAGAATACCTGGCTGAGATCCCTATATTACAAAGACAGACCCTGATGAAGTGTTGGCACTATACATAGCAACAACAGAAGATACAGTCAGCGCAGTATTGGTTGAAACCAACACGAAGATAGAGCAGCCCATTATTACATTAGCAAGACTCTGAACGCATCAGAAAGAAACTACATGAAGATCGAGCAGCTCATCTTGGCGTTAGTATGGGCAACCCTGAAACTCAGACTTACTTTTTGACTCACTACGTCCGCGTCCCATGCAAAGCTCCGCTAGAAGCAGTCCTTAAAAACGCAGGAAAAGTAGGCAGAATTGCAAAATGGAATACTCACCTAGATCAATTCAATATCATCCATGAACTACAGCACTCTCAGAAGTCACAAGTATTAGCAGATTTCCTAGAAGACTTACCATTGGATAACAGCGAAGAAGTCATCATCGAATGACGAAAGGCAGCAGGACTACCAGAAATGGACGAAGGTAAAGACCCTATAGACATCTTGGAACCAAAAAATCCTAGGCAATGGGAAGTCTTCGTAGATGGGTCGAAAAATAAAGAAGGGGCGGGGATAGGAATCGTAATCACCACCCCGACAGGAGACAGGATCATACATGCTTTCAGGTTAGAATTCAAGGGGCATACCAACAACATAGTTGAATATGAAGCAGTGGTGCATGCCCTTCGGTTGATAATAGAAATGGGCATAACTGACGTGCGTCTGACAAGCGATTCACAGCTGGTCATCCGATAAATAGGGTTGCAATATAATGTTTATGACAGAACATTGTCAGCATACATGGAATTGGTGCAAACACTGGCATCACAAATCCCAAACATCAAATTCCGACACCTGGCAAGGAAGGAACTCAGGCACGCGGATGCCCTGGCCTACATATCATCGATGCTCAGAAACGATGACGTCAAAGCAATCAAAGTAACCAGGATTTACGAGCCTTCAATTGATATTCAAGAACTCTGCGCTGCACAACAGAGGAACCACGCAGAAGAAGATATTGCAGATGATGACGTGAGAGAATTCATCGCGGATGATTTCCAAGAAGACGACATCATGGCTAAGGCATTTCATGATTAAGACTTCAACAAAGAAGAATATTGGAGATCTGAGATTCATCTTTTCCTAAAAGAAAGAATTCTACCCTCAGATCTAAAGCAAGCCAGAAAAATACAGTCAAAGGCAGGAAGATATGATCTGAGAAAAAAAATTGTACAAAAAATCTTTTCTCGGACCATTATTACGTTGCCTATCCAGATCCGAAGGACATTTGATTTTGAAAGACATACACCGCGGCGACGCAGGAAATCACAACGGAATGAGATCCCTAGAAGATAAGGCGAAAACTCAAGGATATTACTGGCCAACAATGATACGAGACGCTACAAGAGTGTCACGAAGATGCGAAGAATGCCAGCGTTTTGCCAAAAAAATCCATGCACCAGCAACAATGTTAAATCCAGTAGACAGCCCTTGGCCTTTCTCAAAATGGGGCATAGACATCGTGGGTCCCCTAATCAAATGATCAAGGAAGAGAAGATTCTTGATAGTGGCCACGGACTATTTCAGCAAATGGGTAGAGGCTAAAGCCCTGGCAAGGATTCGAGACGCATATGTCTTCACATTCATTTTTCAAAACATCATTTGCAGGTTTGGCATACCAGCTGAGATTGTATCTGACAATGGCAAGCAATTACGTGGAAAAAACATCGACTTACTCTTCGATACTTTCAAAATTCGAAAGAACAAGTCAACACCAATTTACCCTCAAAGAAATGGTCAGGCAGAAGCCACAAACAAAACCCTCGCACTCATCCTCAAAAAGAAGTTGGACGAATACAAGAAGCGTTGGTGTGAGCAACTACACAACGTTTTGTGGGCTTATAGGACAACTCGAAGATCAGCCACCGGAGAATCCTCATTCTTACTCACCTATGGAGCCGAAGCTATTATCCCAACAGAAATAATCATGCCAACTACGAAGACTGAAGCATGGGAAAAGAACCTCACAGCGGACATGATGTTGGAAAGGTTGGATGATCTAGAAGAGAGGAGGGACGCAGCACTAAAAAAAATGGAAAACTATCAAAGGAAACTAGCAAGGGAGTATAATAAGAGGGTTAAGCTTAGAAATTTCGTAGAAGGGCAGTATGTGCTGAGGACCATTCCCCAATACCAACGAAAAAAGAAGTGGGGAAAATTAGCACCAACATGGGGGGGACCCTTCGTCATACATGATGTTGCAGGAAATGGGTATTATTATATGCGCAACCTAAAAGGGAAGATCCTCAAACACCCATGGAATGCAAAATATCTCAAGCCATACTACCCGTAGAGGGAACGCAGACCTGCATCTACGTGAAGAGCGCCAGAAGAAGAAAACGACGCTTGCGATCGACATGTTTCTATCTCTGAGAGAGGAATAGCAAACCTCAACCTATCAATCAAGAAAACTTTTGGCAAAAAATAGTCAATACATGGAGCAACATAGTAACAAGACGACTGCGTGTAAATATAACACCTCACGAGAACCCTACACCTGTAAATACAGCCTCCGCGTCAATACTTCATCCTCCTGTTTTTTACTATTTGCTACCTCAGAGATTCCATCAATGGAATTCTTTTAAATGTAACTCAACAAACTGAATAGACACTTTAACCCTCTTGCACCCGTGGACGTAGACACTCTGCTGTCGAACCACGTAAACACTGGTGTTAATTGTTCTATTTTACTTGGGGAAAGTAGTCACCTACAATCTCTCGGGACTCCCCTATCAGCGTATATAAGTGTAGGACCATGGGGAAGGCATCCAGCAGAAAGAGATACCCAACCAATCTTATGGCAGCGGGTTGACGGAATGAAAGTACATACCAAACAACTCATATCCTAGAACGCTGCCCCGACCCCCACCATCTGGGAATCCTCTGGCCCAGGATTAGCCAGCGGGGTGACAGGTCTCAAGACGTTCACGAAGATACACATATCTTCGGGTTCGCACTCAAACACTTCACTTACATTTATGCCAGCGGGTCGACGGAATGAACGTACATTCCAAACAACTCATATCCGAGAACGCTGCCCCGACCCCCACCATCTGGGAATCCTCTGCCCAGGATTAGCCAGCGGGGTGACAGGTCTCAAGACGTTCACGAAGATACACATATCTTCGGGTTCGCACCCAAACACTTCACTATCCCTGATTACAGTCAGTTATATTCCAAATTAACCATAACAATTATCAATTCATTAAAAGTTGATTACAGGCTTGGCAATGGTACGCGGAAACAAGAAAATACAAAAGGAATCTCACGAAGCCTCATAATCAACAAAGATCAACTCTCTACAAAAATCTACTTGGATAGTTCAACCCCACCAGCAGGTTTAGCAATCTTCCCCTTCTGCGTTGAAGGTACGCTCCCACCCGAGGAAGGGCCTGAAGAACCAGATGCAGGGGGCAGGGGTTTCTCATGGCGCGGATAGTTCCTGATAAGGCCATGCTCGGTCTTCATATCATACTCAATGCTATCCAGAATTTTGTTGGTCTCTTCCACTAGCTGACACCGAGCCTTGTACACAATAACAGTATTCATCATCTCAGCCTTTGAAAACAACGAGGAAAGGCGACTCACTTCCTTCGAAGCGGCTTGGGAAGCCTCGTCCCTTTCTATAGCTAAACCTTTATGATAATTAATCTGACTTTCCTGATGCACTAATTGAGATTGAGCCTCCACAAGCTCTTCATTTGCAGTACGAAGATGTCCATGGAGCTCTGCAAGAAAAAAAAAAGCGCAGATGGTTAGGTCCAGGAAATTGCAGAATCACACTCGATAATACAAGCATATACCTTCGACTCTCGCCGAAGCTATTTCATATTCGTTAACAGCATCATCACGGGCTTCACCAAGAAAATCATACTCATCTGACAACTTCTTATAATCCGCTTGAAGGGTTGAAAGGGCGTACTGACTCGCATCTAATTCTACCTGTTTCATTGAATCCAAGTGTCGAAGATGATTGACCTCATTGTTTAAACCCTCCAGACCCTTGTTAAGCCGATACATATCTACTTCAAGATTCCTCTCAGCCTCATCTTGGCGTACCACATCAGCCCTAGACGCAGCTAAAGCTTTTCTAAGAGCACCAGCCTCAGCCCTAGCGTCACCTCTCTCCATATCAAGACGCTGAAGGTAATCTTTAACATCATAAGACTGAGAAGAACGAGCTTGACGCAATTCTTCTTCCAAGTGATTGATTTTAGCTTCCAATGATGAGACATGTTCTCTAGATTCACGAAGATTATCACGCGTCCACAACAACGTTTCATCAAACAAACGACGATCATTGTTATATTGGTTCTGCAAATCAATCATTTGGACTCGTCTGACCCGCCACTTCTCTTCCAGAGCATTATGTTCATCGGCACGAGCATTCCACTTATCAGCTTCGCTCTTTATCTTCTCTACCAACTCTGCGATGCGAGATTTCTGACGCTGCCGCTCTTTCCGAAGGCATACTAACTCAGGAACTCCACCCACTAAAGATAGGGTGGGGGAGGGAGACTCAGACACAACACTAATTACGGTAAAGGACAACAGCAAGGAAGAGAACAAATAATCAAACCTGTAACAGCCGAAGAATTCTTCTTGGCCTCCTCCAACTCACTACGAACCATAGCAAGATCATTACGAAGCTTCTCCTCCTCCTTTCCTTGTTGCTCCTTAGCCTTGAGGAGACTCTTCAACTCACATATCTCCCTATCCCTATCAGCGATGACAGTCTCAGCCGTAGTAAGCTCCTCTTCCCGAAGACGAAGCTTAGCCTCCAACTTAAGGGATTTGTCCTTAAAAAACTGGTACAACATGTGATTGCAGTGCTCACTTCTCATCATCTGCGAATCAGAAGATTATAACACCCTGACTCTAAAAATTTCTAAAAATTGATACCAGGCAAAATGATAAGAGAACTCACCTCTAACATCCGCTGTTGGGGAAATCCATACTGATACCCATCAGCCAACGCCATCATATCGGCAACAGTCGAGGGAGCGTCGACTACTAGAGCAGCCTCCGAGGCCCGAAGATCCTTATCCCACGCTACTGCAACCTGGTCCTCGGGAGATAATTGCATCATCTTACGGGTATAGGCGTCAGATTTCTTCTCACCATCCACCACAGGAGCTGGATTGGGTACGAACATCAAGTTCTTCTTATTAATCCAAGCTAAGATGGCATCATCACCCTCCATGATCAGTGACTGAGGAAAATCATCTCCAGAAGACCCAACCGAGGCCTTACCCACGTCCGTGAATTTAGCACCCGAAGAGTTCGAGGCTACTCCTGCGTCCAAATCTGGAAGGTCTCTAGCACCGTTCCCCTATGGAACATCACTAGCATCCACGACTCCCTTACCCTTCCCATCCACCTTGTTAGAATTACCAAGCACATCCCAATCATCATTGGGGGAAAGCAGATTGAACTCAGAAGCCAGGCCCAGGGCAGCGTTTATGTCAAAACCATCCTCCGCAGAATAAATCCGACCAAAGGAAAACTCCAAGGACATAGTAGGAATTTCACCACCAGCACCCTCATCACCAAGGCCAGTGCTATCATCACCAGCATCACTGCAACCCGCAGGATTAGCTTCGGCACCAGCATCATGACACCCTGCGGGATTAATCTCACCACCAATACCGCTGCCACCAGCGATAGTATTCCCTTCAACAAATTCATCATCATCATGACCGGGAGGGGATGTATCAGTACGCTCTTCTATGGTAGACACATCTTCATCCTCGCCAAGATCAGTCACAGGACTGTTAACTTCTTCATAAACCTCCGCCTCCTCGATTGTTGCGGTGGTGGACTGCTTGGGATTTATCCTCCTCTTTTTCGTCGCCTAAAAAGACAAGGCACGAGAATAAAAATCCCTGACTTTGAAAAGAATTAAAACTGCAACTAAAGGACAAGGCATATAGAAATCTTACCTTGACAACCGCAGCATTCTTCGCCTGAAGATCAGCATCGGAACTCTCTTCGTCATCTCCATCAACAACATCGAGGGCATATTGGAAATTCATGCCCTCAAAATTCAAAAGCCGAGGACGAAAATTCCCGTAACGAGCAGGAGGAGCCGTACGTATCTGGCTATCTGCGGTAGGACGCCATCACGGGATCAGGCGCAGAATCCTTCGAAGGGTTTCTATCGGAAGCTTTTCTCTTAGGCTGAACCTTAGATGCATCAGTCTTCGAAATCAATTCTTTCGAAGACCTCCCCTTGGGTTGAGACACTGGAGGGGGAGGTAGAGGATGTTGGTGAGACGCGGAAGGAGGCGCCACTGACCGAAGAGGTAGGACATCCCGCGTTCTCTTAGGATCATCACGCGGATTAGCTGAGGGACGAGAAACAGCATACCGGGAGCCATGAGTCTCTTTTGGCCGGTCCCCCTTTTGCGTATTCCCTCTATGCGACTCACTCCTCTTAGAAGTTAAGCGTCTCTAACCAGAAGAAGACGAAACCCTATGACCGCGGGCATCACCTTGGGAAGATTTAGACGAACCCCCACCAGGCGGAGAAACATCAGGATCCCTACGCGGAGGAGATCTACACGGACTAGGCGGTGGATTTTGATAAGAAACCCGCGGATGATCAGCCATGTCTGCGTAGTACACAAACAAGTTTCAAATTTCCGCGGATACAAAACGAAAATCAAAAAACCAAATTTTATCCAGTTCTTCATAATCATGAACCAGGTGGAAAATAAGAACAAAACCTAAATAAAAAGAGGAAATAACAAATAGGGGCAACCATGCACGAAGGACGATATTATTACTGTTTATAATGACGAACAAGGGCAATCATACACACATCTATATACATGTTCTTCATCACAAACACATATAGCAGCAACAGAAAACGAACATATTTTTCAAAAGATAATCAAACACAGTAGAACCACTTACCTATAAAGGAAAAATCAGGGTCTTAAAGAAATCTTCGAGGAACAACAACAGCAACAACAGAAAAGCTCCGAGGAACGACAACAGCAGCAGCAGCAACAATTAATAACAAGGAAACAAAAGCAGAAAACAAAAGTTCAGAGGAAAGAGAAGGAATGAAATTTATGACTAGAGAATTTCCATATTCCTTCTCATATATATATACAAAGAGAAATAAAACCGCCCCACTACCCAAGAAGAAGTTATTGCAAATAGTGGGGAACGTACCCTGAAATCTAGGAAAATAATAAAGATGAAGAGAGTAACAAAGAGAAGTAAAACTGCCCCACTACCCAAGAAGAAGTTATTGCAAATAGTGGGGAACGTGCCCTAAAATCTAGGAAAATAACAAAGAGAAGATGAAGAGAGTAACACGTTTTTTCTTCCCACTTCGACTAACCGCCCAGTAGGATGAAAAGGGGCAAATTGTAGGTACACATTTCATCTTCCGCCACGTGTCCACAAAGACACACATGGAGGACATGCGGCTGAGAACATCAAGATATGATATCACACGTGGACAGCCAAGAGACGCGCCTTATCAAGATAGTGTCGTCACCCACCAGATCCAAAGGAAGGAAGACGGAAGCACTAGAAAACTGCGACGCACTGAAGGATAACCCAAGATTCACTTTATCATATCCCCAGAAAGATCTAAGATCTACGGCTGAGGATAGTCATACTGACGCAGACAAGACGGGCAGAGGACAGCTATCTACCGCGGACAGACATCTCAACTACCCGCATTAAATACCCTCAAACAGCATACGTGTCAGTCAGCCTGTGGAGGAAGCGCAGGTAGCACTGAATATTCAAACGGAACACGCAAAGAAGACCAAGAAAACGAAGACCTCTGTGTAAGCGGCACAAGACACAAGAGGATAAGGTTATAACGGGCCTCAGAAGTGGACCCCATGTAACCACCCTATATATACCCTCTCTCCCAAGTGAAGGAAAGGAAAAAGAGACATTGAGAAGAGAATAGGAGAGAAACAGAGAAATAAAGAAAGTGTAAGTGAGGCTACTCCTGCTACGCAGGCTTATATTGGTCTCAAAGTCATTCGACTATTTCTGTAACCCTCACACATATAATGAAAAACCCAATCCCGGAGACAGAGATCTGAGTGAGAATCATATAAGTTAATCGTTTCGTCTATGTTCATACATCTATACTTTATATATTCAATTCGTTACTTGTGGCATATCATGTCCGTACATTTTATACTTCGTCCACTATTTATCTTATTGTATGAGCCAAGGACAATGATTGTAGTTGATGAGACGAGGATTAGAACTCTGAGTCAAGGATTCGACATAACCAATCCATTCCCTTCAGGCGCAACCTATTTACTGTATTATCATGAGTCTGCGCGCATTGTTTGTGAATACTCAGATGACATTAATCTGCGTGTTCACAGTCGCCATCTCTATCTTAATGGCAATAACAAGCTAAATTAGCTAGAATACGAGGGTTAGGATGAAAATCATGCAGAGCATTAAGCAAAATTCTTATGAAAACGCAATATCAATCGCCAATCAAACATTAGATGATAGTGAGGCTAAAATCTTTCAATCATCATTAGAACTTGGTACACTAACAAAGATTTGTCTGCTACTATCACTCAATTTACAGGAAAAAGATTTGGTGTAAAAGTATCGAATTCGAAACAGTAGCAAAGTTGGTCATACTTATCTCTCAATGTTGTAGAAATCTCGGTATTAATCTTGCTAATGCAATAACTCTTGTTCTTCTGGTTATAATGATAGAGTGAGAAACCATCAACCATGGATCTTATGATGAACAAGTTCGTCCCCGGAATGTGTAGCATGGAAATCCAGTTCTGCAAGAAGTGGTAACGTGATGGTCTTTTCAACCCAATGATAATTACTACTACTTGCGGCGTTGTTTCTAGACATTACACTATCATTACGACTAGTCATCATGTGTTTCTTGTGGGGGCGGAGCCAAGAAACATGAAAAGGGGTGCAAAAATTTATTTTGGGTGCAACTAAAAATTTTAAGGGTGCAAAAGTGTAAAAATGGACTTGTTTGTTTAAAAAAAATTCTTATAAGGCCTAAGATGGGCTTTGGAGCCAGGTGGGTAGGGGTGCAAGTGCACCCCTTGTAATGGGCTGGCTCTGCCCCTCGTTTCTTGTTTATAGTATTACTATTACCAGTCACCCTGTGTTTCTTGTGTTTCATGCAGGCATGTCTATTGATCTTTATGTATCGTCTTGTCTTTTTTTGTACGCTCAGCATGGATCATGACAAACCTCTTATATATCGAATGTTGAACAATGATGAGGATACATACTGCATACGTTTCTACTAAAGCGATACTCTCACTTTTTCAGTTTGACCTATTTTTAAGTTAAAATGAGAAAAATGATAGCATCTTTTTTCTAGGAATGGAAATAATATATCCTACTGGATGCTGCTTAACGATGAGAGAGCTCTAGCGGTTGTTTTTATTACTTCTTAGGAGAACAAGCTAGCACTATACGACATTGTTGCGTTGTCCTAATCTATGCTGTCACTTTTCATTCTATTATATCTCATGCGCCTTGAATTTTCATGCTTAATGGGTGGACCAGCCAAAATGTCAAAGATTCATATGCCACAGATAATGCATTTAACTTCAAACACGGTACATATTGATTTATCTATTTTATAGATGGTAGTAATGTTATATCACAAAGGCCGCATGTAAAATTTTTCAAGGGTGTTTCTTAAGCTTGTAAACAAAATACCTAGGCTTAGTGCTGTTTTTAAAATGCTTCAAAGACTTCTTTGAGCTGCAATGTGGTATCTTTACAGGTTAAGAATGATAGTATTGTTTATGCTTATCTGGAGCACTAGCCATTCTGTTAACTTGAAATAAGGGAAGCATGGTCATTAATGATAAAGCTAATGAACGTCAAACATTGATGGCTTTGACATAGAAATCTTGTATAGAAGAATGCACTCACATTGATGTCTTGATTTTTGAATTTTCCTTAGTTTCAGCAACTTACTACTATATCATTGAAGTTTCTATTATCAACTACTAACTAGGCCGTAGAGAAACAATAATTCTATGTTTACCGGGTGGAAAATCTCGTGGGATTTCCCGGGTCTCACAGGCGTGGGATCCATAGGCGGGTAAACAACACTCTTACAAAACCTCCAAGGTGGGCCTCCCAGAACTGTGTCCCGGTCAACATAGCATTGTTCATAGAGAAATCCGAAGTTTTCAAGTTGTGAGCTCCATCAGAAAAGAATCTTATTATGCTTCCCGGGTAGGGCTGCACATACCTGACCCAACCCGCCGATCCAACCCGTACCCGACCAAAAATACCCGCACCCGATCCAACCCGTCGAGGCATGGGTCGACTATGGGTGAGGCACGCCAGAACCCACCTATTTTGGGTCGGTTGCGGGTAGAAACTTCCGTCACCCGAACCGACCCACCCACCCGCCCAAAACTAACGTAGGATTCCTGACCCTTAGATCTAACCTAGGATGAATTATCAGAGCCGTTGAATTGATGTATAAAAGTAAAAGACCTAACCTAATCGTATTTTCCTTCTCTTCTCTTCCGCGGCCTCTTCTGAGTCTTCTCTCCTTCTCAGACAGACTCCAATCTCCATCCAAGTCTCCAACTCCATTCTTTTTTCTTCGCTCAGTCTCAGATTCGCTTTGTGGATCATCGGCATCACCAGAAGCAAACCAATAACGGAAGGTAAGATTAGGAACCGTTGTAAACTTGTAATTTTTTGATGATGTGATTTCTTGTAATTTTCAATTTAGGGTTTATCTGTTTAGGGTGTTGTTTTTTAATTTCAGTTTGGAATGAATTGGTATGATGTTACTATGTTAGAACTCAGTAATGAAGAGTTTAATCAGTAGATTCAAAGGATTCTTGAATGTTTATGTGTTTAGGCAGCGCTCAATTTATCTGAATCTAATACCCTTTATTTTATTTTTCCATGTTAGGGTTTGTCAAGATTGAAGAACTGAAGTTCAGTTCATTGGAGCTTGAAGAAGAACTGGTCAGAGTTGGTTTAAGAAGAACTAAGAAGGTATATCCAACTATGAAATTGTTTTGATTATTTAGGTTCCTTTTATATGTCCTTTCCATTTTATGGTTTGTTGTTTATCTGAATCTAATGTTTTTTTTTATTCCATGGTAGGGTTTGTCAAGATTGAAGAACTGAAGTTCAGTTCATTAGAGTTTGAAGAAGAACTAATCAGAGTTGGTTTAGGAAAACTAAGAAGGTATATCCAACTGTTTTGCTTATTTTGGTTCCTTTCTGAACTTAGAGATTTTTATAAGTTTATATGGACTGAACTTAATAATTTTTGTAAGTCTGATATTTGATTTTGCACACCGACATATTTAGCTTGAAATTGTCTAATCTCTTTGTGTTTAACTCTTAATATCAAGATGTGTATATATTTTAATGTGATAAATGATTTCATGAAGATTTGTAAATCTAGGCAGCCAAATAAGTTATTATTACCATCATAAATCAAGCCTTGAATTGATTACCTAGCAAGTTCTAATTGATTTTTTAGAGTAGCCTATAACTGTTTGTGAAAATTACCTAGTCAATTAGAATTTTGAAACTTAAAATACAGTCTATAAATGTCGTGTGGACCTCGTTGATTCATGCATTTTCAATTTAGGGTTTAACTTGTTTGTATATATGATAATATCAGGGAGAAGTCTTACTGTGGAGTGTGGACCTCGTTGTTAATATTTATGTGTTTTTAGAGGTGTTATTCTTCTAAGCTGCAACTGCAACAATGAGTATTTAGAATTACTCATTTATGTTCAGAAGAATCAGAACCAGTAGTTTGATTTTAAATTTTAAATCAATCTCAGTTCTTTAGTACAACCTAGTTAATTTATTTGGTATTTGAACTAAGTCATGAGTATTTTGTTCAATTCAGTATGGTGTTAGTACTTTCAATTGTTGCAAATATTCAATTGAGTATGGTGTTAGTATGGTGTTTGATTGTAATGTGTTTTACCGATGTAACTTGTTTCTTTTGTGCAGGTTACAATGGTTGAAATCTCAGAAGATGATTCTGCTTCTAATCTTCCAATTATACATGGAGTGGCATCACAAATGGGACCTCCCCCTCCACGTCCACCGCGTTCTGGACAAGTGCATGGACCATCAGCAGGGACAGGGAGTACCGCTGGCTCATCTACACCAGCTTCTGAACCTTCACATGCTTGTGCCGCAGGTGAAACATTAGATAATAATCCTAATGCTGGTGTGAAGAGATCAAAGGTATGTGATCACTATGATATTTATGAAAATGGTGAGAGAGCGAAATGTAAATATTGCAAAAAGGCTAATTACAAGATTGGTAAGAAAAATTTGGATGGTAAGAAACATGGGACTTCTAATCTCCAACATCATTTGGATAAGTTTCAGAAGTATAAGAATGAAATGAATGAGTCTAGAGCTGACGGACAACAAACACTTGACTTCCAGCCTTGCAAGCTTGGAGAGGAACCACAGTTGGTTGGGGTGTCTTTTTCTCAAGATGCGTGCAGGAGAGCGCTGATTAGATTTATCTTTACCGATGAAATGGCTTTTAGAATTGTTGAAGGTGAAGGTTTTATAGCTTTTTGTAAGTATCTTGAGCCTCGATTTAAGCTTCCAAGTCGTATGACAATATACCGTGATGTGTGCAAGCTGTTTTTGACATAGAAGGCTAATCTGAAAAGTTATTTCAAAGCAAACAAGATAAGAGTGTGCCTTACTACTGACACTTGGACGTCATCGCAGAATTACAATTATATGGTAGTGACTGCGCATTTCATTGATCATCACTGGAAACTACATAAAAGAATTATCTGTTTTTGCTTGATTGATAGCCATGAAGGTACAAATATTGGAGAGGCTTTGGCGAAATGTTTGCTAGACTGGGGACTTGAAAAGGTTTTCACTGTGACGCTTGATAATGCGTCTGCAAATAAAGTTGTTGTTGACTATTTGAGGAAGAGAGTTCAGATTTGGGGTTCTGCATTACTCGGAGCTAAACATTTACATGTTCGATGTGCGGCTCACGTACTTGCACTTGTTGTGAAGGACGGTATGAAGAAGTATCATACATCACTTCTCAGGATCAGGGCAGTGGTAAAATATGTCACGAAATCTCCCGCAAGATATAAAAGGTTTACGGAGGCTGCTGAGTCGGAAAGAATAGATTGTAAAAAGGGTCTGATATTAGATGTGAGAACGCGGTGGAATTCTACTTACTTAATGCTTGTTGCTGCTGAAAGATATGAAAAGGCATTTGAAATGCTACGTGAGTTGGATAAGGCATTTTGTGAAGAGTTTTGCTTTGATATTCCAGTACCAGATAATATTATGGGTGATGGTGATGACACTGTTGATCTTGATGCTGATTATGATCTGGAATCAGACAATGAAGAAGAACTTGATACTACTGAAGAAGAAGATTTTGCTGCTGTCAGGAAAGCCAAGAAAAAAAAACAGGCCAAAAGTGCATGCTCCTGAACGATACGATTGGTGCAACGCGAGAGTTCTGATTAAGTTTCTACATGTATTTTATGAAGCAACTGTTGCATTTTCAGCTTCTACTTATGTTACTTCTCATTCTTTCTTATTGGAACTTGGCACTGTTCGTCAAGAATTAGAAGAATGGAAAAATACACATGAGGACCCTTTCTTAAGCCACATGGGTGTTGTAATGTTGCTCAAGTACAACAAATATTGGGGAACATACCGAAAGATGAATTCGTTGATGTTTATGGCTGTACTTCTTGATCCACGAGAGAAAGCATGGATTATTTGTGACTGTTGAAGATTTAATTGTGCATTATGACCCAGCAATGAAGAAAAAACTTGTAGAAAAATGGGTTGAAGAAGTTCTAAAAAAATTTGTGGAGCTGTTTGCAGCTTATAAAGCAGAAAATGTTAGATGTGCAGTATCTTCATCAGAATCTGTGGGCGAGACTAATTGTACTTCTACTCAAAGTTCTTCGAGTTTTGGAAGTACTATTTCTAGCAAGGCCAAGTATATGGCGGGAAGGAATAAACGAAAGCATCAATTGAGTAATGTGGAGGACAATGGGAGATCTGAGGTAGAAAGGTACTTGGCTGAACCGATCTACACACCCACAAATGAAAATGCTACTTTTGATATATTACAATGGTGGAAGGTAAATGCTGCGAGGTTTGACATTTTGCCACTTATGGCTAAAGATATATTTGCTATTCCCGTTTCTTCCGTTGCTTCAGAATCAACATTTAGTACCAGAAAAAGAATTTTGGATCCTTTTCGAAGCTCCTTAAAGCCCAAGACACTTGAGGCCTTAATTTTGTTACAAAATTGGTTACGAACACCAATAGACATGGATTCATCTACCCTTGGAGTCGAGGAGGAGGAGATTGATATTGCTGAGTCTGGTGTGTCTAAGTTTTCCTTGGCTCTATTGTTGTTCATGACACTGTGAGTTTTACTGCAACATGTTTATTACATGAAAGTACATGGTTTACTAAACATAATGCATGCTATGTGAATAGATTAACTGCCCTGTTATGTTAACTGCCCTGTTATGTTAGTAATCTATAACAAAAATCTTTTGAAATCCGAAGATCACTCATAGTTATCTCTATATCAACATGTCAGAGGCATTGTCACAATGTCGTGTACCTCATATCAATTGGATTTCTTAAATTCAGTTATTTTGTTCTTGTTTCTTAGATGATTTTTACTTTTATTTTTACATAATAGGATTTCTCTTTAGATGCTAACTGTTAAATAAATTTATATCTGTTTGATGTTTGTTATACTGTTTTCTATGGTTTGAGAATCTTGAAATTTGGCTTTTCAAATTTTGCTTTGATCTGTGTATTGTCTGTTATCTTGATGTTCTTAGTATTAGGATATTTTATATGTTCTTATAGTTGAATTTGGATGTTGAGATTATGATGAAGCTGAGTTTTTTTGCATAGGTCAGGGCAATCATTTATTGCATCTGAGTTTTTCAAGTTAACGACCTAAAAATAGGGTTGTGAAGCTTTATGTTTGGACATTATGTTATTGAGGTCTTTTGGTTATTGGGGTCCTTTGGTAGTGAAGCTTTATGTCATGTCTGTCTAAACTTTGTGTTCTATATTGAGGTCGTTAATGTTCAATTTATGGTATTGTGTGTGTATTAGTATCTAGAAGGATAATGCTTAGATTAGGTGGTGTACTGATTAGAGAATTTTTGGGGTTTTTCACTTCAAGACTTCGAATAGCAGGCAGGACATCTAGCTATCCTATATTTAGAACGTTGCTGTAAGAGAAGTACAATAAAACTGTAAAGCACGCGTAGCTACCGTGTACTATTTCATCTAATTACAGTGATTGTCCGGTGTACTGATGGGCAGTTTGTGTTGGTACTTGCTGTTGTTGTGGATGGATAAACTAAAATGTTCATTTCGCTTGCAGAGCTATTTTACTTGTTTCAAGAAATTCATCTACCCTTTCATTCATTCTAATTGTTCATTTCGCTTGCAGAGCTATTCAGTTTCAGTGACCTTGCTGCTTCTTCTATCGTCATAGACTCATAGATGATTGATTCCTATTGGCTTAGACAAGGTAATGACGCCAAGGGTCATTGTCAGTAGATTGATCTTTCTGAGTTCATCTTTGTTACTGTAACTAATTTACAGACTTCGTTTTATTTCAGGCTTTCAGCCATTCGGAGGTAAAACATCCACAAACTTGCAGGCTTGCAGCGACTCGCTGTTGGTCGCTTTATATGATATTAGGCTTTAGTATAGTAGGAAATACTCAATAGTAATGCACTCTTTTATCTTTTGAGCTTTGAACAATTGAACTCTGTTCCTTTTTATTGTTAGCTTTATCAACTTTGTTATACACTTATATTGTTATACAGTTATACTCAATAACTCTGTTCCTTGTTAATGTAATGTTATTTTATTTTATGGTGGGTAACCCACCACCCACCCGACCAAACCCGCCGTCACAATGGGTCGGGTGAAAACCGACCCATTGTGTTGTTGGGTCGGTTACGGGTGACAACTTCTGTTACCCGTCATCAGTGGGTCGGGTGGTGGGTGAGGCCAAAACCGACCCAAACCGACCCATGTGCAGCCCTATTCCCGGGTACTATGAGCGCATTGTCATGACGACTTTGACCTTCACTTGCCAGATTTAACTGTATCCTTCCCTTTTATTCAGGTGCTGTCTGGCTTGAACTGTAGGGCATAAGCTGACATCGGGTAGACGAGGCAAAATTTTCGTCGATAAGGAAACTCAAATCAACGTCGAGTGCCAGGTTATTTCATCATCATCTTGAGGTTTTAAAATTATATTTTCCATCAATATATTTTTTTGGTCAACTGAAATACGAGAACAATAAGTCAAATCAAGACTGAAGTTTTTCTTACTAGATGCTTAACTGTTTTACATTTCTAAATTGGTTGCGTTTTCTCTGTCATAGATTCATCAGCTGTCTTTTAGTCCTCATAAAGATGCAAAAAGAATCATGGATCTTGTCAAATTCCTGTCTCCGAAACACGTGATACTCGTCTATGGTGAGAAACTAAAGAGATTGCAATACTGAAAGGAAGAGTAGAATATATTTGAATTGCGTATTCCATGTAATTATCCTACCAATAATGTATCTGTTCACATCGCTTCAGCTGAGTACGTGAAAACAGATGCATTGAAAACACAAGTAAAGTGCACGTGCGTTGCACGTACGCGAATGATAAATTTTAAATACTTATTTCCATGTTGGCAAAACTATGTCACTGGCAGAAACATTGTTTCCCTTGCATAAAAATGCACGTTTGTGATGTTACATAAAAATTAGAAGCGAAATTAAATTGAAGAAGACAATTAGGACTGCTCAGCAAGTCGTCATGAAAAGAGTAAAAGACAATTGTGAGCATTGTATAATGAGGTAGACACTTTCAGTTGATGCCTTGATGGAGGTTTAGTTAGCTAGTCGATGATATCATTGCAGACATTTGACATTTTTAACTGTGAGCATTGAACAATCAAAAACATTAGTTCTACATACGAGATCAAAAGAGAAATTTGGATAAGCTTAAAGAGTTTTTTCTACCAAAAAGTATGTAAACTTTGGAGATCAGGCTTACCCTTTATTGAGATACCAGAATCAAGATGTGAAAATAATGTGGAACAAGGTAAAAGAAAGCAAAACTAGATTGCTATAAGCAAGAAGAGAAGAGAATTCAAGCAAAAAGAGAAAGATAAGTTTTGTATTTAATAATTTGATTGAGTAATAGATAGCTCTTACAAGACTTAATCTAGCCTTTATATAGGTTTGAAGAATAACTAAACTAGGAAACATAAAACTAAAAGGAAATCTAAAAAAATCCTAAAAATGAGAAAGACTGAAACTAGGAAATCATGGAAGCCAAACCTCTAAGCGGAATCTTCTGGAATTGTAGTATGCCCTGCATCAGTCCCCCCTTCTAGAGTAAAGCACATCCTCGAGTTGTCCAAACAAACCAGAAGTTCATTGTCACCATGAAACGTAAAAATCTCTTGAACATTAAATATGTTGGAGATATTCCAATCATTTGGTAGATCAATAACATAAGCATTATCATTGATCTTCTTTAAAACCTTGAAAGGACCATATTTCTTCATCTTGGTTTTGTTATAAGTACCCACTGGAAATCTCTTTTTTCTTAGATGTATCATCACGAGCTCCCCTTCCTTGAAGGTTTTAAACCTCTTGTGTTTATCAGCATCTTCTTTATATTTAGAATTGGACTTCTCCAGTTTAGATTTTACTTCATTATGTAATTCGGTTGCTTTGTCTACAAAAGAGTCAGCTGCAGTGTTTGTACTCTGTGTGGTGGGTAAGGCTACCAAATCAAGAGTATGATTAGGTCCTTTAGAGTACACAATCTCAAATGGAGTTTTCCCAGTAGAACGATTCACAGAAGTGTTGAAAGAGAATTCCATATGTGGCAATAACACATCCCACTGCTTACTATTATCCAGGCACTTAGCTCTAATCAAATTCCCAAGTGATCTATTAACAACCTCAGTCTGTCCATCAGTTTGCGGATGTGAAGTTGTGCTGAATTGTAAAACTGTGCCTAAGCGCATCCATAAACTTTTCCAGAAATAACTCAAAAATTTTGTATCTCTGTCAGAAGTGATAGACTTTGGAACCCCATGCAATCTGACTACTTCTTTAAAGAACAAAGAAGCAACATTAGAAGCGTCAGTTGATTTCTTACAAGCTACGAAGTGAGCCATTTTAGAGTAACGATCAACTACGACCATAACAGAATCATTACCTCTAGAAGTACGAGGTAAACCAAGTATAAAATCCATACTTGTATCAACCCAAGGTGCATCAGGAACTGGTAAAGGAGTATACAACCCGGTATTTTGAATTGTACCCTTTGCTCTCTGACAGACCATGCATTTTTGTACGAACTTTTGTACATCACGTTTCAAAGATGGCCAGAAATATCTTTCTTCAATCAGGGCAATGGTTTTATCTCTCCCAAAATGACCACCAAGACCACTGCCATGTAATTCTCGCATAAGATGTAAACGTAAAGAACCTTGAGGAATACATAATCGATTCCCTTTAAAAAGAAAACCTTCTTGTATAAGAAAATCATCAACCCCATGAGTTTGAGAACTGCATTGATCCCATAGTTTGCCAAAATCTTCTCTTCTGGATAAATGTCTTTGATATAGTCAAATGCATAACTCTCATTACGAATTGTTTAATAGATGACTTCTTCTACTTAAGGCATCAGCAACTTGATTCAATTTGCCACTTTTATGTCTCACGGAGAAAGTGTATTTGTTGAGTGTGGAAAGCCATCGATCATGCATTCTGTTAACTTTAGCAGAAGTATTCAAAAACTTCAAAGCATGGTTGTCAGTGTTGACAACAAATTCCCTATGTATAAGATAAGTATGCCACTGCTTAAGAGATTGAACAAGAGCCAATAACTCTAATTCATATGTAGACCATTTCTTTTGTGCATCTGAATTCTTCTCACTGTAATATGCAATTGGATGACCCTCCTGTGATAATACTGCACCAATACCAACAACAGATGCATCACAATCTATTTCAAAAGGCTTGTTGAAATTCGGAAGTGCAAGAATTGGTGCGTACAAAGCTTTTCTTTAAGAAGAATAAAGCTTTTATCCATTGCTTCCGTCCACTCAAACTTCTCCTTCTTGAGACAGTCAGTCAAAGGTGCAGAAATAGAGCTAAAGTTCTTCACAAATCTTCGATAGAAAGAAGCCAAACCATGAAAACTACGAACATCACGAATAGAAGTAGGAACTGGCCAATCTTCAATTGCTTGAACTTTAGAAGGATCGACATGAATACCATCAGTAGAAATCACATATCCCAAAAATGTTACTGAAGAAGCCATGAAGGTACACTTCTTCAAATTAACATATAAAGAGTTGTCAGCAAGAACTTGAAACACTTGTGAAAGATGTTGGAGGTGTTCTGGCTCACTGCGACTAAAAATTAGTATGTCATCAAAATAGACAATAACAAATTTACTGAGAAAGGGTTGGAGAACCTGATTCATAAGTCGCATAAAAGTACTAGGTGCATTAGATAACCCAAATGGCATGACCAGCCATTCATATAAACCTTCACGTGTCTTGAATGCTGTTTTCCACTCATCTCCACCTCGAATGCGTATTTGGTGGTAACCACTGCGTAAATCCAACTTAGTAAAAATAATAGAGCCCGACAGTAAATCAATCATATCATCAATACGCGGGATCGGAAATCTATAAGGAATGGTGATGCGATTTAATGCTCTGCAATCGATACACATCCTCCATCCATTGTCTTTTTTACTAACCAAGAAGGCAGGACTGGCACAAGGACTGTTGCTAGGTCGTATCAAACCCTTTGTAAGAAATCATTTACCTGTCCCTGTAATATCTCATGCTCAGCAGGACTCAAGCGATAGTGTGCTTGGTTTGGTAAAGAGGCTCCAGGAATAAAATCGATGCAGTGTTGAATATTCCGTAAAGGAGGTAATGCAGTTGGTAGTTCATCTGGAAATAAAACATTATATTGAAATAATAAGGGCTTCACCTTTGCAGGCAACTCAATCATAGGCTTAGAATCTTCATGGGAATGTAAAGAATGTTGTGGGTGCAAAGAACGAATAACAGTGGCTACGACAGCATCAGTCTGCGCACAAGAGTTTGAAGTGGAATTGGATGGACTAAGAACCTTGGTTTTCCCATTATGAACAAAAGTGTAAGTATTCTCGAATCCATTGTGAACCGCGTGAAGATCGTATTGCCAAGGTCTGCCAAGAAGAATGGGTTGCCGTCATATTAATGACATCACATAGAACTGTGTCTTCATAACCCTCAAAAGAGAATGACACATAACACTGAAGAGTAATCTTCTGTGTGCTAGAGGCATTAACCCATCCTACAGTGTAAGGTTCTGGATGAGAAGTTACTGGTAGTTCAAGCTTCTTAACTACGTGATCAGCAATATAATTATCCACACTGCCACTATCAATTATCATCTTGCAGATTTTACCCCCAATATAACATCTGGATTTAAAGATACTGTGTCTCTGAGACTTGCATTGTTGAGTAAGAAATAATGGACGAATCATCCCAACAAACTCATCGTCATCACCAGGTGAGTCTTCATCTTCGAACTCATTAAGCGCACCAGTGACTTCATTAATGAACTGAGGTTCACCAATCAAAGCATTGAATTTCCGACAATCACTAGACGTGTGCCCCGATTGCTGGCATTTATTGCACTTATCTCCACGAAATTTTGCATAAGTATTATAGTTCTCTGTTGCGGTGGAAATTGTTGTTGCCTGTTATGAAACCGATTCCCTGTAGTAGGAGGAGTTGGTTGCAGAGAGTGAGACTGCTGACCCGGCTGAAGATCAACTGGATTGGCTAAGATAGGTGTAGCCAGAGGTGGAGTATAAGGCACAATATGGCTAGGTTGTCGATGTGAATGGCTAACATCATCATAAGGAGGCCTGGGAATAGTCAAAACAGTATCTGGAGAAAAGTTTTGAGATGAATTGGTACCCCTGGAATTATTTTGATAACGCCCTTGTCTGGATGGATAAGTCCTAGAAGAACGAAGAAGGCGATTTTCTATCTTAATAGCTTGCTGCAGCTTCGACCATAGTAAAAACTGAATGAGTCATACCATTTTGTATTAATCTATTCAGCCCTCAATGAATCTTGCAACTAACTGTTCTTCAGATTCTTTGAGTTGATTTCGTGCCACCAAATTATAAAAATCTGACACATATTCTTCAACAGTGCGTGCCCCCTGCTGAATGTTCTGCAATTTGATGAAAAGTTGCTGCATAAAGTCTCTAGGTAAGAACTTATCCCTGATCAAAGTTTTCATACGTTCCAAGTACGTATTTTCGGTTTGTTAGCGTTTCTACGATCATCACAGATCTTATCCCACCAGGCTGCAGCTCCTCCTTTGAGCTTGTAAGTCACAAGTTTACCTTAGAATCTTCAGGGACTTCCATAATTCAAAAAAGCTTCTACCTCAAAGAACCAATCAGTTAGTTCTTCAATACGAAAATTTCCAGAGAAGTTGGGAATATCAGCTTTTAGCTTATATTCGGGTAAAGAACTGTAAGGGTTGTGACCAGTTTTTAAACGTCGTTCTTCAATCCAATTCTTCTCTAGATCGTTCTCACATTCATCTTCATCATCACTGTCGAGTGTAGGAGAAACTAGCTTCTTCTTTGAATGACCTATGAACCCTTCATATGGTTTCTTAATGTTTAAAGTACGCAATACATCTTTAGGTACTTCATCATTCTATAAAAACTGAAGTGTATCGTTTTTAGTTTTTTTTTCTAAGTCTACAAGCTCAGGCATATCCAAATCTATATTTATGTGTTTTGTAACCTTGAAAAGCTGATTCTGCATTGCGTCAAGCTTGTTATCTCTTAACCCTAATTTTTCCTCCATGGACTTCTCAAGAGTTTCAGTAATGTTTTTTGCCAAAATCTCGGTATGAGAATTGATGAGAGCTTCGATTGCTGCTAGAGTAACTGGATGAGCAGTCATATTTTTTTTTTTTTTTTGTGTACTTAAAAGGAATGAAAAGGTGTTGCGGAAGCGAAGTAAAGGATCAAGTGATAGGATGAAAAACCTAAAACTAAGCGGGTGATACCAACTAATGTGGAACAAGGTAAAAGAAAGCAATACCAGATTGCTATAAGCAAGAAGAGAAGAGAATTCAAGCAAGAAGAGAAAGATAAGTTTTGTGTTTAGTAATTTGATTGAGTAATGGATAGCTCTTACAAGACTTAATCTAGCCTTTATATAGGCTTGAAGAATAACTAAACTAGGAAACAGAAAACTAAAAGGAAATCTAAAAGAATCCTAAAAATAAGAAAGACTGAAACTAGGAAACCATGGAAGCCAAACCTCTAAGCGGAATCTTCTGTAATTGTAGTATGCCCTGCATCAGAAAATTGCATCTTTGGCAAGCAGCACAGAGATCCATTCTCAGTCAACAAAACTAGAAGAACTGATCAACAATTGGAGATTGTTTATAGTGATTTGTGTGGTCCTATTGAAGTAACTTCACATGGAGGTAATAATTATTTTATAACTTTCATTGATGATTTTAGTAGAAAGGCATGGGTTTATTTACTTAAACAAAAGAGTGATGCATTTCAAGCTTTTAGAAGTTTCAAAGCTTATGTTGAGAAACAAATTGGTAAGAGTATCATGATCTTGAGAACTGATAGAGGAAAAGAATATATTGTTGTTGACAAGTTTATGGAAGAACATGGCATTCAACATCCACTAACTGCAAGATATACACCACAACAGAATGGAGTTGCAGAGAGGAAGAATAGAACCATAATGGAGATGGCAAGAACTATAAGAAGAACAAAAGATTTACCAAAAAGTTTTTGGGGTTATGCAGTTGACACAGCTGTGTATTTACTCAACAGATATCCTACAAATAGTTTGAACAACATAACACCAGCAGAAGCTTGGAGAGGTGTAAGACCAAGTGTAGACATCTGAGAGTTTTTGGTGTATTGCACATGCACATGTACCCAAAGAACTAAGAAATAAATTGGATGACAAGAGTGATAAGTGTGTCCTTGTTGGTTATAGTTCACTAACCAAAGGATATAAATTATACAAACCAGAAGCAGGAAAAGTGTTTACAAGTAGAGATGTGATCTTTAATGAAGATTCAAAATGGAACTGGAATAATGGATCAACAATGAATGTTTATCCACATAACACTGGATCAACAATTAATGTTGATTAAAATAATAATGGATCAACAAGGAATGTCGATCCACCTACTGCTGTCAGAACAGTTCTAATTGTAGTTGAAGAAGAAGTACAAGATCAAGACAATGTTGAAGAACAACATGAGGAAGCAATAACTGAAACAATAACACAACAAGAAAATACAAGACCAAGAAGAAATATATCATACCTTCTAGGTTGAATGATTATGTTTTAACAAGAGATGATGAAGATGATGATGATGTAGTGAACTTTGCATTGTTGGAGATTGTAATCCTGTAGCTTATGAAGAAGCTGCTAAAGAACAAGGTTGGATTCAAGCTATGAATGAAGAATTTAAGTCAACTGAGAAGAATAACACTTGGGAACTGACAACACTTCCACCAGGAAAGAAACCTATTTGTGTCAAGTGGGTTTACAAAACAAAATATAAGTCAAATGGTGAAAAAGAAAGATTGAAAGAAAGATTAGTTGCTAAGGGGTGTAGACAGAGACAAGGAGTTGATTACTCATAAGTGTTTTCACCAGGTGCAAGACTTGATCAATAAGAATGATTATTGCTTTAGCTGCACAAAAGAATTGGAAGATTTTTCAGATGGATGTGAAGTCAGCATTCTTGAATGGAGTATTGGAAGAAGAAGTTTATGTTGAGCAACCAGCTGGCTACATTATGGAGGGGAAGGAGAATGAAGTATACAAGCTAAACAAAGATTTGTATGGTCTGAAACAAGCACCAAGAGCTTGGTATACAAGAATAGATTCTTATTTTCTCAAGAAAGGTTTTACAAGATGTCCACATGAGCATACTTTATATTTGAAAGATGATGGTCTTGGCAGTCATATTATAGTGTGTTTATATGTGGATGATCTCATATTTACTGGAAATAGTTCAGAGATGATCAAAGAATTCAGGGAGGATATGGTGAAGGAGTTTGACATGACAGATCTTGGTTTGATGTCATATTTTCTTGGTATTGAAGTTCAACAAACTGAAAGAGGAATTTTTATTAATCAACAAAGGTATGCTAAAGGAATTTTGAAGCGTTTCAAGATGGATAATTGTAATCAGATTTTAACACCAGTAGAAGAAATACTGAAGTTGACAAAAGATGGATCAGGAGAGCTTGTGAATTCAACAGATTTTAAAGGTCTTTTTGGATGTTTAAGATATTTGACTGCTACAAGACCTGATATCATGTATGGGGTTGGGTTGGTTAGTAGGTTTATGGAAGCTCCTAGCTGCAAAACGTATTCTGAAGTATGTAAAAGGAACAACAAGCATGGGAATCTTCTATACTGTTTTAGAAGATCCAAAACTGGTTGGTTTTACTGATAGTGATTGGGCTGGAGATACAGAAGGAAGAATAAGTACATCAGGTTATGGATTTCAGTTGGGAACTGGTTTTTTCTCTTGGTCATCTATGAAGCAATAAGTTGTTGCACTATCTACAACAGAAGATGAGTATATAGCTGCTAGCAACTGTGCTACACAGTCTATATGGTTAATAACGATGTTGAAGTCATTTTTTCAAGAACAAACAACACCAACAACAATAGTTTGTGATAATAAGTCGACAATTTCACTAACTAAGAATTCATTACTTCATGGAAGAAGTAAGCATATTGATATCAAATATCATTACATCATAGAACTTGTAAGCAATAAGGAGATAGATGTTGAGTTTGTTGAAAGTGAAGAACAAGTGGATGATAATTTCACCAAGTGTTTGAAGTCTAAAACTTTCATTTACTTACGTGGAAAGCTTGGAATGATTAGAAAAGAGTATCTTGGTTTAAGGGAGGATGTTGAAGAATAAACCAAGATACTATGAAGAAGACAGAAGGGATCAACAAGTGTTGTTGATACAATAGTATGGATAAACTATGAGAGTTGACAGAATGTGGTTAGATCAACTGGTACAGTTGACATGAGGTGAATGGATAAACAAGCGTTGTTGATCCATGATACAGTTTTTTAGAAGTTTACTTGGGTTGCAAGTATTACTGGTTTTAAGAGTTTATTTACGTAAGAATTGTGTAGAAGTTTCTTGTTAGAGTTTGATTTTGTTTAGAAAAGTCTTTTTACTTGAGAGTCAAGTTTTTTAATCATATAAATAGGTTGTTAATCCATGAGTCGAAACACATCAATTAAGAGAAGTTTGTTTGAGTTTAGTTTTGTGTTATTTCATTAAGTCTTTGATATCAGATTTTCTACACATCTACTTGTGTCATGGTTTTGGTTATGATTCATTATCACAAGTATACAAGTCTATCATTGTTTTTTCTTCAAAAGCCAACAACCACCGAGTCATTACATTGGGAACTAGGTCATGGAGAAGGATACCTACTAGTACTTTTGATATGTCACCACCACCGGGTTCTTCTCCCTTTCCTAGTCCAATGGTCATTAGAGTTCCCACAATATTATGTAAACCAGCCACCTTTTGCGAGGGTGATCTTTATTGGAGGACGCAAAATACATTTGGTGATAATAATGATAAGATTAACATGTTGCTCTCGTTCGACCTCCACAACGAGAAGATTCGCTTCATTCGACTCCCGACTGAATGTACTCTGACAACATCGGTACATGAGTGTCAGGATCTTCTGGAGTATAAAGGATACCCTTGCATTGCACGTTCTGGGAGGATAATAAGATCCAACAATATTGATCATTGCGGCCATCGCTGCAATTATCAGACCGGTGTTTGTTGTTGTTGTTACAAGATCCATATGTATATACTGAAGGACAAGGACAATCAAATATGGACCAGGGAGGAGACTTTCTATGTTCATATTAAGGATCAAAAAGGCTTACTTCCAACTCACCTCTGTTCATACTTTGACACTTCTGCTGCCACACCTCCTATACGTATACTAACTTTGTCCGATCAGGTGTTATTAAATTGGTTTAATGGGGAACGTCTTATATTCTACAAGTTGAAAGTGAAACATCTCAAGGTGGTTGAATTCTCCCGCACCTATCCTGGTCTTTTTCAAACTAAGATGAATGAAAACCTAGAGCGTTCTATTAGTGATGATGATAATATTTATTGCCCGTCCATGGATTATCAGCTGCACGCTCAAGTGGAGAACATCGTATCTCTGAAAACCTTCATTCCTAAAGAAGCTGAAACTATTATATTTGACTTTCCTAATGAAATTGATCAAATGTTGCACCTTCTCGATAACAACCTAGCTTTAGGACGACTGGTTGCAGGAAGAAAAACATGCACTTACTATGCTTTTTAGTTTCTTTTTCCCTGTTTCAATTTTTTATTCAGAATTTTTATTTGAGTGTTGTTTATCTTTTAAGATCTATGTTTGAGACTGAATAGACATTACAATTTGTAATATGCTTAAACTGGTTTGTGATCTCTTTGGATGAAAACAATCACAATGTTTTACTTTTTGGGATCTCTTTTTTTTTTAAACAAACATTTCATTTCTTGTACCACCATAATTAATTCAAAGAGTACCTGGACAAAAGGAAATAAAAAGGGGAAATAAAGATGACTTCACCAAAAAAAGATTTTAACAGAAGCTTCAGTTCAATATACGAGTTAAAAAAAACAAAAAACAACAACTGGAGATTCATTTCATGGCTCCTTTCCGGGCTAAGGTGATATTTCAAGTCATTTCAGAAGCCACGAGGCATCTAATGTCATAATTCCAGATACCACATTTAATCATCTATCACGGAATCTACCGGAACAGTAGAGTGTTTCTTACTCTGTATAAGCATACTACCGAGCACACTCGAGGTATGTGATACAACATCGTAGGATGGATGATCTGCAAGATCTATTTCGGAAATAGACACAGTAGAATCATTGATTTCATCAAACCCAGCAGCCTCTATAAGGGTGTTGTTGGCAGATGGCATAGGAGGAGTTCCTTAGATAGATGATCCGGAGGAAATTGCATCCCGCAAAGCTAAAAGGTCAGCAATGGTTCGACCACCAACACCATTGAGTTCCCAAATCGAAGAATGATCAATCCCCACTTGCATTCTTTCAACTCTAAGAAGCATATTTGGTTCTTCATCTAGTTTCCTGCGTTTAGATTCCAAATGTTTCACAATTCCACCAAGTATTTTAAAGCCTTCAGGCACCAGCATTAGAAGCCCATTTAGAAGACTTGCATCACGAATGACAACCTTCGAACCAGCAGGAGGCAAATTTTCAAGAGCTTCGATATGCTTGGTCTCCAAAGCAGGTACAGATTGAACACCATCCGTCATAGAAAACAGAAGACACCGTGGATAACAACATATATCAACAACATCATCAACCTGAAGAATAAATGGATCGGGAAGAACAGCTTGATTCAAAGTATCAGGAAACACACCGGCATGAAAAGACAATCTCATATCAGAATCTAAAAAACGCTGGTAGAGTAAGTCAGTTTATCAGTATCAGTGAGTTTATTTGAGTTTTTCAACTCAAAAACACACCATTCTGGTTTCAATTTCGTAAATAAATCTTGTATATAATCAAAACTATCACTATTTTGCGTAGAGGAGGAAAGAGAGGGAATCGTCTCTGCAACTGAATCTTGAAAAGATGCGAATCAATCATTGAAAGTCTCTCATGAGATCAAGTTACTGAACAATATAACTATCTCATGGTTATAATACACAATATGCAACCATGAAGATCAAATATTGTGATCATCTTTTCTAAGATACAAACTTGTATGAACAAGAATTGATATGCTTAGAAGGAAGAACAATCTTTTCATAAGGATTTACACCAAGAATGGTTACCAAAAGAGTATGAAAAAAGATTCTTTGACAATAAAAACCAACATCCATGGCTTTGATAATTGCTTCTAATCTGTTATATTTAAGAATTCCAATCACAAATCAAGTTAGGTAATTAAGACTCATACATGTGGTATCTAACCATATTCATCTTAACCATAACTAGTTCAAATGACTTCACATGAACTAGTTAGAGAGTTGTTCAATTGCAAGGAAATCTTATGTAACTACACAAGACACAATTGAAGCAAAGATGATTTGATTCACTTGAATCGGTTCATGAAATTTATAGCCACGGTTTGCAAACTGCATTCCTTAGTATTTATAAATAAGTTCAAAACAATCATCTTTAGATATAACCTCACTCAAGTTCGCAGGCTAGGTTCGCGTGCTTAAGTTACCAGGCAGATTTTACAAACTCCAGCATAAATTCTCGGGTATGAGAACTTCGCCGGTTCGCGGACTTAGTTTCACGCAAGTAGTTTGTCAACTTCAGCAGAAATTCTCGGTTTTGAGAACTTCGGCAGTTCGCGGACTTGGCTCATTCCATGCTTCCGGTTCTCTTGATCAACAAAGTTCGCAAACTTTGTTTCAAGGAATAAGACTTATACATAAATGTGTTTCCATAACAATGCTTAAGAGATTGAACAAGAGCCAATAACTCTAATTCATATGTATACCATTTGTTTTGTGCATCTGAATTCTTCTCACTGTAATATGCAATTGGATGACCCTCCTGTGATAATACTGCACCAATACCAACAACAGATGCATCACAATCTATTTCAAAAGGCTTGTTAAAATTCGGAAGTGCAAGAATTGGTGTCGTACAAAGCTTTTCTTTAAGAAGAATAAAGCTTTTATCCATTGCTTCCGTCCACTCAAACTTCTCCTTCTTGAGACAGTCAGTCAAAGGTGCAGAAATAGAGCTAAAGTTCTTCACAAATCTTCGATAGGAAGAAGCCAAACCATGAAAACTATGAACATCACGAATAGAAGTAGGAACTGGCCAATCTTCAATTGCTTGAACTTTAGAAGGATCGACATGAATACCATCAGTAGAAATCACATATCCAAAAAATGTTACTGAAGAAGCCATGAAGGTACACTTCTTCAAATTAACATATAAAGAGTTGTCAGCAAGAACTTGAAACACTTGTGAAAGATGTTGGAGGTGTTCTGGCTCACTGCGACTAAAAATTAGTATGTCATAAAAATAGACAATAACAAATTTACTGAGAAAGGGTTGGAGAACCTGATTCATAAGTCGCATAAAAGTACTAGGTGCATTAGATAACCCAAATGGCATGACCATCCATTCATATAAACCTTCACGTGTCTTGAATGTTGTTTTCCACTCATCTCCACCTCGAATGCGTATTTGGTGGTAACCACTGCGTAAATCCAACTTAGTAAAAATAATAGAGCCCGACAGTAAATAAATCATATCATCAATACGCGGGATCGGAAATCTATAAGGAATGGTGATGCGATTTAATGCTCTGCAATTGATACACATCCTCCATCCATTGTCTTTTTTACTAACCAAGAAGGCAGGACTGGCACAAGGACTGTTGCTAGGTCGTATCAAACCCTTTGTAAGCAAATCATTTACCTGTCCCTGTAATATCTCATGCTCAGCAGGACTCAAGCGATAGTGTGCTTGGTTTGGTAAAGAGTCTCCAGGAATAAAATCGATGCAGTGTTGAATATTCCGTAAAGGAGGTAATGCAGTTGGTAGTTCATCTGGAAATAAAACATTATATTGAAATAATAAGGGCTTCACCTTTGCAGGCAACTCAATCATAGGCTTAGAATCTTCATGGGAATGTAAAAAATGTTGTGGGTGCAAAGAACGAATAACAGTGGCTACGACAGCATCAGTCTGCGCACAAGAGTTTGAAGTGGAATTGGATGGACTAAGAACCTTGGTTTTCCCATTATGAACAAAAGTGTAAGTATTCTTGAATCCATTGTGAACCGCGTGAAGATCGTATTGCCAAGGTCTGCCAAGAAGAAGATGGGTTTCCGTCATATTAATGACATCACATAGAACTGTGTCTTCATAACCCTCAAAAGAGAATGACACATAACACTGAAGAGTAATCTTCTGTGTGCTAGAGGCATTAACCCATCCTACAGTGTAAGGTTCTGGATGAGAAGTTACTGGTAGTTCAAGCTTCTTAACTACTTGATCAGCAATATAATTATCCACACTGCCACTATCAATTATCATCTTGCAGATTTTACCCCCAATATAACATCTGGATTTAAAGATACTGTGTCTCTGAGACTTGCATTGTTGGGTAAGAAATAATGGACGAATCATCCCAACAAACTCATCGTCATCACCAGGTGAGTCTTCATCTTCGAACTCATTAAGCGCACCAGTGACTTCATTAATGAACTGAGGTTCACCAATCAAAGCATTGAATTTCCGACAATCACTAGACGTGTGCCCCGATTGCTGGCATTTATTGCACTTATCTCCACGAAATTTTGCATAAGTATTAGTAGTTCTCTGTTGCGGTGGAAATTGTTGTTGCCTGTTATGAAACCGATTCCCTGTAGTAGGAGGAGTTGGTTGCAGAGAGTGAGACTGCTGACCCGGCTGAAGATCAACTGGATTGGCTAAGATAGGTGTAGCCAGAGGTGGAGTATAAGGCACAATATGGCTAGGTTGTCGATGTGAATGGCTAACATCATCATAAGGAGGCCTGGGAATAGTCAAAACAGTATCTGGAGAAAAGTTTTGAGATGAATTGGTACCCCTGGAATTATTTTGATAACGCCCTTGTCTGGATGGATAAGTCCTAAAAGAACGAAGAAGGCGATTTTTATCTTAATAGCTTGCTGCACCGCTTCGACCATAGTAAAAACTGAATGAGTCATACCATTTTGTACTAATCTATTCAGCCCCTCAATGAATCTTGCAACTAACTGTTCTTCAGATTCTTTGAGTTGATTTCGTGCCACCAAATTATAAAAATCTGACACATATTCTTCAACAGTGCGTGCCCCCTGCTGAATGTTCTGCAATTTGATGAAAAGTTGCTGCATAAAGTCTCTAGGTAAGAACTTATCCTGATCAAAGTTTCATACGTGTCCAAGTACGTATTTTCGGTTTGTTAGCGTTTCTACGATCATCACAGAATCTTATCCCACCAGGCTGCAGCTCCTCCTTGAGCTTGTAAGTCCAAGTTTGACCTTAAATCTTCAGGGATTCCTAAATTCAAAAAAAACTTCTACCTCAAAGAACCAATCAGTAGTTCTTCAATACGAAAATTTCCAGAGAAGTTGGGAATATCAGCCCCTAGCTTTTTTTTTTTAGCTTTTATATTCGGTGTAAAGAACGTAAGGGTTGTGACCAGTTTTTAAACGTCGTTCTTCAATCCAATTCTTCTCTAGATCGTTCTCACATTCATCTTCATCATCACTGTCGAGTGTAGGAGAAACTAGCTTCTTCTTTGAATGACCTATGAACCCTTCATATGGTTTCTTAATGTTTAAAGTACGCAATACATCTTTAAGTACTTCATCATTCTGTAAAAACTGAAGTGTATCGTTTTTAGTTTTTTTTCTAAGTCTACAAGCTCAGGCATATCCAAATCTATATTTATGTGTTTTGCAACCTTGAAAAGCTGATTCTGCATTGCGTCAAGCTTGTTATCTCTTAACCTAATTTTTCCTCCATGGACTTCTCAAGAGTTTCAGTAATGTTTTTTTCCAAAATCTCGGTATGAGATTTGATGAGAGCTTCGATTGCTGCTAGAGTAACTGGATGAGCAGTCATTTTTTTTTTTTTTTTTGTGTACTTAAAAGGAATGAAAAGGTGTTGCGGAAGCGAAGTAAAGGATCAAGTGATAGGATGAAAAACCTAAAACTAAGCGGGTGATACCAACTAATGTGGAACAAGGTAAAAGAAAGCAATACTAGATTGCTATAAGCAAGAAGAGAAGAGAATTCAAGCAAGAAGAGAAAGATAAGTTTTGTGTTTATTAATTTGATTGAGTAATAGATAGCTCTTACAAGACTTAATCTAGCCTTTATATAGGTTTGAAGAATAACTAAACTAGGAAACAGAAAACTAAAAGGAAATCTAAAAGAATCCTAAAAATAAGAAAGACTGAAACTAGGAAACCATGGAAGCCAAACCTCTAAGCGGAATCTTCTGTAATTGTAGTATGCCCTGCATCAGAAAATTGCATCTTTGGCAAGCAGCACAGGGATCCATTCTCAGTCAACAAAACTAGAAGAACTGATCAACAATTGGAGATTGTTTATAGTGATTTGTGTGGTCCTATTGAAGTAACTTCACATGGAGGTAATAATTATTTTATAACTTTCATTGATGATTTTAGTAGAAAGGCATGGGTTTATTTACTTAAACAAAAGAGTGATGCATTTCAAGCTTTTAGAAGTTTCAAAGCTTATGCTGAGAAACAAATTGGTAAGAATATCATGATCTTGAGAACTGATAGAGGAAAAGAATATATTGTTGTTGACAAGTTTATGGAAGAACATGGCATTCAACATCCACTAACTGCAAGATATACACCACAACAGAATGGAGTTGCAGAGAGAAAGAATAGAACCATAATGGAGATGGCAAGAACTATAAGAAGAACAAAAGATTTACCAAAATGTTTTTGGGGTTATGCAGTTGACACGGCTGTGTATTTACTCAACAGATATCCTACAAATAGTTTGAACAACATAACACCAGCAGAAGCTTGGAGAGGTGTAAGACTAAGTGTAGACATCTGAGAGTTTTTGGTGTATTGCACATGCACATGTACCCAAAGAACTAAGAAATAAATTGGATGACAAGAGTGATAAGTGTATCCTTGTTGGTTATAGTTCACTAACCAAAGGATATAAATTATACAACCCAGAAGCAGGAAAAGTGTTTACAAGTAGAGATGTGATCTTTAATGAAGATTCAAAATGGAACTGGAATAATGGATCAACAATGAATGTTTATCCACATAACACTGGATCAACAATTAATGTTGATTAAAATAATAATGGATCAACAAGGAATGTCGATCCACCTACTGCTGTCAGAACAGTTCTAATTGTAGTTGAAGAAGAAGTACAAGATCAAGACAATGTTGAAGAACAACATGAGGAAGCAAGAACTGAAACAATAACACAACAAGAAAACACAAGACCAAGAAGAAATATATCATACCTTCTAGGTTGAATGATTATGTTTTAACAAGAGATGATGAAGATGATGATGATGTAGTGAACTTTGCATTGTTGGAGATTGTAATCCTGTAGCTTATGAAGAAGCTGCTAAAGAACAAGGTTGGATTCAAGCTATGAATGAAGAATTTAAGTCAACTGAGAAGAATAACACTTGGGAACTGACAACACTTCCACCAGGAAAGAAACCTATTTGTGTCAAGTGGGTTTACAAAACAAAATATAAGTCAAATGGTGAAAAAGAAAGATTGAAAGAAAGATTAGTTGCTAAGGGGTGTAGACAGAGACAAGGAGTTGATTACTCATAAGTGTTTTCACCAGGTGCAAGACTTGATCAATAAGAATGATTATTGCTTTAGCTGCACAAAAGAATTGGAAGATTTTTCAGATGGATGTGAAGTCAGCATTCTTGAATGGAGTATTGGAAGAAGAAGTTTATGTTGAGCAACCAGCTGGCTACATTATGGAGGGGAAGGAGAATGAAGTATACAAGCTAAACAAAGATTTGTATGGTCTGAAACAAGCACCAAGAGCTTGGTATACAAGAATAGATTCTTATTTTCTCAAGAAAGGTTTTACAAGATGTCCACATGAGCATACTTTATATTTGAAAGATGATGGTCTTGGCAGTCATATTATAGTGTGTTTATATGTGGATGATCTCATATTTACTGGAAATAGTTCAGAGATGATCAAAGAATTCAGGGAGGATATGGTGAAGGAGTTTGACATGACAGATCTTGGTTTGATGTCATATTTTCTTGGTATTGAAGTTCAACAAACTGAAAGAGGAATTTTTATTAATCAACAAAGGTATGCTGAAGGAATTTTGAAGCGTTTCAAGATGGATAATTGTAATCAGATTTTAACACCAGTAGAAGAAATACTGAAGTTGACAAAAGATGGATCAGGAGAGCTTGTGAATTCAACAGATTTTAAAGGTCTTTTTGGATGTTTAAGATATTTGACTGCTACAAGACCTGATATCATGTATGGGGTTGGGTTGGTTAGTAGGTTTATGGAAGCTCCTAGACAATCACATTTACAAGCTGCAAAACGTATTCTGAAGTATGTAAAAGGAACAACAAGCATGGGAATCTTCTATACTGTTTTAGAAGATCCAAAACTGGTTGGTTTTACTGATAGTGATTGGGCTGGAGATACAGAAGGAAGAATAAGTACATCAGGTTATGGATTTCAGTTGGGAACTGGTTTTTTCTCTTGGTCATCTATGAAGCAATAAGTTGTTGCACTATCTACAACAGAAGATGAGTATATAGCTGCTAGCAACTGTGTTACACAGGCAATATGGTTAATAACGATGTTGAAGTCATTTTTTCAAGAACAAACAACACCAACAACAATAGTTTGTGATAATAAGTCGACAATTTCACTAACTAAGAATTCATTACTTCATGGAAGAAGTAAGCATATTGATATCAAATATCATTACATCATAGAACTTGTAAGCAATAAGGAGATAGTTGTTGAGTTTGTTGAAAGTGAAGAACAAGTGGATGATAATTTCACCAAGTGTTTGAAGTCTAACACTTTCATTTACTTACGTGGAAAGCTTGGAATGATTAGCAAAGAGTATCTTGGTTTAAGGGAGGATGTTGAAGAATAAACCAAGATACTATGAAGAAGACAGAAGGGATCAACAAGTGTTGTTGATACAGTAGTATGGATAAACTATGAGAGTTGACAGAATGTGGTTAGATCAACTGGTACAGTTGACATGAAGTGAATGGATAAACAAGCGTTGTTGATCCATGATACAGTTTTTTAGAAGTTTACTTGGGTTGCAAGTATTACTGGTTTTAAGAGTTTATTTACGTAAGAATTGTGTAGAAGTTTCTTGTTAGAGTTTGATTTTGTTTAGAAAAGTCTTTTTACTTGAGAGTCAAGTTTTTTAAACATATAAATAGGTTTTTAAGCCATGAGTCGAAACACATCAATTAATAGAAGTTTGTTTGAGTTTAATTTTGTGTTATTTCATTAAGTCTTTCATATCAGATTTTCTACACATCTACTTGTGTCATGGTTTTGGTTATGATTCATTATCACAAGTATACAAGTCTATCATTGTTTTTCTTCAAAGGCCAACAACCACCGAGTCATTACATTGGGAACTAGGTCATGGAGAAGGATACCTACTAGTACTTTTGATATGTCACCACCACCGGGTTCATCTCCCTTTCCTAGTCCAATGGTCATTAGAGTTCCCACAATATTATGTAAACCAGCCACCTTTTGCGAGGGTGATCTTTATTGGAGGACGCAAAATACATTTGGTGATAATAATGATAAGATTAACATGTTGCTCTCGTTCGACCTCCACAACGAGAAGATTCGCTTCATTCGACTCCCGACTGAATGTACTCTGACAACAGCGGTACATGAGTGTCAGGATCTTCTGGAGTATAAAGGATACCCTTGCATTGCACGTTCTGGGAGGATAATAAGATCCAACAATATTGATCATTGCGGCCATCGCTGCAATTATCAGACCGGTGTTTGTTGTTGTTGTTACAAGATCCATATGTATATACTGAAGGACAAGGACAATCAAATATGGACCAGGGAGGAGACTTTCGATGTTCATATTAAGGATCAAAAAGGCTTACTGCCAACTCACCTCTGTTCATACTTTGACACTTATGCTGCCACACCTCCTATACGTATACTAACTTTGTCCGATCAGGTGTTATTATATTGGTTTAATGGGGAACGTCTTATATTCTACAAGTTGAAAGTGAAACATCTCAAGGTGGTTGAATTCTCCCGCACCTATCCTGGTCTTTTTCAAACTAAGATGAATGAAAACCTAGAGCGTTTTATTAGTGATGATGATAATATTTATTGCCCGTCCATGGATTATCAGCTGCACGCTCAAGTGGAGAACATCGTATCTCTGAAAACCTTCATTCCCAAAGAAGCTGAAACTATTATATTTGACTTTCCTAATAAAATTGATCAAATGTTGCACCTTCTCGATAACAACCTAGCTTTAGGACGACTGGTTGCAGGAAGAAAAACATGCACTTACTATGCTTTTTAGTTTGTTTTGCCCTGTTTCAATTTTCTATTCAGAATTTTTATTTGAGTGTTGTTTATCTTTTAAGATCTATGTTTAAGACTGAATAGACATTACAATTTGTAATATGCTTAAACTGGTTTGTGATCTCTTTGGATGAAAACAATCACAATGTTTTACTTTTTGTGATCTCTTTTTTTTTAAACAAACATTTCATTTCTTGTACCACCATAATTAATTCAAAGAGTACCTGGACAAAAGGAAATAAAAAGGGGAAATAAAGATGACTTCACCAAAAAAGATTTTAACAGAAGCTTCAGTTCAATATACGAGTTAAAAAAAACAAAAAACAACAACTGAAGATTCATTTCATGGCTCCTTTCCGGGCTAAGGTGATATTTCAAGTCATTTCAGAAGCCACGAGGCATCTAATGTCATAATTCCAGATACCACATTTAATCATCTATCACGGAATCTACCGGAACAGTAGAGTGTTTCTTACTCTGTATAAGCATACTACCGAGCACACTCGAGGTATGTGATACAACATCGTAGGATGGATGATCTGCAAGATCTATTTCGGAAATAGCCACAGTAGCATCATTGATTTCATCAAACCCAGCAGCCTCTATAAGGGTGTTGTTGGCAGATGGCATAGGAGGAGTTCCTTAGATAGATGATCCGGAGGAAATTGCATCCCGCAAAGCTAAAAGGTCAGCAATGGTTCGACCACCAACACCATTGAGTTCCCAAATCGAAGAATGATCAATCCCCACTTGCATTCTTTCAACTCTAAGAAGCATATTTGGTTCTTCATCTAGTTTCCTGCGTTTAGATTCCAAATGTTTCACAATTCCACCAAGTATTTTAAAGCCTTCAGGCACCAGCATTAGAATCCCATTTAGAAGACTTGCATCACGAATGACAACCTTCGAACCAGCAGGAGGCAAATTTTCAAGAGCTTCGATATGCTTGGTCTCCAAAGCAGGTACATATTGAACACCATCCGTCATAGAAAACAGAAGACACCGTGGATAACAACATATATCAACAACATCATCAACCTGAAGAATAAATGGACCGGGAAGAACAACTTGATTCAAAGTATCAGGAAACACACCGGCATGAAAAGACAATCTCATATCAGAATCTAAAAAACGCTGGTAGATGTAAGTCAGTTTATTAGTATCAGTGAGTTTATTTGAGTTTTTCAACTCAAAAACACACCATTCCGGTTTCAATTTCGTAAATAAATCTTGTATATAATCAAAACTATCACTATTTTGCGTAGAGGAGGAAAGAGAGGGAATCGTCTCTGCAACTGAATCTTGAAAAGATGCTAATCAATCATTGAAAGTCTCTCATGAGATCAAGTTACTGAACAATATAACTATCTCATGGTTATAATACACAATATGCAACCATGAAGATCAAATATTGTGATCATCTTTTCTAAGATACAAACTTGTATGAACAAGAATTGATATGCTTAGAAGGAAGAACAATCTTTTCATAAGGATTTACACCAAGAATGGTTACCAAAAGAGTATGAAAAAAGATTCTTTGACAATAAAAACCAACATCCATGGCTTTGATAATTGCTTCTAATCTGTTATATTTAAGAATTCCAATCACAAATCAAGTTAGGTAATTAAGACTCATACATGTGGTATCTAACCATATTCATCTTAACCATAACTAGTTCAAATGACTTCACATGAACTAGTTAGAGAGTTGTTCAATTGCAAGGAAATCTTATGTAACTACACAAGACACAATTGAAGCAAAGATGATTTGATTCACTTGAATCGGTTCATGAAATTTATAGCCACGGTTTGCAAACTGCATTCCTTAGTATTTATAAATAAGTTCAAAACAATCATCTTTAGATATAACCTCACTCAAGTTCGCAGACTAGGTTCGCGGGCTTAAGTTACCATGCAGATTTTACAAACTCCAGCAGAAATTCTCGGGTATGAGAACTTCGCCGGTTCGCGGACTTAGTTTCACGCAAGTAGTTTGTCAACTTCAGCAGAAATTCTCGGTTTTGAGAACTTCGGCAGTTCGCGGACTTGGCTCACTCCATGCTTCCGGTTCTCTTGATCAACAAAGTTCGCAAACTTTGGTTCAAGGAATAAGACTTATATATAAATGTGTTTCCATAACAATGCTTATGTCCACCATTGGTTATGTAATCTAAACTCTCATTTCAATCATTGAAACATTCTTAGAGGATGTTATATAATTGTTATACCATTTTTCGTCAAAGAAATTTTCAAAGTGATTGAAACATATCATGACTTTCGTCACTAGGTAAAGATGAACTTGGTTGAAGCGAAAGCCTACCAACTCATATTTTGAGAAATATGTAAGCCAGTTAGACTCAGCTCGAAACAATAAATTATTCCACATATCCAGAAATTACCCAACAAAATATGTGCGCCCCAATTCTTTTGCAATCCTCACCGCATTTAATAGGGCTTCATGGTGAGGATGCACTTTCAACACACTCAGGTTGTGTTGAGGTGAGCAAAATCTTGCTCAGGACAGGTATTCGAAATAAAATCAAACATGGAATCTAGGAATTTAACAACTTCCTTGAAACTTTCAATAACTGTTCCATATATACCTTTTTAAGATGTTATCCCTTGTCGAACTCTTGTCTGGGAGATCCTTCTTAATAGTACTTGTTGCTTTACTGGTCTTCTTTGGTACCCATTTCTGAGCAGATTTTGGAGCAACGTATTTCTTTTTCTCCCCAATATAATTATGGAACTTCTTGGGGGGAATACTGAAAAAACTGATATTATGAGACTCAGTTTTTCTCCAGTTTGGAACATCAGATCTTGTCATCTTAACAGAATAAGATCTGGTATTATCTAGTTTAAGAAATCTGCAATTCCTTTGCAAGTGACCTGGTTTTCCACAATAAAAAAAATGTTTAGTAGAATGGAAAAAGTTACGTTTAGTGTTACCTGAATGTTTATGTGCTTGCTTTGGAACTTGACAGGATTTCCTTTTTTCGTTATCAGCAGTTGATAGAGATACTTTACTTTTGTCAACCGTGGAAGGTTTTGGTTGAGAAGAAACTTTAGCTTTGACAAATTTTAACTCTTTGCAAATACTAGGAGCGTCTATTCCTTCATAGCCCAATCCTCGTGTACCGCGATGAATTCTACATGCTCCCAATATCGAGTTTAATTTATCTGAGATGTTATTTCTAGACAAACTCTCTTTTAAGCTCGAGTTTTCTTCTTCCAAACTTTTGACCTTCTCAAGCGCAATAACTAGATCATTCTTGGATGATTCATGTTGAACTTTGAAATCTTCTCGTTCTGAATCAAATAACAAGTTCATCTCAATGTTTTCCAAGCTTTCTAGCTTTGCTTGAAGAATAATTTCCCGATCACGACCTTCGACAATTTCTTCTTTAAGATTTCGTATTTCTTTAAGATAATCCCTTGCACCACTAGAATCAAATTGGTCTTGCAAGTCTTTATTTCGACTACGAAGTCTGTCATATTTAACTTTCTCACTGAAAATGGTGTTTCATCTTCCGTGAGTTTTTTATGACTTTCTTTAAGAAGGTTATTAGCAACTGGATCCACATGGAACACTTCTTCGTCAGAATCAGAATCAGTATCCGCAAGAATTTTTTCAGAAGTTAATGCAACCTCGCCATCCAACTCTTGGGGATTATAAAATTCAGGTCCATCATCAAGAGTAGGCAAATCTGCTGCATATGCCGATTTTCTACGGCTCCATCTAGGACATACTGAAGACAAGTTCCCGAAACCACGACAATTATAGCATTGTATATCATCCTTAGGAGATGTTACACTTTTGGAGAAACTCTTTTTTCTGTCTCTCAAGAATTTTCTAAATTGTCATGGAGTAACATCCTTAGTATCTGGTGAACCACATTTATCCTTAGAGGATTCATAATTGTTTGCAACTTTCAGAGAAATCACCTATTTTCTTGCGTGTTCATTATCAAAGATCTTTAACTTTCCAGCAAGAGTATTTCTGGAGAGTGTAGAAAGATCGTTTCCTTCTTCAATGGCATGTTTATTAGACTCGTATCTTGATGGTAGAGACCTGAGAATTTTGCACACAATATCTTTCTCCGGAATAGTTCTTCCTAACGCAAATGAGGATTTAACTATTTGAGAAAGTCTTTGGTTAAACTCATCAAAGCTTTCATCATCAGACATGCGAAGGTTTTCCCAGTCAGAAGCTAGATTTTGAAGCCTTTCTTCTTTCTCTGCGGCATTCCTTTAGAATACGGTTTCTAAGATATCCCAAGTATCTTTAGACTTATTACACGTAGTAACGTGGTGTTGAAGATCTGGGGTAATGGCGTGGATGATCGCATTTAATCCTTCAGAATTTTGCTTTGCAACAAGAATCTCAAGATCATTATAATCACCAATATTCTTTTCAACAGTTACACCGTCTACTGTAACTGATGGAGGATCATAGTCATTAACAATACGAACCCATGATTGAAAGTCTCGCGCTTGAATGAAAGAATGCATTGCAATTTTCCACCATAAATAGTTCGTGCCATCGAAGACTGGCGATACGTTTATAGAGATAGCACCTTTGTCCATAGAATCAGATTGCTACAAACACAGACTTATGAGGTCTTACCGTGTTTGCCTGCTCTGATACCAATTGAAAAACGGGGGTCTAACAACCACACCCAATATTTCGTTTGGCAATCTGAATAGACAAACTCCAATATACTTTCAAGAGAATCAAACAGAAAGTTAGACTCAATCTATAAAAAGTATATCAAAGAGTTTTATATCTTTATCTCTTGATTCAATCCACAATCAGCAAATAGGGATTTGCGAGCCCGATTGAATATAAGAGGATTAACTTGAACGGTACTAAAGACCAATGTTCAAGTGTCAATCAATTCACTCAACAACACTAAGGCTGGATACAAGAACTGATTGATCTTAACGTACAACCTGTGATATTTCTATTATATAAATAAAATATAATGCGGAAATAAATAACACAGACACCAGAATTTTGTTAACGAGGAAACCGCAAATGCAGAAAAACCCCGGGACCTAGTCCAGAATAAATACACACTGATTATATGCTGTTACACCAATTTCCTACAACCTATTCGGACTAGATGTGATACCTTCTTCAGCACTTGTAGAACTCCTAGCAGAATACTGATTCTCTTTAGAAATTCTTCGCACAAATCTTCTAGCAGAACCCGAGGCTCTCTTTAGAAGATACCACAACACGATTGATACGATTCGATATTTTGTTTGCACAAAACACCGGTTTGATTTCCCTTTAGATATGAATCAAGGTTTTGGAAATCTTGTGTTTATTTTGATAAAAACAATTACTAGGTAAAAGTAATATCAAAACAAACTTGTAGATTAGGGATTATTATACTCTTCAAAATAGGAAGAGAAACCTAATAACTCTACAACAAGAACAACTAGAATAAATCTAGAGATATCTTGTTTTAAAACTTCTCAAGGATTTTACGAGATGCCTCAATAGAAGTTTTTCTTTCTAGTCTCCGATTTCGACTAACAAGTGTTGGTATACGATCGGAAACTGAAATCTATCAAAACTTAGGGTTTATGATCAACAACTCTTGAATGGCTTTATATCAGAAGAAAAAACCTTAGAATAAACAAGAGGTGAAAAACCTAGATTACAAGTTGTATAATAATCAATCACGAAGATTTAATTCAACTTGGATTTGTGATCCCCAATACAAAGATTTTATCTCACTCTTGTCCACGAAGAACAGAAGACATGGAAACAACCTGCAAAGCTTATGCCTATTTTCCAAAAGGGATGAAAAACGTGTAAACTGACGAACCCTTTATTTATAATGAACAATAGCTTGGAAGCTAAGCAAAGCTATTTTCCCTTTTCAAGACTCTCCTAAATATGGGAGTCTTTCCTAAGTTTCAAATATTATGCATAAATAATTAATTAAATAATTAATTAGCAAATATTTATTTATGTGAATAAATCACATTCTAACTTAGGCAAGAATTAAAAGTTATCACAAACACTTTAATATGGTAATCAAATATGTTTGGATTAATAGTCATCTTTCTTAGACAAAGAAACATCACCAACTTGACCAAAAATAGCTTTTAGTCACGTAATTGGGCCCAAGTCCGTGAACTGTTACAAACAGCCCATGGATTGTTTCCTACTAACGAACTGTAACAATCACAACAACACTTATAATTGTTACTTTAATAAATCACTCATAACTTCATCGTTATAACTCGGAAGTGAGTGATTCTTGGCTCGTTGGATTCATAAGCTCATTCACTATAACATGAGATTCTTTATAAGGATAAAGGTTATTGTCTCCAAGGTCATGAATCAAATAACCTCAAGTATATATACATAAATGTACATTTACCGTCATTGGAATTGTTCCATAGAGTGAGCATTTATCTTGATAGATTAGAAAGGTAGAATTGAACAAGAATCCAAATGAAATAAATCACATATCTTTGTTGATGAAGTACTTGTTGATTTTTTCTTGTAGTCATCAATCTTCAATCTTCAATCTTCATCCTTTAAGGATAACTTCGATTCAACTTCGTAGACCTAATCTAGTCCGAAACTATCTTTAGTATGCTAAATCAAGAATGCATTTTGGCAACTAAAATTGACAACTAACTTGACATGCCAACGCTAGTGGGTTCAACCGAGCAGTGCTCTAACATTTATGACTGACCAACACACTAGTACCATTAATCATTTTAGACCAGCTTCTAAAATGAATAGAACTCACCTTCACTGGATACCTCCTCCCATTGGCACTCTCTCTTTAAATTGTCATGTTTCTTTTAATCATATAAATAATTCTGGTGGTCTTGGTCTAATAATCCGTGATTTTACAGGGGCTTTCAGGGGAGCAAAAATCTTCTACTTAGCTGATTCATGGGGAGCCGATCAAGAAAAATGTAAAGGACTACTGGAAGCAGTCAGATGGGCTAATGAACTTCGCCTGGACAATGTCCACTTTCAGTTAGACTCGAAGATTGTGGTTGATGCGGTTAATAATGAGAGCTATAATATCGACTGAAGATTACATAACTTAATAGCTGAAATAAAATCTTTTTTTAGTAGTTTTAACTCCTGGCGGTGTATGCATATTCCAAAGGAGATGAATAAGGTAGCTGATCTTCTATCTAAGTCAGCTAGAATTGAGAGAATGAGTGGTGCATGGATTATTTCGCCTCCAAGTGACATTGAGGTTCAACTTATGGAGGATATAAACCATGTAATCACATAATTCCCTTAATAAATTTCTTTGTTTCAAAAAAAGAAAAAAAATAGGGTTCTACTTTCTTATTATAGCTTTTCCCATTTTGCATGCGGGACCAACCAGGGCGTCCTTTTGCAGTTTCAAAATATCACTGGTATTGCCCATCTTAGAATGCGAATGCAACATCTCTACATTCTTTTAAGAGCAAGTCTTATGGTGGAAGAGTTTCATCTTCCATCTTCCAAGCCACCTCAGCATTTGGAATTGTGGATGGAAGCACAAGTGTAATGGTGGAACAACAAAAACGCTAATCTTAATAGCGTTGAGCGCTAATCAGAATAGTGCTAAAAAACTCTATTCAGAATAGCGCTCAACGCTATTAAGATTAATGCTTTTTTTTCTCAGCCATTAGATTTTCTGACTCATTTTAAATCTATGGATAAAAAAAAACGCTATTCTGATTAGCGTTTTTCGTCTTCTAGTGCGCTATTATGAATAACGTTTTACGCTAATCTGATTAGCACTATTATAGATTTCACGAAATCATGGAACACTGCTTGGATTTTTCATGGAAAACACCAATTTGGAAGCCACTAGACTTGACATTCCACAATTTTTCCACACTTGTAATAGGATGGATTCCACCATAAGACTTGCTCTAATGGGCGTTTGTTAGTTGGGCGGCATTATCACTCACGTCTAGTGGTGCGGACTTAAAATTGAGCCCGTTAACAGGCGCGAATTAACTCCTTGTGCCTGTTTAAACCCTAGTCCTAGTGTGAGAAGTTTGTGTTTCAATTCTTTTTCTTCTCAAAATCCTTCGAAAACACCACGAAGTCTTAAAACCCCTATAATCCAAAACCCAGCAAGCTTTATTGAGATCTTCTTTATGCCATTATCACAGCCTCTAACCGAGATTTCAAGGTATGGTTTTATTTACTTAACTCGATATGTTGTTTGTTTCTTAAGTTCACGGTTTCTATTTCATCAACTGTAGAAAAATGCCCCTTTTAGGTTTCTCCTTGGATGTTGGAGCTCTAAAAACTGATCGAGCCCTCATGGTTTTTATGTCTGATTAGTTTGATTGACAAAAAACCCCTCAGAAATTAAGTCAGTTTCTGTATGTAAGGATTGAAAATGAAAATTTCTGAAATTTAGGTGTACTTTAACATGGGGTAACAACCTCTTTACTGCTGCTACACTATCATCAGAGTAGCGCAGTCTAACTGTCTGTGGAAATGCAAAGCAGAAAAGAGGGCAGTCCTTGTAGAGAGTTGTAGTTAGTTGTAAATTACATAGAGCTCTACAGGACTATTGTAGGGAACATTTATTTATTTTCCACCTTACCAATTCGCTGCCTTATTAGTTTAAGAAACATAAATTACTACATATTCTGCAATTGAAAACTTCAGGGTTTACTCACTTGGGCTGCTAACTTAACTAACATCTTATCAGATGAGCCTGTTTCTGAGTATCTGACTATTCCATTGAATAAGATTGAGGATTTTGGTATACAGTACAAACAGTTAACAACTTTATTCATATTCCCGTTGTTAATTTGGGTTAGTAACTTTTAGTATGATTTCACAACACCCATTCGACTTTCAGTAAGAGAGATAAAACTTAAATTAAAGTAGTAGGCTCAGTTTTCAAAGTAATGAGCTTTATATCTAAAGTGGCAGCAAGATCTTTAAGCATTCTCATGACATCAACCGTGTCATCTAGGTAGTACATGGCCTTTCATTGTTTTTGTCTGATTGTGCATGCAAATACCTGAGAAACTGCAGGTAGTGATGTGTTAGTAACGGCTGTGTCTCATCCTCATTAGAGTGGGCTTTAGGAAGTTTGGAAATGGCGAATTTACTCCAGCTCATTCTCACCTGTACTGGAAGTATGATTAGGAAGATCCTGCGTAGACATTCTTATCATCTGTACTAAAAGTTTGTCAATCTCGATAATTCAATCCTGAGCTTTGTATACATCTGGGTAGATTTATAAAGTCTGTGGAACCGCTGTTGTCATTATTAAATAACTGTAATATATACACACTTTTGTGTAACTCATTTTTCTTAATTGAATGCAGACGCATCGCGCGTGCGTCTAGACTAGTTCTTCTTAGTAATTGTTTGCTATTTAGTGAATGTTTTTCAATTTTGCTGATTATTTTTTGACATTTTGTAAGATATGTTGAAATTAGTCGGGTGGTTGTGCTAAGTGTCTTTTAATTATTGCTGAATATCTTGAAAATTAGATGATTGATTCACTGCACTAAGGAACAGAGAAGAAGCCATTATTGTGTTAGAGAATTTTGTTCCATATGAGTCTGCCCCTCCCAAGGATAAAATGATTATAAAATACCTGAAATTTTGTATGTGGTTCAAGTATTGGTTGCTAGACATAATTACCAGATAGTTTCATTACTTTTTGGAGTACTATGTTGTCTATGCTCGGCAAATAGTTACACAGAGATCAAACTTATAGTTATGCAGCGTACATATTGTGCAAAGATAAAATTATTTTAGGGTAGCGGAGTTTTTTATGTTAGCAGTATAACTAAGCATGCTTTGCAGAATATTTAAGCAGAATGATAACGTCTACAGCTCCTCACATCAACTCACATGCACTCTCGCTTACTATTAATACCGTTGAGGTTTAGCCTTTGCAGATAAAACTTTTGAAAACGAAAAAGGTCCCTCTACCTTCCACTCTCGGGTTCGGCGGAGTAGCTATGGCAATCGATTGTCTGGTTCTAGGTAAGTAATACTCCTTCTCTTCTCAGTATATTCATTATTTGATTACCCCTTCAAAATCATTCATACTTTCTCACTCTTATTAGGTGCTGGACAAGAAGTAAGAAAAAGCTGTGTTGTGGTGACAATTGGAGAGAAAAGAATCATGTTTGACTGTGGGATGCATATGGGATACCAAGATCATCGAAGATATCCTGATTTTTCTCTCATTTCTGATTCCGGCGACTTTAATGCCTCTCTAACTTGTGTTATCATCACCCATTTGTAAGCAAATTTTGTTACATTAGACTTTTTCAGTTTTCATTTTTATTATTCATTAAATTCATAAATTGTTTTTGTGTTCATTGAGTTTGACTTTTCTGAGATTGCGAAATTTTCAGTCACTTGGATCATGTTGGAGCTCTTGCATATTTCACTGAGGTTTGCGGATACAATGGGCCAATCTACATGACTGTGAGTTGTCAAAACTGTCCATTTAGTCTTTCACTAAATATTTCCCCCGTTTGAAACAAATGATGTGTGTGGTAATGGTAAATTGGTGACGGTGGCATGTCCATTTACAATGAGCAGATGATTATAACATTATTGAGCTTCTTCATGTTTTGGCACATTTGTATAAATCTTTGGTTTTTGTATTGAAAAGCTTGCTCATAATGTAGTATCCGACAAGGGCATTGTCTCCATTGATGTTGGAGGATTATCGAAAAGTGATGGCAGATCGAAGAGGAGAGGAAGAACAGTTTACATCTGATCATATCATGGATTGTATGAAGAAAGGTAATTGCCTCTTTCACTAGATAGATTAAAAAATCAAGTGATTTACAATTTAAATGTGGTTAGATTTTAGTGAGAAAGAAACTGTTAGTTCCATGAATGTATGGTTGACATGTTTTGAGTTACCAGGAATGCGATTTTTGCCATCTTAAGGGGCCTCCTTTATCATTCAGGGTCGAAATAAGAGCCTCAATTATGTATTGTGAGTCCTTTATTTTTATTTATTTTTGCAAATAAATTCTCTTTCTTGCTAGTTAATTCATGACCTCATGAGTTCTGTTCTCTTTCTTTTGGCTTGTTCCCCTTCTAGCCCCTTCCTTTTTTGGCCATTGGGAGTGTTAAACATTGGTCAGTAGTTTCTATTTGAGTGGATATAATGTATAATGTTGCAATGTGAATCTTGTTTGGGATGCTCATTTTCTTGTTTAGCTTATCTGGCTTAATCATCTAGTTGTTTGCTACTTGCAGTTACAACTGTGGACTTGAAGCAAACTATTCAGGTCGACAAAGATCTTCAAATCCGAGCATACTATGCAGGACATGTACGTTGCTTGAACTTTTTCATCAAGCTGTTTTGCTAGGTGTCTAACAAGATGCTTATACATACCATAAGACTTCTTTTAGTTGAGATTCTACGCCAAATTTTGCAATCATTTATACACGATCCATGCGAGAAAGAAGTGTGCATGTTTGTCAGAGTTGAAGTCGCATTTGCCTACAACAGACTGGATATGCTGACAGCCTGTCTGATCAGTTTTCTGTATCCCAAGCATCAGTTGCTTGGTGCTAAATATATTAATTTTCGCTTTATTAACGTTAAGCTCCACGAGTTACTTATCACAAAAGAAACGGTTGTCATTTAAGCTTTATTCTGCATTTTTATTTGCAATCTCTTTATGCAGTCCTTTGTTTCCCGTGTCTTCCATCAGACAATACTCTGGGATGTTACTGCTTTTTCATTTTCTCATATGTCCAGCTGAAGCATTGTTTATATTTCTGTGAAGGTACTTGGTGCTGCGATGTTCTATGCAAAGGTTGGAGATAGTGCTTTTGTGTATACAGGGGATTATAATATGACACCTGACAGACATCTTGGAGCTGCTCAAATAGATCGATTACAGTTAGACCTCGTCATAACAGAGTAATGATATGCACTGTCTTAGTTTCTTCTTTTACACATCCTAAAATCTAAATATATTGGGCTTTGGAGCTTCTGCACGTCTCTTCCTATCAATTTGTATCTTAACAACCTATTTATAAGCACTTGAATTTAGCATCAGTTTTTGGAACATCAGCTACAACTTTTATGAAACTATTGAGTGATCTTTTTTCAATTCGTATAATTTGTCACGATGATAACTATCACTCTCTTCTGTGAAGGTCTACATATGCAACAACAATATGAGATTCAAAATATGCTCGTGAGAGGGAATTTCTTAAGGCTGTAAGTGACTTATATTACTTCCCTCCCTAAGTTTTGTATGACATGCGCACTGATGTCCTACTATTGTTTCGTTTTTCATCTTCTCATTTTTATTATTCTTTTTGGGCCACACTAGTACAGGTTGTCTTTTTAGTTCTCAGTTCATGTTGTAGCAAATTACTATGCACTTTAAGCAATTACATTTCATGCATGAGTGATGCTATCAAAAATTGAACCTTATGTTGCCACCAAAACAGTTAGATTATAGGTTGGACAGTAGGATTTTTGGTTTATGGTCTAAGCTGTAGTATTTTGAATATAAAAATAAAACTGTGTTAACGTTTATGATATAAAAAAATTGGATCGTCATTCAGGGTAAGATTACAGTTTGGAGTAATTTCTTAGAGATTTTGGCTTTTACTCATATCAAACTATCCAAAATGAGATTGATGGTCAGGTCTTTAATAATTTGATACAATCATATCAAACTATCCACAATATTCATAAATGCTGTTTCGAATTTCCTTTTTTGATATTTGAGGTAAATATCACCTCAATCTAACAATTTTGGCAGCAACCTCATATTAGTGCTTGCAGAAGTACATAATGTGTATGATTATCAAACAAAAAATAATATGTACAATTTTATTTACAAAATACTTTTATGTCTCTAACATTGTTCCTATATCTATTGCTATTTAGGTTCATAAATGTGTCGCAGGTGGAGGGAAGGTGTTAATTCCAACATTTGCTTTGGGATGAGCACAGGTGATCCCGGAGCCTTTTTTTCTCTTTGACATTAGGAATGTTATTTTGTATTGACATGTTTTCGATAATCAAGAAGGTTTGGTTCATTATATGAGACGACGGGACCTATGTTAGCATACGAAATAATGCAAATCACAAAGTTTTCTGTTCCCAATACTACGTGTAAAATTTAACTCATTATATTGTCCTCTTTGAAGTAGGAGCTTTGCATGCTTTTGGATGATTACTGGGAGCGCTTGAATCTGAAGATTCCTATTTACTTCTCTGCTGGTATGTCTAAGGAAACTAGAAGTTATTTACTTTTCTATCTAAATGCAGAGTACTTGTTGTAGTTTCTACATCTTAGACTCTCTTTCCTGGAATTTCAAATGTGTTGTTCCTTGAACACCGTATATTTGTTTTTCTTAAGCTGAGCATGGATCATAATACGCCTCTCATATTCCTAATGAATACTGCACAATGACGATAGAGCTTTAACGTTAATTTTGTATACTTCTTAGGAGAACATGCTAGCTCATGTCATGGAAAGACTTGTTGCCTGCTACATCTGTCGTTTTATATGCAAAATCTATGCTTTGTCACTTTTCATTGTATTATATCTCATGCGCCTTGAGTTTTCATGCTCTAAGTTGATGCTCTTAAGTCTTATGTATGGAATAATTTGTGATGTCTCCAGGTTTAACTATTCAAGCAAATATGTATTATAAGATGCTTATTGGGTGGACCAGCCAAAGTGTCAAAGATTCATATGCCACAAAAAATGCGTTTGATTTCAAACACGGTACGTTTATACCGACTTATCTATTTTATAGATAGTAACGTTATATGACAAAGCCAGCATGCGGAATTGTTAAAGGGTTTTTCTCAAGCTTGTAAACAAAATACAAATGCTTAGTGCTGGTTTTCAATTGCTTCAAAGACTTCTTGGCGCAGTAATGTGGTATCTTTATAGGTTAAGAATGATATAATTTATGCTTATCTGGAGCACAAGCCACAGTGTTAACTTGAAATAACTGGAAAGCATGATCATGAATGATAAAGCTAGTGAACGTCTAAGATTGATGGTTATACAGAGTAATGCACTCACATTAATATCTTGATTTTTGAATTTTTCTTACCTTACTAAACAATGGAAGTCCTTATTATCAAGTATCAACTACAAACTAGACGACCATAGAGAAATCCTCTTGTTGATGAAATTGGTTTCTAAACTTACTTCGTTGTTCTTATTTACATTTGTGTGGGCAATGTAGTTTGCAGTTTTGAACGTTCACTGATAAATGCTCCTGGTCCTTGTGTTCTCTTTGCAACTCCTGGGGTTCTCAGTGGTGGATTTTCACTTGAAGTTTTCAAGCTGTGGGCTCCATCAGAAAAGAATCTTATTACACTTCCAGGGTACTTCTTTTCTATGAGAGCATTGTCATGGCAACTTTGCCATTCACTTGCCATATCTAACTGAAGCATTTCCTTTTTATTCAGGTATTGTGTGGCTGGGACTGTAGGACATAAGCTGATGTCAGGCAAACCAGGCAAAATATTCGTGGACAAGGAAACTCAAATCGACGTCAAGTGCCAGGTTATTGGATTTTCAACTTTCATCCTTTCCGGCAGCCTTCAAAATTATATTTTCAATTATATTTTAACTGAAATGCAAGAAAAAGAGGTCCAACAAAGACTGAAGTTTCTCTAGTTCTTATATCGATAAGGGACATGGGTGCATCAGAAAGACATAAAAATATTGCTTGCAGGTCCATAATATACGAACCAAAGATCATGCGTTTTATACCAAAGTTAAATTCCTACGAGTTGTTTGACTCTTTTACGCTTCCTAAATTGGTTGAGTTTTCTCTGTTGTAGATTCATCAGCTATCATTTAGTCCTCATACAGATGCAAAAGGGATTATGGACCTTGTCAAATTCCTGTCTCCGAAACACGTGATACTTGTCCATGGAGAGAAACCAAAGATGGCAACACTGAAAGGAAGAATAGAATCTGAATTGCAGATTCCATGTTATTATCCTGCCAATAATGAATCTGTTCACATCGCTTCAACTCAGTACGTGAAAATGGATGCATCAGAATCATTTATTCAGAATTGCTTAAAGCCGACCCACAAATGTTTAAAAAGCTTCTCTGATTCAAATACCAATTACACAACCACTGTTTCCTCACCAATTACAGAAATGAATAAAGAATCTGTTGCAGAAGGGTTTCTGATAATGGAAAAAACCAAAAGAGCCAAGGCAGTACACAAAGGTGAACTAATGCCAACTTTAGCGCTTGAAGAACACAAGATTCAGTTTGCTCATTGTTGCTCTGTAAATGCTGGTACTCTGCTACTTCAAGAACAAGATCAACATAATGATGAATTGTCAGAATCATTATCTACGGGATCCACAATTTCTGAAATGGGTAACTCATCAAATGCATTAGCTCAAATCACTGGTTGTTTTTCTGCAACAAAGGAGCTTCCTCTATCTGACCAACTATCTCAGCTTCACCTATTATTTTTGAAACTTTCAAAGGAACTCGCTGAAGAGAAAATTCAAGAGTTTCGGGACCACTTACAAGTAGAATCATTTCATGTCTCGATTTGCCAGAAAAACAATAATTGTCCTTGCAAGATAAAAGATTTTTCTGATGTTGGTTCGGTTGTATCTTTCTGCTGCAAATGGTCATTGGTTGATCAGAATTTGGCATGGAGAGTCATTTCAGTCATTAAAGGTTTGGATGCAACTACAGTTTAAGAACTAAAATCTGAACCCATTACCAAATTCAACCATAATTTTGAGTTCGTTACTATTAGTGATAGTTTCAAGCTTGTAGATTACTGAGCTAATTTGTTAATTTAAAATGTAACAGCTACAATTGGTAATTTTGAATTTTCTGCTGGTTAATGTTTGTTTATGATAGTGAAAAGTTTCTTACTTTTATTTATTACTACCGGTATGCTGTCAGATGACATGGAGTTTGCTCTATGGTGCCTCCGGCGAAAAATGTTGAAAAGGCTTAAAGCTAACAATGTTATTCCCGTGTCCTGAAAAAACATAGGAGACTACGATTCTTGAGTACCTCATGGCTGTTGGGTTACAGAAACACGTGAAGGTCAGTTTCTCAAAGACAAATTACTGTAATGTACTCCTTGTTGCGGTGAAATGTGGTGGTAGTTGAGAAGATATCTGATTTTTAGGAATTGACAAAAATTTCATTTGTGTTCCATGGATTTGATTTATCATATGACTAGTATTATCTTCTCTCGCGCAGAGGAAACGCTTGTACCTTATTTGACCACGCCTTTGTAATGTAGACTTGGTCCACATGTATATGGATATTTGGTTCCATATATCACCATTAACTGAAGTCAATAATACATTCATTAATCCATATACATACAAATTCAAATTTCATATTAATTCTTCATTTAATGCTCGATACATCTCCTTGCTCCTTTTCAAAGAGAAGAAACTATAGTGTACAAGATACATTTTGAACTCATAGTAAGTATATTATACACTGCCTTCATTTCTAACCTTTTATACTTTTACTCGAACTGAAGACTTTGTGGTACTATCAAGAGTGTAGATATGATTTAGCGTATCTTCTGTGGCTAACACCATTGGGGACATTCGTACGAGGCTGCAACCGAACAAATGATCTCGTTTCCACCACGTCATGCGTCGATCTGCATATTCCACCGTAACTTAACCACGACGACCGGTGGTAACTCAGCCAAGACAACGGGTTCAGTTTCTTCCTTAGCTTTTTCTCATTCATGTCGACTAGAGTGTCACCACCACCATGCATCCATGAATTTCCTAGACGACCTTTCCTACCTGGTTCTCGGTGTAACTTGCTCTCTATTAAACAATCAAGTTGCTGGGAAATTCTGGCGATTTCATACGCGTCAAATAACGAAGTTGTATCAGTATGGATTGGAGTTGAAACCAAGCTGCTGGATGATGTTTCCGATTCATCACCACTTGAAATTTCATTGGCATACCTCATCGCTTCTAGCTTGAATCTTGACGGTCTAATAGGCCTTTGAGTTGCGTAATTAGCATGATCGAATTCATGGATTGGTTTACCGTTCCCCTCGCAACCTGATCCGTGTTGGAACCATGCCCATGCTGCGGCTTTTACTGCTGCAAGTTCATCATCGAAGTCGTCGTGTATGTTTTCTGTAACAGGGATCTTGCTACTGACCTCCATGGATGTTAGTTCGGAAAGTTCTTAAGAAATGACGTTTCTTGTTGGTTTAGAAGAGATTTGAGTTTGTTGTACGTTTTAGTTTTCAGAGGAAAGGATCTTGCGTCTTGTGTAGTTCATTTACAATGGGTACAATCTGGGTATGGTTCATTCAGAAAATTGAATTCATGCATTTATGAATTTGGCCCACCTTGGCCATATGGAAGTTCAGCTGGTAGGTGTATACAATGTTGTTGTAGGGTTCTATAAGAAGTCAAGGCAGGTCACGAGGGAGTGCAAATTTACTTCCTGCTTATCTTCTCTGGGGCAAACGACTAGCTAGGCTTCATGGAGGGGTTGAAGACTTGAACGGTGAAAAAATATCGTGCAACATGGGCTGAGCATAATAATTCTGGTTAGCGAGTCGATTACGATTTTTGCTCAATATTTGTAATAAATTGTATTTATTCTCAACTAGGAAAAAAAAGTTGTTGGTTAATAGATTATGGTACAATTGTCTTGCAGGTTGCAGCCACATGACATCAGTGCATCAACATTTGACAAGAGGAGGAGGAGGAGCCAAGAGAATGTTTATATGACACACCTTTTACCAAAGAAAGACTCATTTGGGAGTGGGAGGGAACATGGTGATCTAATCTTGCACTTTAATACTGATGGTGGCATGTGCTTTCAAATAACTATAAATGTCGACAGGTGAGTTAAGGCCAATATCTATAAAGTGTTTATGACATGCAGAAAATGAGCCAGTTACGAGTAAACAAATCCAGTATTAAATTTGGTAAAAAGAAGTACCTCATAATCTCTTTGGTTTTGAATAAAAAGCCCATATATGCCCATTTAAATAACAACTCGGACTTAAACATGATACATAAAATTGGTTAAAAAGATCGAAATCAACTATTTCTGAACGAAACAGACCGGTAAGTTTTGATATCGTTTATATGTACAAAAATCAAAAAAACATTGTTCAATTATCCATTATGGATATTCCACCCAGAAAAATATAAATAAACTATATATTTTAGCCTAAAATGCCCTTAAAAATACTACTCATCTACTAATACAACAATGTTGATTATATTTCTCCCCGTTGTCTCTCTAATTAATCAAATCTTCTTCATGTAAAATTCTAGCTCCTACAAATTACCAAATAATTAAACAATAATAACAAACATAAATTAAATATTAGTATATAATGTTTTGCAGTTCAACACCAAAATGCTTTGACGGACATCACTGACAACCTACATCAGCAATCAGTAACAGGAATTCGTGTGCAATAACAGTATCGTGAAAATAATAACGATAAGGTAACCGTCTTTTACATCCTTAGTAATGTCTTCTCCTCTTCTAGCTACTCTTATCTATGTCATCTGTTATAAATCTTACTGCTTTCACACCTTTATGCCCATTAAAATACCAAAGAAAGGCTGCAATTGATGGTGGCACTGGACTGGTTGTGTTTTTAATGCCGGTGTAAGTGGTGGACTTGGTGTAAGCTTTTTGCGCCTACTTTAATCTGACAATCACCAGTCCAACACCCCCACTGCAACCAACCCCAACAAACACCAGTCCAACATCTCCATCACCATCACTGCGTTTCCCCAAGTATTTCTTTGATAATTCCTCTAGATGCGTCACAATATCAACATTCAAACCAAGAATTTTTCTTATCTTTTGGTTATTTAATGGGCATAAGTACCAACCACCAAGAGTTGAAACTGGTCTATCCAGCAACCCTCTTTGGAACCTCCAGGCATTGTGTTGTATCATCCCAAGCTGTTGGAGTGATAGGTTTAGCTGCTGCAAAAATTAACAGCCATTTTTGAGTGCTTAAATTACTGTTTATGTAGGCCTATTAGTGCAACGTTTTGACATATATAGTGTGCATTACATACCGACAACTAATTATTAGCCAAGTATTTGGTCAAAATGAATGAACAATTTTGATAGATGACAATGTAAAAGTGCAGCTAGAATGGAATAACCAACCTGGTGAAATTGGATTGTGTTGCTTCCAATGTCCATGACATTAAAAAAAATCTAAAGAGTACTAAAAATCTTATGAATATAATGAACCAAACAACTTATACATTATAGTCAGTTGTTTTAGGGAATAAGAAGCACTTCGGGGATTAAAAAAACCATGAATATGAAAGATAAACCAGTTTAAGTGGGATTAAATTAGTTTCAATCCAATCTAAAATGGGATGAAACCATTTTCATCCTTGTTTAAAATAGGTAAAACCAAATTCTACCAAAACTAAAACACAATGAAACCAGTTTCATCCTTGTTAAAAATGTGTGAGACAAACTCAACCCACTCTAAAACACGATGAAACCAGTTTCATCCGAGTTTAAAATGGATGAAACCAAATTAAACACAGATCCAAACACGGTGAAATTGGTTTCATGTCAGTCTGAAATAGGTGAAACCAAATTCAACTCAACCTAAGACACGATGCAACTAGTTTCATCCTAGTTTAAAATGAGTGAAACAAAACTCAATCGAGTCTAAAACACGATGAAACCAATTTATTCCTAGTATAAAATGGGCGAAACCAAATTAAACCCAATTCAAACACGACGAAATCAGTTTCATCCTGTCTAGATTGAACAATTTCGTTTATACAAGAATCCATATTACCAAAAGAAAAATAAATCAATATGAAAACTTAAAACATGATGAAAACCCAGATTGTTCCAATCGAAATAACACATGCAAACATTTTCAATAAACAAGTGTAATGCTTCAATCATAAAATTTTAATTTCATACTTAGAAACAAATCTACATATGTGTACAGGTGCACCAAACTTTTAACAAAGATAAAACAATTTGAGTTCGAACATAATCTAAAAGACAATTAAGGTTATGAAACTTACGAATTGAGAATATTCTTCATCACTTATCTTCTGAATTGATTTAACACAAATCCCGAAAAAATTTAATTTGAAAATTTTAGGGCATCTAAAAATACCAATCTTGATGGTGGCGTTATCAGTGTCTATGATGGTGTTCTTGGAGAAAGATGATGAATTCGATGTTGGTGATGGTGGAAGAGATTAAGATGACGGAGGAAGATGATGTTATCAATAATTGTGTTTATGTTAACGATGGTGGAGAAGAGATCGCATAGGAAGATGATACCGATGGTGGAGTTGGAGTTCTGTGGTGGTGGAGACGATGAAGGAAGAACCAGTAATGGTACTTGAAGAAAGATGGTAAAAGGAGATCTACTATCGATATTCTCTATACAGTTTCCTAATAAGAAGATATTTTGTAAGGGCATTTCTGTTCGTTTCAAATAAAATTATGTCAGGTCCATTTGACCCAGGGAAAAAGTTTACCCTTCCATTTGAACCGGGAAAAGTACCTTTTTGGCCAAATCGCCCATTTTCTGGATATGATAGCTCTGACCACATTTTGGTCGTTTCTCTTGGTCTTCTAGTGTCAGACACAAAATTAGCAACATTTTTTACTCTAGTGTCGACACCTTGACCTTTCACCTTGTGGTGGCGTTGTAAACCGAGTGATGTTCTATGTACTATTTAGAAAATTTTCATCATCAAAAGCTACAATACAGTCGTATAGATTAGTCCATACGAAAGACATTTTCATACACAACTTTAAACAAGCATGTAATTTTATCGTAAAATTGATAATAAGCTATCTTATCCTCATTATATGAACTTCCAAGGATAAATTTCCTAAGATAAAATCGAAATGCTTACTTTCACATCTTTTAAGATTTTATTTTCCATTTATACGAGACGAAATAGAATAAAAATTTCATTTTGGTCCGAGATTATCAATAAAATATTTAAAAAAGGAAAAGATAAATAAATTATGCGACTAGAGAAAGGTGTAATAGAGTTATTCAAAAAGTTTTGAAATCAAGCCGGTAGTAATATTAAGAGAAATTTATTTTTGTATATACATATCTAAGGAGTATTAAATTGATATTTTTATTTGATTAGTCAAGTAGTTATAGACTGAGCTCATTATTATATAGGTTAAAATTCTAGTCTCCTCACATTTATTTATTTTAAATGTAAAGAGCAAAATATATTAAAGAAAGAGGTCACTCAAGGTGATAAAAGTACAACAGCTCAAAGAAGAACAAACAACAAAAATTGTCAAGGATAGTTAACAAAAGCATCCTAATTACAGATTATGGTTGAACATGGTGCACTTAACTGCAATGATAAGTTGCTTACTGCTCCTACATTTATTCTTGAAGCGCCTGTTATCCGTTCTTGCCGAATAATCCACCAAACTGCAGAAGGTAAGAGAATCCAAATATTCTTTTTTCTTGACTTAGGTTTCACACTCTCCAATTTCAGATTGTTCCCTTAACAGATTCAGGGAAAACACATTTTAAACCTAGGATGTCAAAGAAATAGTTCCATACCTTGCTAGTAAACTTGGAATGAAGAAATAAATGCGAGTTTGTTTCCTGTTCAGAACTATAAAAAAGACAAAGATGAGATTGCACCTTCACAGCTCTGTAGAGATAATCCAAGATGGTGAAATCAAATTGTCATTTATCAGGAGAGAGCCGACTGAAAAGGAAATGGATAACCCCAGATACTGTCGCTTTCATAGGTTGTCAATCATCCAACAAGTGATTGCAATGTTTTAAAGTGTATCTTCAAAGAAAAGGTTGAGTTAGGAGAGCTCAATCTGGAGATTGAAGGAGTACACAGGGACCCTCTTCCAATTTGGACATTCACTCTCTCTGAGAAACCTGTCAATGAATCAGTTCAATCTTTGGTAGAGCATATACGAAAATTGCTTTATCTTTCAAAAGTGCAAAGGAAAGACATGTTCACGGCTCTAAATCACATTGTATCAGGAAGACGTCTGTCTATCCCGGAAATGCTCCCTGAGACTTCATCCATAGACAAAGAAATGTCTGACTGGGTACTGCTTACTATAGTCAATCTCAAAGTAGATAAATTTAAGAGAACGTTGATCGATGCTGGTATTGCCGTCAATATTATCCCATTGAAGACCCTTGGAGCTGCAGGCATCACTCGACAAGAAACTATGCATGTTCCCATCTCAATCAGGGACCATGAAGGAACACCCAGAGATGCTTATGGCTACATCACTCTCAAGATGAAGATATGTTCAACCTGGACGAAAACCAAGTTTATATAATCAGGGAGGATCCATGATATGACATGATTCTTGGACGAACGTGGATACATGCTGACGAGATGACCACTAACAAGGTACCTCTGATCGTACATCTCTCTGATGAAGAAAGTTCCAATCCAGAAGATTTGGAGGATGCTACATCATCAACGCATTTGGAGGAATTTCGAACTTTGATGAGGTTGAATCAGGAAATATGAATAGATGCATTGACATTTATTAAGAGGTTCAGCTCTCAGGCAAGTCTTATTCCTCATATGTCTATGTCATCTATTCTCCTACACGCTCTCTTAGCATGGGGACTCAATTCTGCTAGGAGCTCTGTTATTGCAAGACACTATTAATGGGTAGCTTCAGCATGGTAATATATTACCAAGTGGTTGGACCTGACACCTCTCATAATCGACCATCTCACTGGGACATTCAAGACTGAGATGATGCCCAAGCATGATAAAGAATATCTTGGGTACTCCCCCATAACTTTGCATGAGTGTCCATTCATGCCACAAAATCGGAAAGCTTAAATGTTCGCGCAAGTGAGGAATCTCATTGCAAAGGGAATGCCGAACCAGCAGAAGATATTCAGGGCAGGAACAATCAATCCTAACAAATTTCATGAAGAAAATTTAGTTCTCAAAACAACTAAGCGCAATCTTCATTCTGCAGAAAACTCCAATTAGGAAGGACCTTTTATAATTACTAAGTCTGTTGTTGGTGGATACTACAAGTTAGTTGATGTGGGTTGCAAGGCAAGTGTATCAGTAATACGATGTTTTGGGAAGGACCTTTTATAATTATCCTCTACTTCGTCGTTTTTCACCTAATACGATAATTGTATTAGTTAGAATGCTTCAAGAGTATAACTCAACTGGAAATCATAATATTCAGAATGTAAGTGGATTAATATCATCAAATTTCTTCATTAAGCATCCAATACACAAGCAAATAGTGTAGGGACCCAAAAATACGTTTTATGGCAAGCTCGTCTGAGGCGATTTTACACGGCCATGTACGAGATGAAGATCTGGGAGCAATTGGTAAAGAATCTAAAGTTGAGTCATATTCCCTTCTCTTCGTATAGATTTCCTCCACAACATATCTAAAGTTCACAACAACTGGATGCACGATAAAAACGATGTGAACGAAATATCAAACTACATAAGTGCTAAAAAAATTCTAAAGACTTTCTGGAAGTTTACTCTTTTATCAATTTCGACCCTTAAACGGGATCAAAATATTCTTCGCTAAATATAGGAAATTTCCTGGGCATAAAAAAATTGGGGTAAATCACAAAAAATTGATGTCGGGTGAAGATTCTACAACATTTTTACTAAAAGATCGAATTAGGAATTTTCTAACAAGGTACTATGGAAAAACTTCTCATTTATTGATATGGATCCTTATTCATTCAATCACAAATCAGAAATTTTGTACTTCTATGAATACAATACAAGATGAATACTTACTTGGGTGGTCTCTAAACCGTCTGAAGAGTTAGAATTTCCGGTGTCACCGTTAAGATCATCATTACCTCCATCTGATTCCGAGTCATGAGAGTTTTCTTCCTTATCATCCTCCGAATAAGAATGGACATTGTTAGTATCTTTCTTTTCAATAGAAATCTCCTACTAGATACATTGACAACAAACATTAGTATTTCACCCAAGAAATATCATATATGATTAGGAAAAGAGATGTGTGCATCAACTTTTTCATCTTCGTCATCATCATCAAGTTCGTGAGTGGACTGGCTAGTCGGGATGAATCAATTTTTTCATCTTTGTATTGAAAATAAACTTAGCTTAACTTGAATTCTAAGCAAGAGTTTCATCTACGCAACCCTAATCTTGAAAATAAACTTCTCAAATACTTACATGAACTCTTATTTTTATCTAAGATATTCAAGTTATCTTAGATTGAATTCTAAGAAACCCCTACTCTTGAAAATCCATATATACATAGAGATTCAAACAACCAGGATATTTAATCTCTGACATTTTTGTGTCCTAGTTTTTTGCTATAGTCATACTCTATGAACCTATATTTCCTCTGAGAAACATAATTAGGTTTACAACCTAAAAACTATACTTAGGACTCGTGAAGCCAGATACAACTTTTTTTTACCTTGATAGTTCAGGTATCCAGATCTTGTTCTTTATGTTATCGAGGTTTTAGTAATCTCTTTTAGCAACGAGGTAGATAGCAATCGAAAAGTTATCCTCGTCTCATACTTTGTGATTCCCCAAGATAGATATCTAAAATTGTTCTTAATTGGTTTAAGCTTGTTCTTGAGAGGTGGATAATAATCCAGGTTTATCAGCTAACTGAGTGTAAGTGTTACGGATTTGTGAGGTTTGCTAGCTTTGTAAACAACAAACAGATTTCTAAGCCTTGATTTATCGATCTAAAGTGAAATCAAATAGGCTTATCTGTCAGAGGCATGGACATGTAGAAAATTCGCTAGAGTAAGAATATTTCCTAAAGTAGATAGAAGTTCTACACTGCCTTTGCTGCTTTGGTTGTTTGGTGAAGTAACTTCATTAACTGGCTCGTCTGTTTCATAATTTTTTTTTATCTTTACAGTTATGAAAGGTTGCACCAGTATTATACCAGCATCCACTATTATGATTGGCAACAGTATAGGAAACTTGCACTACATAGGTAAGTTTGACATTGTTCTCGACCACATTCACTTTGTTTTTTTTTTTGTTTCTTTCGTTGACGACAGTCACGAGCATAGATGTCAGGTTTTTTACAAAAATAAAATTTAATCTTTTTTTTTTTTATATTTGTTGTTGATATTTTTCTACTTAAACTAAGTATCATTCTTATGCTTCAAAGAATTTTATATCTTAGATACTTACATACCATCAATCTTGGAATGATTTTTAGTTTGTTGATTATCCTTGATTTCTCGTTTACGAGAGTCCTCTTCAATACGAAGATGACTCTATAAACTTTCTAAGTCACAGTCAGTTTCAAGATTCTTAAGTTTCTTCCTGTAATCATTCCAACAAGGGTAAGACGGGAACGAATGAAGATACAAGATAAATTCCATCATCCTTAGGATGATTAACAACGATTAAAAGTTCACCAACCTGGGAAATAATTGATTTACTGCCAACCATCTTAAAACATATGAAGTTGCAAATCAAGAATTTCTTATTGATTGCTTAACTAATCTTGTATTTATTAACAAGCATAGTCCATAATTCCTTTGCAGTCACAATACTTCGACGGAAATTGCAAACACTAGTCTCTAGGGCATTTAAATTATTACCATGACACATGAAATCATCATCTTCATGCTTCTTCGTCTGGCCATCAAATATGCACTGTCCTTTGGAGTCGCATGAGGAATTTCCTCCAAACAATCTCCAAAATAATGAAGAAGTGGGGGACTGACCGGCCATGATGGCTAAGGGACCGGTCAGGTCCAGCCATGGTGGTGCACTAGCCACGATTTCCCACTTGTGTCCATTCCTAAGAGTTTTAGGTATTTTGTTGGACACTTGTGCAATATTTTCAGAAGAGTTTGATCTTGACCGAAACTCTTGATTTTTTGCATGAATGAGAAACTAGGATTTTTTTCTCACACGTCCAAAATTTTAGAATATTAAAATAATATTATTTTTAAATTATTGGGAAAAAAAGACCTAATAGTCGTGGGACTAGGCTTTTTTGGAGAATTGAGCAATATTTGAAGAAATACGGAAAACTAAGAGTTCGCAAGAATTTGGGAGATCAAGAGTTGTGAAAAATAAAAATAATAATAAAATAAAGGAATTGGAGAGGCGTGGGACCGGTCGTGGCATGGATGGCCGGCCGGTGGGCCCGGTCCCAGGCGCGCCCCTCTCATTTTTTTATTCATTATAATAGTTTTATTTATCTTCTCTTATTTTTCATAGCTCTTGATATTTCCACATTCATCCATATCTTTGGATGCTCATTCGTGCATTATTGCTAAGTACACCTGCACCATTTTCTCAGGGCTTACTCAGTGGTGGCCCATATGCCCGAAAAGTGAATATCTATTACTAATCCATGGAATTCAGCTGAGAGAAGCCGTGAATTGAAGTAATGAAATATTATGATAAAAATAGATTATTTTCTAGGAATTCAATTGATGAATATTGCGCTAGAATTAATTGATTGATGGCTCTATACTAGCAGGCAATATGTCTAGGAGCATTAAATTTATTCGAGAATCGTGGTATGAGATAGTAAAAGCATCATACTCGTTTTGAATGTTTATTATGGATAGTCAGGGAACATTTGTGACATTCTGAAGACATTATTGCTCTATACTAGTGGTCAATCCATTTAGGAGCCGCCCAATCATTCTCGATTCTATACAGAAGTGAATAATTTAATTGCTCAGTATTGTTGATGAGACATGCACAATATTGAAAGCTCAGCTGAGAGGCTTTAATGATTGCATATTTATGCATGCTCTGAAGAGGCTATACACTCAGTCAGAGATAATCATGACGTGAGCTTTCATGTCTAAATTCTAAATTGCATATACAAAATTATACAAAATTAGGTTAGAAATATACAAAATTAGGTTAGAAATATACAAAATTATGATTTTATGATTTTAATCTTTGTCAAAAATCCACCATCAACAACAGGATATGCGTACCCTACTATAATTCACGAACTCATACCCTTGAGGTAGGCGTACCGGGTACACGTACCTCACCCCTTGAGGTGGGTTAGAAACTTACTTATCTAAATCCCATTTTGGAAGAGTCCATCCCCATCACCAAGCTACAATATGTAACATCTCTAAAAAGACTTATAATGAAAAGTCTAGATATGCAAGTCTTAGACATCAAATGGTAAAACTATTACTTAAGAGTGCAGTAATTGCAGTTAACTCTATTGAAACAAAAAAGAAATTGAAATATCCTTGATGCATATTAAAGGTATGTGTTGGTTATGAACATACATCTTCAACGTATGCAATACCCTAATATTGGTGGTTGATTCTCTTTAAAAAATAAAATGAAAAACTTATGCTTTCTTCTCTTCTACTAGCATTATTAAAAACCTTTTAGATAGCGTGTTCTTGTTCAGATCAAGGGAGTACAACTCTTGGATTTGATTACGGTATTACGGGCTTCATGAATCCTAAAAGCATAATTCATTGACCTGTTATACTCGCCAATTATTTGAGAAGGGTCGAATTATTATCTAAAAGAATTAAAATATCCTTAAAATCAGTGGTGCATCATTTTGTATGTATTATCATCCTTTATCTTAACCAAATTTCCAATGGATACTAACTGCCACCGGCCACAACTGGTTAAAACTAAAGTTCTTGGTATAATTAGGATATTGTTGCATTCCATCATACTGAATTTGTATATATACTAAAAGTTTATTTATATTTTATGTACAATATATCCATGATAAACAGAACAAACTCGAAAAATATTATAGACAAATAAACTACTATATTAGTTTTAACAGAACATTATCCATTGATGGGCTATTAATCATAAAAAAAGAGTGTTTTAAGAAGTAATTTTTTAGTTTAGTTTAATCAAATATTCAAAAACTTAGTCCACGGCAAAAAATTACGGTTATCTTTTTCTTGAAGCTAAGTTCTTATGGTTCTAATACAAGAACGATGTGATTCTGGTTGCAAATGCTTATGATTGTGAAGCAAGATTTTACATGATCGCTAAAGTAGGGTATCAGTTTTGTTATGTTAGGGATGGTTCCAACCCATATAAAACAAAATAATTTTGATTTTGAAGCAAGATGGTTCCAACCTATATAAAACAACATAATTTTGACCATTTGATCTCTAGATTGGTAGCAGCACTATCAAAACTGGTATCATCCTCTAACAATCATGGATTTTGGATCGGGTTTAACAAGTATATCTAAAATCATATAAATTCAAGTACATATGTCGTATTATGGAAAAACCCATTGGAAGTAGGAAATTGTATCAATTTGACAGGTCAGGTCGATAAGCAAATGCAGTTCTGAGTGGTGGGGAATACTATACCGTACCAATACAAGCTCACTGTTGGGGATTGATAAGATCGTACCAGTCTGAGACAAGTCTTGTAGCGACCATATCAATCTCCAATGGTCTTCTAATTTTAAGACTACAATGGTCGGATAAAAATTGACTACGTTTTTTCATATAAATTTTAAACTCTTTCACTTTTCAACTCACTCCAAATTTCATTATTCTCTTCATTTTTTCTCTACTAAAATTTCTTTTAATATTTATTCAACCTCTCTAAATTTCTTCCAAGAATTTTTCACAATATATTACACGCAAAATAAAAACAAAACCATCTCCGAATAAACTCAATCAACATGTCCCAAAAACCGAAGCAGACTCTGATGAAGAGAACAATCTCGCTTCCAGTTGATAATTATTCGGAGACCAAGGTCACCTGTCTATAAAACGTGAGCGAGATAAAGAAGCTTAAAAACTAAGAGGTGCTTGGTAAAAAGTTAGTTGATAATTATTCGGAGACCAAGGTCACCTGTCTATAAAAGGTGAGCGAGATAAAGAAGCTTAAAAACTAAGAGGTGCTTGGTACAAAGTTAGCAAGGTTTATGCAGATCTGCCTCCTGTTTTTAAACTAATAGTCGAAGCGAAAAAAACAACATTCCAAATTGTTGTATGTACTGATGGAGCTTTGGTGGTACACTACGGGCACGTTCCATTTTACGGACTTCGAAATAGGCATGTTGCATATTTTGATTTATAGTTTTAAATGCAATCAATACAAAAATGAAATATGTAATTAACGATTTTTAATGTTTTTACAGGAATAAAACCATTAGATTTGTATTTCCTACTTGGAATACCTTCTGGTGTGGGAGATGTGTTCCATTTGACCAACAAAGTTGGTTGGAAGAATACAAATATAAAGATGATCTTCCGTTGTATTTTACCGTCATAACCCAGGCGAAGCACTGCAACTTAATGAGTGGTGGAATTCCTAATTCTAGTTTAAAGATATTTCTAACCCAGAAAATTACATGGCGGAGGAATTTATGTTTCAGAAGAAGATGACCCTGAAGCAAATACAAAAACTATAAAGATATTTGTTTTATGGTTCGTTCATGTTTTTTCCCTAACTAAAGCGCAAGTACTCCAATAGGATGGCTAGCGGCGTTTGGGAGATATGGAGGCTGCTCCAAGATATGATTTGGGGTCCTCTATCTTATCCGAGTTGTACATTTCTCGTGATCTCGCATGCTTGGATTCGTCAAACATCGATGGTCTATAGGGTCTCCTTGAGCTAAATATGACAATACATATCCTTTAATTTTATATTGGTAATTAATTTAGTTTTTTTACAGCAAATAACTAATTATATGCACTTTATTTTCAACTTTGATGGTATACATTATACAAGTTTTGGCATTGGTGTACCAAGACTTTTAGACTAAACCACCAAAAAATTCCCAATTGTAGTAAGGTATAATGCCGATAACTAGCATAAAAAGCAAAAAACAATGGGAGATAGATAATATGCATATATGGAGATACCAACACATGAGTATTATGAGGAGATAAACTATCATGTTTCCCAAAGAATCAAAGATTTTTCACTTCATTGTGTTGTGTTTCATAGTCTATTCAGTGATGATGTGCTAGATAGTTGGTGGGTCGAGTTGGAGTACCAAAAAATCCTCGATCTATATCCACCGACTATAGAATACAATACAATATATTGAAGAGTAAAGGTTGGAAAAGGTATGAGACGTCATTCACTGCTTTTGACGATAACCAATACGACGAGTGGTATAAATAGGTTATAGAGCGGATACTTGGTCAAGCATTTGTACACATCTATGGGTTGGATTTTTCTATTGTGGGTAAAGCGTTACCAAAAACACCATGTCCACGGCCGATGATTCCAATTTACACCAGGTATCCTTCTTCATGAGCTTCATCTTCATTGGCGCCTTCAAGAACGGAGTCTTCTTCAGTTGGGTCTGATTAGCCAGATTTGAGGTGGGATCTAGAGTCTCTTACTCTGGATGGAGAACGTAGGATACTTTCAATTGTCTCACAAGGTTTTACTATCCCATCGTATACAGGAACATCAGCCAGTCGTGAATAATTAGTACAACAATCGAATCAAATGAAGTTAAGAGATGTATAAACTAGACGTGTGTACCAATTTGAGTTACAAAGAATGACAGAGAGCTTAAGCATGTATTTCAGTCTTAATTTTGTTTTCTAATCTTAGAACTCCAGCATCTCAGGAGAGAGTGGCAGTCTCACAAGGTCATATTATGCAAAGTAAAGGATACCATCCATCTCCAAACGTCAGGGTTATGAAGATAATAAAAGATTCTTAAACTTAGAAAGCTTAACAACTCAAGGTAACTTTAGAATCTCTCCAGCTAAAGGACACTTCAGAAGCTCTCCAACTTAGGGAATAAATCCATGATTTCAAGGTAAAGGATCTCAAGGTGCGTGAACAAAAGGTACGAGATCTCAAGGTGTAGCGGGATCATATGAAGAGTTTGGGAGTATTATGCAGGGGGGCATGTATGACAGGAGATGGAATGGGAATGAGTAGTTATGCTTGTGTAGTCCATTTTAATTAAAATATAGAACTAATATGTAAATGTCTACATGTAATCAGTACTTATCTATTTAGAAAGTAAATTAAAACTTAAAACAACCCCGTCAACATCTTGCTCGAGTAGTATGTGTACTTTTTATACCCTATATGGATTATCAAAAACTTCTTAAGGATTATGCAATAAGATTCGTAAGCAAAACATTTTTTTCCCATCTTCATCATTTCCTTTGAGCTTGCAATACAACTTCATCATTAGTTTCACATATTAGTCGATAGCGATTGACAACCCGAATTAAAGATATAAATTCTGCCACTTGGTTTTTTATAGTTTGATATTAACGAAACAACCCAGCAGAATTACTGTTATTTGGATTACCGGTGTCAATACATGAGTTTTCATAAAATTTGCTTCAATAACTCATACTCACTAAACCATTTTGTCGTCGTTCTGCACCCTTAGCCGGATAACACACTATAAAAAATTTGCATAAAGATAAATCTTCATCTATGGTAAACTCTGCAGGATTGATATGTTTTAACTGGACTCGAAAAGAAGACAACCTGAAAACAAGAGCAAGAAGAACGCCGATTGAAGTATCTGATTCAGGAATGTTAGTCGATCGCGGTGAGTAGTGTCCCATGAGAAGGACTGTATTTTATGTATTATCTCCGCACCTTACGATGGAATCATTCCTTGGAAATTATGTGCGTAAAAGGTGGAGAAAAGTGTAATCTGGAATTGAAATTGATTGAACTTATAGAAACTGAAATGATAGCCACTGGATTAGCCTTTCCCTCATTGATTCAACCGAGACCGTCGTCTTATTCAGCAATGAGCGTCGTCCCAAAAGTTTTTGAGTCTCGACCTAGTATGGTACGACCGCCTCTGATTAAGCCAGTCGTCTCATGTTAACACTGTTGGTTCATTCTGACATATGATGCACAGTTTCTTATATTTGAGCTTTTTCCTATTCATTTTCTTAGTTTTTTTTTTATACTAATAAAATTTTATTGATAAATTGTTGCGTAGAGTCAGGATCCATGAACCAAGTGTTTTGAAAAACTATTTTAACAAAATTTATAAACCATAGGATGTTATATATCTAATGATTGATAATTTCAACTGTGGTGGCATCTAACAAACATTATTCCCTGTTTGGTAGTACATATCCCCGGGGCGAGTAAAGAATTTCTGGATATTACTTACGGAAATATTCAAAGAAACTTGAGTTTCGGGCATCTTTTTAATATCGTTAGGTTTTGATCACTGGATTAACCATGATCTTGATTTAAATTCACAATTCTTTTTTCTAAGACGTAGTATATTAAGAATTTTACCAAGCAGAATTTAGAAGATCAATGAGGGGATTCTATTGAGTATTAAGAATCCTATAACCATGAAATGTATTATTCTTCCGAGGGTGAACAAAGTAATTAAGACGAAAGTTCTATGTTATGTATACTTTATTTATGAATAATTGAATTGCAGTATTTTAACGACGACTCAGTACAAACTTTTTACTATAGACGAAGAACGAGTTTAAAAACAAAATTGATTGCACGACTATTCTTACATGTGGTAAACCGTAACTTGCATATGATGGATTTTGAATTGATAAATTCATATGATCTATTGTTTGTGAAGATTCTAATAAATGATTTTATAAAAAAATAAATCAAAAGATTGGGAATGATTAACGATGAGTTTGGGTCTCTGTTATAAAGAAGAGACATCATACATGGTCGACGGTTCTTGGATTTAGGTTTTCAGATATCTTTCCAAAACTTTCTCAATTAAACCATACACGAAATAGAGTTAGTTAAAATACCACATAAACATCGATGTTAAACATTAGATGCAAATAGTCTAACGTTTTGTACGGTTTGTCAAAACACTTTGTTCATGGATCCTGACTCGTTACTAAAACATGTATAATCTTTCTCCATCCATTTAAAAATATCAAGAGGATAATGATCATAATAACAATAAAAGATTGCTTTTTCTCTGGGTTTTTTTTTCCGGATTGTGAGCAACATTATTTCCATATCTATGAACTAACTTACAAAACCAAAGCTTATTATTTAAGAATTTGTCTCTAAGTGAAATAATTAAACTTTGATTGAACTAATGTACTTGTAACTCTTCATTGTTAAGTGATTTCATTACAATTTCACAGTCCAATTCAAAAACAACTTGACTGAAACCCAATGACTCCATCCACTCCACTACCTTCAACATAGCTTTACATTCAAAATTCTCAGCTCCAAATTCAGCATCCACAACATCCTCAATTGCCATTCCTTTGACTCCTACACATTCGCCTGCAAAATCACAGATGATTAATCCAATTGACCCTTTCCATGTATCTGATATATAAAATGCATCCATATTGATCTTAAGATAACCCTTGTCAGGAGGAATCCATTCCTTAATCTACACATTAGGAGTGGTGTTAGTTCTAAGAGATGCAACAAAAAAATTACATTGGGTTACCGGATTCTGAATTCTTATAATAGTAACATATGCATTTGGTTTGATATTCTGAAAACCTAGATTGCACCATCTTTCCAAGCATACCAGACTATGCACATTAACCTGCAAATATAACTTTCTAAGACATGATCATTCTGACTTTGCTAATTGTTATGAAACCAACTAATAATCCAATCTTGATAAGAAATGAAAGTCTGTAGAATATCAGCAATATTCATATCAATAGAAAGTCAAATTGATCTAGCATAATTACATTTCACAAAAAAGATGATCAACAGTCTCCATACTAGCATTACAGAAACAACAATGCAATTCAATTTCATGTTTATATTTTGCTAATCGAGCTCTAGTAGGAACAATATCTTTCAAGCATTTCCAACTGAATAATTGGACTCTGTATGGGACTGTAATGTGCCAGAGATGTTTCCAAACATCTCTAGGGATAGTATCACCACTTATAACATTAGTCACATTACTAGTGCATAAAGTATTATATGCACTTGTAACAGAGAATTTTCCCTTTCTATCTGATTTCCAGAATAAGTAATCCTCACCAGTAACAGGTACATTCATATTCAGGATAACAGTAGCAATTTCCTGGTTAAAAGGAGAATTAATAAGGTCAAAATTCTACATTCTAGTGTCTGGTAGGAAAAGATCACAAACAAGATTGTAAGTAACAATGCTAGAAAAACCCATAACTGGGACATGTGGACTATTTAAACCTATAATCCAACAATCTAGCTAAATATTAATTTTGATACTATATCTAACAACCCACATAAAATATCTTTGAACTACCTCTAAACCAGCATACATACTTCTCCAAAGCCAAGAACAATCATCTTTCAATTTATCTAAGTGCAATAAACTACTACTCCTACCATACTTTGCTCTCACAATTTGCATACGAAGAGAATTTTCATCAGTACAAGATTTCCAATCTAGTTTAGTAAGCAAAGCAGTATTAAAAATTTCAAAGATTTATTTTTTTATCCATATGTATTGATAGTTTTGTCATTAAAATTGACAAAGGGGAAGATTGTTAGAGCATTGCTTGGTCGAACTCACAAGTGTTGCTATCTCAAGCTTGTTATCAAATTTAGTTGTCAAAATTATATCTTGATTTCTAGTCTACAATTAGTTAAGTCTCGGACTATGATAAAAATGTAGTTGAGAAGCATGGGATCACGGCAGTCATCATTGCATTCTACCGTTTGAAGGCGAAGATCAACCGAAGATTTTGGAGACCTTCATCAACAAAACATAAGTGAAGACTGAACCACCTATTTCTCAAGTTATGTTCACTTTTCTATCATTTAGACGATGTGTATGGGCTGTCATAGGCACAACAAATTAATAAATATATTTTCTATTAATTAACTGGTAATATAGCGGTAGTAAGAGATCGTTCCCACAGAGAGCTGTGTAATTGATAGGTTATTTGAAATAGAAAAATAAAATAAATAACAAAAGTGGGTTTGGTTGTAAGATAAATAGAAAGACAATAAAGAAAGAGATGATTAAGGAATCTTGCGCCGTCACCAAGCGTTAACAGGATTAGAATACTTATCTATCGTTCGTAAGAACCATTCATCACCAACCGTAGAATAACATCTAGAGCAGTGTTATCCCCAGAGATCCTTGTGTAACTTGATACCGAAGCGCTCACATATCAAGTTCTATCCAACTGAACCACCAAGTAGTAGCGCACTCAAGATGTAACCCACTCGGAAGCCTTAAGTTATGTGAACTTAGGTTAATCCTAGATGTTAGACTCTTAGCGCAAGGTCCACTTACTAGCGTTGTCTTCACAGATGATTGCTCCACAGAATCCCTATGAGAGGTCTCACGTTCTCTACTTGTGTAAGAATTATTCAAAAATTACAAGGGTATCCTAACCCTTTACTAGCAATATAATGATCAAAATATTAATTGTACAATTGAACAATCTAGAATTAGTGAAAACAAACGATGATGATTAAAACTCTCAATAGGTTTGTATTAACAATAAATCTTCACGCTTAGAACATTGAATTCATCCTTAATCAACAAAAGATTTAGCTACTCATATTACAAAGAAGATGAAGAATGGTGGTTTCCCCCTAAAGGGGTAAACCCTAGGTTTTGATATAGAACTTGTGATATGAGATTCGAAGATATGTGAAAGGCCTAATACCTATTTATAGGTTTACATTGCTTGGCCATTAAGTATTTAGTTCGGTTCAAGAACCCGACCCGAAAATATGAAATAACGACCCCAAACGTTCCCTTAGGCCTTCCAAGGAGTTAATACACGTTTTCCACTTGCTAAGTACGCGTACCCAGTCCACAAAATTCAAATTCTAGCAGAAATTCTCGGAATTAAAGTATGTGTACCCGTCCACAAACTTTAGCGTCTTCGGTATTTGATGAAAACTTTTTATGCCACAACTTCTTCATCATAACTCGGAATGACCTCATTCTTTTTGCATTATTTTATCTTGCAATTATCTTAAATATGGTGATGATAAATCCTTAATTTGAATAAGTTAAGATCGGTCTTTAGCCCTTCTCTTGAATTTGAGCGTTTTGCTCCTTTTCGTCTCACTACTTCCACTTCTCTTGGACTTGGGCACTTGGATACTTGGAATACTTCACTTCTTAGCTCTTTTCAGCACTTTGTAGCTCCTTTTTGGATGATTCACCTAATTTATACAAATAAGAGAAAACCAAAGTAATAATACGAAAATATGCAAGAATAATAGCTAAATCAAGTATGGAATGGACGCTAAAATCATATGAATTATGCACTTATCAAATTCCTCCACAATTAGATTTTGCTAGTCCTCGAGCAAACTAAATCAAACTAATCCTAAATACAACAACTCCATGTCGTGAGGATACGGTTACTCTTAGCATAAATAACAGGCCTTTAAACCCCTAGGTGTCCCTAGTGGACGAGTTATAGTCTCGTGAGGGCTTACAAGAGGTATAACCATAAAACCTATCATTTATTAGCGTTGATAAATGAAGATGAGACTTACATATATATATATATATATATATATATTTTATTTTCTCTTTATTTTATTTTATTTTGGATCACTCTTTATGAGTGTAAAGACAATTGTCTTATGGGGCTTTTGTATACTCAACCAATGATTACCTTGCTAAAACATCCATGGCAGTATCAGGATCCCACCAAATCACTTTACGGAAACATATAACTGCAAAAATAAAAAGAAAGTGATTCAGTAATGATTAATTGCGAGGATGAATCTTTCAAACGACTATCATAGCTTAGTTCCGCATTCAATTATGAACGTATATATTAAGGATTGTAAAATGATAAAGTGGAACTCAATTTATAGCCGTAAGAACTGTTTCAACCTTAGAAAGGTGTAAAGTGTCATCCTAAATAGCTCATAATTAACTCCAAAAGATGAAGTCTCAAGAATGCAAGAAATCAAAGAGTATTATTGTTATGTGTATATGCAAATAGTAGATACTAAATGCTCTCCCACACTTAAACTAAACATTGTCTTCAATGTTCAAAACCGAAAATTCTGATTTTTGACATAACAGCACTGAAAAACTCAAAAACTGTACCAATGGGTAGGGAACTACATCCTAAACAAAAGTTGTTCGCCTACGTCTTTTCTATAAGGTGCCAACAGGGCACAGTGGTTCAGTAAATGGTCTGACTTTTATGGCCTCCGGACTGACTGACATGCAATCTGAAAAAGTTCTGGAAAAATACCGAAACTCAAATGTCCATGCCTATCTCTCCAACTTAACAGACTCGGAATTCATATTTTATTTTTGGAAAAGAAAGGTGAGTCTGTCCTCTTTAAAAGTTGGGGTCAACCACTCAAATCGGACTCCGTATGAAGTCTCAAGGGTTGTTTTCGTAACAAGTGCGCAGTCAGAATTTTCTGATGAGAATTCATCAAAACTTTCATCATAGGTATAGGACTTTGTAAAATCTAAGATGGGACTGCAATATATGATATGAAAAAACTAAGAAAAATAAAAACAAAAGGGATAGAGATACAAAACCGATGAGTTTCCTCCCATTAAGCGCTTGGTTTAACGTTGTCAGTCCGACGTTATTGTTATCGTCCGTACACCAACAATCAGAAAATTTGGTAATCCTTTAAAATAACAATCTGCAGTTCAAATAAAAACTTCACAAAAACGTTAGCACAAAATATAAATATTGAAGCTATCACTTTATTGAAGTTTCCCCTACACTTGGTCCTTTCTACACACGGAAGTGGATAGAGAACATAGAATTCGGGAACTTCAAAAGGTTCCTCAGCTTGGTGAACCTGCACAATACTCGAATCAAACACATCAAGTGGTGGATACTTAGAAGCAAAATAACTCATTAAAAATTTAGAATCACACAACTCCAATCCTAGGTGAGGTATTTTCTTAAAAGTTGGGTTAACAATTCTTTGAGAAGGTACTTCAATTGGATGGAAAGGATCAATAGATATAGAATTATGCAAAGGATTAGACCAACCTTGTTTCGGATCCTCATTCGTAATAATCTCTAGTGAATTATTTAACTCAAGTATATTGTGGTCCTCTATTGAACTAGTATTATCTAGCTCAATTGGGTCTTCCACAACTTCAATCAATTCAGTTTCATTCTCAATCTCCATCTCTTCAACAACCTCGTCATCGGGATTGAAATCCTCTTCTAAAACATCTAGTTCATTGATGCAACTTCTAATTTCTTCGTTTGAGTATGTTACACCATTTATAACAATAGATATATCATACCCAATCTCCTCCTTTTGAATAGGTGAAAGATCTCTATTAAAAGTTGGTTCATCTTCATCAGAATCACTGTCAACCTCAGAATCGTCAACATCAAAACGATGTTCGAATTCCATGTCTATGGCCTTGTTGATTTCGTTAAGAGCCTCTTGTGATGCACCCGTTTTTCTCGTATTGCTTAAAAAGTTTTCTGACATTAACACGCTTTTCACCATTATGCACAATCTCCTCTTTTGGAAAGAGTGAAGGAAAAGCACGATGAAGAGGAATAGGTTTTGAATGAGCGTCATAACTTTTCATCTGCACATTACTAGAAAACAATTGATCAGAAGCATGACTATCCTTCTATCCTTGTGATTGTTCACTTACATGCCCGTCATAAGGTTGTTGACATGTATGAGAATATCCATAAGGTTCCGTGGGATAATGATCATAACCAAAAGATTGGTTTTGATTATACCCATATGATGGTTGGTCATTGTCATAAGAATGAGACTGAAAACCATATTTATTACCACAATTATATGTCTGATCTTGTGCTCCGTACATGTTATTTCCGTAAGGAAACATGACAACTCACAAGAACGAGAAAATCTAAAAAAAAATCTAAAAAAAAACAAGCTAAACAAATAACAAATCAATTAGCGACTGCTCCCCGTCAACGGCGCCAAAATTTGTATGGGATGTCGTAGGCACAACAAATTAATAAATATATTTCCCACTAATTAAATGGTAATATAGGGGTAGTAAGAGATCTTTCCCACAGAGAGCTGTGTAATTGATAGGTTATTTGAAATAGGAAAATAAAGTAAATAACAAAAGGGGGTTTGGTTGTAAGATAAATAGAAAGACAATGAATAAAAGAGATGATTAAGGAATCCTTCACCGTTACCAAACGTTAAGAGGATTAGAATACTTATCTATCGCTCGTAATAACTATTTATCATCAACCGTAGAATAACAGCTAGAGGATTGTTATCCCCAAAGATCCTTGTGTAACTTGATACCGAAGCGCTCGCATATCAAGTTCCATCCAACTGAACCACCAAGTAGTAGCGTACTCAAGATGTAACTCAATCAGAAGCCTTAAGTTATGTGAACTTAGGTTAATCCTAGCAGTTAGACTCTTAGCGCAAGCCGCAAGGTCCACTTACCAGTGTTGTCTTCACACATGATTGCTCCACAGAATCCCTCAGAGAGGTCTCACGTTCTCTACTTGTGTAAGGATTATTCAACAATTACACGGATATCCTAACCCTTTACTAGCAATAGAATGATCAAAAGATTAATTGTACAATTGAACAATCTAGAAATCAATCATAAACCCTAGAAATAGTGAAAACAAACGATGATGATTAAAACTCTCAATAGGTTTGTATTAATAATAAAGCTTCACGCTTAGAACATTGAATTCATCCTTAATCAACAAAGGATTTAGCTACTCATATTACAAATAAGATGAAGAATGGTAGTTTCCCCCTAAAGGGGTAAACCGTAGGTTTTGATATAGAACTTGTGATATGAGATTCGATGATATATGAAAGGCATAATACCTATTTATAGGTTTACATTGCTTGGCCATCAAGTATTTAGTTCGGTTCAAGAACCCGACTCGAAAATATGAAATAACGACCCCAAACGTTCCCTTAGGCCTTACAAGGAGTTAATACACGTTTTCCACTTGCTAAGTACGCGTACCCAGTCCACAAACTTCAAATTCCAGCAGAAATTTTCGGAATTAAAGTATGCGTACCCGTCCGCATACTTTACTGTCTTCGGTATTTGATAAAGCTATTTTGGCCACAACTTATTCATCTGAACTCGTAATGACCTAATTATTTTTGCATTCTTTTTATCTTTCAATTATATTCAAGATGGTGATGAGAAATCGTTAATTTGAATGAGTTAAAATCGGTCTTTGGCCTTTCCCTTGATTTTGAGCGTTTTGCTCCTTTTCGTCGCACTTCTTCCACTTCTCTTGGACTTGGGCACTTGGATACTTGGAATAATTCTGTTCTTATCTCTTTTCAGCACTTTGTAGCTCCTTTTTGGATGACTCACCTAATTGAGACAAATAAGAGAAAACCAAAGTAATAATACGAAAATATGCAAGAATAATAGCTAAAGCAAGTATGAAATGAACACTAAAATCATATGAATTATGCACTTATCACGATGTCGCATAACTAATTAGACTATTATGCATATAAAAGAATTTTGTGTCAAGTTTATCCTGATATTTACTTCTCGAAATATAATGACTAAGCTTAATGAACATTTGTTCATATTTGATGAATTTCGGTTAAGGACAATTTACTGTTCGCAATCAAAATCATGATTCAAGGTTTATCATTCGAAAATATCCCGGATCAGTAATATGTGTCATTGATGTTATTCAGGAATGACTCGAATTGATTTAGAGAGAAATATAGAACTATTATAGATTCGGATACAAGGAAGTGTTATCAGTCTTACAAACTTGGAAAACTGTTACAAGTCTGAAGTCGTATTATATGTAATCGTACACGTAGCGGAGTGTATATATATCGACTTGTAGATTTGTGGTACGTGTATCCTTATGCATATCATGTAAAAATATGTTCAACTCGTGAACCAGATCAGTATGCATACTCATATGCAAACCATTAAGGAACTTCATGTGGTCACAGAACCGGGTGAGTATCCATACCAGTACACGTACAGAAATAGTTCTGTGTTCCGGAACTAGGTTGTGTATCCAAAATGGTACACATACCAAAATAGTTTTGTGGACTCCAGAACTAGTCATAGTCTTAAAGTATCCATACTGGTACACATACCTAAATAGTTCTGTGAACTCTGGAACTTGGTTTGGCTCGTTAGTTTACAAACTGGTACACGTACTGTGACTGTCTTGACTCGCGAACGGCTATGGTATTTGTACTTGGTACACCTACTAACCATGTAGATTTATTTTAAGTGCGATTAAATTATTTCTACGAGATAATTAACATTTGACCAGTTCTCTAAAAACACTAGACTTATTTGATCACATGATTATGATTTTAAGTTTAAATCGGCTAGTTTCGGCTAACCACCTTGAACATTGTCTTTATACACAGTTCGGTTACGGTTTCACCTAACCATGGTGTATATCTTGTTTATGTAAATCGGATTCAAAGATTCGTCTAACGGTGGATATTGTTTGCTTGGTTCCAACGCTATCTTAACTTAAACCTATAACAACCTATGTTTGAATATCTATAAAAGGGGAACTTCAAGCAACTGGGATCTTTGAATCCCGACATTACTTTTTGGTGTGTCCTAGTTTTAACTTGAGTCGTCATCTTTCTAACCCTTTTAGGGTTTAGTGACTACAAAGACTTCATAGGGATTCGTGAAGCCAAGTCTAGTTATCTTTTCTTGATAACTAGAGTATCTTGATCTTGATCGATTATTGAGATTCTTACTTGATCAAGATAGATAGAAATCATCAACGTTCTCTTCATCTCAAACTTTGTTGATTACACAAGTTTTATACTTGTGAGATGAATAATAATCTAGGATACACTTCGGTTGCATAAGTCCGGATTTTGAGGTTAGCTAGACTTTGTCTATTGCTATCGATTTCCAAACCACCTTGATCAAAATCTTTTTGATCGTAAAGGAAATCATATATAGTCTTAATTTGTGGGAGGCAGATTAGTTTAAAGTCTTCAATTGAGTTGAAGCAACTCTTAGTTGGTTTTGTTAGAGCATTTCTCGGTCGAACTCGCATGCGTTGCTATCTTAAGCATGTTTGTCAATGTTAGTGATCAAAACTATGAGTCTTGATTTCTAGCCTATTTAGATGTCTCGGACTAGGACATAGATTGTATAGTTGAGCTTTAGACTTCACGGCGTTCATCTCTTGAAGACGAAGAACTACTAAGGGGAGCTTGTGTAACTTCATCGATAAAAGGTATATGGAGACTGAAACTTATCTATCACTTGGAAAGTCTATTTCTACTCTATCTTCTATATTGAGACATAAGTCGTGTTACGATATAATTTTCTATTATACACATTTGAGATTTCGAGCTGTGTTTATATCGCTTATAAATTTCTCGGAATATGTGTTGGCAAGCTTTCGCTTCGGCCGAATTCATTTTACATTCGTGACGAAAGTCCGAATAAGATCATATGAAAATTGCCGAGTTACATCTTGCATGGTTTGTGTGATAAAATCATTTGGTGTTTCTTTGAAAAGTTTCATTATGATAATTTCAATAACTTGAAAATTTCTTTGACGAAAAATAGTTTGTGAACAACAACTATATAACGTCCTCTAAGAAAGTTTCAATGATTGAAATGAAGAGATGATTATGTAACCATCTTTGGATATAAGCATATATAGTGTGTTAGCACATTAGTGTATAAATCCATAAACTGGGAGCCAAGTGTATGCATATGTGTGTATACGAAATTGGTGAAGAAGACAGGTTAAGTATGCGCACCCGTACGCATACTGGCGGAAGTTTTCCAACCGAAAATTTCTGCTAAGTTTGGTTTTGACAAACTCTTAACTAGTCACCTTAAGTATGCGTACCGCGTACGCACACTGGTGGAAGTTTTCAAACCGAAAATTTCTGCTGAGTTTGGAAACTAAAACAAACTCAAATCCGGTTGCTTAAGTACGCATACCCGTACGCATACTTAAGCTGGTTACTTTATCAAATCGGTCAGTTCATGAACTTAAACATTTAAATCATAAGGAATGCAATCTTTGCAAACCGTGGCTATAATGTTCATGATTGATTCAAGTGAATCAAACCGATTTTGTTTCGATTGTGTTCTTGTATACTTCTATGAGAATATCACAATTGAACAACTCTTTAAATAGTTTAATTTGAGTCATTTGAACTAGTTATGGATAAGATGAATATGGTTGATATGAGAGTTATCATATGGCTAACTTCGGTGGACCATTGTTGACCAACATGAGTGTACACGTTTGGGTACGGTTCATAAACCTAAATGAGGGTACATTTCATTTGTGTGTAACAAGATAAGTTAGATCTAACAGTTGAAATATATTAGCTTGGTTGAATCAGGTTTTTCATCTAACAGTGAATATTGAATGCTTTGTTACCAAGGTAACTTGGATTGCAAACCCTGATTTGAAAACTATATAAAGGAGAACTCTAGCAACTGGGAAACCTAATCCCCATACTTATGTGTGTTACTATTTGCATAAGCTAGAGTCAATTCTCCTTTAACCTTAGGTTTTCCTAAACCTTGTTAGTTAACGACTTGAAAGAATTAATTGGGATTGTGAAGCCAGACCCAACTATTTCTCTCGTAGTTGCGTGTTTTGATCTTGCCTGATTCTACCGTTTGAGTACTATATTCTCTAAGATTTGCTCGAGATTAATTTCTCCGATAGGCAAGATAAAACGTGATCACAAACATCTTCGTCTCATTGTTTGTGATTCCACAATATCTAGTTTCGCCATCATACGATTTAGATTATTGTGAGGTGATTGATAATATTAGGCTGTTCTTCGGGAATATAAGTCCAGTTTATCAGTTGGTTCTTGTTCACCTTGATTTATCAAAAGACGGAACAAAAAACTCTTGGGTATTTATGTGGGAGACATATTTATTCAAACCTATAGACTTTTCTGTGTGAGACAGATTTGTTTATCAAATTTTCGACTTTGGGTCGTAGCAACTCTTGGTTGTGGGATAGATCAACTAAGGGAATCAAGTGCGTAGTATCCTGCTAGGATCAGAGACGTAAGGAGCGCAAATGTACATTGAATCAGTGTGAGATTGATTAGGGTTCAACTACTTGTGCATTTACGGTTTCCTTGTTAACAAAATTCTGGTATCTGTGTTATTTCTTTTCTGCATTATATTTTTTTATATAATTGAAATATCACAGGTTGTGCATTGTATCAATCAATTAGTAAATCCAACCTTTGGTTGTTGATTGAGATTTATTGATCCTTGAACATTGGTCTTTGGTACCGTTCAAGTTTACTCCTCTTATATTCAATCGGGATCGCAGATTTCTGTTTGCCGATTGCGGATTGAATTTAGAGTTAGAGATATTAAACTCTTTGATATATTTTTCTCTAGATTGAGTTTGACTGTCTAGTTGATTCTCTAGAAAGTATATTGGAGTAAGTCCTCTCATATTGCCAAACGAATTGTTGGGTGTGGTTGTTAGAACCCCGCATTTTCAGATGTGACGTCAGATAAGGGAATCAATTGCGTGGAGTCCTGCTGGGATTCATGAGATGTAAGGAGCGCGACTGTACCTTAATCAGTGAAAGACTCGATTAGGACTTAACTACATTCCATTCCAAAGTTAATTGGTAGTAGGATAGTGTCTGTAGCGGCTTAATACAGCTTGTTGTTCAATCTGGACTAGGTCCCTGGGTTTTTCTGCATTTGCGGTTTCCTCGTTAAAAAAACTTCCGATATCTATGTTATTTCTTTTTATGCATTATATTGTTTATCTTTATAATTGAAATATCACAGGTTATGTATTAATCCATCCTAGTAGATACATCCGACCTAGTTTGTTGGATACGACTTGATTGATTCTTGGACATTGGTCTTTGGTACCATCCAAGTAATCTCTTTGTAATTAGGTTCACAGACTCGATTCTGTAAACGTTCTAATTGCAGAGAGAAAGAGAGAGATACAACTCTAGATACTATTCTTTGATTGATTTGAACTCTCAGAGGTGCATTGAGTTTGTCCATATAAATTGCCGAAGAAAAAGTTGGTGGTGTATTTTGGTACCCTCGCGTTTTCACCACTATACCCCTCTTTATGTGTCATGGTATGGATCATTTCATGAGTAACAACAATGTTGTCATGTATAGCTCTTCTTGGAACAAAAGCATCCTGATAAGGAGATATGAGATGCTTCAAATACGGTTTTACTCTGTCAACAATGATCTTAGATATAACCTTATTCATGCTTTTAATATTATTATGTATCTCCTCCCTAATAGGAATTCTAGTAAAACTAATATTGTCCTGCTCAGAGAAAATGGTAGGTATAATAGCAAAAGTGTTTTCAGAGATACAAGGATTAGGTGTATTACTAACAGAGCTGAAATGAGAAACAAGAACATTAGCAATATCATCCCTATTATTATACCAAACACCATCAAATCATACAGATTATCAATGTTTTTCCTAAACATTATTCTATTAGCTAGGCTGTGAAAATATTTAGTATTATTGTCCATATCTGTTATGAATTTATCCACTTCTGCTTATAAAATTCAGTCTGCATACTAAACCAATATTCTAGGTTTTTAGTCATATTGACTATTTTGAACAGATTCTAATTGATTCTTAAGATTGATGGTATTTCTATCGATGTCCCCAAATTTAACTCTGTTCCAGTGAGATAATTTTTTCCTAGCATTTTGTTGTTTAGCATATGGTTTAAATCCAGCTGAACCACTAGCATCTATATTCCATACAATAGAAAGTTGGAGTTTAAAAGCACCATGCTTCATCCACATGGAAAAAAGTTTAAAAGGCCTTCATACAACTTTCTCGGTTTGGCATCCCTTTTGCCCCGCTGTGGGTGGAAATGGGCTCATTTGCCCATGCCACTGGAATTGCTCCAACCAATACACCTAAGAGCAATTCCTATGGTAATGCACAAATGCCATTCTATGTTGAGTCAGGTGGATGGCCAAACATGTTTCTCCACTATGGGAGCAGCAGTGCGCGGTTGATCATCAAGCACCAGGGCTAGGGACACTCGCTCGCGTGTGTAGGTCAGGCGCGGAGTTGGTAGGAAAACGCTGGCGTTGGTTACTCAGACGCGGGTGTGAGAATCAAAATCGCCAATGGTCAATTATCCAACGTCCATATTTCTAATGTTATAATTTTCAAAACTATAAATTCCTTCAATCTAATTCATTTTCAGTTACACTACTACTTTTTCCTTCTTCTAAAACTCTTTTGAACCAAAAATTTTCGATACAATATGAGCAACTTAATAAGAAGAGCGGTCAATACTGTGAAGAAGAGAAGAGATCGAAGAAATGAACCGGTACGCGGCCTCCCACAGGTGTAGATTATTCTCAAAATCGGGAAGCAGAGTTTGCTTCACCGAGTGTCGTTGCTACTCCATCATTAGTCCAAGGTCATGTGTCGGGACATCAATATCGGTCGGAGGATTATTATAGGATTATTATAGAATGAGATGTGTATTTTCAGACATACCTACCTGTTCGAGTCCGAGAAAGGGTTGACAGATATCCTTAGCGTGCGCTTTATAGTATGAAGCCTAGAAGACACAACAACAGAATTATGATAACAGTGATAGAAAGGTGGTGGCCGACGACGCACACTTTCCATTTTATGGATTTTGAAATTGGTAAGCTTGTTTAACTTAAATTAAATTTTATTTTTTAAATAATCAAAATAATTAATCATAGTTGATATTATTCTTGTAATAGGAATTACGCACCTTGATTTGTATTTCATTTGTGATATCCCAAGTGGAATGGGAGATCCGGCACCATACAACTAAGACGAATGGATATCAAATAGTAAATGGGAGACACTTCTTCCCTCTTTTATAGAAGCAGATATACCTGAAGATCATAAGAATTGAAAGGAGGTGGGATATTATGTTCAGCTTTGAAGACTTTACCTACCCTAAGCAGAAACCCAGAAGATGTAAATGACTATCCTGAACTCGAAAGGGTGTTTATCTTATGGGTACCGGGTCAGACGTTCTTTCCAAACTCAACTTCTGTTGCTCGTGTTGGTTGGCTTCAAGCATTAGAACATCTTGACCAAGCACCAGATTATGACTGGGGCACTGCAATTTTAGCAGAAATGTACTGTGGGATGGATCAAGCGTCCATGGGTATAGTTAACTTCACTGGTTTTTGGGTCATCATAGAGGTAAACATCAAAATTATTATTGTTAAATTTAAATACCCCTCCGTCACACCATTAGATGACCTATTTGGTTTAAAATCTTGTCCCACTATTATTTGACCTATTTCATTAAGCAAGAGGATATTTCTAAAATTATCCTTTTGATTGATTATCGTTATCATAAGAAATATGTATAATTTGATATTCATGTTTATATTCGTTACGTAGGTGTTTTAAAATGATTTTCAATGATACAAAGTTTACGAAAATCTATGGTATAATTTTGAGAGATAAATGATTTCTAAATTTTACAAGTTATTATCCATAAGGATATAGTTGTAAAAAATACTTAAAAACACTCATTTCATTCCTTGCCTTAAGAATTGTGCAAATTTCAACTAGGTCATCTAATAGTGGGACGGAGGGAGTAATTTTTATGAACAAATGTAGGTTAAGTCAAAACACTAAAATTATGGAGTAATTTGCATTATTGGTGGTATACCTACTTCCGTGTTGGTAACCAATCCTTAAAGACGATACCCATAGATTTCCAATCTTGGACATGTACGTCTCGACCAACTGGGCGAAGGACAATGGCGACGCCTCAGGTTCCATTTTTGTTCAGAGGTTTTAACAGATGACTTGGATCCACAAGAATTTTGTTGTTCACCCATATGATGGTAATGATGGACAACATATTCTTGATTATTCTCTTCGTAGAGTTGTTTTTTACACTCCGAATTTGGATAAAGGGGTTTGGTACCTGGGAGAAAGACTGCAGTACCAAATACAAGGTTTATATGCAATTTCAATCCATAATAGATGCAAACCTCTGGATTAAATTTTGATCGGCTAAGAAGAATCAATTGGGAGAGGTATGAACAAAATATAAAGAGGAATATTGATGAAGCACAATATGTCACCTGGTACAAGTCGATTGCGAAGCTTGTAATTGGGACACACAACATGCACATCTACGGGTTTTATTTCCCAGGTTTATCATGTCCGGTTCATGATGCAAATATCGTTCCTAGCCAGCCACCTCCAAAAGAGCCATGCTTTATGACTTACCCCACCGCGGTGCAACTTCTTCATCATCTTCGTCAAATATGCCTGAAATTCGTTGGGAGATACGAAGTATTATTTCACAAGTTGAGCCAACCACGATCCCCATTGTTTCCCAAGCTATGGAACGTGATTATCCTGACTACAATGTGACTGCCAGTTACGAACAGTTGCCTAGCCAACTGAACGATATGTATTGGCTGAATCGCCAAATGGAGGCTATACACTTGGGGGGGTGTCGGAAATAGCACGAGGACACAATGTTTGGATTGAGTCCAACTGTAAATGATGATAGGCGTTCACCTTCTACCAATTCCACCAGGAGCAACAGATCGTTGCACGATAGTGATAATACATCGGTGGGAGAAACACAAGTACGACAGAGTTCTTCACCACAGGTACGACACAATACTTCACCACAAACTGTGCCTGTATTTCAGCTAGATCCTAGGAGAATTTCATCATCATTCTCACCCTACAACCCAAATGATTGCTACACTGTTGCACCACCACCACCACAACAACAAAAATCTAATGTTGGCAGCTGGGGACCGAGTGCTTTCCAAACGAGTGCTTTCCTAATGTTGTTCAACCGAGTGCTTTCCAATCGCCTAATGTTGTTCAACCAGTTTTTTCCCCTAGGGAAATTTAGTTAATATGTTGGTTGTTGGGGATATCCCATGTCTTGGAGAATTCTTGACTCTAGAAGATAACAATGAGGGAGGCGACGTTAGAGAGATTTTAATTTTTAATTATGCTACATTTGTAATTCTAGTTTTAAAAGTACGAAGGTTTGACTTAAATGAAATTACATATGTTTAAAATTAAGCGTTTTACATTAGCTTCACTGAATTACATGTGTTTAAAAGTAAGCATTTTACATTAGCATGACCGGTGAGAATTTAGAGGTGGAACAACAACTACAAAGAAGGGGTTGAAATTATTCAACACCTTAAGGATTTCAAAACATCTTTGAATGGAAAAGCCACATTTTTCCATCTTCGCCATTCAGCCAAAGATCTTGTTACCACGTCAGCATCAGTTTCACCTCCCAGTCTATATCGATTGACTTGCATAGTTAAAGCTACAATGTCATTTACTTCTTTCTTAATTGTACCAAAACGATTTTCTATTTCGCATATAGCTCGACGACTCGGTTACGGGTGTCACTGCAGAATTCGTCGTGAATAACCGCCCAGAAATTCACCCATGGATAGTTTGCCGAAACTAGCAAGCTGAGTAAATAAAAAAACATAGTTTCTGCAAATAGATTCATCTTCTTCTTCAATATACAGAGCTCGCCGAACTAACAAGGGCCGAGACATTTTCTTTCGACAAATTTGTTGAATTGAAGAATTGAAGAAAGCTCAGAGAAGAAGAGTAAAAAAGACTAGATGTGTGAATTTGGAGTTGAAATGGAGAGTATTTATAGAACTCAAAATTCTAACCGTTGGATGATATGGATTTACAACCGTCCAGATTTAGCGTTGGCGATTTTGTGTCAAACGCTGGTGGTTTAAGGACAAACGCTGGCGTTCAACTGAACAACAGGCGTGTTTGTCACAAACGCCGGCGATTGTGGCACGATCGCCCGGCCTTCCTTCACGCGCGCACTCGGTTTGTTCAGCCGTTTTTCGTGTTTGTTGAATTAATGGGATCGAAATCAACAAATCTATAATGTTGACTCCATAGAAGCTGCTCTAACCATGGTCAGGACTCGGGAGTACTCTGCGTTTCTGCAAAGCAAACACCTGCACTGTCATTAATATAACCACAGGTGTCCTGCTGAAAGTTGGAATATTAAACATAAGAATACCCGAAAGTCGCTAATACAAAATTCACGTCATCTACCATTCAACCCACTGAAAAACACCAGGGTCTTCTTTGTACAACTTCATATATATCTCGCATTGCTCTCTCTCGTCTGCAACTCTAATGGCGGAAACAACAATCACAGTATCACCAGACATAGCTGAGCCTTTAATTAGGTCACAGAATGGAGATTCGTCACCATCAAGATCACCATCGAGTAGGTCAAACCGACTGTCTCTTCTTCTAGGTCGTGCTTCTGGTCGTCGTGGTGGTGCATCAACTTTAGTTAGAGAAACAGCAGCGAGCCAACTTGAAGAACGTAGAATCGATTGGGGTTATTCAAAACCTGTTGTTGCATTGGATATTGCTTGGAATTTAGCTTTTACGATTGTTTCTGTTGTTTTCCTTGGGTGTACTTTTGATGAAAAACCTAATACTCCAATTAGGATTTGGATCTTGGGGTATGCGATACAGTGTGTGATTCATGTGGTTATGGTTTGGTCTGAGTATCATAGGAGAAGTAATAGAAGAAGGAATCGGAGTGTTGAGGATGGTGGTGGTAATAGGTCATCTGATTCTGATGTTAATGATAGTGAGGAGGAGGAAATTGGAGGGGATTCTTCTGGATTTCGTCGTTCAAGGTTAGTTATTATCGTATCATGAACTGGAATTTATAGAAATATTTATCGAAATGTTATTGAATTGAGTTTGTTAAATTTCATTTTGTTATTTATTGAATTGGGTATTTTGAATTAGATTGTAGTTTCTTAGGTAATTTCATCACTAGACTTTTGGATTCTCATACAGTGAGAAAAATACATGTTGTGTTAGTATAAGGACAAGAGGGAATTAGGGGTGGAATTTTGTCAACAAACTAGACAATAGTGATAAGACGAGTGAAACGTTTTTCGATATACTTTTCTACTTTATTAGGTTGAAAAATCTAATAATGGCTTTGTAATTGCAGACACTTTATTTATCTCGTAAGACTTTACCGCCTTATGTAGCATTATTGCCATGGCTTTTTTGTGTATGACAAGAAACTGTACTAGGTCTAATAGTAGAATTTGAATAAGAAAGTGAGTATGAACTGTATTGTTGTTAAATGTGCTTCAAAATGGAAAGGCGGAGTTTGAAATTTTGGTGGAACTTTGAATTCTAGTAAAATAGATACTTTCATCACTACACTTTTATATCATACAAGGACATGAGGAAATAGGGGTGGAAGTTTGTCAACAAACTAGGCGATAGTGATAAGACGAATGGAATGGTTTCAAAATACTTCTGTTCTGTTATTAGGTTAAATTCGTAATTGTAGACTCTGTTCTGTGTCTTAAGATTTCACCATCTTATGTGGTAATTTCCCATGGTTTGTTTTTTGTATGACAATCTGTTAATAGTATGATCGTATGAGTCTGCAAGTATAGTGTAGGATTCTAATAAGAAAGTGAATATTAACTGAAAGTCTATACTGTTGATAAGTGTTCTTCAAAATGGAAAGGTAAAGGTTGAAATTTAGTTTGTGGGACGTTAAATGGGTAAGGTTGCTACTAAAAAATAGTTCAGGTTACCTGTAAGCTACTTAATAAATATTGAATCATCGTGTCCTTCGACCCGTTCTTATATTGCAGTCTCATTTGACATATACAGTATCATTATCATATCTGTGTTAGGAATTTTAGTTGTTATCTGTTTGCTAACAGAATACTGAGGCAGGAACATGTAAACATGGAAAGCATAGGATATCTTAGTTGCAAATTTATTTTATATGCAAATAGGAAAAAACATTGTTACCCCGTACTGCAGTTATGTCTCACATTCTAGGTGCCTCAGATTTTATCATCTGAATTATCTTTGACTTTTTGACTCCTTTAGCAAAGTTGTACACAGTGCTAGAACATTATGTACAAAACAAAGGATCCTTTTTTTATATTTAATTCCTGTGTTGTCCTTGACTCCTTGCTGATCCTGGTTGTGAATTGTTTATTCAGTGCTGCTAAGCGATGTGAATCCCTCAATACAATAGCATCCTTTATGTGGTGGATAGCAGGATTCTACTGGGTAGTCTCTGGTGGTGAAGTCCTCTTGCAGAATGCTCCACGTCTATATTGGTACACACCTTACACCTGATACAATTGTAGATCAATTGGTTCTTATAACTAGTTGCAACATTCTCTATCATTTAAATTTTCTTGCATTAAATTTTGCTTCGCCTTTGGGATGCTCCCTATTTGATTATGTTAGTTCTTGCATGTTTTGTGAAGCATTGGTTTTGTCCCTTCTTCTGGAAGGCCATAGTTCCCAAAATGAGATTGTGTTTCCCGAATGGACCATTTTTGATAAAAATAAGTCTCTTTTTATGGATTAAAGACTTAAGAGGGCTTCTATATCTGGGATGAACAAGTGCGCTAAACTTAAATTTCTTATGAAAGGCACTTAAAAATCATAGGAACAGTCTTTTTTTTTTCTTTGCAGAAGTGACAAAGTATCATGATTAGCCAGCCTTAGGTATGATTAATATTGACTTTGCAAACAATTGATCTTGGTCTTGTTGATGTCCAGTTCAGACCTTTTCTTGATTACTTGTCCCCCTAGCCTTACATCATCATGGGGAAAACCACTTGTTAGCCATCCTAAATACCAGATGAAGTAACTTATTTACCTGTTTTATTGAAAAGCTCTGTGCAAACTTCACCCTCCTTCCATTTTCTCATTTCCTCGAACAGATTAGAAGTTTCCAGGTCTTTCACTTGATGCTGTCTTACGTTCAAACTGTTTACTTTGTGCAGGTTGGCTGTAGTTTTTCTGGCATTCGATGTGTTTTTTGCCATCTTTTGTGTTGCTTTGGCATGCGTCATTGGGATCGCACTTTGCTGCTGTTTGCCTTGCATCATTGCAATTCTATATGCTGTAGTAGGCCAGGTATGACTGAACAAGATCACCTATCCCTATGTCTGTGACAAATCTATCAACTATTTAATTTCATTATATTGGCATTAATAAAGCAGGAAGGTGCATCAGAAGCAGATCTCAGTATGCTTCCAAGATATAGATTCCAGATCAGTAATAACGAGGAGAAATCTAGCACAGGAGGGGGGAAAATGGTTCCCATAACAATGAATGGTGGAGAATTGGCAGAGGAACGTGTTCTTTCACCCGAGGATGCGGTAATTACTTCTTTTTATCATGGAGTTGGATAGTCCTTTTGGTGCTAAATAAAGTTTTTTTTGTAGTTCTAGAAAACGAATTTCCAATGATTGTTGTGTAGGAATGCTGCATATGCCTCACTTCATATGATGACGGAGCTGAAATCCATGGCCTGCCATGCAATCATCATTTTCATGAAACATGCATCGTGAAATGGCTTAAGATCAACGCTTCGTGCCCCCTCTGCAAGTTCAATATCTTAAAGGGAAGCAATGAACAAGTTTGAAAAGATAGATATGAATGCGCTAAGAGCCAGACCAGATTTTATGTGTATATAAAAAAGAGGAATTATTATTACATAATTTTGAGCTTTATCTCAGCCTTTCTGCTATCTTTTGTCGTATTTCATGGAATTATTCATCTCGTATAGTTGTAACTTGCAATAAGTTATTTTTTGCTTTTGATGGGTGAAATTGTAGAATAAAAGATCCTTGCTTATATTTAAAACTCTTCTGCAACTGTCGTCGGAGCTTTAGCTTATTCTTTTTCAGTGCTTCAAGTGAAACCACGTATTTCTGTCAGAAAACATAATCCATCATCCTATTTACAAGTTCGAGGCTCTTTAACTCTGTATCGAACTAATCTATTACAACTCTGATTTTTAGTCCACAACTATGCAATATTTCCATTTTTTAGTCCACAACTATGCAATATTTCCATTGCCCAAGGGAGAAAAGCATTTGTAATCAATCAATAAAACATGTTACATTATCTCCTAAACTCGAATCTATACCTCATCCTTGGAACTTTTTGCAATGGTTTCTTCATTTGGTTTAAATAACCATAGAACATAACACTACACTAATAGTCTTTTGTTTCTTCAGTGACCACATATAACATGGTAAAATTTATAAAACTTGGGCCTGCTTAAGGGTGCACAGGAACCGAGCCGGACCGACGGACCGAACCGGAACCGATGGAACCGTACCTGATTTTGGACCGAACCGAGGTACAAGGTACAAGTACCGGTCCCAAAAATAGGAACCGAGCTCTGGGGGTACAGGTACACGGTCCAACACATGAACCGTCCCGTACCGGACCGAAGTCCCGAATAATTGTGACCGTTAGATTTTTCGAGTTTAGTTTGATTACTAGATGACACACAAGTGAGCATTCTACTGGTGCTTGCACACATGGGGGTCAGGAGGTATGGGAACGAAGGTTATGTGCCCAAGTTGTAAGTGAGATTCTCTCTGCGATAGAGTGTAGTAAAAGGAACCATAAGTAACGTCGCAATGTCGCATAATGGTTGTCCCCTTCATTGGCATGGCCGTAACATCGCTTATTGCTAGAAATCGACTATGGGGATTGAGTAGTACGTAACCCAATTTTGTTGTAGATGAACCTCGTGAAGTTGCAGGTGATAAAAAGGTCAGATTTTTGGAGTTTCACATCTAAGGAACACAAGAGACTTGTCTCAAGGATACACAAATGGGCTTATTCCACTTGGGAAAGGAGAATGTGCAGGTTTGTGAGATTCTTTAAGCAGATGGTTTTCTTCTTCTTTGAGCAAGTAAATTGTAAAAAGACTTTAATATTCTTTTCTAATGTACGTACAGTGAGCAAGGTCAGATTTTTGGAGTTTCACATCTAAGGAACACAAGAGACTTGTCTCAAGGATACACAAATGGGCTTATTCCACTTGGGAAAGGAGAATGTGCAGGTTTGTGAGATTCTTTAAGCAGATGGTTTTCTTCTTTTTTTTTTTTTTCCCCTGAAATGGAACCGGAACCGGTACCGGTACCGACCGGAACCGGCCGGTCCAAAATGGAACCGGAACCGAGGTACTCGGTACCGGGACCGGTCCATTTTTTTGGTACCGAAGGGTGTAAGGTACAGGTACTCGGTCTCGGCAAGAACCGAGCCGAACCGTACCGTGTGCACCCTTAGGCCTGCTATGTCAGTTCAGCATCTGGTGGAGACTTCCTCTAATGAAATACCCATCAAACGGCGAACAAATTCCAAGTGTAGAGAATGACCTCCCTGTATCATCATCAAAAAATCTCTACTTAAAATTCAGGCAAGGAAAATGAGAAAGTTGAAGGGGAAACACGTGAATATGCAAGTAAAAGAATTCTCTACTTTAGGACAGATAATCATTTCTATCTACCAGAGTCTAGAAAGCATGACAGATTCAAAAAATGCTTATTTAACACAGGATCATTAGCTACAAGGATTATATAGGAAAGACGATTTTCTCTATGTTGCTTTGACTATCTATGTATTCTAAGTGAGTCGAGATATAAGAAAGTTTCAACTTTTTTGCACATTTGATGAGAAGAATTGCATATAAGCCCTGCAATTAAACTTAGCTGATGAAAAGTGCTTGGATGGATTTCTTTAATTAGATGAGTTACAAATTAGACATGGTATTGAATTAAGAACTTGTGTTCTAGTTAAGTATGCGTTATCCCTCAGTCCCATTATTCTGGGCGATCTAAGATTTCTTGATCAGCAAAGCTGTCTAATGTTACACAGTTCTTAGCTACTAGGTTATACTCAACTGGATGACCATTAGGAGGCAAAAAATGGCTAAACCTTTTAGCTGCCTTGTATGTCTATAATTATAACTACTGTCAGATCATCTGTTTCCGATATCCAAAAAATAGTCGGAGTATCTTATGTCAATATATTAGTAGAACCATTAAACTACCTGGAAAGTTGTTTTTCTTATGTTGCTTAATTTCTGGTCAATTTCTAAGGAAAAGGCTTTTGACCATATTGACTTTCATTTCCTATTCCAGAAAAAATTAACATGAAAAGAGAGAGGAGAAGAGGAGAGAAGCATACCTTATAAGCAACAATATGTCCAACAGGAAAACCTTGATTACCATCCTCTGCAAGAAGAGATAGGTCCCCCACCAGATCTAACACCTTGTGCCGGCAAGGCTCATCACTGAAGCGCAAAGGTGGATTCAACCAACCTTCACTTACACTAAAGAACAAGTAACAATTTAATATATAAGTGCATGATAGAAAAAGGATGTATTTAGATAGACTGGTCTCCGTTAAAACAAAACAAATTGAATTCTCATAAGTAAAGCTGAATGTAAAATTGTTAAACAAGGTATATGTTTGCTTAAAATGGTGTCCCTGCATGAGGCTGAACATTGAAAAGTTCAGCATCTTCACAAAGTAGAGAGTATTCAAAAAGTTGTACGAAAGAGATGTATGTCCGGAAGGGATATGAATGAGGCTAAAGATAAAGGATGGAAATAACAGAGGGACCTCTACCAACAACAATAGTACATGTGATTCATATCGCTTTTCATTCTAGTAGAATGACACAAATCTATGTACTAAATTATCCTTGTAGAACAAAGTGCAAATAGGGCTGAAGGCGGTTTTCATTGTGGAAGTGGTTGATAACTAGTCGAATGGCATCAAGAATAAAATTCTGAGAAAGTGGAAAACAAACTCTTTTAATTCTAATTAAATGAGATGACAAGGCATGACATGTATAATAACAACCCCTAAATATGGAAGCTCAAAATGTAAGAGGCAGGGGAATAACAAGGATCCCGAGTGTTAGAAGAAGACATAGTAGCATATATCACAAGTCACGATGAACCCCGTGCTCGCAATGTTACTATATAAACTCTCCAACCACCATAGAGATGTATATACACAAATGTGTCCACAGTTATTTACACTCTCAACATATGGATATTATATATCTCATCCAAAAGTCGGGTAGAAATATAAGAATGCCACACAAATGTAACTTACCTACAAACTATGGCGTTTTCAGCTGATCCCCCTTTAATGAGTCCAGCTTCACGTAATCTTTCCACCTGCACAGAATTTTTCTATAGGACATCAGGCAAAGGGAACTACAAAAATATGAATGGATACTGTCAAATCACTGCTTACTTATACCACATAACTTCCGTAGAACTATTGAAACTCTAGGGGAGGCTAAGCAGAAGGATATTTCATCATGTACCACTAAATGAAAAGAGATAAAGAAGCTGTTCATGATGACCAATCCTGAAGCCTAAAAATCATTGTCTCATTTATCTTTCCCAAGTGAACATGCATATATGTATGTCAAAACATGAAATTATCATATTCAAGCATCTCTGGCAAAGAAAAAATCAATCTGATAATATGCAAGTAACATAAAAACAAACCTCTTCATAAACGCAGAACGTTCTTGCAGAAGCAATTTCCTTCACATAGAAAGATTCATCATCCATGTTAACTGAAGATACCCACTGACATCCAATAGCCTGTACCTGCAACAACGTAATCCCATTACAATACATCAATCAGTTTGAAACCCATCCTGTTATCTAAAAATCTCTGACATTTTTCAAATTACAAGGTGTATCAAGGTATGAAAGTGTACCTGAGGAAAATTAATCCCATAGCTAATACAACTTTTCGGAGAAGGAAATGCCGCAATAAAAGAATCATTCCTCCAGACATGAACAGGTTCATTTATAATAGGTGCCAATTTCTCCTTAGTATTACCACTGTCATCTTTACAAACAGATAAACCAGTTTTCTCTACTGCTTCAACCCATTCCTTAGCAGACCCATCTAACAAAGGAACCTCATCAGCCCCAGTGACTTCAATTCTGCAATTATCAACATTGAGAGCTTCTAGGGAAGAAAGCAAATGTTCAACAGTTCTAACTCTAATTCCATTTCTTGAGAGTGTTGTACAAAGAGGTGAATCTTTAGTGAAATCAATTTTTGCTGGAATTTTCGTATCACCATATACGAAGTATCTACCTTCTCCTGCTAAAGCTGGAAGTAATTTTACAGTTGAAGTATCACCTGAATGAAGTGTCTTCCCTGATTTCTCAATCTTTGAAGATATTGTTTGTTGAAGTTTTCCAGTCTGCAACACACAGAATCAAGATAATCAAAGAGAGTAGAGATTGAGGGAGAAACGGAGATTAGAGACAAGAATGTTTACAGGTTTCCATGAAATTGAAGAAGATGAAGCTCCAAGGGCTTGCTTTAAGCGATTCATTGCTGTGTCCAGACTCCAGAGAGATGCCGATTATACTGGAGGAAAATTGTTTGACGAGGGGTTTCGACTTAAAATGAAAATTGTGCTGTCGGTTCTAAATGACCGACTGTTAGTAGTAGACAGATGAGTCATGACACAAAACACAGAGAGTCAAGAGACAAGAAATAAGGGTATGGCAAAGAGTTGGAGGGTGCATGCCCCTGTGTGAACACTCTAATCACCCTTGAACGGAAACTCGTCCGGCTGAATGCGAGTTCACACGGGGATGCGCGGTTGAAAACACGTCAGAATGCCACCAGCAAGCAAGTGGCTGGTTTCTTCATTTTTTGTATGACAGAACAGGGAAAAGAAAGTTAGCTACAGAATGCTAGACTGTACAATAGGGACCAAAGTGAAGCGCTTCAGTAGAATGTTGGGCTCGAATTCGATTTTATTATTCTGATCAGTACATGCCTGTTATCCTGAACAATGGTTGTTATTTTTTACAGAAGATGTTTCATGACATTGAATTCATCTTTTACCAGAAATCTCCACAAGAACAAACTCCATTTTCGAAATGGTGAAACCGATTTGTGTCCCTGATAATAATCTTACGGCCAGTGATCTTGGAAATGAACTTTGATGCTGTATGACAATCTCCACATATTCTAAGATTCTTAAAAACTCGAATTACTGAGTTTTTGGACAAGCTGATAAGACCCAAACCAATTGCCAGTCTTTCACCATGTTGAAGCAAAGACTCTCCCCCGTCTTCGTCATCTTCAACATTTCGTAGAACAAATTTGGCATCTGGTACATACCCTAATCTCTTCATTCGCGGCAATAAACTCCTTAAAGTATCATAAATCTCTTTGTGTTTTGGATGCGATTTATCTCCTGCATGAAAAGTTTGAGTTTCATTATCAATGTCAATCCAACTAACTCCAGGCTCTTTTACAAGTCCTCTTGATCTCATCAAATTCCTTACTTCTTCAACCTCCTTCCATCTCCCTGCAACTGCATAGATATTCGAAAGTAAAACATAATGTCCTGGATTTTGCGGGTCCATCTCAAATAACTGATCAGCTGCAAGTTTTCCTAGTTCGATATTCTGGTGAACTTTACAGGCTCCTAGTAATGCTCCCCATGAAGAAATTTCTGGCTCAACTGGCATTTTCTCAATAACTTCCTTAGCTTCGTCTAACAGCCCCATGCGACCAAGGAGATCAACCATGCAAGTATAATGTTCTGCCTTGGCAACAATTTTAAAATCCTCTAACATGGAGATAAAGACTTGCAGACCTTCATGAATCTTCCCAGTATGACTACAAGCTGAAAGAACTGAAAGGAAAGTACTGTCATTCGGATATACCCCTTCAGTTTGCATTAATTCATAGAGTTCGAGCACCTCTGCAGTCATTCCATGTTTCGCGTACCCATTGATCATGGCATTCCATGATATGACATTTCTATCTGTCATATTATCGAAGATTCTTCTTGCACGTTCAATGGACCCACCTTTCGCGTACATATCAACAAGTGAGCTATCCATAACTACTGAATTATATACGAAGAGGCCCTTCTTGATTGCATGAGAGTGAAGTTGTTCCCCTTGAGCAAGAGCTGGTAGGTTTGCACAGAAGTTAAATAAGGTTACTAGTGTTGAAGAATCGGACTCTACATTCTCTTCCTGCATTCTCCTAAATAGTTTGAAGGCCTCATCTTTTGATTCACTATTTGTGAACCCTGTGAGAATAGAATTCCATGAGATTGTGTTTCTCTCCTCCATCTGATCAAACACCCATTTTGCATCATCAACTCTGCCACAGCCATTAAATGACGAAAGCATGACATTTTGGATGCTCACATCTTTCTCACTTGTTTGATTGTAAACTCTACATGCACAATCCATGAATCCACAGGTAGCATACATATCAACAAGTACACAACGTAGTATCCCTTGACTCTCAAGGTTATTTCTTACTACAAATCCATGAAGTTCCTTTCCGTTCTTAATGTTGGAAAGCTTTCTGCATGCTGAAATTGTGCTAGTTAAAGAGAAACAATCAGGTTTAATTCCTGAAACCTGCATAAGCCTGAAGATTTCCAATGCTCTTTCAGGTTCATCGTTTTGCTCATAACCCTCGATCAATGAATTCCATGAGTATGAATTCCTCTCATCCATTCCAATAAAAATCTGCTCAGCATAGTTCAATTCTCCACACTTCGCATACATGTGGACTAACTCGGTTTCAACAATTAGATGATTCATACCAACTGTTCTAATCAGATGGGCATGAATTTGCTTGCCTTGATCTAAACTCCCATGAATGGAACAAAGATTTAGAAGGTTAGTAAATGTGAAGCTATCAGGACTAACATCCTCTGCCAGTTTCATTTCATGGTAAATCTCAAATGCATCTAAACTCCCGTCCTGTGCATATCCAGATATCAGAGAATTCCAAGAAACTTCATTTCTCTCTGCCAACCTCTCAAAAGCTCGATGTGCTTTTTCCAGAAATCCACATTTTGAATACATATCTACCAATGCACTCCCAAAAATAACATCAGAATCCAAGAAATTTTTAACTAAATACCCATGAAATTCTCGACCAGTTCTAACATCCGCTAATCCAGAACAAGCACTAATAACACTTCCTAAATTGAATCGATAAATATTGTAACCCAATGTCTGCATTTTTGAGAACAGTTTTAGTGCCTTGGGAAAATTTGAAAACTGAACTAATCCAGATATCATTGAGTTCCAAGTAACTTGATCCTTTTCTTTCATCTGATCAAACACTTGCGTACAACTCTCTGAATCCCAGCATTTAGCATACATATCAATAAGAGAATTCCCTACGAAAACGTCACCTTCAAATCCACATACTATCAATTTAGCATGAACTTGCTTCCCTCTATCCAATGATCTCAAAGCACCACAAATCCTAACAGCCGTTGCAAAGCTGAAATGATCAGGACTCTCCCCAAGATTAACCATCCGATAAAAAGTTTCCCATGCTTCTTCCCATCTCGTCGCCCTTACAAGTCCGCGAATTACCGAATTTCAGCTAACAACATTCTTGCATTCAATCTCATCAAAGGCGATTACTGCATCATCCATCGAATCGAAGGTAACATACCCATCAACCAAAGACCCGCCAACAACTAAATTCTGATTCAACCCACACTTAATAACTGAACAATGAACCTGTCTAAGACCATCAAAATCTTCTAACTTCACATATGCCTTAACAACACTAGGGAAAGTAAATTTATCCGGACAATTTCCTTCCTCCTGCATTCTGTAAAACAATTCCAAAACTTCAACATAATCATCAATCTTTGAATAACCAAGAATCATAGTATTCCAAGACGTCAGATTTCTTATCGGCATTTCATCAAACATTTTACGTGCAATACACCAGTCTGATAATTCACCTGATCTAGCATAAAGCATAAGGATTTTTGTTTGTAAAAAGGTGTCCGGGGAAAACCCATTAGAGAGAATTGTAGCATGGATCGATTTACCAAGCTCGAAGGAATTCGAAGTGATGCAGTCTTGGATAAGAGAAGAATAATATGATTGGGTAGGAGGAGTTTGAAGTTTGGTTTCTTCATCACGAGTTTGTTTCAGCTTTGGAAGGACTAGCTTGTTGTTATGATTTGCTGAAATGGGACTCAGCTTTGGTTTTGGCGGGAAAGAGAAATACTTGTGGTGGGTACAATAACCGTTGAAGTAGTTAAATGGGTGATGAAGAGGCAGTGTTTGGGTACACAACATTTTCTTACTTTAATTCTTTAGTCTTAAAAACTCTGTCTATTTAACTTACTTTGTTTACAAAAGGAAGAATATTTTAACAACTTTTAATTTAAATACTTCAGTGTATTTCAATATGTATACTATCAGTCCTCATATTTGTAAGCATGTCAACATTTATACCATCAATCTTCAGGTTTTCACCTCCTTTGTCACACGGATATTATACTTCCGTAATTCAATCATTTTCAGTTTTCTCTAACATCATAAATTCACGACACCAAGTTTTACAAATTTCTGAAATCATGATTTGAGGTATATTGTAAGCTACCTCTATTGTTGATCACAATGAAGAAGAAATAAAGACTTGTAATTCCCTAATAATGAATTTTTATAATATAAGATTACTCAAGCATTATTTGGCTTGTTTTATCTCTCATGAAGTAATAATGTTACAAGCACAACAATAATGCTTGAGAACTCACACATACTAGTTCTCTTCTCATATAATCCTTACAACATTAGAAAAAGAAAAAAAAAGAATATTCTCGTTTTATTCAATATTATCAAGTGCAACTACAAGAAAGTGATAAATATATCACACATCATCTTATTTATAACGACTAATGTTTTGATGATGAAACTACAGAGAAAGTCAATACCATAACAATTCATGTAGCTGATAAGGAAGATACTCCTCAGTGGACCCTAAAACAAAGGTGTGTTTTATTTGAAATCCTTATATAACCGAATAAATTCTAATGGGCATGCTGACAAAAATGGAACATGATATGAAGTATAGATACCACTCCTTCTGTAAAATATTTTATCTAGAAAGCATCTCATGTTATTCTCCCTAACAGTATGAGAGTAGCGGTTGTAATCCCAGACATGGATACTACTTGTAAACTCTGTAATGAAGGACAAGAATCTTTAACTCATCTTTTTCTTCAATGCAACTATGTTACTCAGGTTTGATGCATCTTAATTTTATTATGCAATTTATTCTTAATGGAACAACTATTTTTCATGATTGGCTAAGTGATTTCCTTGAAAACCCATATAGAGAAAATTATCGAATAGACTGGAATGTGCTTTGCAACATAACATTTGGAAAGCAAGGCGTAACGTAGTGTTTAAGAAGGAAAGTCAGAATATTGCAGTCACAACAAACAACATTTTAAAGTTTATCAATAGCTATGGAAATGTTAATAGAGCAGCTTATAACCTAATGCAACAATTGAACTATAATCCATATATTGATGAGACTCTTCATATTACTTCTCAATCAATGGAAGGACCAACACCAAATATGGAAACTAAATATTGTTTTTATTTTGATGAACTCTACAGTAAAAGCTGGAATTGGTTAAACTTTTTGTGACTTTATGGGAACAGTCAGAGACGCTAGAGGTTTGCACGCATATTGCAACACCAGATAAGAACTAGAGAAACTTGGAGCAGATGCAGCTTTCTAATGTGAGACATGATTGAGTAGCCACATTATCTATTTTAGAAGCGACTCTGAACCCACTCTACTACTGCTGATAGGAATGTATGGTGAGGCCAAACAACAGAGATACCAGATTAGTGAAGATTTTGGAAACAACACAAAATTTTAATATAAATTGTTTATTTCAAGAATTTAACTTAATTAGGAGATCCCAAATTATTTGGGCAACAAAACTTTCTGTTTTTCGTAACATATATGCTATCACTCATAACTGGCTAGACAATGGGTTAAGAGCTATGTTAATTTATTTAAACATTCAAACCTGGAATGAAGATGTAATGGTATACCATAATTCCAATTATGAAACTTATGGTGCCTTTCTATCAATGGTATGAGGGAAACCTCATTTTTTATGAAAGGAAAAAAAAATCCTAAGGATACTATACTCTAGTAATTTAATCTTCTTCAGTTTTCTTCTTCAATATCACAAATTCACGACACCAAGTTTTATAAATACGTGAAATTATGATTTGAGGTATATTCTAAGCTACTTCTGATTCTCTGGTATTAGAGTATGGAATGATTTTTTAAAATATATAAGCTTTCTCAGGTGTTATTGGATTTCTTTATCTCTCACGAGGTAGAGATAGAAATAAATTTATGAAATTGAATTTTTTTTCTTTGGCCAAATTATCAATTAGAGGATTCAGCTTGTATGAACCACTATTGGCAAGATATCAGTAATTGAAGTCGTTTCAGTATGTTAATGATATATATGTATCCAAGATTTACCATTAATTGATGGTAAGTCTCCTTCCTATCTAATACATGCCAGATATGGCATGATATATGAAGGCAAACAAATGTACTCTCACATTGTTGTATCTTCGGGGGGGGGGGGGGGGGGGGGGGGAGGAGGAGTTCAATTCTGAAGGCCTGATGTGATTTCAAATTGAGTTGTAGTAAAAAGTTCGTTGAGACTTGTGAAAGCAATAGATTTTAGACTTAATTTTAAAGCAAAGAAAATAAAGCAAATAAATGTTGTGAAAATTATGGAGAGGCTGGAGCTAGGATTTCACCATTCATCAATACTTATGTGGTTCTAAATTAATTTATATCATGCAATTTAAACAATTGATTCGATTCTAAAGTATTACCAAAACCACCCAAAATATTAAATGTTAGTCGCAAGTATAATGCATCAAGAGTCTAAAACTAAGCATGCATCATCAAGAGAAAACACATTTGATTAATAAGAATCATTTAATTTATTTTTTATCTATGCAATTAATCATATAAAAATATTGCATAAATTTATAAAATAAATATTACTACATAATTCTTGAGAGGATGGCTTCCTCCGTCGCCCCAAGGATTGCGTTTAGCTCATCATTAGGAAAACACGCTCAAAATTCATTTTTTATTGCTCAAAGGTGGTGTAAAAATGATGAAATGGGAGAAACAATGATAACCGGGTTTGCAACAGTTATAAGTGTTACAAACTGAAAAGAACGATACAGAGGATGTATCATTGTTACTGTAGCTCTAAGACTGTCGCTGATCAGTCGCAAATACTGTATCAAAAACGACTGCTTCTGTGTGTCAATGTTCTTCGTGTTCTTCAATGGCAGCAGCAACATCAGTTTTCTCTGGTGATCGTGTTTCGCCTCTGAGATGTTCCAAAGCCTTCCCCAACTCTCCGTCCACCCTCTAAGACATCCCAGGGACCTTTTTATACCTCACCATCATCAAATCTTCCGTATTAACTCCATATAATCCTCTCTTCAATTCTGTGCAGATACGATAATATTTATTTCCATTTTTCTTTTCTTCACGCGTTCTCTTGTGTTATCTTGCAACTGGCACACTCCAACATTCTGCTGCTCATCTCGGACAGATTTAAACTCACTGCAGGGAGCAACTCTGCACTAACTTCCCAAGAAATCCCGTGAATACCTCCTCTTTCTGTTATCCAACTTGACACGCATACAACCCAAGTTTTACGATTCAAAAACACATACCAATCCTGTTGTGACTCAACTGGCCCATACAAGTCTGAATCCGTGAAAATATCCAAGTAAATCTCTGCCCAATCTTTCCCAGAAAACCCGAGAAAACTAGCTTCTCCTGTTTGCATTCCAATGGATTTTCCAACCCAAATAAATTCATTCGAACACCCATACCAACATTGTTTGGGCCTATCAAGATCATCCCAATTGAAATTAGTGATTGAATTTCACTGTAATCCCTCTGAAAATCCAACAGAAAAGTACACAACAAACTAAAATATGTTCCCGCCATTTTGCAATGTTTAAACGATGAAGAAGGGTGTCCCTTATCCAGAGTAGGGGTTCCCTTAGCAGGTGACGCCATGGGGTGTGAATAGTAAAGAAGGTGGCCCTTATTGAAAGAGGTTCCCCTTAGTAATTGAGTGCCCTTAGCCAAAACTGGGCTCCGAATAGCAAATCTCCTCCGGGGGTCCAAATAGCACTTTTCGAGCAACTTTTTCCACACAGGTGTATTTCTCTAAAAACACCTACAAACACATAAAACACCATAATAAGCACACAATCAAGCACTAATAATAGAGACACTGAGGATAATTCAGACACAAAAATGTGTCTATCAAATACCCCCAAACTTATTATTTGCTAGTCCTCGAGCAAAACTAATTTAGAAAAATAAAAATGACTACACTTAGCACGTGCAGCAAGCCGTTAAACCGCTAGGTGGCCCTAGCGGCGGAGTGTTGTCTCCGGACGGTTTACCATAGGTGTGCCCGCAAAACCTTTACGCCAGACTCTAGCTATCTACGCAGAACCTTGGAAGGCACTAAAGAATCTCCTTGGTTAGCATACAATCATTGACTATAGGAGGAAGTACCCTGATGCGAAATTCCAATTGTTGTACACGAGTTTGCACTCAGCATACTAAAATTCATATATAAGTGACAGAGCTCTACACAGATAGTTTCTAGACATCATAGCCGGAGTCAACCAATCACATGGAAAGATTAAGAAGATGGATAAAGAGAAAAATAGATTGTTTAAAGTGAACGGTGTTTCCCATATCTGTCTGAAGGCCTCTGCCAAGATGAACCTATCCTGATGGACCGAGATACCGGTCTGACTAATATCAACACCTGGCATATACAAGGGCACCAGTGGTCGATAAACCTAACTCTAGGTCAACACAACTGGCATATACAAGGGCACCAGCGGTCGACTTTATTGAATTTATTCCGGTTGGTCTGATGGTCTGGTCTCAAACTTTTTTTTATTTTTTTTTGGATCTCAATCACTCTAGCACTGGTAATAACTTGAGTCGTGCGCCCCACCAAATCATTTGAGAAATAAAAACAGAAGGGATTAGGATTCAACGAGTTATGGCGAAACTACCATGTTTTTTTTTTTAATTCTAACACCTGAGCTCTGTGATTTTATGAATAGACTCTTTAAATGTTTCCATCTAATCAGATTGGTTCCTCAACTCCTACAACCAGGATGTTCCCATCCACTTATATTGGTTAGTGCCAACCTTAATAAGCATAAATTTCTAGGCTCTGGAGTTTATTTATTACAACTAAAAGCTAACAAAAAGTTTCTTCCTCACCCCCAAACTTAAATCTAACAATTGTACTCAATGTTTCTAATGAAAGAGAAATACCAAAAAGTAAAGTAACATGAGGAATCAGTAAAGAGAGAAGTCGGAAAGATAGTACCTGGGTGAAGAGAGAAATCAAAAACTAATATACAACATACAATCGCCTTGATGGTCAATCAAGAGTAAACAGGGTCCTCCATAGGGACCTCCTCAACATCACCTGTAGGAAAGGGCTCTAAAAAGGGTTTCAATCTCTGACCGTTAACCTTCGAAGAACTACTACCATCTGGTGTATCGATCTCAACAACTCCATGAGGAAAGACAGTGCGAACAATAAAAGGACTCGTCCACCGAGAACGTAACTTCCCAGGGAAAAGATGCAAGCGGGTATCATACAGAAGAACTTTTTGACCTGGAGAAAATGACTTTCTTAAAATATTCTTATCATGCACAAGTTTCATTTTGTTCTTATACTCTTCGCACTATCGTAAGCATCTATACGAATCTCTTCCAACTCATTGAGCTGGAGTTTCCTATGGGCTCCTGCCTTGTCAAGTGAAAAATTTAGCTGCTTAACAGCCCAATAAGCTCTATGTTCTAACTCAACAGGTAAATGACATGCCTTGCCATACACAAGCCGATAAGGCGACATTCCAATGGGGGTCTTAAACGCAGTACGGTAAGCCCATAAGGCATCAGTAAGCCTAGACGACCAGTCTTTCCGATTAGGATTAACTGTTTTCTCTAATATACGCTTTATCTCCCTATTGGAAACCTCTACCTGACCACTAGTCTGTGGATGATATGGGGTAGCTACCTTATGTGTAATACCATATTTCTTCATCAAAAGCCTAAAAGGTCCATTACAAAAGTGCGACCCTCCATCACTAATTATAGCTCGCGGTGTACCAAAACGTGTAAGTATATTATTTTTCAAGAACTCAATCACAACCCTATGGTCATTGGTTTTACACGCAACCGCCTCAATCCACTTAGAGACATAGTCTACAGCGACAAGGATGTAAAGTTACCAAAAGAATTAGGAAACGGACCCATAAAGTCAATACCCCATACATCAAAGACCTCAACAACTAAAATAGGGTTCAAGGGCATCATGTTCCTACGGGAAATGGTTCCTAATTTCTGGCAACGTCACAAGTAACACAGTAACTGGGAGTCTTTAAACAACAAGGCCAATAGAATCCACACTGCAATATTTAGCAGCAGTCTTCTTAGCACTAAAGTGACCCCCACAAGCATGATCATGACAAAAGGAAATAATACTGGACTGGTCATCTCAGGTATACATCTCCTAATAATCTGGTCTGGACAATACTTAAACAAATAAGGATCATCCCAAAAGAAGTGCTTCACCTCGGCTAAAAACCTAGAACGATCTTGTTTACCCCAATGTTGGGGCATTCGACCAGTAACAAGATTTCACTATATTCGCATACCAAGGTGCTTGGGTAACAAAGAACAGTTGTTCATCAGGAAAACTATCCCTAACAGGAGGAGAATCATTAAGGGTATCCACAACAAGCCTAGACAAGTGGTCTGCTACTACATTTTCTGCACCTTTTTTATCTCTAATGTCTAAGGAAAATTCCTGCAACAATAGGATCCATCTAATCAATCTAGGTTTAGTATCCTTCTTGGAAAGAAGATACTTCAAAGCAGCATGATCAGTAAAGATTATGACCTTAGAACCTAAGAGGTAGGATCTAAACTTGTCTAAGGCAAACACAATAGCTAATAGTTTTCTCCCTAGTGGTATAGTTCAACTGGGCATCATTCAGAGTTTTGCTAGCATAGTAAATCACATGAAGTAACTTATTTTCTCGCTGACCTAGCACAACACCAATAGCATAATCTGAAGCATCACACATGATCTCAAAGGGTAGGTTCCAGTTGGGTGCCTGGACTATGGGGGCGGTAGTGAGTAAATTCTTAAGCTTCTCAAAAGCCTCTAAACAAGCATCATCAAAGACAAACTTAACGTCTTTTGCAAGCAAATTGCAAAGAGGTCTAGAAATTAAGCTAAAATCCTTAATGAATCGACGATAAAAACCTGCATGCCCTAAGAATGACCTAATATCTCTTACGGTTTTTGGGACCTGTAAAGTTTTAATGAGGTCAACTTTGGCTCTATCTACCTCTATACCCTTCGAAGATACGATATGCCCTAGAACAATTCCTGAACGAACCATGAAGTGACATTTCTCCCAATTAAGCACTAAATTCTTTTCCTTACACCTAGTCAAAACTAATGACAAATGATGCAAGCACTCATCGAAAGACGAACCAAACACTGAAAAATCATCCATAAAGACCTCTAAGAACCGTTCTACCCATGTCAGAAAATATGCTCAGCATACAACGCTGAAAGGTCGCAGGGGCATTACATAGCCCGAAAGGCATGCGTCTATACGCAAAGGTACCAAGGGACAGGTAAAAGGAGTTTTCCTTGGTCTTCTGGGATGACAACTGATTATAACCGCAGTATCCATCTAAAAGCAATAATGGCTATGTCCAGCTAATCTCTCTAGCATTTGGTCGATGAAGGGAAGGGGAAAGTGGTCCTTCCTAGTGACCTTGTTCAATTTCCTATAGTCAATACAGACACGCCAACCCGTGGTCACCCGGTTGGGATTAACTCATTGTTATCATTCTGGACTACAGTAATACCGGATTTCTTGGGAACAACCTGAACGGGGCTGACCCACTTACTGTCTGAAATGGGGTAGATAATGCCTGCATCTAACAGCTTAAGAACCTCGGTTCGAACTACTTCTTTCATATTAGGGTTCAGTCGACGTTGCATCTCCCTAGAAGGTTTGGTGTCACTCTCTAAATAGATATGATGCATACAATCAGTAGGACTTATACCCTTAATGTCTGTATGGTCCACCCTAAAGCTTCCTTGTTATTCTGAAGGACGGTCACTAGCCTACTTTCCTGATCACTATCCAAGTCGGATGCTATAATCACAGGTAAAGTTTCAGATGGGCCTAAAAACACATACTTCAGGAATCTGGTAATGGTTTAAGGTCCAACTTAGGAGGCCTTTCTAACGAAGGAACTAGGGTAGACTCAGAAACGGTAGAGGTTCGAACTTAGGTTTCCAGCCAATTACTAGTGTCTATCAAAGGGGTTGAATCTAACAAAGCATTCACCTCATTAATCACATCGTCATCATCAAAATCAATCCCAAAGTGGGCTAGGCATTTCTCTAAATGGATCTTCTAACAAAGTGTTTGGTAATGACTCCTCGACTAATGTTCCTATCATGTTCACCTCTTCTATGTTCGAGTTCTATCTAGTCAGAGGGTAGCTTACTAATATTAAAAATGTTCAGCTCAATAGTCATATTACTAAAAGACAAATTCATAATACCATTTCGACAGTTAATGATCGCATTGGATGTAGCTAAAAACGGGCGACCTAAAATCACTGGTATTTGGTTCTCTGGGTCAGAGACAGGTTGGGTATCTAGGATAACAAAATCCACTGGATAAATAAACTTGTCGACCTCAATAAGAACGTCCTCGATCCACGAGGAATTTTAACGGACCTATCAGCTAACTGAAGTGTCATCTGGGTAGGTTTCATCTCACCAAGTCCTAGCTTAAGGTACACATGGTATGGCAGTAAGTTCACACTGGCTCCTAAGTCAAGCAAAGCTTTCTCGACACGGTATTTACCTATTGTGCAAGAAATAGTAGGGGACCCTGGGTCTTTATACTTAGGAGTAGTGGTATTCTGAATAATAGAACTCACATGACTAGCTGGGAAGGATTTCTTCTGGACACTAAGTTTTCGATTTCGCGTACACATATCCTTAAGAAACTTGGCATAAGCGGGAATCTTCTTAATCGCATCTAACAATGGGATGTTGATAGTAACCTGCTTAAAAACCTCCAACATATCATTAAAGTTGGACTCCCTCTTAGTTGGAACTAGCAACTGGGGGAACGGGGCTCTGGGAACAAAGTCGGGCTCAGCAGGACCCTCATTGGTCTCTTTGGAGATTCTATCAGTCTCCTCATTTTCTGGCTCAGAAGGGTGAACTACAACATGTTCACTATCAGGCATGGCAACCTTATTGTCAACTTTTTTTCCACTCCTAAGGGTTGTTATAGAATTCACATGATTGTACGATTTCTCTCCTTTAGGGTTAGGATCAGTTTGACTAGGGAACCTTTCATCTTCTCTTTCACTAAGAAACTTAGCTATTTGGACGACTTGAAGTTCTAAGTTAGCAAGAGACTGGGAATTGTTCTTAAAATTCTGCCTGGTTTCTTCTTGAAAACCACAGTGGTTCTTTGATAACATCTCATGATTCTTTGCTAACATAGTAAGGGATTCTTCTAAGGTGGAGATCTTTTTCTCATTCTGAAACTGGGGTTGACCTGAAGAGTTCTTATCATAACCAAAACCTGGGGGAGGCTGAGAATTACTAGATTGTCCTTGATTCTGACCCTTAGACCAAGAAAAATTAGGATGGTTTCTCCAACCAGGGTTGTAAGTCTCTGAGTGTGGGTCAAACTTCTGACGGTTCTCAAACCTAGCATTGTTATAGACAACATGGGCTTTCTCTTCACTAACCTGACCTTCCCAAAACGAGTTATTGGGTTCTACTCCACAACTAGACACTTGAGAGCCTCTAAACCTATCGTCAGGTTCAACAAGAGACCTATGTTTAGGATGATTCAATTCCAAAGCTTCTAACCTTCTAGACAAAGCAACAAACTTATCATCAGACCTGAAGCTTGTATCTACCACATTGGTGCTACTTTTATTGACCAAGAGTCTTTTGGGGGGTTCAGCACAAGACTCCCACTGTTGGGATTTTTCAGCGACAGCTCCGAAGAAGGTAAAAGCATCATCAACACTTTTACTAGTGAACTCACCAGCGCACATAGACTCAACCAAGGCTTTGGTTGAATAGTCTAAACCATCATAAATAATCTCTACGAGTTTCATCTTATCAAATCCATGGTGAGGACACTGGGATAGGAGATCATTGAATCTCTCTAAAAACCTATAAAGAGACTCTCCCTCTTGTTGCACACTAGCACTAATTTTCTGCCTAACAGACGCTGTTTTATGCTTAGGGTAGAATTTCATATAGAACGCAGCAATAAGTTCATGCCATGTTTCAATGGATTCAGATGGTAGGTTGTTCAACCAGGTCTTGGCTTTATCTCTCAAGGAAAAGGGAAACATCTTAAGTTTCAAGACTTCATCTGTAAGGTCTTTTATTCTAATTGTCCCACAAATTTCCTCAAAGTCCCTAATATGAAAAAAAGGGTTCTCATCATATTTCCCTAAGAATATAGGGATCATATGAAGAATACTAGGTTTTATCTCGAAATTAGCCGTAGTGGCTGGCAATTTAATGCACGAAGCTCGAATGGACCTAGTTGGGAACATGTAATCTTTCAAAGTTGACATCGCTGGCACAACTGAAGTACTAGGGGTATTTTCCTCACGAAGAGAAGATTCTTAAAACTGAAGTTTCCAAAAACAGGGTTCTCAAAAGAAGAGTCTTCGAGCTCCCTGCTTTCATAAGAAGAACTACTAGGTTTATCACTAATCAAACGACCTGGAGTGTTTCTTTTCCAAGCCCGCTCTTTAATAACCTTGGGCATACACTAGAAAAACAAAAGAAAAAGAAAGAAATCCTAAAAGTAAGGGAAGTTCTATGCAAACACAAACAAGGCTGACTCCACCACAACAAACCTACTGATTTCTAGCAAACAAAAAGCATGATGGCTCCACTTAGATTGTTTCTAGACCAGCTTCTAATTCTTCGAAAGGGAATTCGTTACAATTTAAGAAAACCCCTCTGGAATCAATCCGAGTTTAAGTAAGTTGAATCAAGACGAGGGAAGCTCAATGGAGCTTTGATACCTAAGGCCTCACCGGCGTTACAAGGCGGCGTATTCAACTCACAGAAGCCATCATGAACTTTGAAGCATGCTTAAAAGAGTAACCAATATTTTCGAATGACTTTCCTATTAAGCTCGTTACCCTATAGGTCTCGTTCTAGTCAAATTTTAGGCTTAGGTTCGCGTTTGGTTTCGTTTTCCTAAGGCGGGCAAGAAGGGAACGGTGATGAAATCCGAACCCTTATCTTGTATGGCCAGTCCTTTCCCTTTACTATGAAATTAAAGCAGTCGTTTTCAAATCCTCAGCATATATGCAAACGAAGGAATACAGTAACTCGCTGACAGGGGATTCGCGAGTGTTTCGACAAACTTACCTCCCGTACCAGACGGGGGATGAACCGCTGAAGTTAACTCGGGCCACGACTCTTATGTCATGTACGAACCCGAGAGGCCGAGGCGATATCGAATCGCCGTCCTTCTCTGCAAACAATTGATATTTAAACTACCCTTCCGTAGGGTTTAAAAATATAAATAAAGTCCCAAAGTCCACAGTCCAAAGTCCAAAAATAAAGTGCAAAAGAAAAAGATAATCTAAAAAATTGTCTCTCTATCTTTTTTTGTTTTTTTAATTAATTTTTATTCTCCTTTTCTTTCGCTCCTTTCGCTTTGCTTTTACTCCAAATCTTTAAGTATTCACCAAAAGCTTTGGCAAATTTTTCTTTCGCTCCAAATTCCAAAATCTATAAGGAAAAGACAAAAACCAAGAAACGTAAAGAAGAACAAATAAAATAAAAATGAAAAACAAATAAAAACCTAAAAAAATCTAAAAACTCTAGCCTAAAGACAAGTTCGCGTCGGCGGCGCCAAAAATTGATGTGATTTCAAATTGAGTTGTAGTAAAAAGTTCGTTGAGACTTGTGAAAGCAATAGATTTTAGACTTAATTTTAAAACAAAGAAAATAAAGCAAATAAATGTTGATATGTTGTGAAAATTATGGAGAGGCTGGAGCTAGGATTTCACCATTCATCAATACTTATGTGGTTCTAAACTAATTTATATCATGCAATTTAAACAATTGATTCGATTCTAAAGTATTGCCAAAATCAGATTCCCAAAATATTAAATGTTAGTCGCAAGTATAACGCATCAAGAGTCTAAAACTAAGCATGCATCATCAAGAGAAAACACATTTGATTAATAAGAATCATTTAATTTATTTTTTATCAGTGCAATTAATCATATAAAAATATTGCATAAATTTATAAAATAAAATATTACCACATAATTCTTGAGAGGATGGCTTCCTCCGTCCCCCCAAGGATTGGGTTTAGCTCATCATTAGGAAAACACGCTCAAAATTCATTTTTTATTGCTCAAAGGTGGTGTACAAATGATGAAATGGGAGAAACAATGATAATCGGGTTTGCAATAGTTATAAGTGTTACAAACTGAAAAGAACGATACAGAGGATTTGTCACTGTTACTGTAGCTCTAAGACTGTCGCTGAGCAGTCGCAAATACTGTAGCAAAAACGACTTCTTTAGTGGGTCAATGTTCTTCGTGTTCTTCAATGGCAGCAGCAGCATCAGTTTTCTCTGGTGATCGTGTTTCTCCTCTGAGATGTTCCAAAGCCTTCCCCAACTCTCCGTCCGCCCTCTAAGACATCCCAGGGACCTTTTTATACCTCACCATCATCAAATCTTCCGTATTAACTCCATATAATCCTCTCTTCAATTCTGTGCAGATACGATAATATTTCTTTCCCTTTTACTTTTCTTCACGCGTTCTCTTGTGTTATCTTGCAACTGGCACACTCCAACACTCTGTTGATCATCTCAGACAGATTTAAACTCACTGTAGGGAACACCTCTGCACGTAACTTCCCAAGAAATCCCGTGAATACCTCCTCTTTCTGTTATCCAACTTGACACGCATACAACCCAAGTTTTATGATTCAAAAACGCATACCAATCCTGTTGTGACTCAACTGGCCCATACAACTCTGAATCCGTGAAAATATCCAAATAAATCTCTGCCCAATCTTTCCCATAAAACCCGAGAAAACTAGCTTCTCCTGTTTGCATTCCAATGGATTATCCAACCCAAATAAATTCATTCGAACATCCATACCAACATTTTTTGGGCCTATCAAGATCATCCCAATTGAAATCAGTGATTGAATCTCATTGTAATCCCTCCGAAAATCCAACAGAAAAGTACACAGCAAACTGAAATATGTTCCCGCCATTTTGCAATGTTTAAACGATGAAGAAGGGTGTCCCTTATCCAGAGTAGGGGTTCCCTTAGCAGGTGACGCCCTGGGGTGTGAATAGTAAAGAAGGTGCCCTTATTGAAATAGGTGCCCCTTAGTAATTGAGTTCCCTTAGCCAAAATTGGGGTCCGAATAGCAAATCTCCTCCGGGGGTCCAAATAGCACTTTTCGAGCAACTTTTTCCACACAAGTGTATTTCTCTAAAAACACCTACAAACACATAAAACACCATAATAAGCATACAATCAAGCACTAACAATAGAGACACTAAGGATAATTCAGACACAAAATATGTCTATCAAGGACTTTACTCAGTTGATTGGTAGAGGAATATGAGTCTCATAAGCCCAGGGACATAGGGTTTGAATCCTCTCACCTTGACTATTTATCACTTTCTTTCAACGCCCCCAACAAATCTAATGGCATGTCGTCAATATTCTGAGGTGCTTGAGCCTCACTATTTTGAATAAACTCATTCAAGAACTGTTTGATCCAATTCTTCTCTCAAATTGACATAGATAGATACTATTTCTAATTGACATACCAAGTTCATGTTCAGTCGAGTCCATAAATGGATTATCTTGTAATGTTGTAGAATAAGTATGGTTATAAGGTATGCAAGCACAATAATAATGCATGAGAAGTCACGCATATTTTCACATTCATGTGTTATAAATGAGGCATTTGGAATATTTATGTGCTTTCTCTTTCTTCTCTCTGCCCGAGCCTCTCTCAGGTTAATCGCTTTCCCTACCGTTGTTGGGTTTCCGTCAACTAACATTTATTTTTGGCCGATTTTCTGCTTGAATCCTATGAATAATTTCTCTTAACAATGAAACTCAATTAAAATACGACGGAAATCATATTCAGATAGCTAAATTCAATCAAGAAACAACCCAATCACTAAAAACAGCAGAATCACTATCTCAATTGTTAAAGAAATCAGTCTCAAAATCACTGAAAAGGAATGTGTTACCGGAGAATCTCAATTACAAAAACCCATTCAAAATCACTACACCTAAAATCCGGAAAACCATCTGGAGAATATCAAATCCCCTAAATCTCTTTCTCGATAAAATAACCTAAATCTTACTTCTATAAGAACCGTAATTCAACCCAAACCCAATATCATACCCCTATCTTCCAACACATCTCTCATCTCCTTACTACCAAAAAAAAAAAAAAGTAAAATCAACTCTAGCCATCTGAATGTCAATATCAATACTTTTTATCTTACCAGACCTCACCCCATTGTAATCGAAAAAAACCCTTGGAGATACCTTATAACATTACCAAATCAAAAACCCAAATCTAAAGAGTTCACTTCATATCACTGCCACTATCCTAGGAAAATCAATTGCTAACTCCTTAAAAGATTATTTCACTTTTCTATAATTGACAAAGCCTTTACACCAAACCATCCACAATTTTCAACTCATGCAACTAAAGAAAAGAGAAATCACCTTATCAAATTAACCATCAATACCTATAATAGAGTTAACCATTCTCATCCCGAAAATGGTAAAAACAATCCAACCATATTCAACAAACACCAACTTAACCATCATCCACATATTGGGACAAACATAATCCAAAAAATAAATAAAAAATAATACACCAATAATGTTACTCAAAAGAAACTATGTTTAGAAAATTAGAATATTAAAGTTGTTAGAGAAATTCACCATCACTGTTCTCAACCTATCCTCCATGCTCTAAATCAACCTGCATGTTGTTGCTGGTAAGGATGACCACTCCTGGTTCCACGCCTAGCTGCCTCAGTTTGATTTCTAATCAGTCGAGTTGAAAAGAATAACAACTAGTTTTTATTTGTCGTATGTGGTCCTGGTGCTGGAGTTTGCTCTGGTTCCTGTAATGGAGGATTCCTTCCACCATACCTTGCATCCGCCATTGCAGAAATATGTGAATCTATCCTTCGGTAACATGGAACAACATATCGAGCAAAGTGAAAAGGAAAGGGTATCAAATATACCGCCAACTTTTTCGTTCGACAATCTGTATGGACAAAACCTAATAAATCACAAGTATGTCAAATCAAAAACCCTAGAATAAGATTGTATATAGATTTTTACTCTTTATCTTCCACAATCAATATGTTTATACCAAATATTAGAGAACCTGATTGTGTAATAGAGTTTTTGTATTATCTCAAAAATCAATATTCATGATCAATCTAGTCGTATTTGTATCAAGAAGATCCTAATTCTAACAACGGTGAAAATTCCAATCTATATTTTAAGATGCGAATTCAATAAGAAAATTATCTTTTTTTTTATCTCAATTAATAAAGACTTAAAGTATCTTGATTAATTACGTATTACTTGTGTTATTCCTGTTATAAAAACTCCCCTCGTTTCAAAATAATATGTTGCATATGAAACCAGCCTATTATTTTAAAACGGGAAGAGTATAAAATAGTATAATACGCAAAAGGAAAAACAAAAGAGACCAGATATTTTGTTAACAAGGAAATTGCACCTGCATAAATACCTCGAGACCTCGTCCAGATTTGAACACCATGTTGTATTAAACTGTTACATGCACTAGCCTACCATCATACTTCAGACTAGAATGTAGCTGAGACAGAAATCCAAGCAATTCACCTGCAGTAATGTTCCTCATGCATCTTGAACCTCGCAAGATTTTGCGCACTTATTCCTTAGCTGACGTCCCTTAGGATATAGAAACACAAAATACTTTCAGGATAAACAAATGCAGAACCAGAAGAAACAAAATTGAAACAATTTAGGATGAAAATGAAAATTGATAACTGATGGTAAAGAAGACATTAGATATTTCACAACCACTTCACGGGATTGGAAACTTCTGAGAACAATAAAATAAATCATGATATCATCAAGCTCATCCAACCACCATCACCCAGCTTGAAAATGACATTCTCTATAAAATTCCAGACATCTAAGAAATCAAGTCAATCTTGTTTATCATGGTTGGTGACAAAGCTCCGGGCCCATATGGCTTCCCACCAAATTTCTTTCAAGCCAATTGAGATATTGTTGGAAAGGATCTTTTCAAAATGGTACAAAACTTCTCATCTTCTGGTCATATGCTAAAAGAAATGAATTCCAAATTTATATCTCTTATACCCAAAGTGGATAGCCCTTCATCCTAAGCCACTTACGGCCTATAAGCCTATGCAATACTACCTACGAAATAATATCCAAACTCATAGCATGAAGAATGAAGCCCCTTCTGAAAAAATAATTTCACCATACCAATCAGCCTTAATTCCTGGCAGAAAAATTGCTAACAACATTGTTGTTTCCCATGAAGTTATCCACAACATGAGATCCAATAGGGGAAAGAAATGAGAGAAAGGGTACCGTGGGCATCAAAATTAATATGGAAAAGGCTTTTGTTTATCAATTCACTTCTACCACCAACTCACCAGTTCTCATAAATGTTGTTCCTGACGAATTCTTCAATCTTTCAAGAGGGCTCAGACAAGGGGATCCTCTCTCCCATATCTTTTCCTCTTCTGCACGGAGTCTCTTTCCATAACGCTCATACAAGATCAAGTGATGGACCTAATAATGGCATAAATACCTGCAAGGAAGCTCCCTCTACTAGTCACCTTTTATTTGTTGATGATTGCATGGTCTTTTGCTGATCCAACAAAACTGAAAGTCAGAACCTGGTGGAAATTTTCAAGATCTTCATTCCTACCTCTAGGAAACTCATCAATTTCTATATGTTTGGAGTTTTCTTTAGCAAGAATATCGATGAAATATTGGTCCTCAACATTCGCAACGGTATGGAGTTCAGATGATAGATATGATTAACAAGTATATGGTTATCCTTTATTTCCCCATAGAAAAAAGATCTTGTCCTTTAAATCTTGTGTTGATGATAGACTCAAGACTAGAGTGGATGGTGGAAAATACAACATCCTCAACCCAGCAGGGAGGTCTACTCTAATAATCTCAAGTTTTACGTCAAGCATATATCAGGTGAACTGCTTCAAACTACCAAAGCAAACTTGTCAAAGTTGAAGAAAAAATCGATTCACTATGGTATTATGTTATTTAGTTTGTTGTTTATTTTGTGTTATTACGATTATCTAAATTAAAACATGTGGATGTCTTCACATTTGCACCATCAATATCATAAGTAATTTAAATTTTTTCAGGATTAACATTGCACCATCAATCTCATAAGTAAAAACATACTGCATTGGACAACCACATCATACATGAGAATAAAACAAATACATTAGATTAAAACAACTACTACATAGGCGTCAACTCTCGGCGGGTGGTGGAATTCCTAGGGCGATGTAGGGATTGTATTTGTTGAGCACCCTAAGAATGTTGAAACAAGCATGGAAGTCGAAAGGACGACCGTGGTGAGATACTGCCCACATCGCTAGAGTTCTGGGTTCCACTTCATGTTCGGCTTCACCATTGAGCTTATTTTTGTGATTCTCCATTAGTTGAGCGACGAATTCCGATACATTACAATTAATTACACTAAAACATATGCGCCAATCCGTGACAATCACGCCCATGAATGTTCATCATTTCATCGGCGAACATTTCATAAACTTTCTCCCAGAACGTAGATTGGGACACCTTCCTACCGATATCGGCAACTTTTTGTGTGTGAAAAACGTAGGCTCTGCAAATAGCTAAATCCTCTTGTTGAGTATATCTAACACCATAAACTTTAGGAGGCATTTTTGTAGATGATTTGAGAGTGAAGAATGTGTAGAATGTGTGAATGTAGTGTTGAAATAAGGAATATTTATGGAACTCAAAAATTAGAGCCGTTAAATAACAAAAGTTTTCAGCCGTTAGGCGCTTTTGTAGCAAACGCCGCGCTTTAAGCAAAATTGCTGGCTTGTGAAGTAACAACGGGCGACGGAGTGACAAGCGCCAGCGTTGGTGCCAAGGTCGCTCGTTCTTTAATCAAGCGCGCGCTACATATTCCATCTCACTCAACAAACCAACAAATTTATTGGTTTATACATGCATTTTTCATGTTTGTTGAGTCCATAGTGGGAGCAAAATAAACAAACTCCAAGTTTGTTCATTACACAGGAACTACTCTAACTAGTCTCAAATTAGTCTATAAAACTGGAAACTTGAAACTTTTAATTTAGCACTTCATTATAAGAAATTTAATTTGGGAGGCAACGGTACTTTAAAACATTAGACCCTGCGCAAGCACAAAACCCAGAGCAAGCAGAAGCAAAACTCTATTGGAGCCTGTTCTATGGGCTAAAAGAAAAAGAATTCGAAATCTTCACTTGGAAGGAGATTGTTTAAATGTGATTTCTACAGTTAATAATAGTATTAAGTCAATAAAATGGACTACCAAAAACATTGTAGTGGACAGTCTAAGCATCTTATCTAGTTTTGATAGTTAGATTTGCATTTGTTCATAGAGATGCAAGCCATGTTGCTGACTCTCTGGCCAAATACGGCATTAGCCTTGCTAATGAGCAAGAATGGGAACTCACTCTCTGGATACAATTATGCATGCAAGAGGACAACTATGTGCAATTCAGCTATTCAATCAGAATCCTTTTATTAAAAAGAAAGATATTCAAGTTCTTTGTTTATTTCTCCTCTATAATAATTCTATTTTATCATGCTCACAAATTGTGAAGCAAACAGTACTACAGAAGTCGACTGACAGTCGGAATAAAACATATGAAGTTGGGCCACAGATGTTACATGAAAATTGAAAATAATGTTCAAATAAAAATGATTAGTATCACAAAGAAGAATAAAATATAGCAATTAAAAGATAAGTTAAACCTTTGACATCTCCCTGATGTGCAAGATTTTTCGCTGTACATTCTCAGCCTCTGAAAGTCTATTGGACTTCAAAAATACCTACAAGAAAACCCACATTACAGGCTTTAAGCTATAAGAAACGGGGAAGGCATACATTATAAGTCGTGATATTCTTGGCCATATTTAATAAAGACTGTCTATGCATATTTGTCACATTTTTAGTAATCATGTACTACATACTGACATAATCATTACAATCAATACAAAGAAATTCAGACTAAACAGATGCTTTTGACGAACATTTTAGAGTATAAACCCTAAGCAACCATTCAGTTTAAGTAAGATCAAAAATGCAAGCACTCACGAGACCATGATACCTAAGCACAGGTCTCTTAGCATTCATAATACACACACCAAACTAAAACAGATTCTGACAACCTCACTTCAACTAAATGCCTAGGGAAGGTGTGGCCGATCACCTAGATCAAATGTAGTCAGATGTTCGATTTATGAAATTTGGTTATTTTCTATACTTGAATATCTTAACAATGGCTCATCCCCATTCTTCACTAAATCTAAATAAGTGAGCACACATCCTCATTGTCATAATATATATGTTTGTGTATCTGGGTGCCTGAGTGATATTCTCAATCAGTCGGCGTAAATGTGACTCAGAAAAAGAAAAAACTTCAAAACCATTTGACATATGATGGCCACCATATATTTTACCTGAGCAAGATACCTCAGCCTCCGCAAGCAAGCAACTGATTGTCCTAAGCCAGATTCCTAAGAAACTCCAGCCATCAAGAAGACGAAAAAAAGAAAAGAAAAAAGAAGCTATATAGATTAACATCAAACATGATGATCAGAAAAACCTCTAGTATCTTAATAGAATCTTGAATTAGAGCCACTGAATCATTCTCCTTTCCTTGAAGATACTTCACCTGCAGTAGTGAATAAAAAGACCATGTGCTGCAACGTATCAGTCCCATGACCCATAATTACAAAGAACAAATCATTCGGATACTAAGAACAGTGGAAACCAAATCATCTGTGTCATGGAGAATCACTATGACAGTATGAGGCTTCCGTCAATTATTTGGGAGGATGGCAAATTCCCGTGATATCCACATAATTGTTCTTATAACAAGAAGATATAGTCATACCACTGAACAGTTTTTAATCAAAAAGGAACTACCTAGCTCCGATAATTACCAAGTAAATAACTCAACAATAACATGTTTCCAATACATTCCCACTAGAAAACAAACATCCTGCATATTTGGTAATTCATGGAGCTAATACTAGTCTAGTAGAATCAAGGACATGTACCACAGAATTAAGCAAGCAAGATATATAAAACGCTACCGTTCCCAGATGATACATTGTATTTGCATAGTCTGTGTGGTTTTGTCCAAGAACACGCCTCTTTATCTACAAGTTTATGAAGAAAATATCAGGTATTCATTTCACACCTCACAGACATATATGCAGACGAGATATACAGGATGACAAGCAAAAGAACAGATAAAGTATTACACTTGCAACTTAATATATTGAAATTACCATGACGATATGCAAGGATAAATTAAAGAAAAAAAGAAAAGAAATGCCGAGTGCGAATTGAATGGATAGTATAAGATCGATACCTTTAACGCACGCTGCAGAGGAAGCGTGAAAAAGAAAACGAAACAAGAGAAAAAGCCTCAGTCAGTAGATAGAATCTAACAGGAAAAATAAATGTACAATTAAAGACTTGTGACCAAAATTATGTATCTAAGACAGGTGACCAAATTCAGACACATAATTCTTGCGATAAATGAAGTCTTCGATTCATGTCAAATGCAGGAAACTGAAAAGGGAATCACCAAAAGACATGTGACCAAAATTCGGACACATAAATTATGTATCTAAGATTATCATTTTTTGTCTTATATATATAAAAGGCCTGGTCCGGAATCACACAAGGAAAAAAAAAAAAAAAAACATATCTCCGAAATCTAAATTGGTTCAAAGAAATAAGAAACCAAAATCTTGTTTAAAGGGCCACTGGATCCTAACTCTAAATGAGTTAAGATATTAATTTTCCCAGGGTGATACCTTTCACACACTGGTCTACAGATTTAAAAATGAGTAAAAGTTGCTGGGTACTAGTAAAATTTTCTGGTGCAAAATGACTTGAGTAAGTACGTCTTAGGGTATGCTATACAACTAATCAACAGATACCATAGACATATTCCACATCTCAACTCAGACTAGCAAAAAAAGTGCTCGACCAAACACCAAAAGGAATCTATGAACAAGATACTAGTAGAACCAGACGGGAAAAAAATTCCATTACCTCGTAGCACTTATGGGCTTCTTCAAGTTTCCTCTGCACAATATAAAACTGCCCAAGGTTGTGTAGAGAAGCTGCAACACTGTATAAAATTGGTTACAGTTGCCAGATTCTAAACATTCCATTATCTCACAGTTCGCATCTAAAGACAAAAAATAAACATGACGTACGCTTGGTGAAGGACCAATTATACAAAATTTTAGTCATAAGAAAACAACACATAGTTCACATGTTTTATGTCTTGTGGCAAGCAGTTGTATTTTCCTGCTAAGGAAAGCCTTTGGATTGGGATGTCACAGCAGGATGCTTGTTGGCAACAAAAAGGATGTCAATAAAACTATCTGCACTTAGATAGAGATAAACTAATTTGAAATTAGTAAAACGGAATGGCTTGAGGATGGGCAGAATGCATCATCTAATTAGGAAATCTTAGAAGAAGTGGCATTCCTTAGTGCTTTATTGAATCCACGATCAGAGTAGAGAACAAAAATTGCTAACCAGCGGTAAGTACGTGTCAGGTTCTACTGGTTCTACAAATACAGATTGGACTTCCTACAGAATTCACATTCGCGAGTCTTTCAGATCAACATGTCTAAACACCACAGAGGGTTTTTTCCGAAATAGTCAAATGATGCTCAGCTCATTCTCGACTTGCCTAGTGAATATTTCTCTTTAGGCCTCTATGAATTCAGGGATGGCTATGCTATTTTGTCACAAGAAAAAAGTACAAACACAGGAAAAACTGTTCCCTATTAAGTCCAAGTGACTTCTTTACTGACATAATTCCATGCTTGACAGCCGCAACAATAATACGTTAAAGAGAAGGAAAGAAGATGCATAGATCGCATGCATCAATGTACATAAATTATGTAGCTGCATAGTCTAAATATCATAATTTAGAGCATTTAAAATTCCCAAGTATATTTAACTCTTATGAGTTTTGCTACTACTAATTTACAAAGACTGCTTTAGATAGAGTTTATCTGAATAATATATTAAGGTATACCGTATATCGTCAAGTCCAAATGATTCCTCTAAAATATGGACGGCCTCCAAATAGAGTGGCTCAGCTTTAGCGAAATCCTTCTTCACTCTATAGAGCTCAGCCTACACCATAAGGGATAATAATTACTCAAAGAACTAAACTTCCATTTCAGTAATGAAAATAATAACATCCTGTTTTTATATCAAATACGATATACTTTTAGCAAGGTTCAAAATGTCAATCCATCTGAACGATACATGCGGCCAAACATTCGGATGAACATGTCCCTAACAAGGATCTGGACAGTAAAGGCGTAAAGCACATTAACAACCACTACTTCAAGAAATTAAAAGCATGCAGGTATACCAAATTGTTTAATGCAGCAGCAACATGTGGATCGCTCTTCCCAAAACCCTCTTTAGCTTCCTCCACCGCTGACAAAAATAGTTTTTCAGCTTCCACTAATTTTCCCTAGAAAAGAGAAAGCATTTGGAATCAATTCACCTGTACAATAGAAGTATAATAAGCCAAAAAGAGTGGAGAACTTACATACTTCCAAAAAAAAGTCCCTCGCCTTATCTGTAAAAACCCGCCATTTAGATGTGTGGATATTTGATATCACAGACCCATCCTCAACTCTCTGGATATCACTTGACCCATCCTCCCCTTCACCAGTTCTCGCTTCAGCTGAAACATCATCCGCAAATGCAAGATTTCCACTTGCCCCAAGAATGATTGCTGATAAACAAAGCAGACAAAAATTGCAGTTCAAACAACCGCTTCAGCTAAACATAACCTAGAAAATAGATTTGACGACCTAATCCATAAGACGTCAACACCAATTGCTGCAGAAGAACTAGAAAAATTCACAGTACAAAAATGTATACCAGCTTGTCCAGAAAGTAATATCCACAAAGAAGAGTCCCAGTGAAGCTTCTGCCATCTTGGGATCTCAGGCCCATTGCGGTGGAGAAATCCCGCATTACCTGTAAAGGCACGCTATAAAAAAATGCAGGCAGTAGAGAAAGAGCAAAAGAGAAGAAAAAAAAAATTAAGAAGCAATAGAGGATATAAAATGGTCAATTTCATTCCAAGACATACACTATCTCATCCCAAATGAATCTTCACAACTTGAGTACAAAGTTATATGGTTATTGGTGATAAATTATCTTAAGCACACAGCTCTCCCAAAGATAATAATATCTCAAATGATCATTTGATTACCGATCAGACCATTTTATAAACTCTAAGAGCATGTTACTTCTCTAACGGTTGTTTTATTCGTGTCGTTATCATCACCTACAAGATATACAATATATCTTTTTGAATTATTCTTATTTCCATATGATGAAATAGAATCCTAGATATTAGGAGTAGAAAATTTCATCCTCAGCTCATAATTTATTTTTTATGTTCTAGGAGTTGAAATAGTTTTGAAGAATATCTAGAGAAATTCTGGATTTAGAGAAGATAATTTTTGCTTCTCTAATTTAGAGATATACTGGATTTAGAGAAGAGAATTCTGATTCCCCAATTCTTCAAAACTATTTCAATTTTTAGAAAATAAAAAATAAATTATGAGCTGGTGATAAAAATTTCTACTCCTAATATCTAGAAATCTATTTCATCATATGGAAAAAGAATAATTCAAAAAGATATATTGTATATCTTGTAGGTGATGATAACGACACATATAAAACAACCATGGGAGAAGCAGTAGGCTCTTAGAGTTTATAAAAAGGTCTGATAAGTGATCTTCTTTTACTAATTACTCAATTTTTTATTAAAAACTGGGTATTGCAACTACTCATTTGAGGTATTATTATCTTTTGGAGAGGTATGTGTTTAAGATAATTTATCATCTATAACTTTGTACTCAAGTTGTGAATATAAGTGGATGAGATAGTATACGATTTGGAATGAAATTAACCATTTTCTACCCTCTTAGTGATCTTTTACTAGAACTTTCATAAAATGAACATCCTCTTAATGAGATAGTATTCGATAAGCAATTCGCGTAGCTCAGGGTGTTCTATTACTCCCTAATGCCTCAATTCAATCTAAAATTCATTAGCCTGCTTACAGAATTACTCTACGAGTGACAAATGAACAAGGATGGCAATTGACACAGTTGAACATATTGGATCAATAAGAATCTAATTCTTTTGTTTAAAAAAACAGCCAATATAAATCAATTGAAGCCTTAAATATAAAAATCCTCAATAAAAAACCCTAGGCTCTAAAATACTTCAGCGAATCAGATTGAGTTTAGCAGTTAAAACTTACTTGGGAGAGGATATGAAGAGAGACTACTGGTAGTAGTTTTAGTTGTTGTTGTGATCGTATTAATAGAGAGGAGGTATCTTAATCTCCTTAGTAAACTTCCAGATCGTCGCAGAAACATCTCTGAAGAAGAAAAACCCCTATTCGGAGAGAAATTAAGGACTCAAAAAGAAGAGGGTTTATGAAATTAAAATAAAAAATAATTTTAAATCTACTGTTACCAACTAAATATATGGCGGTCACGTGATCACTACACGTGCCGTGCCATTGGACCCTTCATTCCTCTGATTAGCACGCATTTATGCCGGCCGGATTTTCTTGTTGCATCGAGAGGCTGCGTGTGAATCTTTTTCTTGCAGCATTGTCAGACCCGTTGTAGATGCACTCACGATCATAATCTCCATGATTTTGATGTTCCCATTTGTGCAAGGGACAAGTCACTATATTTGCTTAAGAACATGAGACACCACAATATCCAGGGATTAAAGGCCTATACCACAGCAGGCACAGGACCCTCCATGGCCAAGTAAGAATGCACATCATCATCAGAAAACAAAGGATGTGGGAATAGGCCAACTAGAAAACAGTAATTTTGACACAAGCAGAACAATCACGTATAAGCTGCTTAAACCCAGCAAGAAAGATAAATTTCAAAATTAGGAACAAAATGGAACTTCATAAAACTTCATAAAATGTTGTAACGAGGTTTAATTTTGACACCAGTAACAAGTCTAGTATGTATGGATTCAATCATCGTCTATCTTTGGAACATATTGCTTTTCCAAAAAGAAAAAAAGAACAAACAAGAGCACATTTCCTCTTCCTGCATTTGCTTTCTTCAATCATTCACAAGCTTCTTCCCAGTCATCAGCTACTTCAGCAACCACTTCTTTATCACTCTTATCTCCTGCCGTTGCTTCCTGCTTCGGTTCTGTTGAGGTAGAAGAACTTCCTATCTGATAATTACCAGGTCTTCTCTCAACTCCACCAGATGATAATACTGCAGATGATTTTGAGATAGAATCTTGGTCAAGAACGTCGTACCGGTTTATCGATGCCGTAATTGGAGTTTCCTTCCCTCTCCAAACCGTGTTCTGGACATCCGCTGGATTGTTGATCCAATTCTGATCAACACCCCACGAATCTTCTCCCCACGAGGCTTCCTGCACAACTGCTTTCTTCCATGAGTTGGCCTTTGGAGCCCCTACAGATCCTCCCTCCTTGGAAGTTCCCCACACATTAGTTATTGTTGGTGCAATAACTACAGCAGCACCATGGTATGCAGACCCATGATCTAATCTTCGCAGAGCAGTAGCTGCACGACCTGGATCACTAAATATCGCCAATGCGTTAAATTCATCCAACCAGACCAATTCGCATTCACCGCCAAATCTCAAGACCAACGCATTCACGTTAGATTCCCTAGGTAAATCTAAAAGAGCCACAACAAGCCTTTGATCCATATCTACCAAAGGATCAAAAGCAGGTGGATTTGAGGCGTTGAGAGGTACAGACGAACCCTTAACACCAAGTATTCGGGCAGGGGCTTTGGATTTTGTGGTCACGTGAACAACCAGAAAACGTTTAGGCTCCCACCCTGCTGAATGGACTGATAGCTTCCATCTCCCTGCAATTTGCCTTACTGCATCTCTCTTTTCCTTTACCATTGCACAGAAAACATGAACCCTGAGACCATTTGAGGTATTCCCTTTACCCTTGCCAAGCACCAAAAACTTGCATCGCTCCTCTATAGACAAAACCCACTTGGGTTCTCGCCTAAATAAGTCCTGAAGCTGCTCAGAGATGACAGACTGATCACCTAGATGAAGGGCTTCCAAATTCAGGAGAGGAACTTTAAAAGCATCGGCAAGTTTCCTCTGTCGCTCCATCTTTACACATTCATCATCACACACTAGCTTTCTTTGTCCAAGAGGAACTTTATTGCCGTTTGCTTCCACAGGCTTAAGTGGAACTGGTAACTTGTGAATTAGCTGAGCCTCAAATACTGTATCGCTGGCAAACCCGCCACTGTTACCGCCAGCATCACAAGGAACCGTAGCACTAATCCGACCACACAAACATGTGATCGTCACTGGAAACTCACATCTACGTTCAGGACAAGGAGATGAAGGGTGACACGAAGACGCACATGTATGCTTGCAATCTCTCCTCGGAGCACCACAAACCTGGCCACAAGTTGATCTGGAACCAGAAGTAGACATGCAGGAAGTATCACATGGGGGCTGGTGACATGTTCTACCGCAAGCATGCATTCCACATTGTCGGGGTTTTCCACAAAGTTGATTGCAACGAATTTCCTTCGATCCACAAGGAATATTTCGAAGAATAACGTGTCCGCCAGTGCATTCCTTTGCCACGGGAAATGAACAAGGTGGGCAATCCCCAAAATGGCAGCCATGAGTGGAGGCATGGCCGCAAGGCTGAGGAACCGAACAAAGCTGCTGACATGAGGGAGCCGGTGTTCCACAAGGCTGCGGGGGTGGGATTGAAGTCTTACCACATGCACAGGTCAGATCAGTGAAGATTGTCTCGAGACATGGTGGACAATGACCGCTATGACAAAGAGATTCACAAGAATGCTGCCCACATCTTAGCTTTTTCCCGCAAATCATTGAGCACAAATGTGGATCCCAATCACCAGAGTATCTGGTGTTAGAATTTGAAAGTGGGCAACACCTCTCACTGCATCTATGCCTTCCACAGTTCTTCTTCCTCCCACAAGACTTCTCACAGGTAAATGTATCCTTCTCCTTTTTGTAGCATTCAGCAAAACGTGAAGAAGACCCACATCGACATTTTTGGTTAACAGTAACCACACAAGGTGAACAATCTCCAACATGACACGTCTCCTTACATCTGTGAATCTGACAGGGTAGGGTCTTGTCACAGGTGTTAGAGCAACTTGGGATCGGACTCAAACAACTCACCCTTTCCTTCTGCAATGGTGTTTTCCCGCACGGACAGCTCTTGATGTTCCCTGGCATTAGTTCACATTCTCCGCATTGCCCTGGATGACAGACCTCTCCACAAGTATGATTACCGCAGACAAGGGTTTTCGAACAAATCGAGTTACACGAGAAAACACCACCTCCACCGATCAGCTCACCTTTCACGGTCATTTCTCCACAGAGGACAACCTCCTTTTTCTTGTTGCAGAAACAAGAAGCATCCATTGGAACCTCACAACTTTCACAAGGTCCCGTATGGCAAATTTTCTTGCAGTGATGACGCCCACACTCAAGAACCTTATGGCAAAGCTGACCGCAAGTAAGCACAGATTTCCGATCAGAGCACCTAGTTGTAATCATTTTTTTCCCACAAGGGCATCTTCGAGCAGGAGCAAATGCCTTACAAGGAGGACAAGGACCTGGGTGACACTGCAAAACACAAGCATGTGGACAGCAATCTTCATCATCCCCATTCTGCATCTGCTTCTCCAACGGCTTTCCACAGTGTTCACCACACGAATGCGGTGTGAGATACAAATCAGAAGGAGGGTCTGGTCTCTTTCCACAGAAACAGAGATATCGAATTTCCTTAGAAGTAAGAAGTTGTACAGACTGACATCCCGGGCACCTCCAATTCAACCCTTGGTTCTTCTCAGCTGATAAATCAACAGAAGTAGGAGCTCTAGCCCACTTCTTAATACAATTCATATGAAAAATCGAGTAACAACTAGAACAAGACCAAATTGGAGCAGACCTTCTAACCATATCATAGCAAATCATACACTCAACTGCCCCTTTAGTAAGTTTGTCTTGAATTTCTTGAACAAGCTGGGGAAGATTAGAATTCAAACTTTTTGACACCTGAGCTGGTTTCTCAACCTTCTCTTTCCTAGGGTTATTATTAACTGGTCTTGACACATTACTTCTTTGATGATGTTGATGAGTGAAATTCCCTTGGGACCGATTTTCGAACTGAACAGGATTATAACTAAAACTCCCACCACCACCATATCCTCCTCTCCCACTTGGAACTGAGTTATTAACATTGTAATAAGAACTCCCACTACCACCATATCCTCCTCCACCAGTCGGATTGCCATTATAATTATTATTATTAAAATTCCCACCATATCTTCCCCCATTCGGAATCGAATTATTAAAATACGATGATGATGGTGGAGGCGGTGGAGTTTCCAGTATAGCACTACTACCAGATCCTCCTGCACCGCCACTACCAATTACAGCTCCACCTCTAGGAATCCATTGACGATTATTATTATTATTATTACGAACAGGAATTCTCGATCCCTCTCTTCGATTATCATTACGTACTTGAAAGCTCATTATTATCTTTTGAAAAGAGAGGGACTCACCCAAAAACAACAAAAAAACCCTAAATCTAAATCAATGAAATTAGGGTTTTCAAGTGGTACCTGATAATAAGATAAAATTAAGAGAGAAAGAGAAGGGAGATTATCAAAAGAGATTTGATCGTTTAAGTGCTATCCTCTTCCTCCTCCTTGTTGAAGCTTCTATACAGTGTGTTCTGGTTTTTTCTGGGTTTTTTTCTTTCTCTCACCCTTATTTTTGGTGTGATGAGAGCACTGAGAAGAGGGCTGAGGAGATTTGATGAGGGGAATTCTATTATATTTGTGGGGGAAATACACAAACCTTGGGGCCAAAGGAAAACTAATCAAGTCATGTGTCAGACTTGTTGTCCTACCCCGAAATCAAACCGCCACATACTCTCATCTTCGTTCCGGTTTCTATTTATTTTTGTTTTTCTATTAATTTAATCAATTTTTATTTTTTTTTGATTAATATTTATTTTAATATTTTGGAACTGGGCCCCACACAAAAATTTGCGTGATCGCTACTTCTGTAGTGCAGGTCGTCTTCAATACTCTGAGGCGGTTGATGTAATGGCACAAGTCAAATTTTGTTGGACTGTGAAAGGAAGTATTCTTCTGTTAAACAAAGAAGTCAATTAACACATAACTCAGTCATGTAGGGAGTCAGGATTCTATGCCGGAGGTGGCACAAAAAGAAAAATCCAGATTTGCAGGGCAAACAAGGAATACAAGAATAGGCATGTGGAAGCAACTTACCTCCAACTTGTTTCTACCTGGCTTGGCCCCTGGAGCTAGGTAAATTTAGAGTGATGCAGGGAGGAAGTTTGGCATAGCCGGGTAGGATTGCGTGTTAAATCATAAAAGATGAGGAAACCAGCAGCAGCTGTAATGTGACATGGGATATTGCAACGTTTAGTTAATCTTCGTAATGAGACGGTACATCTTGATTTGGGCAAAAAAATGTAACAGAACCTGGAAATGGTCATGGATGGATCTAATATGATTTGGAATTGGATATACAAGGTTTTCTGGTTTACTTTTATATATAGTCTTTACACAGTGGGATGACTAGTAGTTTGTATTACAACATTTCAATATTCAGCGGATCTTTTTTCTTTTTCAAATGGATAGCTAATATTGACTGTGTCTGGAGAGTTTTGTATTAACCTTTACCCTCCCATAGTTGACAGGTCTCCTGTGTTGTCTGCTTCAGTACATGTTGGAGAATGGTTCTTGCCAGTTCCAATGTATCTTCTTCTTTGAAAGAGCTTACAAACTTCACTGCAAGAATGATAAAACGAGTCATTATGATCAGAAGTGTGATAAACTCGCACCAATTGATCAGATGGCTAAAATGGTCTATCATGCTGGTATAAAGGACACCAGGCAGAGTTACATTTAAGAATTACGTAAGAAATACTACGTAAGTTTGTTTCCTTTCTTACTTAGTGGCCTTTCTTCACTCTTGAGTACTCTTACATTTATGCTTACAGTTCAATTGACTGGTACCGCAGGTTCATAGTTTCACCCATTTGGTACTTAGGTCTGGGTATATTGTCCTAGCTCTTTTGATGAAGGATAGTATATATGCTAGTAAAGAAATTTGTAAACCATAACCAATTCTCAAGCACTGTCCGTGTCTGGGAAAAATGCAACTGACCCCTAAGAGCAACTGCAGTGGTGCGAGTATAACCAAAGATCAAAGACCAAAAAAAACGACTAAATTTGAGTTTAGTCTGGTGTGTGACGCTACGGTGGAAGACTAAATTTGATCGAGCGTAACACTGTGCATCCGCCCGTTGTTTTAAAAAAAAAAAAAAAAAAATTGGGGCGGACGATTAAATCTCCGCCCGTCCCACTAAAGTCAAAGTAATCTTATGGGGCGGAGGTGTAAACGTCCGCCCCATACAAAATTGAAAAAAAAAAAAAATGGCGCGGAGATTAAATTTACGCCTGGTGTGGGGCGTAATCTAAATGTACGCCTGGTGTGGGGCGTAGCCTTCAGGTCCCGCGCGATCAAATTTGGGTTTAGTCTTGGTCCCAGACCAAATATAGTCTGAAATATAGTCGATGGTCAGGATTTAATCGATAGTCCGTCCCACTACGTCTCGTTAATAAACCAAATATTTGGGTTTAGTCGCCACTGTGGATGCTCTAATGACATTGACACTTTTGTATACATAATGATGATAGCGGGCTGTATCTTTATCATGTAAATAAAATTAGAAATAACTAACAAACAGGGTGGGTAAGGTAATAAGAAACAGAAAATTTATGTGCGGAATATTACCCCAAGAAAGAAGAGGAAACTCATGCTCTTGCTTAGGAACACTTATAACGTACGAGGCGACCTGAATTAAAAAAAAAATGTGACGAATAGTAAGGTTTAACCAGAGCCACATAAAGGGACATGGGGAACAATAGCGCTAAAGGGGGTATTAACTGATAACATGAGAAAGAAACATGCCAGAATAGCTGCAGCAAGAAAATCGGGAGAATTATACAGAACTGATGTCTCTTCTGTTTCATATAGAACATCCATTATGTCCATACATGCTTTGAGTTTTACAAGATCTCCTACCCGCGCCAGTTTCCTGAATTAGGCGACACGAATAAAAAAAAAGTGAATCAATCACCAGGGTAAGATCTTGTTTTGACCAAATATTCTGATAGATAAACAACTGAGATATTACGATACAAACCACAAACTTCAACAAGACAAACACAGACTTGCGAAACATTCCAAGAAAAAACAAATCTTGAACCAAGGTACCATCGAAACATGCAGTTTGACCAATTACACTAGTTAGTATCTGGATGCATGTAGAACTTACCTCAACCGAATTAGAAAGTCTTCTAAGAAGACATAAGCAACATTCGATGCACCAATCTCGAAATCAAGCACCTGGAGATGCTACGATGAGCTCAAGTAATATAAGAGAGCTCTTTCTCAACGGACTGCAAATTTCTTTATTAACGAGATTTACCTGCAATAAAACCACCTCCTGCAGTATACAACCGTTCTCATTAGTAACCCGTAATTACCGAAAAGGAAACAGAAATCAACATATTAGCATAGAGAAGGTAATTTACTCACTGCTTCAAGGAAATCTCGTGTAGTATAGTGTTGTTCCTTTATAGCTACATCTCCCAAAGACTTCAAACTTTGTACAGAAAGAGGCCTAGTATCATGTATCTATTTCAATGAACAAAAAATAGTTTTAACAAAATAAAAAAACAAAACAATAGAGGACAGCAAATGGTTCTGATGAAGCTCAAGACTTACTTTACTCGACACCCAAACTGAAACGAGAGCAAATAGTTGCAAGTTGCATTGTCTCAAAGGCTGCAAAAGCCAGTTATCGCCATGCTTTTTCCGTAAAGACCTAGATTTAACACCCCCGCATAGTTTAGTACTAAAAAAACTAATTATGCAACAAGGACAACAGCGATAACATGGCTGGAAAAAGTAACCAAGTTGCATGAAATCCAAATGGAAGAAAATATTTGTTTTCCACTTTCCACCCTAACTATTAATTCGTCAGCACATTTTATCATTTCAGGGCAACATACTGCCATGGTGAACTAAACAACCCCATTCCTAGTTACTGGTCCAAGGACTCCATTTAGACTGATCAGAATTTCCTATGCAATTGCAATATAATATGTAATAGTCGATTTAAGTGTTATAACCAAATTCTTTCCTTCAATTCCCTGACTGTACCAAATATTTCACACATACCCTAGCCAAGCATAAGATGCTAGGATATCATATCCATTGGGTATTGGTCGATACACAGCTGACATGTTCAGTATCTCATTCTGAATTGCCTACAAGTCTTCTTCTAGGTCAATTCTATTGGTCCTTGTGGGACTACTTCAATTCATTTCATTCACAAGTTTAGATTTCTATAAAAAATCATCAAAAAAATAAAATCAATAGAATTCCTTGTGGTTAATTCTATTGATGTAATGTATCTACATGAGGCCACAAAGAACGAAATCAACATGATGAAATTCTTAGTTGTGTAACAAAACCTGTTATTATTTTTGATAGATGGTAAAAAGCGTTCAACAAAGATTGATAAAGCGGTGTATTTCACAACTGGAGTGACGCCAAGTTGCTGCAATTATAATCAATCAAAAAATCAGAAACATAATAAACCCTAAAAGCGATACAGAGAAAGGAAGTAAAGAAAGATGGAGAGATTAGGGTATTAACCAGAGATGAGACAATGAGGAACTCAACAGCTGAACGACGCAATTCGGCGTTCATATCAAGTTCTGGTCATTTCAATCTGTGTAAACTCGAAAACGAGTTGAAATGGGGCGAATGCCCTATCCTTTTCTTCTTAATTCCCGCTCAAACTAAAGACCATCAAATACAACTGAGAACTGAGAAGTGAGAAATGATGTTTTAAGGAATGGTGATAGTGGGGGTAAAATAGTAATTCACCACTATATAATGCTTCAACGGACCGGATTCAATGTTGGAAATCACATGTAAATTTTCTGAGAGGAGCAGCAGCAGCAGAACAGGGGCTGATTCAAAGTATTCTGACGAGATTACCAGCCCGGAGTCTAGCATATTACCATCTGTGTTTAGCAAGGGCCCATGCTTTGATCCATGGGTTCCTTTGGTTTGTTTGCCTCCTGGCTCCTACGGCTTACTTCATGCTTCAGCAGGACCCGTAGGTACATGTAAGCATGAAGTGTATGTGTTGACTAGGGCATGCCTTTGCTGTTTCTAAGTATCACGAGTATTCCCATTCACATCGTTTGTGAAGATAAAAAACCGATCTAAATTCCTCTTGATAGTGATAGTTTCAAGAGAAGCTTGGAGTCATAACAGCAGTGTCAGGGCTGAATTCCTCTTGATAGAGTTTCAGACGATCTGTTCCACTTGGGGTTTGGACTCGACTACAGCCTTGACTACAATTAAGCACTTAGCAATCATCCAGCAGATTATACCAAATGTCTAAAAAGTCGTTATTGTTTTCAGAGGGAATCCCTATCTACCATGGATGACTGTCAACCCAGCTGGATCTCTTACTCGATCTCACAAATGGTACATAATATTTTCAATGTGAAGAGAGTAAATGGATTTGTATTTAAAACCATAACACTGTCAATTTGAAGTTTTAGAATTCACTTGTAATTAATAAACATACTATAAAGTACAGTTTTGGGTATATCACTTCCAAAATAACCCGGTAAAAGTCTTTCTTGTCAATGAACTCGATGGAACTCGCTCTCTCAGCTGTACACACACAACTGCATATGCGGAGAGCCTCCAATGAAGTAATACAATCCCACAAAAAATTTGTGAAAAAGAAAAGCTAAAATATATTTTCTTTTTACTTGGCTTGAAATTTGCAGCTATAGGCGAGAGGACCAGGGAGAAAGACTCTACAAAAAGCTCCACCAGAAATTCTTCAGCTTATAACTATTGGCACTTGTCCTTCACAGCTAGGGCTGCAGCTCTGTACCATGCTGCTACTGCCATGGCACCTGGGTCAGGGACAGTTGAAAGGATCTCCTGCGATATATATGAGGAACGACCAGCCTGTAGGAAAAGCATACTCAGATTTATAGGTGAAGCAAGACTTGAGTTTTTTTAAAAAAAATGGTCTCTGATCACAAGACTACAAATTCTATAGATCTAACATTGTTCAACACATTTATTCAAAGGATTCTGTAAGGGACTGACCTGTGCTTGCATGTCTTTGGTTGATTCAGCACCACTGGATGCTGCTTCAGACGATAGAAGAAAAGCAGTAGGAGGATCATCACCAGCAACCAACCTCTGTAGTCACAAAAGATGGATAATCAAAAAACAAGCAAAAATTATAATGGAACACATTAAGAACAAGAGATCACCTCGTGAAGAACAGTCGACGCGGGAATAAGTGCATCTAACATTGTGCGATATCCTGCACTTGCTCCTCCATACTTGCTAACAGCCGCAATCGATGCTTCAAGTGCAGCAACCCCTATACCATACACAATAATAAGAATCAGGTTACATGTTCTAGAAACTGGTGTGTTCGGGAGGCATTTCGTCACCACAATAATGATTGACATCATGCTACGGCAACCAGCCACATGGTGAAAAAAAAGTACAATTGTGGACTCTATGCCTAAAATTGGACAACAAGACCACACCATTAAAAATGATGCGGTATTTATATGGTTAACTCTACCATCCTACTGACAACTGAAGACCGTTGAAGTGCCCACCATTAGCTGACCATGTCACAACCGACATGTCAGTCCATGGTCAAGAAGGACAGGTACATTTTGCATTTTTTTTTTGTTAAAAGAGCATATTCTCACATTGTTTGGGTGAAACCACTGATTCACTATTTTCCTTCAACTTCGCATATGCCGCCTTACAGAATATGTCATATCTGCACATGAGAAAGAAGTAAGTACTTATCAAGGATGAAACCAAATCACTGACGAACAGCCAAGAAACAAAAATATAGGATATGGATTACAAAGTAGATAAACTCAAAAAATGAGATAGATGAGGTACATGATTCCACTTGTCCCTCCCATAACCCTTCGGATGGATGATGCAATTTCATTTACTGTCTCTGCTGCATCATTCAGAGGATAGCTGGAAGGATGAAAAAAAGTGAATAAGACCATTGCAAAGGGGCATCTGAACTCAATACAAACAGATAAAAGCAAACTTAGATATCAAAACAGTCGTCATTACTATTCATAATATTTGATTGCCCATCCAACATAATAGCGAAACTTATTCAGTAAGTCTTAGAAACTGATACAATAACTACGTTGTTTGAGGACAACGAGCATTAGCCTCATGTATGCTCAGGAAAAATGCAGCTACACTAGACTAATCTTAGCCAATATTTTGTGTGATTTAAAAGTATACATGCTCCACCTCCCTGGATTTCTTTTAAGTTACTTGCTCTTTACTTACTCTACTTTCCCACAGGTCAACAAGTATGTAATTTACAAATAACACTGAAGAGAAATAAAGTATTCACAAGAATTAGTGGATAAGAACCTCTAATCCACAAAACAATGTTAACCATGTGTACCAAGGTAAAGAAAAAACCGATACAGTTTCGAACAACAGATACTTAAGTCAAAATATTGCTTCCAGTTAGGTGGTTGGTTCCACGTGTGTTCTCAGAATTGGTAAAAACTTTAAAAAGAAAAGATGCCAAGGAAAACATTGAGGGAACTTACTAGCTCTTCATGTCCTCAAGAATAGCCACTGCACCTCTAAACATCTGTAAAATTTCCATGAATTTAGATCATAATGACACAGAGCATATAAAGTTAATAACTACTATAAAACTGCTTAGGGAGGCAACTTACAGTTGATCCACAATCACCGTCACCCACTTTGCCATCCCATTCATTCAAACTATCTTTGAGATCAATAATCGCATTAGCCGCAGCTTCAATACCAGCCTCAAGTATAATGCCATGCACGTTCAGTTGCTGTGGACGACTGGGTTCCTAAAAATGAATGCACGGGAAATTGAATAAAGCATCCAGATTGGAATAATCTCTCAAAGAACAAAAAATTACTTTTCCACGAGGAATCAACTCGAAATTTATACATAATTTCACAGTACCTCATCTTTCTTTCTTGCATGACATGGTGGAACTGGAAGAGGAATCTTAGCAGGTGGGCGAACTCCTGCAGTCAAAATATTGCTAATAAGCTCAGAGTAAAATAAAACATTAGGAATATTTAGTGGTAAAGTTGATATCACAGCACATAAAGTCACGAGAAATTTTAGTTCCTACCGAATCGCAGTGACATTTAACATAGCACGAACCTTTGATAAGGGACAACAGGTATAAAAAGATAAACACAATATGATCCTCTAAATCTTACCATCAGCACCAACTGGCCATGAAGGAGCTTTAGTTGGAGCATCCAATCGCTTCAATATGGATTCATCTGCCTTCATGATGGATATCGAAAATCCTGTAAACACAAGATTATTAACAATAAGCTTGTTTGTGAACAGAAAATTACTTCGGTAGAAATACTAACCTGCCATGTCAAGAGAAGTCATAAATGATCCTGTATACACTTTGTCAACAGCCAGTCCATGTTCCAATTGCAGTTGTGGAACTGCCTTTCCAGCAGCTATCATCAGTTCCATTAATGGGGTGGCACCTAATCTGCATTTAGCAAATTAGCTCAAATAGTCAGACAACCTGAAACATGCATCTGCAAAAATAAATCAGTAACCCATTACATGCATGGCTCCACAAATGTAATAATAACAGTACTAGATTAAAAAGCAAACTTCGGATACACCCAACCATGTCACATATTACAAAAATGCAACCACTTGAAATCTCGCCGAAAGATAAGTTCTATCACTCGCCGAAAGATAAGTTCTATCGAATAGTGAAAGACGAAAGAAGTCTGACCAAAAGCTTTCACATAATTGAAGGTATTGGGAAACTCAAAAATGCATAGGTGAGTCCTTCGAGGGACTTTGTCTTATGTTAAAAACTTGTGCAATATATCTAACTAAGCAAATTCAGCAAACGCCCCATAAAACTTTTAGAAAAGGTGTCACCCGATCTTGGAAATTGGAATCTCACCTGAAGATGGTTGAGATGGTGATGAAGAAATGTGATTGGCCTATTCAGCCATCAGTTGAACATGCCCTGATCTAAGAACATTCAGCCTATAGACTAATTATATTCACACATTTTAATGCTTCGTTAGGGTCCAGACTGTGTATATAATCATTATGATGTGCTGTCAGTTGTTACTGGGTTTTCATAATAGTGGAGCTAAGATCTGAATGTTGTTTCAGGACAACTTAATAGAGTTCAAGTATAATTTAGGCATATATACCAATCAGGAGATCAGGAGTGTCCTAAGCATGTGATATCATATGCCCCAACTGTATCCAAATTGTGCAATAACACTTTTAAGAATTGTTGCTAAAGTAAAATGAAATGTTAACATGTCTGCACATTCTCTACTAAATTAGTAAAGCACTGGTTAGGACCCATATGTTCCTGTAAGCGAAGAGTTTCCGCTCACAAACCCTGGTCAAAAAGTTTACAATCCATAAAATCAGAGTAACAGAACGCACCCATTAATCAAGAGCACGACTCTACCCCCTCTTGTAATTGGTACATATTGAGTTTCCTGCAACAAGATATGACGGAAAGATTATGGTTGTTTCTTACCACTATACTACCATAGTAAGTTAACATCATGTACATTATCTACATAATTGTCGTTCCAACATTGATATGGATCATGTTTTTCCTGTAGGATATCAAGTCAAACACCAAGAACGCTTCTTGCAATTGAAAGAAGATTTAAAGGACAATATATGACCGAGGTAGCCTTCAAGTTAATGTTGAAAACACACCGTTGACAATATTTGGTTGAGAACATGAGAAATCACTATATCCACAGGTTGAAGGTCTACCACCGCAGCACCAGGCTCTCCATGCTGAAATATGAATACACATTACAATTTACACAAAAATCAGTATGATACATGGTGTCAAATGTAATTGGTAACTAATACAGGTCAACAAACAAACAAGATATGTCATGACATAAGCATAATGATATCTTTAACTTGATTAAGCAGTGAATATTTTGAAGGTTAGATGTAAATCAGACCAGCTGTACAAGATAAGCAAATTGTCTGGCTAAGATAATCAAACTTTATGGCCTTGGCCTCTTGGGTATATACCCGGCGGATAAACAAATACATTTCTCACCCGCAGGCCTCAAAAGATTGCCTAACTCAACACATATCAAGAAAGAGAAGACACACATCTGACTTGGATTAGCAATAACATTATTCACTTACAATTCCAAGACCAAGCTCCATTTTCCCTGGGCCCAGACGATCTGATGTGACCTGTCCAGGCAATGTGCAAACTGACAAAGCAACTCCCATTGTTCCAACCGATTCAGAAGCATTTTTTGCTTCAGCAGTGACATCAGCAAGATCTTTACCAGCAGCTGCAGCTGCCCCGGCAACTTTGTGAACAAGAATAGTCCCAGCTAAACCTCTTCGTCCAGCTATGCCACGAGGCGGTGGGAGAGCACAATCATCTCCAACAATAACCATCTACAAGGTGCAAACATCACATCTTTAGTCTGTGTTATTAACTTATTAGTTATTATTAGTTACTCGAGAAAATTAGTTGGTAGATTACTTCAAGATATACTGACAGAAATTTATACCTCTACTTTATAACCTTCAGATTTAGCTTGCTCAGCCGCCAAACCGAAGTTTAACCGATCACCAGTATAATTCTGTCAATGAACAAGTGATAAACTTATGACTAAAGAAATACACCACTATTGCACATATATTAATGAAATGTAACCGAATATGCGTAAAAATTTCATACTAAGATAATTAATTGTATAATGGAGAAAAGATGTATCATCATTGAAAAGCTGAAAGTTTGATTCATAAATGTGAATAAGCTATCAGGGCTATTTTGTCGACAGTTACACTACCTTGACAATGAGAAGGCATCCTTTAACACCAGTTACAGCTCGGATGCCCTAAAATGAACAATACGTCAGTAAGTTAGAGATTCAAGTGTAACTAAAAAAATACACTGAAGTATAAATACAAAACTGAAAACACTGTACAGCTAGGATGGAGTCCACTGGCGGAGAGGCGAAAACATCCCCGCAAATAGCTGCTGTCAACATTCCTTCCCCAACAAATCCAGCATGAGCAGGTTCATGCCCACTACCACCACCTGAAAAATAAAATCATCTAGCCATAAGGTTGTGTTTCAAGACTGCAGTTCACATGACTGATGTTCAGCAACAATTCCATAAAATCCTACGTTCTATTGTTGCTAGGTTAGTAACACATGCCATATATTTCTGATTGCCAAAAACAGTGAGTATGTGCAGGGAGCTTAACCACATAATTCTTTGTTAAGTATTTGTCTCCATTTTCAATATCATTAGAGATCTTTACTGATAATTCAGTAGCTTCCAAAAGTAAAATCCTAAGTCAATTGTTTAGTTTCTTTCTTTACTATTTACTCTTTCAATTTTACTTGCACATATCAAAATTATTTTGTCTTTTGTGGCCAGAGATATCTATATCCAATTCAATTTATATTTCCAGTTTCTTTACCATATTTGTTGGATCCCAATGGTAGTCCAAGAAAACAAATACACAGATGAATTTTCCATATGTTGAGATATGAAAGACTTTAGACTTTATATATACCTGAGATTACTGCCACTTTGTCATAGGTTGAACTTGAAACATCAGCGCGCACAACAACTTTAATCTACACCATTATAAACAGAAAAACATCTACAGATATCAATTCTCTGAACCAGATTCAAGAACAACAATATCGCAAGAGATAAAAATAATTAATCACCTGAGGGAAACCATCCAAGTACTGTAAGTTCGGATAAGTTTCAATTAAACCTTCGATGAACTCAATCACAACATCTACAACAACAAAAAAACACGATCAACACCTCAAAACATAGAAAAAAACCATTCGATGAACTCAAACAATGTACATTTTCAACGATCAATTCCCAAACAAAAACCAAAAAATTGATCAAAAAAAAATCTCATCAAAAAATTTAAAATCTACATTAACAACGAGAGAAGGTGAATCAAAGTAGAAAAGAACATGCAACGAATTGAAAATGCGAAAACAAACAAACCATTTGGATCGTTGATCAGTTTCTTTCCTTGAAACGCCATTTCTCCTCACAGCATTACCAGACACAAATCAAACAAAAAATATCCGATAATCTTCAGGAAAATCTCGAGAAATCTTCAGAAAAAAACGAAAACCCTAAGAATTTTAGAGAGAGAGAGGGAGAAATTTGAGTCTGTGAGCTCTATTTCTTCTTCTCTCCACTTTTGCTTGAGACGGGGATTTAAATGGTTTGCTTGTCAGAACAAGTTAAAATTCGACATTTACATTAATACCCCTATAATATTTATTTTATGACTATTTTTATCCTCTGAAGTTTTTCTACTACTGGATAAAGAGTGCGCCGTCTTGTACCCCAGAACTTGCGTAAACATTATCCACTTTAGGTTCAGTTTTCATTCACTCATCTCTTGGTAGGTGGGGAAGCCTACGAATTAAAAGATGCTATAATAATTGACCTAGTGGGAATTGGATGGTGAGATGATATGTGGTATTGTTCACCTGCGTGTGTAGGTGAATTTATACAGAATTATCTGACACGTCTTTGGCCCACCTCTAACCACTCAGCTAATTTTATGGATCCTCATGTATCTAATCTAATGTACTGCATGAGTCTCTAATGGGGCACACCTAATATGTGGTCTCAATCACTCTTTTTTTTTTCCAATATTTAAAATCTTTTGCTTTTAAGCATGTAATGTGAAAAATGCAAGCAAGCGCACTGTATTAACTATTTACCCCCTTAACGCGTAGTGCTAAGCAGAAGTAAGAAGCATAAGCTAATTTCAGAAATCAAAACCAAAAAATTATTAATTTTATAAAAAGTTAATTTGCTTTTAAAAGTCATTTTGAAATCGTATTTTCAAATTAATTTATGATTTAAAAAAGTCAAAATGTAATTTTTGAAGAATTATCTAAACAGGTTATTATTCGTCCATGCAATGTAAAAACATAAATCAAACTTTTTAAAATTGATATTTTCATTACAGTATTTGCATCTGAAAGATATTAAAGATATTTATATTCAATGAAATAAAAAGATAAAAAATCAAAAGTGATTGAACTACTAACAAAAACAATACTCATTACAAGAAGAGAAAAAAAATCCGGGACAAAAGAAAGGTAAAACGTCATCACATAAAAGTCAAAAGGAATGATAAATCTAATTTTTAATTCTTAAGATCAAAAGAAAAATACCAGGACTATAACGCTTAAGAATGATTTTTCTGATGTAATCAATTAATTTATAGCAAATGTTGTTTTTAAGTTTCATTTGGTTTTCAGTTGCAATCAGTTTTTCTCCTAAATTCCTCTCGCAACATAGACAGAGTCGTACAAAAGCTTGGTGTCAACAATTATTTAAACTAAAAATTTACTAATAACTAAAAAGAATGGTATGTATTTTTCTGATATGCATGAAAAATACTACAATTAAAATGACAGTCATATATGAGTCAATTACTAGCCAAGTTTGCTCGAATTACTGACATCAAATATGACGAGAACGAATCTTAAACTTGTTGATATTTCTGAAATAAGTGAAAACATTATTCTTTAATCAAAGAATTAAAGTCTTATTCCTACAATGGCGATGATTTCTTTTTGGAAACTTATTTTGGTAGACAGTTCCTCAACAACAATATTGGGTTATACAGAGATACTCCAGCATCATGCAAGGACCTGGGATTTTCATACATAGAATCGACATTGTCATTTGTTCCTACTGATTGCAGATTTTTTAATAAGTACGTCAGATTTGGATCTTTCCAATTAAAAATTTCTAAGTGAGAAGAGTTTGTTGCTAGTCTAACTAAATGTGTAGCCGTTGTGTTTTGATCTCTTATGATTTTGATTAGGCTAGAACAAAAGAAACTGCTTCAAAATTTCCATCGTTCATTTGATAAAATCCTAGATTGATCCTTCCTTGAATTTCTTTCCTATAATTTTCCTTTAGCTCCTCCATAATTGCATCATCCTCTACCTGAAAGTCTATATCATAGATGGTGACAAATTGACATAGCCAGAACCCCTTGAAACATTAAAGCTAGTTTCTTCAATTGCGGTAAAGTGGTGGTGACCGGTTGTTGTTGATAGTGTTTAGGCAAAGCAAGCAAAAACACCTCATTGGCGGACAATTTACCCAAAACATGGCGCACTTATTGTTTAGTAAACTGACCCTGCATGATTTGATCGATCGGAAATACCAGTAAACTGTTTTTGACTTATATGTACAGGGGTAACCCAGTCATTTAGTAAATGATTTTTAGTCCAGAGTCCAGACTTTATATTTTGGACCACAACTTTTTGGGCTCGTGACAATAAAAGCCACCAAGGAAACTCGAACCCAGGAAGTCAAGAAAGATAACAAAAGTGGCAAACAAAAATAAAATCAAAATTAGTAAAAGTTTAAGATAATGTACATCTCTTGTTGGGCTAGGATAATTTACTAAAATCAAATCGTAATTCATTGATTAAGAGAAAAAGTATAGAAAATGATTTCAATGCTCTACTTTTATTGATAAAGAAGTGTTGACAACTAGCAGGATATTGCGTCAGATTATTTATCGCGAAATCAATAGCGTAAAATTTGGTAATCTCTTGCATCAGTATTGATGCTCTCATCTTATGACTGTTTGTCTAATGAAAGAACATAAACTTATTTGGAAATATGAATGAACTCAAATTTTAGAAAGTTTTGTGTGTGAATTCAGATCAAATTGCATTATCGGTGAATACCAGTTTTATATGGTTTCCGTGTCTCCACGTCGGTGTCGTGTTTGCTGTTTGCGGTATTTGAGCTCGTCCGGATACTTAAACAAAGAATGGCGACGTAATATAAGAAGTATCAAAGCATCTAGTTTAAGATTATCCGCAAGCTTTTTAGTACTTACCAAAATGAAATTGAAGATTCTTGTTGCTTTAAAATTTTATCTCTTGCAGTGATAAAGATTGAATGTTCTTTCTTTTCTTTCTCCCTTTCCTTATTATGGTTCTCTTGTCTATTAGTAGGGGTGAACATACCCTACTCATACCCGCCAACCCTATCCTACCCGCCAGTTTTTTAACCGTATCCTACCCTATTCACTATTTGGCGGGTAGGGTGGCGGGTGAAGATTTTCTTAACCGCCAATAAACGGGTAGGATGACGGGTAAAGCTCGAAATTATCCTACCCTACTGGTCTTCAAGCAATTCCTATTAGGGGTGCACATACCCTACCCATACCCGTCAACCCTACCCTACCCGCCAGTGTTTTAACCGTATCCTATCCTATCCAGTATTTGGCGGGTAGGATGACGGATAAAGATTTTCTTAACCGTTAATAAACGGGTAGGGTGGCGCGTATAGGCCATATCCTACCCACCCTACCCATCGATTTAGGATCTTTTCTAATATTTATATATTCATAACAGGCGATTCTTGTTTTTCATGACCCGCATGCGTGGTTGTGGCGGAGCCAGAAACATCCGTATCCACTTTTTCTCTTTTTTAGGGCAACTGCAATTATTAAATGAAAAAATGTTGAAACTTGAAAGTCGGGAAGAATTAGTTCGGAAAATGGTGTAAGCTGTTTGTATGTACTCGTAAATTATTTTCGATTTCTGAAAGTCGAAAAATCGTAAGTCGGTTTAGAAATAAATTTTTAGAACGATTTCTAAAAACAAAAAAATCGCCTCCTTATTAAACAAAATAGTTTTGTTTCCAATTTCTGTTTTTGGTATCCAAACGCTCTATTAAGAGGTAATCACTCTTAATTGTCTACGCATCTTCTACTCCTACACAATGCTAGAATATCAACACAATGTCGATCTATGAATACAAGAAATCTTGCACAATACAGAAAAAGAAAACTCAAGCTCACGTATTATGATAGAGACAAGTAAGACTATGACCTTTTTCTATCCTGTTGATTACCCCATTAGACCCATCATAGGATGCATATTTCTACCAGAAATGCTAGTTGGCTCCCTATTTTCCGCCTCCCTATTCACCTCCCTATAATTTAAGCCTCACATCCACATCGAGATCCACATTCAGGTTTAGGTGGGGTTCACCATTTCCCTAATGTAGAGTTTAGATTGTAAGAAGGAGAATAGAGAGGTGGAGATTAGGGAACCAAATAGCATTGCCTATTTGTACGTGATTATTTTCTTGAATTATCATTTCGTAGACTTTTAGTTGGTTTTGGTGGAAATGGAAATGCTTAGGTAGGTTTGATGGTGATACGACAAGACGTACAAAATACGATAAATGGATTGATTTTTTTAATGAAATTTTAGTATATGATTCGCTAATCAAATCCTTTTCGAAGATTTTAGGCTAACTAGTCTTTCTTTCTCACAGCTAAGCACCAACTCATTTCTTATCATTAAGAAACAGAATGCAAATAATTGGTGGCAGTGACACCGTGAGAGCAGGTACAAGTTCGGCAAATGTCACATCACACCTACATTCGGAAATTTGAAGAGCTCTCAAATTAACACAAGTCATGAGAAACTCGACCTACCTCAACAATCATGGAAGAAGGAACAACAAGCTGTTGTAGCACCACAAGACTATACAAATATCACCATCAGCCCCAAACTCAGAAAGGATGAGACCACAAACTAAAACTGTACAGTTGCCAAAACAATAACCTAACTGCACAGAAAGGTTTTCTGGTAGGACTGAGGGGCCATAGACATGTGAAGGCTCCCGTACTAAGGTTTCTAAAAGCAAACTTTGATAGAGCCTGTCATCCTATTTAGTTGCTCACAGAAATGGAACAGGATTGATTTTGCACGACCTTCATGATCTTTGCAGGGAAACCGGATGGATGAAACAAGGTGATGGAAGAAAATCAAAATTAAAGTAATTCGACTTTTCACCCGTCAACAAGTAGATTTTCTTTAAGCAAGACAAATTAGATTCTGACTACAACCAATCTCATTGACGAGAACTTGGCCCGATCGACCTGAAAGTTAGGTTAGTTTAATAAAAGGTCCGAGGCTCTGAGCCATCATTTGGTATCAAAAAGAGGTGTCATATGATGATTTTGGTCTCCTAGCACATTAACACATCACACCTTCCTAAATCTTGAGCATTCTAAAATTTCAAGGGACCCCAAAATAGCAGAAGACGTGAGAAACTCGACCTTCCCCATATACCATGGGAGAAGGAACACGAAGCGCGGCAACGGCAAGCCTATGTAACATCATTAACCGATACAAATGCCTCAAAAAAAAAAAAAACTTTTAGATTCAAGAGTATGCACTGCATTATAAAGGTTGCAGAGCCATGGATGGAACAAGTTGATATGAAATTTTAACATGCAGAAGCAAGAGAACAGCACTATAGTTCCTACTTTTAAGTTTCTAGTCCTTTGATTCTGCTGCAAACATTAGTCTTTTACAGTTTTAAGGAGTTAAAGAGTACTGACATACTAATCATATTTATAGGAAACTAAGAAGCGTTCATGTACCCGCTGAGATAGAGGGGGGAAAAAAGATCAACACTTATGTTATTTCTGTCCTTTCTCATTCCTTGCCAACAGCACTCATCACTTGAGGAGAGATCTAGTTAAATGTTCTCGGGCAGTAGCTAGTGCTTGAGAGATGGTCTGTAAAACAGTTTTCAAGGAATTTGAAAAGCCATTGGTAGAGAGAAAGAGAGTATGTATGTCAGAAAGAGAGAGAGAGTACCTGCTCAGACAAAGATGCCGCATTGTCACCACCATTAGATGCGACTTTAGCTGCAATAATGCTGGCTTCGTTGTCAAGAATATTCCTGCAGCAAACCCAAACCGGTCAAATCATCAACTATGCTACAGCATCTGAGACAGATTCTACATGATCTAATTTCAGAAAATTTTGACAGCTAAGAAGATGCATATGCAGTAGTGGATAGTTAAATCCCCCTGATGTCCACTATAAGTTGAGCAAATGTCTTTCTAAAATGCGCAATATATTCTCCCCTTACACCCTAATATAGTTAAGAGCAATCAGAGTTGGCAACAAGTAAAATATTTGATGTCTTGCCTATCGCGTGTGTCAGACAAAGTTACATTCACTCTCTCATCTACACAGGCATATTCTGACAAGATACTATTAAGAAGGAGCCTGAATTTGTACATGGATTCAGATGTAAAGGAAAAAATTTATACATACCCTCCGTCAACAATCTCATCAAGGCATAAAAGGATAAGATCCAAGTTCTCGAGTGCTGTAATTTTATCCAAATTGTTCCTGGGACAATCGGGAAAGCAGCTCGTCAATAAATTATCACCTGCAATCTTAGAATTCAAAACAAAATTAATAAATAAGAAGAGATGCGGCTAGAAAATGAGGGTCCCGTTACCTGAGAAGGAGCGCAACTGCATCAAAGAATGCCTGAAGAACAGTGGCTAATATGAGCTCATTCTCATTGTCCCCACCAGTAACAAAAAAGTGCAGGTCTTGAATAAACTTATAAACAACAATGTGGTTCTCAAACATCGCAATCTCCGCTGAAATAATTGAATATTAGCACAGACATGGGAAGAAAGAAAACTTAAGCAACAAAGTCACATTTTTAACTTTCAACGCAAATACTAACATAGGAAGTTCATTGTAATCATTGACGGCTGTCATTTACAAGACTGGAATTAGAGGTTCTAATTTCGCAGTTCTATTTGATGCCATTACTTCTCCTTGGCTTAAATAATTGCCAGGAAGGAGAAAATTTGTCTACTGTTCCACCTAGTTTGTTACCTGTTATCATATTGGTTGTTGCAACTTGCCTTCTAATTCCTGAATGTTTTTCTTTTTTGCATGTAATCTCTCAACTAGATGAAATTATGAATCTTTAAACTGAAATGGGTAAATTTGACATTACTCACTCATCATAAAATTTCCCTATGGGAGCAGTTTTTACACTTCAAGAGGTTGTACCAGTTAGGCAAGATCTAATCATTTCAATTGGACAAATATATATAAACATATGCAGCGACATAATCTGGCCTCAAATATATACATGAAAAATGAGATAATTCCAAAAAAAAATGAACCTCTAGAAAAGAAGATTACAAAAGTGTACACGAAATCACCTTCAGTCCGAGCGTTTGTCTTCTGTGTTTTTGTAAATATAGCTTTTTCGAAGGCTAACCTTGCACTGTTTGTTGGCCAGTCATCTGAATAGTACTTCACAGCTACTCGCTTCCCTTCTGAATCCAATAGAAGGATGTTTTTAATCAATGGAAGAGTCTCCTGCATTGCAAAAGACCCAAAAATCAACCTACTAATCCATAAAGCACAACAGCACAGGCAGGCAGGCAAGTTTTCACAATAATAACAGTGTGGATAAAATCCAACATCAATTTGACTGAAATAAGATACAGATGGGGAACTTTTTCCTCTTACCTTAAATCGTGCAAATTTTAGAGTGCAACAAATCATATTTTTCCTTCTACTAATCCTATTATAAAGCTATCAAAAATCGTTGCAACAACAATTCTGTCGAGTAAAATTATTTACTGACGACATAGACTAGTTAGTTACTCTTATTCTGCTTCACTTTAGTTTTCTTCTCCTCTTTCTTTCTTTTTCTCCTTAAAGACAAAGGCATCAAAAGGAGGAAGGTAAGAATAGTTACCAGTAACCAACCCAACAACAGTACAAACTAAATTCAGCTTCAACTAGCTACTTGGCAACAAAAGATTCGTACCAATATCAGTCATCTACACATTCCCAATTTACCTAACCACCTAGAACAACGTGACAGAGTTCAATTTCAATGCAGAAAGCTACGGTAACCCTCCCAAGTCCCAACAACAGTAACAGAATAAACTCAGCTTCAACTAGCTTTTTAAAACAAAAGATTCAGACTAATCTGAATCATCTATGCATGACCACTTAACCCAACCACCTAGAAAATCATGCCAGAATTCAACTTCAAGGTAGAAACAGTTGCGATAACCAACCCAACAACAGTAACAAACTAAAGTCGGCTTCAACCAGCTACTTGGTATCAAAAGATTTAAACCAATCTGAATCATCTACACATTACCAATTCACACAACCACCTAGAACATTGTGACAGAATTCAACTTCAAGTGCTCCTACGAAAACACGCTTGAGACATAGAGTCGCAGAAACAACACCACATCTAATGAAATTTCAGCTACATGTATTAACATATGGCACATATGTGCTTACCAGATAATATTAACCCTACATAACAAAGTACCAATCCAGGTGAAATTATCATAACAACACTGACCAACCCTTAATTTTACATCAAACTAAGAAACTACTAAATCACATTCACATTCCCCAAACCAGTACACCAAAAATTTACCAGTAATTGTAATCCTGTTCAATTAGCTTACTAGAGTGTTCCTAAGAGAGTGTAACGTTGTGGAACGGTCAATTGGATGCTCTTTGAGATAAATGAATATGTTTAAGATCATACTTCTTCACACACAAACACAAACTGAATAACAATCAATTCCCATCCTAATTTTTACAGATACGAACGAAACTCATCTCTATTTACAAATAAATCACAACAGATCTGTATACTTTATTCATGAATAGATCCAAAAATCTACATAGAAACAATGAAAAGGTAAAAAGAAAAGAAAAAAAAAAAGCAATGAATTGAAGAAAACAGATTGCGAAAAATTACCATGAAAAAGTTTGTTTCTCTGCAACCGAGGAAGCTTTAGAATCGACGAGATGAGCAGAAATCTCCCAAAAGAAACCTAAAAAAGATCCAGATCAGAACTTAATGAGAAATCTGTGAAATGTGAAGAGAAGAGAAGATCTCTACTTGTGATCGAAGAAAGAAAGAGTGGAATGGAAACTTACAGTTCTGGGTAATTGGCAATAACAATTTCTAGGGGGCGACGATAACGTACTCGCGTTTCTTTTTTTCTTTTTTTTTTTATAGGCTAAAGCCGACTGGACTAACCCCACTGCTAAACTCAACCCAGCTAAACCCTTTTATACAACTAATTTAAATTACAAACCTCTCTGGTGGGGATCGAACTCCCGACTTTTCCTCTTTATTGGAATTGATGGGATGCCACTGAGCTATGCTCTTGGACCCATAATCGTGTATTGCATATTTTTCACTTTCTACCGTTGTTGGGATCCTCGAGGAGTGCAGTTGCACCTTGTTTGTTCGATGAATAAATTTTTGATGCGAGTGTTTATAGATGGTGCACGTAGAGTTTACTTTTTCATTCTTTATGATACTGTATCTAATTCGAGATTTCACTCTCGTATATCTGATATACGCTATTTAAGTCCGGTATGATTTTATATCTAACCCAAACGAACTATATTCAAAAAGTTTTATGACTCTACTAATCAATAATTTTTGTTCGCATAGACTAGTTATCAAAATTCCTTAATTTCCATTCAATTTGCTTAATCTTCGGTGAGTTTGTTTGTACCCCAAATTACTTTTGGGCACGAAACACGATTGAATCGATTATTTGATGTGTGTTTTGGGTTAGGAGACGAATTGAAGAACAAATAAAGAGACACAGGTTTAACATGGTTCGGCATGGTTTGCCTACATCCAAGGACGAATCCTCTAGGGGAGTGGTATTTTATTGATATTTAGAATTACAATGCTCTTTTCTCCTATTGGCCACCTGTATATGATTTCTGCTCCTCCCTATTTATACAGTTCAATATCTAATTCATGCCTCCATATTCAATTCAGGAGGCATCTCTATGATTTCTGCTCCTCCCTATTAATATAACTCAAATGGCATTAACTGCTCATTCATGCCTCCATCTTCAATTATGTATGAAACTGCTCGAATTAATACTGCATGTTAAATTCTGCATGAAACCGCTGGAATTGATACTGCATGCCTCCTGAATTAATTCGCATGAAACTGCTCATTCATGCCTCCTGAATTAATTCGCATGAAACTGCTCATTCATGCCTCCTGAATTAATTTTGCATGCTGACAGACTGGATTGATGGTTGACAGGCATAATGGCTGGCAGTATGGATGGATGATGGCTGGCATACTGGATTGATTGGCCGACATGCATAATGGCTGGCAGCATGGATGGAGGCTAGCTGGCAGCACAGCTGACAGCACGGGTAGAGGCTGGCTGGCTGTGCGATAGAGTATTTAGTTGGGAATTGATTGGAAGCACCGCTGGAAATATAAGTGGAAACTGCATGGCAGCACCATCGGCAACACGTCCTTGACATTGACTGATGGTTGACTTTGACTGTTGACCGGTTGTTGACTTTTCCATTGACCTTGACCATTGACCGGGAGATGAATTTGACCATTGATCGGTCATTGATTTTATATAATACTGGGCAGGCTGGTGGGCTGCTTCGGTTGATTGGTTAACGGGCTTGGATGAGAGCCAATAGATGATTCAAGTACCAATTTGGCCCATTATGTGGCATTTTTACTTATGGTACAAACATCGCCCCCTCTTAACCTCCAACTTGTTGGGGGTTAAGAAATTTTCGTTTTCCCTAGTCAATGACAAAACTCGCCCCCAAGTGTGGATTATTGATGCTGAGATGATTGGAAAACTTCTCTTGTTGTTTGCGGAAATCACAATCAAGACGCCCCCAAGTGAGGCTATTGTGACTGGGAGATCGTCGGGAAAAAGTTGGGCATGAATCGTTGTTGTATGCAAAAAAAATGGACTGAAGTCTAAACTAGACAGTAACGGAAGTGTGATGCTGGAGCGGAGTGGTGTTGAAAGTGGGATGTAATTGTTGATGTAAAATGAACTGTGGTAGTTGCGTAGAACTTAACTAGTAACTGTTGTATGGAAAAGATGAGTTATATTGACGTCACTCGGCTGGAATATGTGTGAGCTATTGTTGTAAATGAAATTTGAATTTGCAGACTGTCGGAAATTTGCAGACTGTCGGAAATTTCCGACCAAGCTAGGTAGTAGTAGCTGTTGGTATTAAGCTGCTGACAATTACGGAATGAGCCGAGGTAGTTGCGAGTGAAAGGGTGTGACCCTTTAGTAGTTGAGATGGTAACATACTTTGTGCGTTGTTGGACCTCCAATGGTCTTGGTTGTGCTACTGGATGTGACATAGATCTTTATATGTCTTCAGTAGTTATATGAATCGGGATAGCAACAGCGTTTTCGACTAGATCACAATAGTTGCTGCGGAATTGGATTGCAATGATTTCGGTAAACTGGACTGTGACGGATACAAAAACCGTCCTCTGCAGTAATGAGAAAAACTGGGTGGTAACAGCTTTGAGAAAAGTAGGTCTGCAGTAGCTGTGATCAACTTGGACTGCAGGAGCTGCGAATAGAGCTAGACTGCAGCAACTTCGATCAGCTGGAATGCAACAACAACGAGTAAATCTGCACTGCAGCAGCTGCGATCAGCTGGACTGCAAGAGCTGCGAACAGAGTTGGACTGCAGTATCTTCGATCAGCTGGACTGCAGCAGCGACGAGCAAAGTCTCACTGCAGGAGATGCGATCAGCTGGACTGCAGGAGCTGCGAACATAGCTGTACTGCAGTAGCTTCGATCACCTGAACTGCAGCAGCGACGAGCAAAGTTACGCTGTAGCAGCTACGATCAGCTAGACTGCAGGAGCTGCGAGCATAGCTGGACTGCAGCAGCTTCGATCAGCTGGACTGCAGCAACGACAAGCAAAGTTACACTGCAGCAGCTGCGATCATCTGGACTGCAGGAGATGCGAACGTAGCTGGACTGCAATAGCTTCGATCAACTGAACTGCAACAGCGACGAGCAAAGTTTCACTGCAGCAGCTGCGATCAGCTGGACTGCAGGATCTGCGAACATATCTGGACTGCAGCAGCTTCGATCAGCTGGACTGCAGCAGCGACGAGCAAAGTTGCACTGCAGCAGCTGCGATCAGCTACACTGCGGGAGATGCGAACATTGCTGGACTGCAGCAGCTTCGATCAGCTGAAATGCAGCAGCGACGAGCAGGGACGGACTGCAGCAGCTTCGATCAGCTAGACTGCAATAGTTTCTGAGGAACTGGACTAAAATAGTTCGATAAACCTGAGTGTAACAGTTACAAATAAAACAGACTGCATCAGTTGCGTCCAACTGAGTACAGAATTGATGAGCAAACTAGACTGCATCAGTTGCGTCCAACCGAGTGCAGCGGTCGCTTAGGAACAAGACTACAATAGTTCGATAGACTCAACTGTAACAGTTATTAACGTTATTGATTGTAATAATTGCGTCAAAATGTTAGGGTGTAAGCTCGCCCCCTCTTAATCCTGTAACTCATTGGAGGATTAAGAAGTTCGGGTTACCTTTTGTTTTAATTTCCAGAAGTTGAATTTCGCATTGTATTCAGGTGCCACGTAACTCGCCCCCAAGCGTGTGGGGTGTTACACGGCTTTCCCCAAAAAAGTTACTTTAGACTATTAGGTGTTACATATTTCGCCCCCAAGTGATGGTCGCCAAGTTGAAGTGATATGCAACTCGCCCCCAGAAGATAGTAATTGTCATGCTGCTCAATGCCCGCACAAGGGTGCACAACCTTGTTGCATCTTGCTCGCGCATGGAATGAGGTTGGAAGTTTTTTTGCTATCTAGAATCAGCGCAGGGGGCCAATCCCACTATTCCAGATTCGCACAGAATTGAGATGTGTGTCTCTCCTCATGCCTTGGCATGTGAAAATGCTCGCCACATTGTAAGTGTCCCAGTGAACATAAGTATGTATGATTATACGAAAATGATAAAAAAGATTCAAAAATATTGAAATTATGTACGCAACGTATTAAAAATGTCATTGGTTCGAGCATCTCGGCTCTGTAACAGTGACTATGCCAGTTGAATCAAAACTGGATTGAAGATAGTTGTCATGGAACTGTATTTCAACAACTGCGATCAGTTGAACTGTAATAGTTATAAGTAAAACTAGACTGAAGCAGTTGTGAGGAAAACTGTACTGAAACAGTTTTGAGGAAAACCGGAAAGCAGCAGTTTGATCAACCGGACTGTAGTAATTATGCGAAAAAGGACTGCAGCAGTTCGATCAACTGGACTGCAACATTTGCTGAGAAACTAGACTACAAAAGCTCAATCAACTGGACTGTAGCAGTTATGATTATCACCGAACATAAGTGTCTTGAGATTTGAAAATCTACACAACTAACACGAACATTTCATGTTGTGGGCTTAAATCGACACAACATTAACCTTTGAGGATTTCGTTACGGCTCTATATGGTGGTTTAAATGCGCCACTTTTTGATGTCGCTACTCCGATCTCAAAAAATAATTTTTCTTTAAACTCTAAAATTGCGCCAATATGTTGTTGGTAATTGACACGCGATCGCAATGAGCCGAAAATCGCATAATTCGAACGTACGATGAAGAAGTTATCAAATAAACAAATTTGCATGTGGAGTAAGTCGAGAATTAGATTGTTGTTGGGACATGATGTGGCGCAACTTCTACTAATAAGATGGTAAGTTGCTAATGTGGCAACTTGTATGGAAGAAATTAGTTGACGTGGCACCCGGTTGAAGACGCGGTATTAACATGTTGATGACGTGATCCATTTTCAATGGCTTTGCTCGATGATCACCTTGCTCCAAAAATGCAGATGATGTGATTGCTCCAAAAATATTCTCCTCCAAATGTAAAAATATTGCCTTCATGATGTAAGATATCAAAATACGATCGTAACGAGCCAAAAATCATCCAATTCGGACTTGGGATGAAGAAGATATCAAATAAACAAATTTAAAGACCAAGCCCAAAAATGAGTGTATTTCGCTAAGCCCACGAAGTGGGGCAAAACAATCCTCAAGCTAAACGAATTGGGGCTGAAAAATCATGAGCTAATGGCTTGACTAGCTTGCAACACTGCTAGCTTGGCTTGGCTCGGGGTGGAAATATCCGTAAATTTAAACGCATGTGGTGTAAATATACTAGGAGCATAGGAGTAACTTGTAACGCGTTACATCGAATCAGGTCCATCGTACTACGTTGTGTCTCGATACACTGAAGGGAAAGTAACTGATCGTCCGGACTTTGGTCGCCGGACATGGCCGCCGGCAACCCGTTATTGCACCGACGCCGGAAAACTTGACTTCGCCTGAGAAGACGACATGACGTCACAATGACGTCACCTACTTGCGTCATGCTGACGCATCTGACACTAAAACTAACGGTGTCACTTTTCTAACGGAAGATGCTAACGGCTTAACGAATATTCCAGCGACGCTATAACGTAACGGACTCTGCTGACGTGGTTGTTTGATGACATAGCAGTTAATGATTAATGCTCGTTGCTGACGTGGCTTTCTGACATGGCATTTTGATGACGTGTCATCATCTGGTCGGGGATTCATTGCTGACGTGGCTCGATGACGCGGCACATCATCGCTGACATGGCAAGATGCATCGAAGTTTGATTACCGCAGAGCATCGAAGTTTGATGTATCGCAGAGCGTCGAAATTTGATGCACCGAAGAGGATCGAAGGTTGATATTCACAGAGCATCGAAGTTTGATGCACCACAGAGCATCGAAGGTTGATGTACGCAGAGCATCGAAGTTTGATGTAACTGGAAACATCGAAATTTTCCAAAGTTTTGACGGAATTGCGAACGGCCGCCGGGCATGGCCGCCAGACATTTTTTTTTTTTTTTTCCGAAACTTTTCACCGCGGTTTTCGCGAACTGTGATCTTTCCTCCAAACATTTAGCAACAGTTTTATTCAACTGTTACTGTTTCTCATGGAATCTTCTTTGGACTTTTAGCAAAGGTTCTGGATGTTGTTGTCGTTTCTCATGGACTCTTCCGCCACTGTTTTTGTTATACTTATGTGACCTTTTCCGGAACCTTTTGAGATGCTTTTATGGGGATCTTCCTTTGGGTTTCCGCCTCATGTCTTTGTCGTATGTGCAGCTGGTGCAGGTAGCAACGGACTTGGAACTCGGACTTGGTGGAGGTGATTTTGACAAGCTACGAACTCGAATATGCTGCTGACATGTTATGGATGAACTGATTTTTTTCGAACTTAGGACTGTGACGTGTTGTAGATCGAACATCCTGCCAATAGTTTTTGCGATCTTTGCAGTGAGTCAGCTTTGGTGGCTTCCGACTGTGAAGCTGGACTGCAGCAGTTGCGATCAACTGGACTACAGTAACTGTGATTAACTGGACTGCCACAACTACGATCAAACTGGACTGCAGCAGTTGCGATCAACTGGACTGCAACAGTGATTTTTCAAGACGTTCAAATTGCTTTTTGACGGACACGATATTGAAGTATTTTGTACAACTTTTCTCAATGGGAAAACACGATTCCTTTTCTCGTAATCCCCTTAGTCGGCGCCAATGTTTCTACCCAAAATTACTTTTGGGCACGAAACACGATTGAATCGATTATTTGATGTGTGTTTTGGGTTAGGATACGAATTGAAGAACAAACAAAGAGATACAGGTTTAACGTGGTTCGGCATGGTTTGCCTACATCCACGGAAGAATCCCCTAGAGGAGTGGTATTTTATTGATATTTAGAATTACAATGCTCTTTTCTCCCATTGGCCACCTCTCTATGATTTCTGCTCCTCCCTATTTATATAGTTAAATATCTAATTTCAATATAAACTTAAATGGCATTAACTGCTCATTCATGCCTTCATCTTCAATTCTGTATGAAACTGCTCGAATTAATACTGCATGTTAAATTCTGCATGAAACCGCTGGAATTGATACTGCATGCCTCCTGAATGAATTCGAATGAAACTGCTCATTCATGCCTCATGAATTAATTCGCATGAAACTGCTCATTCATGCCTTCAGAATTAATTCTGCATGCTGGCAGACTGGATTGATGGTTGACAGGCATAATGGCCGGCAGTATGGATGGATGTTGGCTGGCAGACTTGATTGACTGGCCGACATGCATAATGGCTGGCAGCATGGATGGAGGTTGGCTGACAGTACGGGTAGAGACTGTATGGAAGTGCGATAGAGTATTTAACTGGGAATTGATTGGCAGCACCGCTGGAAACATAAGTGGAAACTGCATGGCAGCACCATCAGCAACACGTCCTTGACATTGACTGATGGTTGACTTTGACCGTTGATCGGTTGGTGACTTTTTCATTGACCTTGACCATTGACCGGGAGATGACTTTGACCATTGACCGATCATTGATTTTATGTAATACTGGGCAGGCTGGTGGGATGCTTCGGTTGACTGGTTAGCGGGCTTGGATGAGGGCCAATAGATGATTCAAGTACCAATTTGGCCCATTTTGTGGCATTTTTACTTATGGTACAAACAGAGTTCAACTGATGGGATCCCAGTTAAATTAAGATATTGATCTTTGATAATACATTAATTAACCATTACCATTACGGATGCCAGTTTATCAAAAGAAAAGCAAACAACTACAGAAAATGCTTCAAAAAAAAAAAACTACATAAAGGATGAGGATGTCCCAAGCCTTCACCTGATTTCAGCAATCTAAGCAAACTGTCTCTAAACAAAAGGTTCCCTCAAGTTCGACGTCATTGATGCACCGACCGCATTAATAACACCGTGAAACGCAAAAGCTGCATGCCCTGCATGAATGAGATTTCATCTTTTTACCTTGGCAGCTCTCTTTTAGACAATCATAAACCATGCGAATAAACAAGACATCTCAGACAAAGCTCAATATCCATGGCACAATCATCATCACCACAAGACAGGAAGTACTGCAGTCCATAGTACCTCAAATCTTTAACATTGGACTTCTATCTGCATCTATCCTCACCAATTAAGGACTTCAACTCTACAAAGTGTATTTATTGCACGTCATAACGTTCACCAACTCTTACCTGCTTAATCCCACCTGGTGGTGTATTTCTACACTTGAAATTCTTCAAGAATTTCAGGATGCCCTCAACAGTTAGTCTTGTACATCCTAGAACATTCAGCTTGAATAATCTTGGATTTCTTTTGAGCACACGTTTCAAACCATCATCTGTTATCTTAGAACACTTGACCAGACTCAAAGTTTTCAAGTTTCCTTGAGCCTTGTTAGTTAGCTGCAGAAGAGCATCGTCTGTAATTCGTTCACTTGATGTTTTCCGATCTATATGAATATCCCTCCACAAGCGAGCATCACTCTGAACAGTAGAGCTTAAAAATTTGCAGACACTTTCGAAAGACAGAAGTTCATGTACATTCAGATAACTAATGGGAAATAACTGAAGCAGCTAGTATGGGAATTCTCCATCCACGTCCAAAGCACAATATGAATTATTTAATCTCTCATATGTCATCTCCACATTATCTGAATGAAACTCCACAACAGCATAAATTCCAGATAAACTCAAAAAATCCGATTTTGAAAATTGAAAAACCTTCCTCAATTTAACAGGTGATTGCTGCTGTAAAATTTCAATTTAACTAAATTCACGCCAAAAAGGAAGGATCCATCATATAAAAACCAATTTTGATCCCCAAATTGCCTTCTGATGGCTTATTTGGAATCACCGAATGCCATGAGATATTCAAGGTCATGTGTTAAAGGTAAAAAATTAACATATTTTTAGTTGGTTACCATTTTCGGACATACTAGTAAACTTTTTATTTTACTTCTTACATATCGGTAGACTTTTTCTATTATTTTACCACCCAAGTGGCATCATACCATAGCTTATATTGAGTTATGCAAACTTAAGTACAACAAAGATTAAATAGGTTTACCATCAAAGATGGAAATTTTGATGCAGTCTCTTTTGTCCTCGGAAAGCTAACCAAAATCAATAGACATCAGAATTCTAGAGCGGTTAAACTTTATAGCATAGCTTTTTACTCTACTGGTTTAGAGAACTTTAATTGGAAATGACCAAATCTTCAGTATTTGCTAAATCATATTCAATTCGTAGAGATAAATTCTGATGTTTTGGATAACTCTTGTATAGTTCTACCAATGTTTGATGTTGTCGACAGCCCAACAATTCGCCTTGTAACTGCTGAGTAATTAGTAATTCTTTTGGCAGTTTACTCATGTTTTTATAAATAAATCAAAAGAAAACTCTGAAAAAAGGTTTGAGGCATACTAAAAAAAACAAACAAACACATGAAATGCTTCCGAAAAAATTAAATAAATAAAACTACAGGAAGGATGAGGATGTCTCAAGCCTTCACTTGATTCCAGAAATTCGAGAAATGTGGCTCTAAACAAAAGGATTCCTGAAGTTCGACGTCATTGATGTACTGACCGCATTAATAACACCGTGAAATGCACAATCTACGTGCCCTGCATGACTGATGTTCCACCTTTTTTACCTTTGGATCTCTCTGGTGGAAAATCATAACCATTCGAAAGAACCGACATCTCGGGCAAAACTCAATATCCATGGAATAATAATCATCACCACAAGACAGGGAGTACTACTGCCTATAGTACCTCGGATTTTAACATTGTACTTATGCCTGCAGCTATCCTCACCAATTAAGGACTTCAACTCTTCAAAATGTATATGTTGCACGCCATAACGTTCACCAACTCTTACCTGCTCAATCCCACCTGGTAGTGTATTTCTAGACTTGAAATTCTTCAAGCGTTTGAGGATCTCCTCAACAGTTAGTCCCATACATCCCAGAACATTCATCTTGATTAATCTTGGATTTATTTCGAGCACACGTTTCAGACCATCATCTGTTATCTTAGAACACTTGACCAGACTCAAAGTTCTCAAGTTTCCTTGAGACATGTTAGCTTGCTGCAAAAGAGCATCGTTTGTGATCCGTTCCCTCAATGCCGGGAGATCTATATGAATATCCCTACACAAACGAGCACCACTCCAAATAGTAGAGCATAAGAATTTGCAAAAGATCATGTTCATTCAGATAGCTAACGGGAAAGATCTGAAGCAACTCGTATGGGCATTCTTCATCCGCATCCAAAGCACAAGATGAATTTTCTAATCTCCCATTCTTCATCGCCAGATTATCCGAATGAAACTTCATTGCAACATCGATTCTATAAAAAAGTCAAATAATTTGATTTCGAAATTTGGAAATCTTCGTCAATCCAACGGGTGATTCCTGCTGTAAAAGTTCAACTTAACTAAATTCATGCCAAAAAGGAAAGATCCATCACACAAAAACCGATTTTGATCCCCAAATTTCCTTCGGATGGCTTATTTGGAATCACCGGACGCCATGAGATATTCAAGGCCATGTTTTAAAGGTAAAAAGTTAACCTATTTTTAGCTGGTTTTCAGACATACTAGTAGACTTTCTCTTTTACTTCAGACATATCGATAGATTTTTTTTAAATAATTTTACCACCCAAGTGGCATCATGCATGGCTTATATTGAGTTACGGAAACTGAAGTACAACAAAGGTTCAACCAGGTTTACCATCAAATAAGAGATAAAAAATTTGATGCAGTCTCTTTTGTCTTGGGAAAGCCGACCAATATCAATAGACAACAGAATTCTACGGCAGTTAAACTTCATAGCATAGCTTTTTACTCTACTGGTTCAGAGAACTATAATTGGTAAGGACCAAATCTTTTGTATTTGCTTAATCAGATTCAATCCGTAAATATAAATCCTAATGTTTTGGATAACTCTTGTGTAGTTTTATGAATGTTTGGTGTTGTCAACAGCCCAACAGTTAGCCTTGTAACTGTTGAGGAACTGCCAATTCTTTTTGACATTTTACTCGTTTTTTTATAATAATAAAAAAAAACACTAAAAAAAGGTTTAAGGCATACAAACAAAGCGAACAACTAAAGGAAATTCTTACGGAAAAAAAAAACTACAGGAAGGATGAGGATGTCTCAAGCCTTCACCTGATTCTAACAATCTGAGCAAAGTGTTTCTAAACAAAAAGTTTCCGCAAGTTCGACGTCATTGATGTAGCAACCGCATTAATAACACCATGAAATGCAGAATCCACATGACCTGCATGAACGAGGTTCCACCTTTTTACCTTGGAAGTTATCTGCTGGAAATCATAAACCATCTGAAAGGACCGACATCTCGGGCAAAGCTCAATATCCATGGAACAATCATCATCACCACAAGACAGGGAGTATTGTTGTCAATAGTACCTCGAATTTTTAACATTGGACTTCTGTTATCCTCACCAATTAAGGACTTTAACTCTTCAAAGTGTATTTGTTGCACGTCATACGTTCACCAACTCTTACCTGCCTAATCCACCTGGTAGTGTATTTTTAGACTTAAAATTCTTCAATCATTTCAGGATCCCCTCAACAGTTAATCTCATACATCCTGGAACATTTAATCTTGGATTTCTTTCGAGCACACGTTTCAGACCATTATCTGTTATCTTAGAACACTTGACCTGACTCAAAGATCTCTCAAGTTTCCTTGTGCCCTGTAAGCTAGATGCAAAAGAGCATCGTCTGTAATCAGTTCCCTCGATGCCTTCCGATCCATATAAATATCCCTCCACAAACGAGCACCACTCTGAATAGTAGAGCTTAAGAATTTGCAGGCACTTTCGACAGACGGATCATATATATTCAGATAGATGGAAACAGCTAAAGCAGCTACTACGGGCGTTCTCCATCCGCTTCCAAAGCACAATATGAATTATTTAATCTCTTACATGTCATCTCCATATTATCCGAATTAAACTCCATAGCAGCATCGATTCCAAATAAAACTCAAAAAATCCGATTTCGAAAATTGGAAAATCTTCCTCAATCCAACAGGTGATTGCTGCTATAAAATTTCAATTTAACTAAATTCATGCCAAAAAGGAAGGATCCATCACATAAAAATCGATTCTGGTCCCCAAATTTCCTTTTGATGGCTTATTTGGAATCACCGGACGCCCATGAGATATTCAAGGCCACGTATTGAAGGTAAAAATTTAACCTATATTTAGTTAGTTACCATTTTCAGACATACATGTAGACTTTTTATTTTACTTCGGACATATCGGTAGACTTTTTCTTTTATTTTACCACACAAGTGGCAACATGGCATAAATTATATTAAGTTATGTAAACTGAAGTATGTCATGTGGTTATTCTTAGAGGGGTGTATGGAGTAATATTTAGTGGTGCCTCTTATGGGTGTACTTAGGAATCTTAGGAGTGCCTTTATGATTTCTCTTTCTTTTTGTTGAGACGTTGTTAGCTGGACACGTGCTCGTCACAGATTGCTCCTTTCCGATCAACCTCACCCAATTAAATACCTGTAAGAAGGGCGGTTATGTAATTAACAAAATATTAATTTCAGGTAGAACTTATGTTCCTATGATGATCTTTGTATCAGACTTATCAATTCTGGCTTCCTTGTTGTTTCAATTTGTTCACTATAGAACAATTGGCATCAGAGCTGTTAGATCCTGTCACCATGGGAGGACAAGGAGCTCAGGCTACTAAAGATATATAAGAAGCACAGAAAAAACAACAAGTTCAGATGGATAAAATGAACCAAGATGTATTATAAATGAATGAGTAACTCATTCAAGTGCTTCTTCAATTACAGAGTCTAAACCACAAAGAAAATAATAATGGAGAATCAAATGTTGTTCCGTAGGAGGGTAGTACTGTACCAATAGATAATCAACTCAATGAAAATCGGAGTTTCAATAATTACAATCGATTTCCTAAGTTGGACTTTCCTAGATTCGACGGCACCAACCCACAAGGATGGATTCAAAAGTGCAATAGATTTTTTCTTCTTCACAATATCAGAGAGGGGCATCAAAAAGTGCAGATGGCAGCGATGCACATCGATGGTAAAGCTGAGAGGTGGATTTATAACTTGCAAATTCATAGATCTATATCGTGTTGGTTTGAATTAGATGAACAAGATTGTTTTCATTTTGAAAACCCATCGAATGATAATATTGTGGGTATGTTTAATAAGTTGTCTCACACAACTACAGTTGATGAATTTTTTGATGAATTTGAGGAGGCTAAACCCTTAATAATGAGCATTCATCCTGAATTTCCAGAGAGTTATTATATTATGAGTTTCATTGGAGCACTTAAGGAAGAAATTCAACATAATGTCTTAATGTTTCATCCCACAACCCTCATGAGAGATTTCACTCTAGCTAGGTTGCAGGAGCAATCATTACTTCATCAGCAGAAGTTATCAAAACCTACCACAAAATTTTTTTCCAACTATTTTTCCATGGGAAAGCCAGCCTACTAGTCTACTTTTCCACAAAAACCATTGGGTCTACCTCCTCCATCTCATAAACCACCACAACTTCCTAAGCCAACTCCCACCCACCCTCCCATTAAGTGACTTACTCCTGAACAACTTAAGCTTAGGAAAGCACACAGTTTATGCTACAACTGTAATAAAGTCTATAGGCAGGGCCATATTTGCAAAAAACAACAGTTGTTTTGGATAATAGGAGATGAGAACCATAATGAACTGCCTACTGAAGAGGAAGTGATACAAGAAGCTGACACTGATTCTGTAGAAGATAGTGATGTTGAAATTTATGTCCATGCTTTAACTGGTTCTCATTGTGGTGAAACAACTAGAATTCCTGGAATTCTTAATAATCATTCCATATTTATACTCATTGACACTGGCAGTACCCATATTTTTATTGACTCTTCTCTGGCACATCAACTACATTGCAATGTCCACACTACTCTGCCCTTGCCTGTAACAGTAGCCAATGGTGAGAAAACTGCTAGATCTGGCATTTTCAAATCCTTAAATTGGTCTATGCAGGGTCATTCTTTTGCTGCTGACCTCAGACTACTTCCTCTGGGTGGATGTGATATGTTGTTAGGAGCTGATTGGTTGAGACAAATGGGTAATGTGGTTTTTAACTTCACTACATTTACAATTTCCTTCTTGTATCAAGGCATGGAAATCACTCTTTTTGGCATGTAAAATTCTACTTTGCTTAAACCAATCAGCAACAAAGAAGCTCATAAATTCTTCCAGAAAAATCCACATGGATTGTGTGCTCAATTATGCTCCATCTCTGCCATACAGGCACCTTCCCCACCACCTCCAGAAGTCACAAACTTGTTACATAATTTTAAGGAAGTTTTTGAAGAACCTTCCTCCCTGCCACCTCATAGGAACCTTGACCATACAATACCCCTCAAACCCAATTCCGCTCCAGTGAACCAAACACCCTACAAATGCCCTTATGTTCAGAAATATGTCATTGAGGATTTGATTCAACAAATGCTACTCCAAGGCATAATTCAACCAAGTCATAGCCCATTTGCTTCTCCCATTTTGTTGGTTAAGAAGAAGGATAACAGCTGGAGATTTTTTGTGGATTATAGGAGATTAAATGATATGAAAATCAAGGACAAATTTCCCATACCTATCATTGATGAGCTTTTGGATGAACTCAATGGTGCTGCAGTATTTACTAAGATTGATCTCAGGTCTGGATACCATCAAATCAAACTTTTTCCATCTGACATCCACAAGACAACTTTTAGATCTCATCAAGGTCATTATGAATTTTTGTTTATGCCATTTGGTCTCATTAATGCTCCTGCCACCTTTCAAGCACTAATGAACAATATCTTCAAGCCATTCTTGAGGAAATTTGTGTTAGTTTTTTTTATGACATTTTGGTCTACAATCTTGATATGAAAACTCATTTGCAACACCTTCAGCGGGTCCTTTATATCTTGCAACAACACCAACTACATGCTAAACTCTCCAAGTGTTGCTTTGCTCAATCTGAATTGGAATACTTAGGACACATTATCATAGCTCAGGGTGTAGTTGCTGACCCAAACAAAATCCATAACATGACTTCATGGCCAGTGCCTAAATATATTAAAAAGTTGGGAGGGTTTCTTGGCCTCACGGGCTACTATAGAAAATTTGTTAAAGAATATGGGCTCATCAGCAAACCATTGACAGAGTTATTGAAGAAAAATGCTTTCATATGGTCTGAAGTTACTACCACTGCTTTCAATCAACTCAAGAAGGCTATGAATACTGCACCTATTCTTGCACTACCAAACTTCTCAAAAAAGTTCATTTTGGAGACAGATGCTAGTGATACTGGTATAGGTGCAGTCCTGATGCAAGAATGGAGACCAATTTCTTTTCATAGCAAACCATTAGGCCCTGAGGCTATGGGACTATCTATTTATGATAAGGAGCTCATGGTTGTGGGCTCAGCTGTCACCAAATGGAGACATTACCTTCAGGGTCACCACTTCACCATCAAAACGGATCATGAAAGCATTAAGTTTTTCTTAGAACAAAATATCACCACTGGGCGACAACAAAAGTGGCTCATGAAGCTGTTAGGTTTTGATTATGACATCCAGTACAAGAAGGGGTCTGAGAACAAAGTTGTTGATGCCTTATCCATGAGGACACACCTGGAAGCTCATCTCCACAACATAACCATCTCCAAGCCAGTATGGATGCAAGAGATTGCCAGTAGTTACACAGAGGACCCTAAAGCTCAACAACTGATCACTCAGCTACTAGTTTCCCCTTCTGGTGTTCCAAACTACTCTTACCACCAGAAGATTCTGAGGTATAATTCAAGGCTATACATTGGTACCACTAAAAATGTAAGATCTTCTACCCTATCTTCTTTACACTCATCAGCTATTGGAGGTCACTCTGGTATACATGCTACTTATAACAGAGCCAAACTTCATTTTTATTGGCCCAAGATGCAGCAAGACATTATCTCTTTGGTCACATCTTGTGATATCTGTCAGAGGAATAAACATGAGCACACCCTACCTGCTGGCCTCTTAAAACCTCTCCATATACCTGATCAGGCTTGGAAACATATATCACTGGATTTCATTGAAGGATTGCCAAAGAGTGACCACAAAGATGTCATCTTGGTGGTAGTAGATAGACTGACCAAGTACAGTCATTTCATTGCACTCCAACACCTATACACTGATATTACTGTAGCTAAAACCTTCCTACATAACATCTTCAAGCTGCATGGGTTACCCTTTTCCATCACTTCTGACAGGGACAAGGTGTTCACAAGCAACTTTTGGAAAGACCTTTTTCATCATCTTGGCACCAGTCTGAAACTCAGTACTGCCTACCATCCACAAACTGATGGCCAAACAGAAAGAGTCAATGCCTGTTTAGAGAACTATTTAAGATGCATGACAAGGTTTCAACCAAAAAAGTGGTTTAGCTGGTTGGATCTTGCAGAGTGGTGGTACAACACTAGCTACCATACAAGAATTAAAATGTCTCCATTTAAGGCCCTGTATGGGTATGATGCTCCACACCTGGCTTTTCCTACTACTATCACTACTTCTGTTGCAGCTGTGGAAGAGTATCTGGAACACAGAAAGGCTATGCTTGACATTCTTAAAGACCCATTATCTGTTGCTCAAGCAAGAATGAATTTTTTTGCAGATCAAAACAGGACTGAAAGATCCTTTGAAGTGGGGGATTTGGTCTATCTTAAATTGCATCCATACAGACAGGCATCAGTGTCACTCAGGAATAACTTCAAACTCTCAACTAAGTACTATGACCCATTTTCTGTGATTGCCAAAGTAGGGAACTTAGCATATAAGCTACAACTTCCACCAGAAGCCAGAGTACACCATGTGTTCCATGTTTCTCAACTCAAAAAGAAGATTGGGTATGCCCATATCCCCATGCCTACACTACCACTTGTGGACCATGCAGGTCAAGTCATCATCACTCCCATCTCAGTCTTAAACTACATAAGCATTCTCAGAGGGGATCACATTGTTCCACAAGTTCTTATTCACTGGTCTAATGCAACAGCTGAAGAGGCCACCTGGGAAGACATTGTTAATATCAAAGCTCATTTTCCAGCTTTTGTCCTTGAGGACAAGGACAATTTGGAGGGGTAGACAGTGTCATGTGGTTATTCTTAGGGGGGGTGTATGGAGTAATCTTTAGGGGTGCCTCTTATGGGTAAACTTAGTAATATTAGGAGTGCCTTTATAATTTCTCTTTCTTTTTGTTGAGCCGCTGTTAGCTGGACACGTGCTCGTCACGGATTGCTCCTTTCCGATCAGCCTCACCCAATTAAATACCTGTAAGAAGGGCGGCTGTGTAATTAGCAAAATATTAATTTCAGGTAGAACTTATGTTCTTAGGCTGATATTTGTATCAGATTTATCAATTCCGGTTTCCTTGTTGTTTCAATTTGTTCACTATAGAACAAAGTACAACAAAGGTTCAACCGGGTTTTCCATCAAATGAGAGATGCAAATTTTGGTGCAGTCTCTTTTATCCTGAAAAAGCTGACCAAAATCAATAGACTATAGAACTCCATGCCAGTTAAACTTCATTGTATAACCTTCTACTCTACTGGTTTAGAGAATTTTAATTAAAAAAGATCAAATCTTTTATATTTCCTTAGTCAGATTCAATCTATAATGTCCCGTCTCTCTACCGATATTATCCCCAATTAGCCACCGCGATTATTCGGCAGTGTATGGTTTTTGGCGGGCATCGCTGCGGGAATCCAACAACAACTTCCCAGAATGTCACCCATCCTTGAATTGCACCCACCCGAGCACGCTTAACTGCAGAGTTTTCTGCCACTTTGGAGCCAATTATGCTGAAAAGGCCTCAATATTAGGAAAGGACAGACCATTACACATATTCCTTCGGCGAACTGATCGTTTTCGTATGCATCAAAAATTATTTCACTTTCTCACTTCAACAAATTATAAATGAAGTATGTGGTAGAAAGAGTTCGTTTCACGAGAAGCTTTGTTATTATGCAATTTCAGTTTTTTAGTAACATGGGGGATTTCTATTTTAAGGGAAAAGCAATAAAAGTAAATCAAAAGAAAAATAAGTTGTAGAAAATAATCAATAGTTGAGAATATTGGTCAAGGAGTTCATCTTCAATCTCAAACAAGTGCTTGCGTACATGATTGGAATTACGATTTAATCTCTTTTTCATCAAAATCCCTAGAATATCAAGTGAGCAAGATAATCAGTTAATTTCCTAAGTTCATCAACACACACATTAGAGCTGTGTATGTGAATTCTACCTAAATAATAACCTAACGCCTTGCACTAATTAAGTTCAATTTTCCTAGGAGAATTAAGTTGCAGAAATAGGCTATTAATCAACGCAATTGTCATACATTGCACATGACAATTCGGATAAAGGTCAAACTCTACATATGATTACAAGAGTGTATCACTACAAACCGTAATCATATCATTCTACTTGTATTTAAGGCTACCGCTCGATGATAAACCCTAACTTAGCTATGGACAAGGATGCAAGTTCAATTAATTTTCCACTCAACTAAACAAACATCTAGATCCTATTACAATACGTCAATCATGTAATGATGCAAAACAGTAGAGATTTGAACGATAATCAAAAGAGAAAACTAATGCATTAATCAAGCACAAGTTATAGAGATCGGACTACATCCTTAACCAATAATAGAAAATTAGCTACTGATAGATTTGGAGCTCATCATCATATTAAAAAAATAAAGAAGAAGAAAATAAACCAAAGCAAACCCTAGGATTATATCTGGCTCTCTCTAAAATCCCGTAGTAGAAAATGCGTGATATGAACGTTTTAGAAATCTTCCCTTTTATGTCTCTTCTTAGGTCCAAAACTAGGTCTAGTCTTCAAAAGCTCATATCCAATATGGTCCACCAAGCCCATATGAGATAAATACCCATGTAGAATTCCGCCAAAAACACTGCCGCCAAAAAATTGGTGAAGCTGCCGGAAGTTGGTCGGTAACATTGTCGGAAACCCATCTCAGGGGACTGGAAAAGTCAATGTGTTAGAGCACTGATCATTCGAATTCGCAAGCGTTGCTATCTCAAGCTTGTTTGTCAAGTTTATTTGTCAAAACTATAAGTCTTGATTTCTAGTCTACTTATAACTATGTCTCGGATTAGGATGGAATGTGTGGTTGAGATTTAGACTTCACGGCGTCCATCGATTGAAGACGGAGAACTTCTAAGGGGAGCTTGTTGATAGGTGTCTAAAACACCTTGATATTTATCTATTGTTTATGCTTTCTTTGCTTAGTTTTCTTGTAAATTATATATCTTATGTTTGCTTTTGAGTGTTTAGGTACTTTGGAGTCATTTGGAACAAAAGAAGAGGAAACATGGCAAAAGTGTTGGAGGCGGATTATTTCTCATTATTTACTTTTATTTCTTCATCTCTATCTGAAAAGTATGTCGGCTTTAGTGATGCAAATTCATTGTATGAAAAACATGACAACTTTAGTGATGAATATAAATTGAAGAGAAGAAGTGGATATGAGAGTAAGAGACGGGTGTTGTTGGTGGAAAAATTCAAAGAAGAGCAAAAGCGTCATTGCAAGCAAATGCTGTTGGGAGCTCGTCCCGGATAAGGGGCGACCAGCTGGAGTTCTCATAGAAAGCACTAAAGGCAGGCTTTTAACTATCAGGGGCACTTCCTTATTGGGGTGTAAACAACCATTCCACTCTTTTTGTCCTAATAAGATCAAGAGGGAGAAAATCAGGGTTCTCATTTGCTTTTCTTCCCCAATTCATTCCCTGCGGCCGAAATTGTGAGAAAGGGGATCCGATAAAATGATTGAGATGGAATTTGTGTAGGAGTTGTCGAAATCAGATGGAAGATTTGAGCTGCTGGTGATTTTAGTGATACTGGTTGGATTTATGCTCGAGAAGACTCAGATATTGGTGAGATAATGAGTTGCTGCTGATGTTAATAGAAGATGGGTTCGATAGAAAAGAAATCGAGTAGTAGCAAAGATGGGTTCATGGCTGAATTAGGGTTCGATGAACAAGAAATCAGTGAAGAACATGAAGAAATTTCAGCTAATTACAGAGAAGATTTGAAGATGAAGAAATCACGAGTCTGTGACGAAATTGGCAGTTAGGGTTTGTGAGAAGAACATGGCAATGACTGGGTTGATGCTGAAATTGGAGTTGTTGTGAGAAGAAGAATGGAAGGAATGAGTTATATTTCGAGTTTGAGGGGTCTGTTGAATTGTTAAACAGGGAAGAAATGCTGCAGAATGAAGAAGATGATGTTGTTGTTCGGTGATGAGTTGAGCCAGAAGTGTGGGTTAAGATGTTAGTGAACTGAATCGGTGCTGGTGATAGAATGGGGTGTTTGAACTGAATTCAGCAAGAGCAGAAGGGAAGGCTGGACGGAATGCAATCGTGGTACTGCAGTGTGTATGAGTTACAAGAAATTGTGGTTTTGAGCTGATGCTGCAGTGACATGGATTGGGGCTGAACCTGTGTGTTGCAGTTGTGCGTTTGCAGAAGGCTACAACAAATCTGAGAAGATGGGTTTGAGTCGCAGCTGCATTTGCAGGTGGTGATGAACAAAAATGAAGTTGGTTGAATCTGGTTTGTGCCGTGGATATGATTTTATAGGTGAATTGCAGCTGCAGACTTGGGTTTGTTGCTGCAACTGTAGATGGCACGGTATTGCGATGGAACAATGTGTCTGCAAATGAAAGTTTTGATGCTCGGAAGTTGCGACAAGTTAGTGGTGTTGTTACTTTGCTGCTGAAATGGATAGAAGACTGACAAGAAGAGCTAATGGTTTGAGGCTTGAGGTAATAGTGGTGTCGCAGCTGCAGGATAAAGGAACTGAAGTTGATGCTGTCTAAGTGCAAAATGGAGATTGAAGGGTATGAACAAGAAGCTGTGGCTGCCAGTTATGGCTGTTACAACTCAGAAGCTGAGAAGATGCAAGTTATGGTGAATGTGCGGCTGCAGAAACTGAGCTTGTATGCCGCCGGAATGGAGGAATGTGTGAATGATAAATCAGGAAACGAACTGCAGTTGGTATGAATGATTTGCAAGGGAGTTTGTGTAGATGTTGAGTCTAGTAGTGCAGTTTAAAGCCGAGGTACGTGACGATATCCAATGATGTTGCAGATGTGAAGACGAGATAGACAGGGAACTGTGCAAGTAATGCAGTTTGAAGTGGTTTGAGCTACACGAATGAATGAAGCTGTTAGATGAATGTTTAGGATTTGCAGGGTGCAAGATATTGCAGGGCATGGTGGTTGCTCCCAGTTGCAGTGGAACTGGTGATAAGCTACATGGTTTGCAGTTTGGAGCAGAATGGTAATGAGCTGCAGGATTATGCAGCTGCAAATGAAGTTACAGAAAGTATGAGTTCAGGTTGCGCTGGTGACAGTAGTCGGCCTGGAAGTAAGATGTTACTGCAATGAAGTACAGGTTATTGGTTGATTGAACTGCAGGAGTACTGGAAGGGCAGGAAAGGACCAGGAAAAAGGCCTGAATATGGCCTGGAAAACATGCAAGAACAGTCAAAACTCGACTGGAATCGGTTATGACCGAGTTGACTCAGTGAGTTATCTCGATTTGACTCATAGAATGACTTGGACCCGTTCAGGCTAGGCTTGGCTAATAGGCTCAGAAACGTATTGGCAGCAGGCTAACTTGGAACTAAAAGAGAAAGTATATAGCCGAGACTTCTCCCACTTGAACGATTTTTTTTTGGATTATAATCTCTTCTACTTTTGTTTTCTAGGGTTTATAAACATGATTCTTCTCTTTATTCTTGTGATGAACTCCATGAACATGTGTAGCTAATTATCTTTTGGTTAAGGAATAAGTTGGATTTCCAAACATGGGTTGTGCTCAATAAATTAGTTTTGTCTCATTTTTATCGATTATGATTCGCTAGAAATATCGCTATGCATGATTGATTGTTAGTTTTGTCAAGTTGCAAATTGGTAGAACTCGTAATCATATCTATTGCTAGTTTAGGGTTTATTATACGTAAACGTGATACACCTTGAATACAAGTAGCATAATTGTGAATATTGCTTGTAGTGATACATCCTAATAGTCACAAGTTGATCATAACTTTTGTTAAATCGGATTAGTGCTTTTACACGTTCGATTGCTTTGATTGGCCTGATTTCATAAAACTTAATGCATCTAGGAAATTAAACTTGATTAGTGCTTTTACACGTTAGGTTGTTCTCTAAGATAGAATTCATATTCGTATCTTTCAATGTGTTTGTTGATGACAAGAGGAGATTTGCGGGATATACTTGCGATCAAGGTATCCTAGGGTCTTTTATAAAAGAGAGATTAAATATCAATTCTAGTTATTGTTAAAGAGCATGTTTGTGAACGAAGATGAATCCTTAACCAATATCTGTTCTATTTGATTTGCTTGTTTATTTCTTTATTTGCTTTTATTTTATCTTAATTTATAAAAATCAGAAAACTCCCTCATTTGTTTATATAAGAAACCGAAACATATAGACAACCTAGTCCTCTCTGTGGGAACGATCCTTTCTTGCCCTTGCTATATTTCATATTTTGAGTAGTGAGAAAGTGTAATTTATTTTTGACGCATACGACAGCGATCACTTGTGGTACTTCATCAACAAAAGGTACGTGGAACTTGAACTCATCTATCACTCAGAAGTCTATTTTATTCTATCTCCTATTGAGACAGAGTCGTATAACTATATAGACTTTACATTATACACATTTGATATTTCGAGATGAGTTTAACTCGCTTATATCTTTCTCGAAATATGTGTTCGAAAGCTTTTGCTTTAACTACGTTTATCATTATTCTTGACGAAAGTCAAAAGATTATCATGTGAAAATCACCTAGTAACATCTGAAAAAACGGGGGTCTAACAACCACATTCAATATTTCGATTAGCAATCTGTATGGACTAACTCCAATATACTTTAAAGAGAATCAACTAAACAGTCAGACCCAATCTTAATAAAAGTATATCAAAAAGTTATATCTCACTTTCTCGATTCAATACTTACTCAAACAAATAGAAATCTGCGAGTCTAATTGAATACAAGAGAAATCACTTGAACGGTACCAAAGACCAATGTTCAAGGATCAATCAATTTTAATCAACAACCAAAGGTTGGATTTCCCAATTGATCGATTCAACGCACAACCTGTGATATTTCAATTATATAAACAAATATAATGCAGAAAAGAAATAACACAGACACCAAAAATTTTGTTAACGAGGAAACCGCAAATGCAAAAAAAACCCTGGACCTAGTCCAGATTGAACACACATTGTATTAAGCCGCTACAGACACTAGCCTACTACAAACTAACTTCGGTCTGGACTGTAGTTGAACCCCAATCAATCTCACACTGATCCAAGGTACAGTTGCGCTCCTTACGTCTTAGATCCCAACAGGATACTATGCACTTAATTCCCTTAGTTGATCTCACCCACAACTAAGAGTTGCTACGACCCAAAGTCGAAGACTTTAATAAACAAATCTGTATCACACAAAAAAGTCTACAGTAATAGATAAATCGGTCTCCCACATAAATACCTACGAGTTTTTGTTCCGTCTTTTGATAAATCAAGGTGAACAGGAACCAATTAATAAACCAGACTTATATTCCCGGAGAACAACCTAGTATTATCAATCACCTCACAATAATCTTAATCGACTAGCGAAAGAAGATATTACGGAATCAAAAACGATGAGACGAAGATGTTTGTGACTTCTTTTATATCTTGCCTATCGGAGAAATCAATCTCAAGCCAATCTTACGATTGTACTTAGTACGATAGAAACAACAAGATCAGATCACACAACTACAAGAAAGTAGTATCGGTCTGGCTTCACAATCCCAATGAAGTCTTCAAGTCGTTAACCTACAAGGTCTCGCTAGAAACCTAAGGTTAAAGGAGAATCGGCTCTATCTAATACAACTAGTATCACACAGGAGGTGTGGGGAGAAGGTTTCCCAATTGGTAGAGTTCTCCCTTATATAGTCTTTCAAATCAGGGTTTGCAATCAATGTTAGCTTAGTAACAAAGCATTCAATATTCACCATTAGATGAAAACCTGATTAGATTCAAGCTAATATCTTTCAACCGTTAGATCGAAACTTAGATTTTTACACATAAATGAAATGCACGTTTATTTAGGTTTGTGTAACCGTACCCAAACATGTACATCTAGTTGGTTCAACAGTAGTTAACCAAATGGTTAGCCATATGAGCACTTTCATATCAACCATATTATTCTTTGCCATAACTATTTCAAATGACTTAAATGAACTAGTTAGAGAGTTGTTCAATTGCTTAGATCTTATAGAAGTATACAAGACACAATCGAAGCAAAAAACGATTTGATTCACTCGAATCGATTCATGAACTTTATAGCCACGGTTTTGCAAACTTACATTCCTTGTTTATATAAGTTTAAGTTCACGAATAATCGCTTTTAGAAAATAACCAACTTAAGTACGCGAACTTGGTACGCAGACTTAAGTACCCGGAATAAGTTCGTTTTCAGTTCACAAACTCCAGCAGAAATTCTCGGGACGAGAACCTCCAACAGTACGCGGACTTGGTACACGGACTCTAGTTCCGGTTTTCCTGAGCAACAAAGTACACATACTTTGGTTCAAAGAATAAGGACTTATACACGTATGAGTTACCACACAGTGTTTATATCCAACCATGGTTATATAATCTAAACTCTCATTTCAATTATTGAAACATTCTTAGAGGATGTTATATAGTTGTTGTTCACACACTAATTTTCGTCAAAGCAATTTTCAAGTAATTGAAACTTAATATGACTTTCGTCACTAGTAAAGATGAACTTGGACAAAGCGAAAGCTTACCAACACATATTTAGAGAAATAGATAAGCGAGATAAACTCGGCTCGAAATAGAAAATGTGTATAATCAAAGTCTATATGGCAAAACGACTTTTGTCTCATGATATGAGATAGAGTAGATAGACTTTTGAGTGATAGATAAGTTCAAGTCTCAACATACCTTTTAGTCGATGAAGTTCCAGCAGTTCCTTGAGTAGTTCTTCGTCTTTGTATGATGATCGCCATGGAGTCTTGAGCTACACTACACTTTCTATCCTAGTCCGAGACTTAGCTATAAGTAGACTAGAAATCAAGACTTATAGTTTTGACCACTAACATTGACAAACATGCTTGAGATAGCAACGCATGCGAGTTCGACCGAGCAGTGTTCTAACAACATCTTACATGATTTGTTTGAGACAATTATTTGATTTAGACTCACAATGTTTCATATTGATCATTCGATCACTTGAAAATTGCTTATAAGCTAATAGTTTGTGTGAGACAACTATTTTCGTCTTCTAAGAATGTTTCAATGATTGAAATGGGAGTTAAGAGCTAAAACCCATGTCTGGATATATTACGGTTTGTGTACTTGGTGTACGAACTGTTTTGACGGAATTTAGGACCGGAAGTTTGCATACCCGTTCGTAAACGTATTCAACTGTTAAATCAGGGTACTTATGTTTGCATACCTGTTCTCAAACTGATTTAACTGTTGAAGTCTAGGAACCAAGTTTGCGTACCTATTTGTAAACTGTCGTCTTGTGACCAATGTCCGGAACTTAAGTTTGTGTACCCGTTTGCAAACTTAAGTGGTTCAAGTTCTTAAATCGGTTAAGTATGATTTCACACTCATGAAAAAATACATTTATATGATAAGGAACGCAATCTTTCAAACCGTGGCTAAATTGTTCATGAACTGATTCTTTTGAATCAATCCGATTTTGCTTCAATTGTGTCTTGTATACTTCTATGAGAATATAATCAATTGAACAACTCTATGAGTAACACAATTAGATTCATTTGATTATCCATTGATCTAGAAGTGTTATGATGAACATGGTTAATATAAAAGTGTTCATATGGCTAACTTCGGTTAGCTGTTATTGAGCCAACTCAATATACACGTTTAGGTATGGTTACCCATATATCAATGAAAGTATATTTCATTTGTGTGTAACAAGCTAAAATCATCCAACGATGGAAAGATATTAGCTTAAATCTTAAATCAGGTTTCATCTAACGGTGTATATTTATTGCTTTGTTCCAAAGTTATCAAACCCTAATTTGAAGACTGTATAAGGGAGAACTCTAGCAACTGGGAAACCTAATCCCCATACCTCTTGTGCGATATTAGTTGCAACTAGAGTCGATTCTCCTTTAACCTAGTTTTTCCCTAAAACCATTATAGGTTAACGACTTAAAGAATTCGTTGGGATACTGAAGCCAAACCCAACTATTTTTCTGTAGTTGCATGTTCTGATCTTACTTTGTTCTATCGTATTGAGTACTATCTTCTCTAAGATTTTCTCGAGATTTATCTCCGATAGGTAAGATATAAAAAGTAATCACAAAGCTCTGCGTCTCATTCTTTGTGATTCCACAATAACTTGTTCTACTACCATATAATTAAGTTATTTTGAGGTGATTGATACTTCTAGTCTGTTCTTCGGGAATATAAGACTGGATCATCAATTGGTTCCTGTTCACTTTGATTTATCAAAGGACGGAACAAAAACCTTGTAGGTATTTCTTTGGGAGACAGATTTATCTATTCAAATAGACTTTTTTGTGGGAGACAGATTTGTTTATCAAGTCTTCCACTTTGGGTCGTAACAACTCTTAGTTGTGGGTGAGATCAGCTAAGGGAATCAAGTGCATAGAGTCCTGCTGGGATTCAGAGACGTAAGGAACGCGACTGTACTTTAATCAATGTGATATTCGTTAGGGCTCAACTACAGTCCAGTCCGAAGTTAACTTGTAGTAGGCTAGAGTCTGTACCGGCTTAATACAGTATGGTGTTAAAATCTGGACTAGGTTCCAGGATTTTTCTGCATTTGTGGTTTCCTCGTTAACAAAACTTCTGATGTCTGTGTTATTTCTTTTCCGCATTATATTTGTTTACTAGCCATTAACCCGTGTCGCAACAACACGAGCCTTGATGTTGGTTCATTTTTAATATCGCATAAAATGTGTCCCGAATGCTTATCAACTCCTTATGGTCTTATGTATGTTAAATATGCTTTGGTCATATATTTGTAGGGATATCCCCTCTTTTGTTTTCTCTGTTATACAGGTTATATAACTCATGTTGTTAACGCACTCCATTAAATCAGAAATGCTTTCTAAAATTATATGCGTTGTCGCCATATAAAATTCACAAAAATATATATTACAAATAATGTTAAAGGGAATTTATACGCGTTTAATATCTTAAATTAAGAAAATGAGTTCACCTCCGTGATTTTTTATTTCCTTCACAAAATCTGTACATAATATGTACTTTCTCGGACCTTTTTTTTACTTATTCAAATATATGTTATAGAAAATTTACTTATGGAAATATATCTCTTGATTTGTAAGACCATATATACTCTTATGTTGCGAAGTCTCTTTGGCAGATAAGTGGATATGGTCTTTCAAATTATCTCAGTAACGAAAAAGATATACTCGATCATTGAAAGATGCAGAAAAATAAGGGAACTTCGAGTTATATAAAATAGGTATACTCATGTTAGATTATTTATTGAAAATAACTTCTAGTCAAATTATTCAGGACTTTGCAGAATCCCGGAGAACATGGACTTTTGTATACATGTAAGATCATTTTGTAAATATCCATTGTCCAATTATAACGTGTAGTCTGAATAATCTTATAAGTTTCTCTCTAAGTTTATCTATTAAGTCTAAACAAATAGAAACGGAAAATAGGTTCTTGAAAAAATCTCAACTTTGTAGACCAAAAAGTTGTGATTAGATTAAAACATCGACGACCTGTGATAGCCAAATTTTCATAATCTGGCTAATCAAAAAATACAGGCACCCCTAAATTCAAACCATGAGGTTATTGTGATCAATAAGGTTATCTTTGAAAATGTATGCTTCGGCTAAATATACAACAAATGAAATTTAAGAAAATGATAGAAACCCCCAAAAATATGAAACAATGTAAAAAAGAAAGGACTTTCTCAAATGTTGTTAACTCAAAATAGTTTAACTGGTCACAGATGTATGTTTTGGTGGATGAAGATTGAGAGAAAATTGAAAGAAAATTGAGCGGAACTGTACTCTTGTATTTGAGTTTTTTCCTCTTTGCAATCTATCTTAGAATTTTCAAACCCACTCATCTTACCAAATGTGAGCGAGAGAATCAATTGTTCAGTATTATGGGAAGGTAGTTTGTTATTTTCAGTTGATCAAATTTTTCCATTTTGATTTAGACTTTTGAGATGAGAATAAAAGAATATGTAATGAATTTTCCCAATTAAAGCGTGTATTCCTGGGATCGACCGAAACCGTGAATTTACCAATTGGGAGGAAAAATCAGGACTGGTCTATATCTTTGTTAACTTAGAGAAGCTTCATTTTTATAATACAGTACAAAGAAATAGGTAATTTTTGTATATTGATTTTGACTTGTGCCATTTTGTTTGTAGTAGTTATATAACGTGACATTTTGTGGTTTATTTTATTGTTTTGATCTTTCATGTATTTTAACCGAGTTTATGTTACAAATAAGACGATCAACCACAACTTTTAATTTATAATGTTACCCATTTTGTAGCGACACAAAATTAACATCCTATTGCTACTCACCAACCGTCGTCACCACTACAAAAAGCCATCTAATACCATTTATTTATCCACCACAACCGCCACCTACCTCCCGCTGGCCGTTTGTCGTACTTCTAATTTTGAATCACAAACATCATGAGTAAAGTTTTGGATGAACAAACTTAGGTAGTTAATTATTTTATTTCATTATATGTTTTATTGTTATATATTCTGTTGTATTGCAATCAATTTTATTTTAACAGTTAGTACCATGGTTTATACAACCGGGTACTAATGGTAGCAAGGTATCGTTTATTTGATCCGACAGCTATGATCATTTTTTTCTTCTAAATGGTATGGTATCATCCTCAAATATATGGTATATGTTTTTTCTAATCGTAATGACCAACTGCATCTTTCACGATACAATGTTGCATGTTTTGTAAATATACAGAATTAATAATGTCCACGACTATTCATCAACATCACCATCATAAAACCGCATATCAGCATTATTTTTTCCACCACCACTGATAGACAATGATTCATTCTATTTTCCATCACTATTTGCACAATGACATATAATAGACTTAATCCTTGTAAACAAAAGTTTTATCCTTTCTTTCATCAAAACAATGACATAAAATGATTTAACTTTTGTAATTTCAAAAGTTCATTCTATCTTCTATCAATACATTCATACCGACATAATAGAGATAACTTTTGAACAAGAATGGGACAGTCACAGGTTCACGGACGTAAACAACATATCCCATAACAGTTTGCAATATATAAAATCATAAAGATTAAAATTGCAAAAATCATCTTCCAAAACACTTAGAATTTAAATGAATAAATCTAAAAACATTGAAGATGAAAATCGTTGGACATAGGTATGTGTACTCACGATAATGTCTATTCCAAACCCTAGTTATTCTTCAAAAAACAAGAAATAAATTCTCTAAAAGAATATTTACTAGACATTGAGACCTCTGAAGAATTATTTATCGTCCCCTAACTCCTTGTCGTCAACAACCATGGGAACATAAGGTTCATGGAGAAAGGAGTCAATTCCAACAAACCTTCTTGGCTGATGATGTCGAACCAGGTGTTGATGGTGGATTTTCAATAAAGGTCAAAACCGTAAAATCATGATACTGCATGTTTCTGACACGGCTTCAGGAATCCATGTGACGATTCATGTTTTACAAAGTATGATGCATATGTCGCTCGAAAGGCCTCTCAGGAGCGTTCGACAACAGGCATTTCATCATAGCCTCTATGTAGAATAACGTAATTGGGCGGTTCTCCATAAGATTGATAGCTTAACGCCTTCAGGATGTCGATGAAACTCATTGTTCCCTGACTATATAGAGGAATTCGCCTCTACATAGAAGAACGATTGAGCGGTTCTCCATAAGATTGAGAGCAATAACGCCTTCAGGAGGCTGGTGACACTCACTGTTCCCTGATTATATAAAGTGTCCGTGTATAGACTCAGGCAGTCCTCCATACATGAAATGTTGAGAGGGCAAAACGTCTTCGGGACATTGGCAACACTCGCACTGACTATACACAAGAGATTAAATTCTATGTCATATTCACCACTGAATTCCTAGAAGATAATCTATCTTATCTTATTGCTCATATTCCATGGTCAAACTCACGATTGGTTCCATGGAATGGTAATAGATAAATGTATTACTCTGATTTCATGATTGGATCCACGGCTGATCTCATGAAATGGTAATAGATATTACTCCGATTTCATGGTCAAATCCACGGCTGATCTCATGAAATGGTAATATCACCACCTATCTTATTACTCTGATTTCATGGTCAAATCTACGATTCCATGAGATGGTAATAAAATTATTGTTTTATTATTCCGAATCCATGATCAAATCCACAACTGATTCTATGGATTGATAATAAATGACTACTCAATTTATTGCTCAATTTTATGAATCATTCTCCACTGAATTTCATAAATCAGCAATAAATACTCAACAACCGGCCATCTAAACCATCATTGAGTAAGCCCCAATAAAATAGTGCAAGTGTACTCGACGATGATGCGCGACCGAGCACCCCAATGCACGAACGAGCATTCCAAAATATGGACAAACGAGGAATCCTACACAAAACATGAGAGATAAAATAATAACAGTGAAATAATAAAGAGGCGCCATGGGTCGGGCCCACCTGCCGGCAGGCCATGCCCTATCCGTGGTCGGTCCCATGCCTTTTCCATTATTTTCTTTATTTTATCATTTTCATGAACTCATGAAAACTCCTTCATTCAAGCAACTTTCCTTGTTTGAGCAAAACTCACGGTTTTCCCATTTCATGGTTTCATTAGAAATAATATTATAAAATAGGGAAAGGTGTCGTGGGACTGGGCAACTTGGCCGACCGACCATGCCCTAGCTGTGGCCGGTCCCACACCTTGCAATCCCTATTCTTTCATAATAATTATTTCCCTCATCTAATGAAACTCCTCCGTTTTAACAAAACTCGTGGTTTCTCCATAGTTTCACGATTTCATGAAAAATAATATTATAAAATAGGGAAGGGTGTCGTGGGACTGTGTAACTTGGCAGGCCGGCCATACCCTAGACGTGGCCGGTCCCACACCTTGCAATCCCTATTCTTTCATAAATATTATTTCCCTCATCTCGTGAAAACTCTTCCGTTTGAGAAAAAATCATGATTTCTTCATATTTTCTCAAATATTGCTCAAACCATGAAAAAGCCAAAAGTCAACATGGTCACACGACCGACTAGGCTACTCACGGAAAATATTAAAATACCATTATTTTAATGTTTACGAAATATTTATCAAATGAGCACACATGCTCATTCGAGCAAAAAATCAAGATTTTCAGTCAAGATAAAGCTCTTCTGAAAACCCGCAATGCTGCTCAAACGCACACCAGAAAATACCAAAACTCTCAGGACTGAGACACAAACATCATGGTGACACGGGCATGCCTCCTTGACCGACCAAGGCTGGCCCTAGGGCTTTCAAAGAGCCGGTCCCACATGTTTTCACAATTTTGACCTAATTTGCTCAATTGCTCATATTGGGTCCAAACTCTTTTCAACCAACTTAGAGTTTGCTCAGACGACCATCAGCTGGTCCCAAGACCACCAAGGTCCGGTCTCATGCCCTCTTGGTCGGTTCCTCACTCTTCCATAATTAGGTTTTACCACCTAATGCTCAATCGAGCACTATTTCAATAAATGATGAAATCAGCATTTAATCATCATTCTTTCACCAACTGGACGACCTGGTGCACGCTCACTCGAGCACTAGGGCGCCATATGGAATCTCTCATTCCATATGTCCGGACCCTTCCTCGCTCATGACTTACTTTCAACAATTCATCAATTGGCGAACAATTGATAAAAAATTAAGGTTTCGAATAAACGCTCCACGAAATCATCATTTTGAGCCAGTTCAAGCACTAATAAAATTTATGTTGATCCAACAATTAACATCTGGATTAATTATGTAATATTTGGTAGTGTACCAATATTTTAATTAATATTTTATTGGGTCACGACACCAATAAATAACTCGTCGAATTGAGCAATACTTGCTCAGTTGCTCAAATATTGACCCAATTATCAATATTCAGTAATTCGTCGAATTGAGCAATACTTGCTCAGTTGATCGAATTTAATAATATTTTCTCAAACGAGAAATATCAACATAAGAACACGTACGTTCGATCCATGAATCACTGAGCGTTCGTCACTCATGCTCAATTCAACAAAACTTAGACTCATTGTCTAATCAGTACACGTCTGTCATGCAGACTCCACAATTCATGAGACATCAATCACGTCACATGGGGGATATCACTTAGGGTTTTGGTCTGGCGGCCTACGGAACGTGGATACATCCATGACGAGAAATGTGAGTAAGTCGTGAAAACGATTGAATGAGTTAAAAAAGTAGTGGGTGGAAGGTTAACCAAGTCTCCGCACGACCTGGAACTGGTTTCACCACGACTTCCCACTTTCCCACTCTTTCACTCAAGAAACCGTCACACTTACTGGGGATCAAGATGTTTGTTATTCTAACAATATAAATAAATTTCTGAATCCATGATTGAACAGAACGAACATGGGTCTACATAGAATTTCTCGAGCAATTACTCTCAAGAATTCGTCAGTCTACCAGAACTTATTCGAACTCATCAGTTTATTATTATTGCAGAAACCTTCAACACATCCACAATTCTTGATCGTCATTGATCCCACACAATTCTCATCATTCCTCCTACATATCAGCCCATTTCCTTCTTTGCGACTGAATTGACCCTGGAACGACCATTGACTTGGTTTAGGCCGGAGTCCTACAGATTGATCTCTCGAATCTAAGCACTCCCTTTGCAGCGCATCTGTGTGAGGTTGAACAGTTTGCTCGATTGAGGAGTCTCGACAACACGCTCGTCTCTTCAATTACCTGAAAAACCAGCGGACCGTTTTTCCCCATCTACACCAGGGCCTTCTGAATTTCGAGAGTTCTCAAAACAAAGGCCTTTATTTGCTGAATCTCCTTCCTTGCTTCCTTCAACTCTTCAAGAACATTAGAAAACTTCTGAGAATTTGAAGGAACATCTCTTAGATTCCTCACATTCCTTCTTTTTCTTTTCAAAGTTGGAGGTAACAGAGATTTCTCTTTTTCCTTCATGATTGATGGCTTAACAATCATATTAACATCTTTTCCATCAGAATACACGATGCTTGGAGTCTCCATACGTGTATGGGTTTGTGAGAGGAAATCACAATTTAAACTCAACATGCAGTCTTAAGATGAAAAGAGTTTCAGATATGGAAAAAGGAATGTAGTGTCATGGAACCTTAAACATCACAGGTTCACGCACGCGCGATTCACAACCTTAGAGAGAGTAGAATTGTCGAGAATAACCATCTTTCATAAGACAGAGAAGTCCCTTCCAATATCAATTAGTAGTTTTAAAAAGAAAAAAAACTACTTTTCTTTTCTTAAAGCCTGAGGTGTGCATAATCTTGTCTCTTTTGATCAGGCACATGAGACAAGATGCACAAAAACAACACAATCAAGTTGTGCTGCGGTGAACCACAATTTGTCCACCATAACCTCTTTGAAAGGAATTCATAGAACCCTGTCGATCAATATGTTTAGACCATAATCTTTTCTAGGGTGGTCTTGACCTATCTTTGGAAACCAACTTCTTTGAAGAGGATAAAATCTTACATACCTCAGCGGTTTTTTGAACAAGTTTGAACTTGTTTGCTAGGAGATTTGCTCTTCGTTGATTCGTTGAAGTCTCTTGACATGTCTCATCTTGTGTTTATACTTGTAACACTTCAAAAGTTCATGATCCCTTGAGTGAACAATAAGAACATGTCCCTGGATCAGATGATTCAGACACACGAAATGTGCAAGCTGCTAGGCACATAGTGGAACCTGAAAAATCAGACATAGAGTTTCCAACAGAAAGGTTAATTTTTTATTCCAGATTGGTTGAGTCTTCTTCTAGAAGAATATCAAGATTGATATATGTATTGCTACAATTATCAAATTCAATATATTCACAAAGAAGTGCAACACTCGATTTTTCGTCTTCATTGGAATCATAGTGATCAGACGTTTCATCCAGAGTTGCAGCAAGGCCTTTGTTTCCAGTGTATTTTCTACGATTCAGAAATTCATTTTCAAAATGACCAAAACCTTTACACTTAAATCACTGAGTGATGTGTGTCGTAGGTGCTCAAATTAATTAACTTATATTATACTTTACTAATGAATAATATAGAAACAAATAAGGTTTGTTCCCATGAAGAGCAGGGAGTTTTAGTTGTCAAAAGTGTCACAATGATTTTTTTTTGAATTTTGAAACGAAATAAATAACAAAGCAATGAAAATTAATTAAATTACAAGCAATGGAGAGAAATATGATCAGGGAATCTTTCTTCGTTACTAAACCGTCATCAAGTTATTATATTAATCCATTAATACAATTAATCACAAATTATTACCAACCATGGAATAACAGCTAGCTCAGTGCTATCCCCTAAAATCCTTATATCACTGAGTACGGACGCTCTCTAATACCAGATTCTATTCGTCTAAACCACCTAGTACTAGCTCACTCAAGGTGTAATTTTTCTGAATGCTTTATCTTTTGTGAATTATAGATTGATAATAGTAGTTAGACTCTTAGCTCAAGGTCCACTTTCTAGTCTTGTTTATACACATAATCGCTACACAGAATCCATCTGCAAGGTCTTATGTTCTCTACTTTTGTATGAATTATTCGACTATTACTTATCTCCTAACTCAATACTAGCATTTGATTGAATCAACAAATTAATCCAGTTGGGCACCTAAACAATCTATCAATCAATCGTAAATATTCTAATTAGTATAAACAATCAATAATCATGTGAAGAACTTCAAAATAGATTTATATAATAACTCAAATCATGTCTAGAACTTAGAATTCATCCTCAATCACTAAGAAGTTTAGCTACTCATGGTACTAACAAAATCCATGAGTTTCATATGATAAAATGGTAAAGAAATAGTTACGGTGATGAATCGCTCCAAAACCCTAACTTTTCTTCTCTTAAGTTCTCCTCTCCAATGGCTTAATAAAAGATTCCAAGATCTTGTTGTAGAAATATCTCTTTTATAGGTATCAAAACTTTAGAAGCGCCCGTGCCAAATCCTGTTCGAACTAAGTTGCCAAAACTAGCCATAATACTCCAAACCCCACGACCACAAATCTGATCGCATGACAAATTCTTCCCAAATAGCCAGCTGGGCTTGTATCTGGTCCTAGAAATCCAGCCCATATATATTATTCAGCTGTCAGTTCCAGCTAACTGAATTTTTATCTTGCTCCCGTCATAATTACGGACACATAAGTTGTCGTGAAATTTATTCTTCCCTGGATTTTCACTTCTCCCCTAATAACTCTCTCAGACTCTACTCCCTCCGTGATATATTTTTTTCCTGGATTTTTACTCTGGCAAATAACTTCCACGGACAGTCTGGTTGTCGTGAAGATAGTTTTCTTCTGAGTTTCAAACCTACGCCAATAACTCCAGATATACCAGGCTCTCTGTGAAAACTTAAAAGTGTATGAGGTTTTCTTCTTACTCGAACTCCATCTAAGCTTCCTTATTTCCTATCTCTGGCAGCAACGCCATCTTCTTTATTACCGTCAACAATGGCAGCAGCGAACCCATTCTCTGTTAGCTCCACAGTTCGAGCTCATCCTTTCTCAGTCCAACCGATAGTACATCACTTCCATTCTCGATCTCTGCCAATCATCACTGATCACCAATAATCATTACATTGCTGCATTAACTTCCCTTACAGCACAACTCAAACTCCATTCTTATGAGTTCGACACCTTCGTCTCAGCATTTTCATCATCTCTTTCGATCAATGCCACTGCCAAGCTCGAGTTTCATCGCCAGCTCGACATTCCCTAAATCCAGTTCCATAATGGCAGCAACACCGTTGTTTACGAGCTCAACTACCAAACCCATCTTCCATTGCAGACTCAACCATCAGACCATCGTAGCAATTCCCGTCTCTTCTCTCGCAATCACACCATCAACGACTTGTCGACCACATCAACGATCAAACTCATACTCCCAGACTTCCGAAGCCTTCACTGATCTTCATCAACACCATTATCCACCGATATCACAGCACCATCATTATAACTCTCTGTATTCTCGAGTTGCGAGTTCTGCCTTCCATCTCTCAGTGACATCGACCACTTCCAACTGCCTTCTACAGACTCCATCCAATCCTCTCTATCCACAACTCTATCAATAATCATCACAATCTCGACCTTCTTGTCTCATCTATGAACTGCAGCTCCATCACGTCACTGCCCGTGTCGAGTGAGTTCTTCCATTGCCATCCAACTTCATTAATGGCAGCAAACCTCTCATTGATCACGAGCATCACCAGGTCGATCCAAAACCCAAGACAACCTGATGATCACCATAACCCAAAATATTATCGTTTCCACGGTTATCAGAGTCGCTGCTTTGTGAATGTGAAGTATGGTAGAAGATATAGGTAGCCCGGAGTAAAATAACCTGGTGCCGTTAACAGTTCTGTGCGTTCACAATTCTTGTAACTTTGACTCGCTTCAATCGCCCGTAGATTCTTCATACGATGTCAGATTGACTCCATTCTTTCGCCGTTGGCTTCGTCTTTTCGTTCTCTCATGGTGATAGCAAGCACTCATACATTTCATTTGGTCTTTATCCCTTCTACGCTTGTAGCTAACTCCTTCCATGCACAATTAAGTGCCAATTCGCTATTTTTGGATGATTCATCTAGCAAAACATAAATAAGAGAAAAACAAACGTAATATACAATAATTTGCAAGAATATAATCAATTACTAGCATGGATTCGACACTAAATATATGCAAAATATGCACTTAACAAATTCCCCCACACTTGGCTTTTGCTAGTCCTCGAGCAAACTATCTAAAATACAACAATTCCATGTCGTCGAGGATACAGTTACACTTAGCATGTGCAACAGGCCTTTAAACCCCTAGGTGTCCCTAGTGGACGAGTTATAGTCTCGTGAGGGCTTACTAGAGGTATACTCACAAAACCTAATTTTCCAACTTACTATTTCTCCCAAATGATAGTATTCAACGCGCTAAGAAGACATAGATATTCTGCACACTAGTCATAAGAAGCTAGACATATATATGAACACAATCTCATCCTTAAAAGTTGAGAGAGAAATAACCATCCCTTCTCGAAAGAATCCAGGTTCGAGAGTGATCGAAAGTCTCGACTCCGCCTCACCAGAAATGGTTTTATGAAGTTTCTCTCAATAATAAACAGTTTTTTATACCTCATATATGTCCAGGTAGGAATGAAGAGAGAATCCTGCGACACGTTGAATAGTAGGAAGGCAAAACCCTCTGAATTGTTTTGAAAACCCACATCTTTTATTGTTTTGAAAAACCCATTTTTCTGAAGATCTCTATGAAAGGAAATCAACCACTTAACGAAGGTGGAAATATGCTTACTTACCTCGTTATCCGTTCGACTTGCAGTTAGCACCACTCTCACAGCATCCATAGAAACGTCTTCGGTCTTCAATCATTGTCTTCATCTTCGTCTTCGGTCTTCAACTCTTGATGATAACTCTTGAACTTCGTAGAATCTTGACAATGTAACTCTTTTTCTTCAAATCCTTGTTGCTTGAAACTTCATTATGGATATTCCTTCTTTCCCATTGGCTTTATTGAAAGAACAAAACTAAAAACAAAGCAAAATATGATACAACACAATTTTTCTTGTCTCTTTTTTTTTTTTAATTGAGACAAGAAAAATACACAAATACACAAAATGAAAACAAAACAATTAAACTAATAATGAACTTAGCAAATTTTTTTTTTTTTTTTTTATGGCAAGAGAAAACAAAACAAATAAAGATAAAATAAAATTGCAAGTACAAAGGCCATGGTGTAACTACTTTACCGCTTGATTCTTCACAATTTGTATGTCTTGATATCATAAACTTCTTGAACTCTCATCTTGATAATTCTCGCTCTTGTACGTAAGTCTTCAACATGTAGAAATTCTGCTCATTATCTTGTTTCTTTACTTGAATCTGAATCTACCCATTTTTGTACTGTTGCCTGTAAACCTTAAACGTCTTCAACTTTCCTTGTATATTTTGATGTCGCTCCTCTTGTTGATGATGATGTGTTTCTATGGACCTGTTGGTGTAGAGAGAGAGATAAAGTGGATGGTGCTAACTGCGAACAAGATTACAAGTGGTATGTAAGTTAGCAATTCGATGTCACCATCATGATTGATAAAATAGCACTCAAGAGATCAAAGTAGTGCTTCTATTGGTGGGATGTTGGGTAGCTCACCATTCTACCCGGAATTAACATATGGTGACACACACTCAAACGAAATCTTTTTAGTCATTTATAAGGAAATCTGGCTCGGTGCCTCACATGATGTAACAATAGGTAGTTTCCACTATAGGGGATCACAATTCTACTACCGAATTCATTATGCACCTCATTTTCCACTGGCATGGTTAAATCCAACTTTAACTCTCAAACAAGCAAGAAACTCGATCATGTTCTCTGTCATCTTTAAGTTCAGACACTCTTGTGAGAATTTCGATGTAATCTTAGCGACATGTATACTATGTGACTCTAAACTAACTATAAGTTGGAGTTTTTCATGCAAATATGTACAAAAAAAATATGAAAAATCTATGTGCAAAATACTCTCCCACACTTAAACTTCACATTGTCCTCAGTGTGTAAAACTAAAAATTCTGAATTCTGACGTAACAACAGATAAAACGCAAAAATTGTGAAAATTGGTAAGGAATTTGGAAAAACTCCATTTCACAAAAGTTGTTCATCTACTTGTGTTCTACTAAGTGTAAAAAGGGAACAATGTTTATATAAACGGTCTGACAGTTATGGTCTCTGGACTGAACTATGCGCAGTCGAATTTTTCTGACATAAAGGTATTCATCATAATTCTCTTCTAAGATAGATTCCGGACTCAATGAAATTAAACATGGGGATGCATATATGATATGAAAACAATAAAAACAAAAAATAAAAGTATTTAAGATACAAAACCTATGAGTTCCCTCCTATTAAGCGCTTAGTTTAAAGTCGTCAGCCCGACTTGGCATTCTCCTTTCTACTCCTCCAGAGGGAGTAAATCTTGAAGTTCAATCACATCCATATTCTCCGTAGGGAAGTTTTATTAATATGGAATCAATCTATGGCCATTGACTTTTAAAGTTGTTCCAGTTGCGAGACTAATAACCTCAGCTGCACCATGAGGAAAAACATTAGTAACAACAAATTGTCCACTCCATCGGGACCTTAACTTACCAGGAATAACTTAAGACGAGAATTAAATAGAAAAACTTTTTGACCCACAAAAAAACTCTTTCGAGAAATCATCTTGTCATGGAAAAGTTTGGTCTTCTCCTTGTATATACGAGCACTCTCGTAAGCATCATTATGTATATCCTCTAGCTCATTCATTTGTAGCTGCTTTTGTTTTCCTGCTTTTTCATACTCCATGTTGCACATCTTTACCGCCCATAAAGCCTTATGCTCAAGTTCAACTGGGATATGACAAGCTTTTCCATAAACCAACCGATATGGAGACATACCAATTGGTGTCTTATATGCTGTTCTATACGCCCAAAGTGCATCGTTGAGTCTATAACTCCAATCCTTCCGTGTAGCATTAACGGTTTTCTCAAGGATGCATTTAATCTCACGATTTGAAATTCCAGCTTGCCCACTAGTTTGTGGGTGATACGGTGTACCAATCTTGTGTGTAATGTTGTACTTCCTGAGGAGAGCATGGAAGGATTTCTTGAAGTGCGAGCCTCTATCACTGATAACCAATCTTGGTGTACCATGTCTAGAGAAAATATATTCCTTCACAAACTCACAAACAACTTGAGAATCATTAGTAGGGGTGGATTTAGCTTCCACCCATTTAGAAACATAATCCACAACAAGAAGTATATAAAATTTCCCATTCGAATTAACAAAATGACCCATAAAATCAATGCCCCACACATCAAAAATCTCGACAGTGAGAATAGGATTTAGTGGCATTTGATTTCAAGCAACTAGATTGCCCGTTCGTTGACATCTATCACAAGATTTGCAAAAAGCATATGCATCCTCAAATAGGGTAGGCCAATAAAAGCCACTCTCAAGAAATTTGAGAACGGTACGTTTAGCACCAAAGTGACCACCACAAGCATAAGAATGACAAAAAGATAGAATTGATTGAAATTCAGAGCTTGGTACGCACCTGCGGATAATTTGATCAGCACCGTATTTCCACAAGTAGGGCTCATCCCACGCATATTGCTTGGATATTTTCTTAAGCTTTAGATTTTGAAAAGTATACATTGTACTAGGTACTTGCCTTGTAACCAAATAGTTCACTATATCAGCATACCAAGGTGTTGATTCTTCAATCGAGAAAAGTTGTTCGTCTGGAAAACGATCATGTAAGGGAAGTTCTTATTCGGAGACAACAAGTATACTAAGATGATAAACAACTGTATTCTCAATACCTTTCTTATCTCTGATTTCCATATTGAATTCTTGCAGCAAAAGAATCCAACGTATGAGTCTTGGCTTAGCTTCCTTCTTTTTCAATAGGTATCGTAGTGCTGCGTGATCAGAATATACAATCACATTGGTACCCACCAAATAAGCTCTAAATTTTTCTAATGCAAATATTATAGCCAACAATTCTTTCTCAGTAGTAGAATAGTTGACTTGAGCATCATTTAGGGTCCTTGATGCATAATAAACCACATGTGACCTCTTGTCTACTTTTTGACCCAAAACAGCTCCGACTGCATAATCACTTGCATCACACATTAATTCGAACGGAGAACTCCAGTCAGGTGACTTAATAATTGGTGTAGTAGTCAACAATTCCTTCAATTTATTAAATGCATCCTTGCACTCCTGGTTGAAGTTAAAGGCAACCTCCTTTTGCAATAATTTACACATCGGCATTGAGATTTTGGAGAAATATTTGATAAACCTCCTATAAAAACCTGCATGACTAAAAAACGAGCGAATTTCCCTCACCGAAGTGGGATATTGTAAGTTCCTAATCAAGTCTATCTTTGCCTTGTCTACCTCGAGCCCTTGAGAGGACACAATGTGGCCAAGTACAATTCCATGGTTTACCATAAAGTGGCATTTCTCCCAGTTTAAAACAAGATTAGTGCCTATACATCTTTTAAGCACAAGTTCAAGATTATTTAAACAAATATCAAATGAATCACCATAAACACTAAAGTCGTCCATAAATACCTCAATGATGTTTTCCACATAATCAGAAAATATACTGACCATACATCTCTGAAAAGTGGCAGGCGCATTGGAAAGACCAAACGACATTCTTCTATATGCAAATGTACCAAAAGGACAAGTGAAAGTAATCTTCTCTTGATCCTCCGGTGCAATAAAAATTTGGTTGTATCCCGAATAACCATCCAAAAAGCAATAATGTGAATGTCCCGCTAACCTCTCTAACATCTGATCAATGAAACTCAAAGGAAAGTGATCCTTGCGGGTAGCCGAATTGAGCTTTCTGTAGTCTATGCACACTCGCCATCCTGTTTGAACTCTTGTTGGAACGAGTTCATCATCTTGGTTTCTAACAACAGTGACACCCGATTTCTTAGGTACCACTTGCAACGGACTAACCCATTTGATGTCAGAAATTGGGTAAATCACCCCCACACTTAGCAATTTGAGGATCTCTTTCTTCACGACCTCCATCATTGGGGGGTTAAGCCTGCGCTGAACATTACATACTGAATTGATATCATCTTCCATAAGGATTCTATGCATGCACATGGCTGGACCAATTCCTTTTATGTCAGCAATTGTCTAACCAATAGCCGTTTTGTGCTCTTTCAGAACCCGAAGAAGGCGTTCTTCCTGTACTGTTGTGAGATTATTTGCAATAATGACTGGAATCTCTTCCCCATCACCCAAGTAAGCATACTTTAAGTGATCAGGTAGAGGTTTCAACTCTAATTTAGGTGCCTGCACAACATAAGGTAAAGGAACTTCATCAGTTATAGGTAAAGAGATATATGAAATATTACCTGTTCTAACTTCTTGTGATGCTGTTAAAGCACCACACGTCTCAACAAACTCCTTGAGAATATCAAGGTCCAAGTTAGGCATGCCATGGACGTCCAAATCAATGTTATTTTGTAGCACAAATTCAAGTTCATCTTCTCTATTCAAATCAAAAATCTGTTGCGCTAACGAACCAATAACATCAACAGAAAATGCGGAATGGATATCACTTGGATAACGCATAGCTTCAAAAATATTAAAGCGTATAACCTCTTTGTCAAGCTCCATAGTGAGTGTCCCAGTATCACAATCAATATTCGTCTTAGCAGTCTTCATAAATGGTTTCCCAAGAATTAATGAAGTAGACGAACAATTGTCCCCATTCTGCATATCCACAACAAAGAAATCAACCGGAAAGATTAGTTCATTCACTTGCACCAACACGTCTTCCACGAGTCCCTTAGGATATATGTTAGACTTATTAGCTAATTGAATAATAATCCATGTCTCCTTTAAAGGTCCAAGATTCAATAAATCATAAACATCGGCTGACATCACACTTATGGAAGCTCCAAAATCAAGCAAAGCACGCTCGAACCGTTTATTACAAATAGTAATTGGCACTGTAAAACCACCAGGATCTTTACACTTTGCAAGCATCTTATTTAGCAACATAGCTGAAGCACTTTCTTCCACCTGAGTGATCTCGTTAGCAATCAATCTCTCCTTCCTTGTACACAAATCCTTGAGAACCTTGGCATACATGGTACCGTTCTGATGGCCTCAATAAATGGAATGTTTATATGCACCTTGCTGAAAATATCCATAATCTCCTTGTCTAGAGCTTTCTTCTTTGACTTGGCAAAACGACTAGGAAAAGGAGGTGGTGTGGTAAAAGTAGGAACTGGGTCCTTAGGTTGGCCAGTTGAGGTTGGTTTTTCCTTTGGAACGGTTTCCACCTCTACTTCCTCTTCCAAGTCGTGACTAACCTTTTCTTGTTGTTTTGGCTCTTCTATTTGCTTCCCACTTCTTAGAGTTACAGCATTAACGTTCACTCTTGGATTCACAAAAGGTTGTGATGGAAAATTTATCGAATTCTGTGCTTTTAGTTCATTCATGTATGTAGGCAAGTCCTTTATAGCCATATCTTGTTTCTGCAGAATGGTATATTGACGCCGAGCATTTGCATCTTGCTTTTGCATCATCATTTTCATCATATCCTCTAAACTAGAATTTTGAGTCGGCTGTTGAGGCTGAGGTGGAAGTTGTGGTCGGAACTGTGGTTGTTGAAAACCACTTTGTCGCCTATAAGGATTAGGAGCTGCATCTTGCTGATTTGCATAACTGAAATTTGGGTGATCTTTCCAACCTGGATTATGAGTATTCGAGTAGGGATCATACCTTGGCATCTGATTAGGGAACACAACATTCACATGTTCAGACTCTTCTTGATAAGTAGGAATAATCACTAATTCCATTCGTTGTACTACCTTCTCTACGTTGTTCATCTGTTGCTCTGACTGTGCAGACTCTCCCATTTCGCTAGCTCTTATGACATTAGAGTTGTTTCTGGTGTAGAATTGTTGAGCACTGGAAGCCATACTCTCAATCAAACTGGTTGTCTGCGAGATTGTCTTCTCAGTAAGTGAACCACCGGCAGCCGCATCAATCAAATTCCTCTATTCTGAAAGTAATCCTTCGTGGAAGTATTGGATGATAAGTATTGAGGATATATTATGGTGTGGGCAGCTTTCCAACAACTTCTTATACCTCTCCCAATATTCATATAGAGACTCCCCAGACATCTGTAGAATGCCACTAATCTCCTTACGAACGGATGTCGCTTTGGAAGCAGGAAAATATTTCTCCAGAAATAGACTTTTCATCTGAGTCCATGTTGTAACACTCCCTAGAGGAAGACAATACAACCATTCTTCTGTTAAGTCCGTCAATGAGAACGGAAAGGCTTGTAGCATAGCCATATCTCTGTCTTCGGTTGCATGCCTCAGACTTGTCATCGTGTTATGGAACTGTTGAAGGTGTCGATTTGGATTTTCACCTGGATGTCCCTTGAACTTTGGTATATGATGAAGTAGATTCGACTTCAGCTCTACTGGGTTAGTGATGGTAATGCACAGTGGTTGCGAATCTAAGCATGGAGATTTCAACTCTCCTAACTTCCTCTCCTGAGGTGGAGGTGGTGGAGGATCTATCTCGTCGTCTGTATTAACCATCTCTTCTGTAGAAAGTTCTGGTTGCAACTTTGGACGTGCTTGTAATACCGTCTCCTTACGAGTTTGAATTCCGTACCTGGGGTAATTCCAATCCTTCGATGCCAGAAATTAAGTAGCTGAAACAAAATTCTCAAAAGCTAAATCAAAAACTTAAAAAAAAAGGACTAAAAACAAAAAGAAATAACAACTAAATCTACCGACTGCTCCCCGGCAGCGGCGCCAAAATTTGATGCGTGTCGTAGATGCTCAAGTTAATAAACTTATATTCTACTTTACTAATGAATAATATAGCAATAAATAAGGTTCGTTCCCACGAAGAGCAGGGAGTTTTAGTTATCAAAAGTGTCACAATGGGGTTTTTTTGGATTTTGAAACGAAATAAATAACAAAGCAATGAAAATTAATTAAGTTGCAAGCAATGGAAAGAAATATGATCGGGGAATCCTTCTTCGTTACTAAACCGTCATCAAGTTATTATATTCATCCATTAATACAATTAATCACAGATTATTACCAACCGTGGAATAACAGCTAGCTCAGTGTTATCCTCTAAATTCCTTATATTACTGAATACAGAAGCTCTCCAATACCAGATTCTATTCGTCTAAACCACCTAGTAGTAGCTCATTCAAGGTGTAATTTGTCTGAATGCTTTATCTTTTGTGAATTATAGATTGCTCCTAGTAGTTAGACTCTTAGCTCAAGGTCCACTTTCTAGTGTTGTTTATACACACAATCGCTATACAAAATCCCTCTGCAAGGTCTTATGTTCTCTACTTTTGTATGAATTATTCGACTATTACTTATCTCCTAAAAAAATACTAGCATTCGGTTGAATCAAAAAATTAATCCAGTTGACCACCTAAACAATCTATCAATCAATCGTAAAAATTCTAATTAGTATAAACAATCAATAATCATGTGAAGAACTTCAAAAGATTTATATAATAACTCAAATCATGTCTAGAACTTAGAATTCATCCCCAATCACTAAGAAGTTTAGCTACTCATGGTACTAACAAAATCCATGAGTTTCATATGGTAAAATGATAAAGAAATAGTTACGGTGATGATTCGCTCCAAAACCCTAGCTTTTCTTCTCTTAACTTCTCCTCTCCAATGGCTTAATAAAAGAGTCCAATGGCTTAATAAAAGAGTCCAAGATCTTGTTGTGGAAATATGTCTTTTATAGGTAGGGGTGTAAATATTACCCGAAAAAACTCAGCCTGCCCGTACCCGCCCAAGCCCGCCTGTACCTGAAATTGCCCAAAGCCTGTTATGGCCCGTTGCGGGCTACCCGGCCTGGCCTGGATTAATTTATTGGGCGGTCTCGGGCTTTGCGATTAATTATGATGCCCGGCCTGATACCCGGCCTGGTGCCCAGCCTGAAAGGCTTCTATGTGCTATTAATCATTTAATATCCTCTTAAAAAGACTTAAAAGTTACAATTTTATAATTGTCAATTTTGTGTCAAGAAAAATAAAATATATAATTGTTTTTACTTATAATTAACCTTTTCAAAACATTAATGGTAATATATTTTCTTATTAGAAAGTTTATTGTACTCTAATTAATTATTTATTATAGCCTAAAATTAAAAATTTGTCAGTGTAATTTAAATATAAAATAATACTATCATTTTACTTACGATATGTGATGTTGGAAAGGAAAGGATATTGTATTTAATACCGTTCATTTGAAAATTTAAACTTAAAAAAAAAATCAAAATAGTGGCATGTCCGGCCCGATCTGGCCTGCCCGTATAAAAAGCGGGCTTTGGGCGGTCTTTGGGTAGCAAATTATCTACTTGTACCCGGCCTGTCCGGCCTGAATTTGTTTACGGGCTCACAAATATTAAGCCTGGCCTGCCCGTCCTGTCTTAGTTTTTGGGTCGGGCGGCCCAGCCTGCCCGAATTTACACCCCTATTTATAGGTATCAAAACAGAAGCGCCCGTGCCAAATCCTATGCGAACAAAGTTCCCAAAACTAGCCATAATACTCCAAACCCCACGACCACAAATCCGATCGCATGACAAATTTTGTCCAGATAGCCAGCTGTGCTTGTATCTGGTCCTAGATATTCAGCCCATATATATTATTCAGCTGTCAGTTCCAGCTAACTGACATTGTAATCTTCATCTCCTAATTCCCGCGGACACACATGCTTTTGTGAGAAATAAATTCTCCTGGATTCTCATCTTGCTCCCGTCATAATCACGGACAGATAAGTTGCCGGTAAATTTATTCTTCCCTGGATTTTCACTTCTCCCCTAATAACTCTCTTAGACTCTACTCCCTCCGTGATATATTTTTTTCCTGGATTTTTACTCTGGCAAATAACTTCCACGGACAGTCTGGTTGCCGTGAAGATAGTTTTCTTCTGAGTTTCAAACCTAAGACAATAACTCCACATATGCCAGGCTCTCCGTGAAGACTTAAAAGTGTCTGAGATTTTCTTCTTACTCGAACTCCATCTAAGCTTCCTTATTTCCTATCTCTGGCAGCAACGCCATCTTCTTTATTACCGGCAACAATGGCAGCAACGAACCCATTCTATGTTAGCTCCACAGTTTGAGCTCATCCTTTCTCAGTCCAACCGATAGTACATCACTGCCATGCTCGATCTCTGCCAATCATCACTGATCACCAATAATCATTACATTGCTGCATTAACTTCCCTTACAACACAACTCAAACTCCATTCTTTTGAGTTCGACACCTTCATCTCAGCATTCATCATCTCCTTCGTTCAATGCCACTTCCAAGCTCGAGTTTTATCACCAGCTCGACACTCCCTAAATCCAGTTCCATAATAGCAGCAACACCGTTGTTTACGAGCTCAATTACCAAACCCATCTTCCATTGCTGACTCAACCATCAGACCACCATAGCAATTACCGTCTGTTCTCTCGGAATCACACCATCAACGACTTGTCGACTACATCAACGATCAAACTCATACTGCCAGACCTCCGAAGCCTTCACCGATCTTCATCAACACCATTATCCACCGATATCACAGCACCATCATTATAACTCTCTGTATTCTCGAGTTGCGAGTTCTGGCTTGTTGGCGCAATGCGGAATTGTGATGGGCTTATGGAAATGATTTAGGAAACAAGGTTGGTTATTTGAAAGTGAGGCTTTGATTGATTAAGGCTCTTTGGTTATTTTACAAAGGCTCTTTGGCTCTTTCTATTAGCTCTCACTCTTACTACTTACTCACTCACTTGAGTTGTGGATTGTTTACAAAATGATCCGGACTTACTTATTTATAGGCAGTGAGTAACCGACCAAACACGATTCTAGTTTACTCTAGAATATTCAAATTACACGTGACTTGTTCCCTTACTTTACTGACTAAGAATGAAGGTTCCAGAGAACGAATTCTCTAGATGACCAACTAAGATAAGAAGACTCTAGAGTTAGAATTCTCTAGACAGTGGCCGACGGTCCTTGATAGTACTGGGCTTTACCAAGTGTAGTAGAAGGTTAGCTTCTTTGACCCATTAAACGTGTCTAGATCATTCTAGACCAAAAAACAAAGTATCTATTATCTTCAACACCCCCTCTTAATTTGTGATGTTGAGTTTGTCTCTAAAATGATTGAATTTATCCACTGTGACTGTTTTTGTGAAAATGTCCGCATTTTGTTCTTGTATTGGACAAAATTGGAGCTCAATTTCCTTGTTTTCTACCAGTTCTCTGATGAAGTGGTGTCGTAGCTCTATATGCTTCGTCCGTCCGTGGAAGACTGGATTTTTTGTCATAGCAATTGTAGACATATTGTCACAGTAGATAGCCGTCGGCTGCTTTTGCCTTTGTTGTAGGTCGGTCATTATTCTTCTCAACCATACTGCTTCACATGCTGCACTTGTTGATGCTATGTACTCTGCTTCGGCTGATGATAGTGCCACCGTACTTTGCTTTTTAGAACTCCAAGAGATAACTTTTGTTCCCATACAGAAAACATAGCCTGATGTGCTCTTTCGGTCTTCAATAGAACCTGCCCAATCGCTATCTGTGAAGCCAATTAAATCATTATCTTTTTCTCTTGTATACTTGATGCCAAAATCCTTCGTTCCCTTGATATACCGAAGAATTCTCTTTGCGGCTGCATAGTGTAACTTGCTTGGCTCGTTCATAAACCGAGAAACAATATTGGTAGCATTGACGATGTCTGGCCTTGTATTTGTTAAGTAGATCAGTGAGCCGACTAGACTTCTGAATAAGGTTGGATCAACTTTTGTCGCTCCATCATTTTTTACCAATTTCTCATTGGTACCCATTGGAGTTGCAATTGGTTTTCAATCCATCATGTTGAACCTTTTTAGTAAGTCTTCTGCATATTTTTCTTGGGAAATGAATATTTCTTCTGGAGATTGTTTTACTTGAATCCCAAGAAAATATCGCATAAGTCCTAAGTCTGTCATCTCATATTCTTTCATCATCTCCTTCTTAAAATTTTCTGCCATCTCTTGTTTTGTACTGGCATAAATTAAATCATCGACGTAGAGACAGACGATTAGAAAATCTGTACCTTGTTTTTTGATGTAGAGTGATGGATCACTTGGACTTTTCTCAAATCCATTATCTCGGAAATACTTGTCAATTTTGTTGTTCCATGCACGCGGTGCTTGCTTGAGACCATATAGTGCTTTGCGGAGACGATATACCATTTTTTCTTTTCCTTTGCAGACATATCCTTGAGGCTGTTCGACGTACACCTCTTCTTCGAGTTCTCCGTTTAGGAACGCCGACTTTACATCCAATTGGTAGACCTTCATTTTTAGTTGAGCTTCCAATGCTAACACCATTCGGATTGTTTCCATGCGAGCGACTGGGGCGAATGTCTCGTAGTAGTCAATTCCTGGTTGCTGGGAATATCCTTTTGCAACTATCCTTGCCTTATGTTTTTGAATTGAACCGTCTTCATTATACTTTGTCTTGTAGACCCATTTCAGACCAATTATTTCTTTATCAATTGGCTGATTGACAAGCTCCCATGTCTTATTTTTCTCGATCACTCGCATTTCTTCGTCCATGGCATGTCTCCATTTTTCTTCTTTTGCCGCTTCCTCATATTTTTGAGGTTCTAGTGCTATAAATGCACAATTAGATGTATCATAAATATCTCTTAGGGAACGCACCTTTATAGGTGGGGCACTTGCTTCCGATGAACTTGGACTTTGATTGTGTTGGACTAGGAGATCGCGGGCTTGCTGGTGGAGTACTTTCTTCTTGACGTGGCTGATCTGGCTCGTCTTCGATGAGTAGTGGAGACTCGTGGTTATCTAGTTCATCATTCCAATCCCAAGATTTGAATTCATCAAAGATTACATCTCTTGATATTACCAGTTCCTTTGTATCTGGCTTTAGAAGTCTATAGGCTTTAGACTCTTCGTTATATCCGATGAATATTAGCTTTTCTCCTTTTTCATCAAACTTTTCTCTGTGTTGAGATGGAATATGTGAATATGCAACGCAACCAAAATTTTTGAAAGAAGTTACCTCGGGCTTTTTCTTATGCCACGCCTCGTATGGAGTTTTGTTGTGAACCGCTTTTGTTGGAGAGCGATTAAGGATGTAGACTGATGTGTTGACTGCTTCCGCCCAGTAGGTGTTGGGTAGCTTCCTTGCTTTTAGCATACTGCGAGCCATTTCCACAATCGTACGATTTTTCCTTTCCGCGACACCGTTTTGTTGTGGAGTGTATCGGACAGTGAGCTCCTTTTTAATTCCATTTTCTTTACAGTAGTTGATAAACTCTTTTGAAGTAAATTCTCCACCACGGTATGTACGGAAGACTTTCAATTGATGGCCACTTTGCTTCTCTGCCAGCGCCTTGAATTCTAGGAATTTAGTGAATGCCTCGGACTTTTGCTCGAGAATGTACACCCACATCATCCTGGTATAATCGTCCACGAATAAGAGAAAATATCTTCTGTTGTTGAGTGAAGTTGTTCTTGTCGGACCGCAGATATCAGCGTGCACCAATTCGAGGGGCCTTCTTGCTCTCCACGATGTCTTCGTAAATGGAAGTCGATGAAACTTCCCTAGAATACAACCTTCACATTCTTTATCTCCACCGTCGATATTGGGAAGACCAATTACCATGTTCTTTGATTTTAGAACCTTCAAGGATCTGTAATTGAGATGCCCGTATCTCATATGCCATAGCTTGCATTCATCTATATGATTGGTACTCATTGCACAATTTTCAATTGATGGCATATATAAAGGAAAGACAAAATTTCCTGACATTTTTACTTTTTCCACCAATTGTTTATTACTTTTATCATAAATTGTGCATTCTCCGTCTTCGAAATGTAGTGAGTACCCTTTTCTTATAAGTTGTCCAACACTTAATAAATTTTGAGCTAGGCCAGGAACATAAAGAACATCAGATATGTATCGAGTTTTACCTGACCTTGTACTTACGGATATGACTCCTCTTCCTTCAATATTCTGGAACTTTCCATCTCCGAGCTTGACCGGTGGAATCTCTTGATCCTCCAATTTTACGAAATATTCTTTGTTTCCTGTCATATGGCTGCTGCATCCGCTGTCGACATACCATATACCTTGCGCTTCTTGTTGCGAGGTGAGGCAGGAATAAAATACTTGATTTTGAGAATCATTTTTCTCGGAATAGTTGGCTTCATTATTTTTAAGCCAACAATCTTTTTCCATGTGATTTAAGTTATCACATTTGGTGCACTTGTACTTGCAATTTTCAGTTGCATGGCCAAACTTTTTGCAAACACTGCATCGGAGATTTGAGGAGTAATTTTTTCCGTACCTTTGGTTGTTGTTTCTATAACCTCCTTTTCCTCTTCCACGTCCGCGGTAGAAATTTTTGGGTCCTTGAGTTGACGTCGACCCTTTCTCGTACTGCGAGTTGGATGACGATCCCCCTCTGGAGCTTTCTTTTCTGGCTTCTGTATTTTTCTTCTCACTGAAATTTATTTTTGATTGAAATGTATGCTCCAATGGTTGCTCCGCGAACCTATTTATTCTTTTCTCGTGCGCCTCGAGTGAGCCCATTAATCGTGTACCGAGAGAGTCGATAAATTTTTGGACTCTTCAATGGCAGCGACGATGTGATCGAATTTGAACGGTAAGCTCCTTAAAATCTTTTCTACAACTCTTTTATTTTCTATGGTATCTCCATAACTACTAATTTGATTTACTATACCAGTAACTCTTGAAAAGAAATTCTGGATAGTTTCATTTTCTTTCATAAGTAGATTATCAAAATCTCGCCATAAGTTTTGTAGTTTAATGGAGATTACCTTTTCTGATCCTTGGAATGCTACTTTGAGAATATTCCAGGCCTCCTTCGAAGTTTTCGCCACCGAAATTCGAGGAAAAATAGTTTTCCTTACCCCTTGTTGTAGAAATAGTAGTGCTTTAGCATCCTTCTTCTTGTTTTCCTTGTACTCCTTTTTCTCTGCATCCGTCCATGACGATAGAGCTTCTGCCGACTCGGGTACCTTATAACCATCTTCTACAAAATCCCATAAGTCTTGTGAAATGAATAATGTTTTCATTTGTAAACTCCAATAATCATAACTCTCACCATCAAAAATTGGAATTAGACTTTGGGCATAATTGAAACCTTGAATACTTTGGTTAATTGCCATGGGTAGAGTTTTAAGATTACTGGGTTAGGTTTGCTCTGATACCAAATTTGTTGGCGCAATGAGGAATTGTGATGGGTTTATGGAAATGATTTAGGAAACAAGGTTGGTTATTTGAAAGTGAGGCTTTGATTGATTAAGGAAATGAAAATGTTACAAGAGAATTTTGTGTAGCAACTTTGAGTTACACTCTCTGTTTTACAAAGGCTCTTTGGCTCTTTCTATTAGCTCTCACTCTTACTACTTACTCACTCACTTGAGTTGTGGATTGTTTACAAAATGATCCGGACTTGCCTATTTATAGGCAGTGAGTAACCGACCAACACGATTCTAGTTTACTCTAGAATATTCAAATTACACGTGACTTGTTCCCTTACTTTACTGACTAAGAATGAAGGTTCCAGAGAACGAATTCTCTAGATGACCAACTAAGATAAGAAGTCTCTAGAGTTATAATTCTCTAGACAGTGGCCGACGGTCCTTGATAGTACTGGGCTTTACCAAGTGTAGTAGAAGGTTAGATTCTTTGACCCATTAAACGTGTCTAGATCATTCTAGACCAAAACACAAATTACCTATTATCTTCAACATGGCTTCCATCTCTCAGTGGCATCGACCACTTCCAACTGCCTTCTACAGACTCCATCTAATCCTCTTTGTTCACAACTCTATCAATAATCATCACAGTCTCGACCTTCTTGTCTCATCTATGAACTGTAGATCCATCACGACACTGCCCGTGTCGAGTGAGTTCTTCCATTGCCATCCAACTTCATTAATGGCAGCAAACCTCTCATTGATCATGAGCATCACCAGCTCGATCCAAAACTTAAGACAAACTGATGATCACCATAACCCAAAATATTACCGTTTCCACGGTCACCAGAGTCGCTGCTTTGTGCATGTGAAGTAGGGTGGAAGATATAGGTAGCCCCGGGAAAAATAACCGGGTGTCGTTAACAGTTCTGTGCGTTCACAATTCTTGCAACTTTGACTCGCTTCAATCGCTCGTAAATTCTTCATACGACGTCGGATCGACTCCATTCTTTCGCCGTTGGCTTCGTCTTTTCGTCCTCTTCATGGTGATAGCAAGCACTCATACATTTCATTTGTTCTTTGGCCCTTATACGCTTGTAGCTAACTCCTTTCCATGCACAATTAAGTGTCAATTCGCTCTTTTTGGATGATTCACCTAGCAAAACATAAATAAGAGAAAAACAAACGTAATATACAATAATTTGCAAGAATATAAGCAATTACTAGCATGGATTCGACACTTAGTATATGAAAAATATGCACTTAACACTGAGGAATATCCTCGTCATCAGCCTCAACAATATCCTTGTTTTTAGAAGGAATGCGGTTGTGAGGTTTAACTGATGACCTGGGTTTGTCTGTAGAAAACAATTTACTTCTCTTCAATAGAAGATCCCTAAACTGTCATGTGATCAAAGTGACTGATTTTTCAAGATCTTCATCCGATGAATCAGCCTCAGAGACATAGACACTTTTACTTTTGTTAAGTAATTTAGTGTTCTTTTGTGCTTTGAAAGCAACATCCTTTCCGATTTTGGATGTATGCTCATGATCAAAGATCTTTAGCTTTCCAACCAACGTATTTCTGGAGAGAGCATCAAGGTTATTTCCTTCAACGATGGCATGCTTCTTAGAATCGTATCTAGATGACAGCGATCTAAGAATTTTCATCAGAATGTCCTTTTCAGGAATAGTGTTACCCAATGCAAAAGATGCATTAACAATTTCAGACACTCTGTGATTAAACTCATCAAATGAATCTTCATCTGCCATACGAAGGTTTTCCCAATCGGAATTAAGGTTTTGAGCCTAGCTTCCTTTTCACTGGTATTTCTTTCGAATACGGTTTCTAAGATATCCCAAGCATCTTTAGACCTAGTGCACGTTGTCACATGGTGCTGAAGATCTGGGGTAATGACATGTATGATGGCATTCAAACCGTCGTAGTTTTTCTTTGCACAAGTATCTCGGCAACATTGTATTCATCAATGTTTTTTGGAATGGTTGCATTCCCCTACTGCCACAACGGGAGCATCATATCCATTAACTACGTAAACCCATGATTGAAAATCACGCGCTTGAAGAAAGGCACGCATAGCAATTTTCCACCACAAGTAATTTGAGCCATCGAAGACTGGTGGTACGTTTATAGAGATAACACCTTTGTCTATATCAGATCGCTACAAACACAGACTTGTAAGGTCTTTGATGTGTTTGCCTGCTCTGATACCAATTGAAAATACGGGGGTCTAACAACCAAACCCAACAATTCGTTTGGCAATCTGAGAGGAATTACTCCAATATACTTTCTAGAGAATCAACTAGACAGTCAGACTCAATCTAGAGAAAATTATATCAAAGAGTTTAATATCTCTAACTCTTAATTCAATCCGCAATCAGCAAATAGAAATATGCGAGCCCGATTTAATAAAAGGAGTAACTTGAACCGTACTAAATACCAATGTTCAAGTGCCAATCAATGTAAATCAACAACCCAAGGTCGGATATTCTAATTGATTGATCTTAACGCATGCACAACCTGTGATATTTCAATTATATAACAAAATATAATGCGGAAAAGAAATAACACAGACACCAGAATTTTGTTAATGAGGAAACCGCAAATGCAGAAAAACCCCGGGACCTAGTCCAGTTTGAACACCACACTGTATTAAGTCGCTACAGACACTAGCCTACTACCAATTAACTTCGGACTGGACTGTAGTTGAACCCTAATCAATCTCACACTGATTCAAGGTACAGTTGCACTCCTTACGTCTTAGATCCCAACAGGATACTACTCACTTGATTCCCTTAGTTGATCTCACCCACAACCAAGAGTTACTACGATCCAAAGTCGAAGACTTAATAGACAAATCTGTCTCACACAGAAAAGTTTATATGATTGAATAAATCTGTCTCCCACATAAATACTCAAGAGGTTTTGTTCCGTCTTTTGATAAATCAAGGTGAACTTGAACCAATTGATAACCCAGACTTATATTCCCGAAGAACAACCTAGAATTATCAATCACCTCACAATAAACTTAATCGACTAGAGAAACAAGTTACTATGGAATCACAAACGATGAGACGAAGGTGTTTGTGATTACTTTTTTTTTATCTTTCCTATCGGAGATATAAAATATCAAGCAAATTATTTCAATTATACTTAACATGATATAAACAGCAAGATCAGATCACACAACTATAAGAGAAGTAGTATCGGTCTGGCTTCATAATCCCAATGAAATCTTCAAGTCGTTAACCTACAGGGTCTCGAGAAGCAACCTAAGGTTAAAGGAGAATCGACTCTAGTTATGCAACTAGTAACACACAAGAGGTGTGTGGATTAGGTTTCCCAGTTGCTAGAGCTCTCCTTTATATAGTTTTCAAATCAGGGTTTGCAATCCAAGTTACCTTGGTAACAAAGCATTCAACATTCACCGTTAGATGAAAAACCTGATTCAACCAAGATAATATCTTTCAACTGTGAGATCGAACTTAGCTTGTTATACACAAATGAAATGTACCCTCATTTAGGTTTATGTAACCGTACCTAAACGTGTACACCATGTTGGTTCACAAATAGTTAACCGAGGTTAGCCATATTATTACTCTCATATCAACCTTATTCATCTCAACCATAACTAGTTCAAATGTCTGAAATGAAACTAGTTAAAGAGTTGTTCAATTGTTACAGAAAATACAATTGAAACCAAATCGGTTTGATTCACTTGAATCAATCATGAAAAGTATAGCCACAGTTTGCAAAGATTGCGTTCCTTATGATTTAAATTTTTAAGTTTATGAACTGACCGATTTGACAAAGTAAACAGCTTAAGTATGCGTATGGGTATGCGTACTTAAGCAACCGTATTTGAGTTTGTTAAGTTTCCAAACTCAGCAGAAATTCTCGGTTCGAAAACTTCCGCCAGTATGCGTACGGGTACGCATACTTAAGGTGACTAGTTTAGGAGTTTGTAATTCCTAAACTCAGCAGATATTTTCGGTTCGAAAACTCCCTCCAGTATGGGTATGGGTATGCATACTTAGGGTGACTAGTTTAGGAGTTTGTAATTCCTAAACACAACAGATATTTTCGGTTCGAAAACTCCTACCAGTATGCGTACAGGTACGCATACTTATGTCGTCTCCTTCACCAATTTCATATACACACATATGCATACACTTGGCTCCCGGTTTATGGATTTATACACTAATGTGCGAACACACTATATATGCTTATATCCAAACATGGTTACGTTCTCAACTCTTTATTTCAATTATTGAAACATTCTTCGATAATGGCAATAGCCGTTTTCACACACTATTAGCATCAAAGCAATTTTCAAGATATTGAAATAATCATTATCGAAACATTCCAAGCCTACATCAAATGATTGTATCACACAAACCATGTAAGATGTTACTCGAAAATTTTCTCATGATATAAGATGAACTTGGTCGAAGCGAAAGCTTACTAACACATATTTCGAGAAATATGTAAGCGAGATATACTCAGCTCGAAATCTCAAATGTGTATAGAGAAAACTATATCTTAACACGACTTATGTCTCAATATAGGAGATAATATAAATAGACTTTCCAAGTGATATATGAGTTCAAGTCTCCACATACCTTTTGTCGAAGAAGTTCCACAAGCTCCCCTTAGTAGTTCTTCGTCTTCAAATGATGAACTATGTGAAATCTAAGCTCAACTACACTATCTATGTCCTAGTCCGAGACATCTATAAATAGGCTAGAAATCAGGACATATAGTTTTGATCACTAACATTGACAAACATGCTTGAGATAGCAACGCATGCGAGTTCGACCGAGCAGTGCTCTAACAATAACAACTAGATCAGTGCTAATCCCTAAATTCCTTGTATCACCGGATACGAAAGTTCTCGACTACCGGATTATATTTACCAATCCACCTAGTAGTAGATCACTCATAATGTAATTTAGTTAAACACATTAAGATTTATGAATTTATTAGGTTGATATAGTAGTTAGACTCTTAGATCAAGGTCTACTTGCTAACGTTATTTTCACACAAAATTGCTTCGCGGAATCCCTCCGCAATGTCTCATGTTTTCTACTTGTGTAAAGAGCCAAGATATGATTACTTATCCCCTAACTTTCACTAGCTTTAGATCAATTAACAAATCAATTTAGTTGGCCACCTAAACAATCTATCAATCAAGCATAAACATTCTTATTAGCAAAAACAAACGATAATCATGTGAAAAACTTCAAAGTAGATTTAAAACAAAACACAAAACATGTCAAGAACTAGGAATTCATCCTCAATCAATAAGAAAATTAGCTACTCATGTTTTTGAAATTCACACCGATAATTAAAAGAAGAATTTTTGAAGTTCATACAAATAATTAAAAGAAGAATTTTGAAAAGCAAACAAAAACACAAGTGTTGTGTATATAGAGGTGTAAAAAAAATGCGTAGAGAAAAGTAGAGAACTTCTCTATTTATATGCTTCAATTTGCTTGTAATCCTCTTAGGAATAGAATCCCTTTCCCTTTATAGATCAACTTCCAAATCCAAGTCTTTCTCAAATCTTCCATCTTCACTCTCCAAATTCAAGTCCAATTCCTCAAACCCATGAGTTTGGATGAGTCCAAAAAATTCTTCACAAATTGGGTCGCCGGAAATTCACTGGTACCACCTGAATCAGTCAGAAAACTCTCTGCCGATCACCCGAGATTCTGTCGCTGGCAAAGGAATATTCCCCTACAGGACGTTAAAAGTTAACAACTGACTTAACGGTCTTCTGTTAGTCAAATTGGTCAAAGGAGGAGTAGTCAGCTCAAGCAGCTGACTTACACTATGTTTGTTTACTCCTGACTCATCTGAGTCGTCTGGATCTGAGTGAAATCACCTGACTCATCTGGATCTGACTCAATATGTTTGTTTTGAGTCAGATCTGACTCATCTGACTTAAAAAGCGTGAGTCAGTGGTTTGGTCCCGTGAGTCAGGGGTATTTTTGTTGCCTGTCTCAAACGGTTCCGAGTCAGGGGTTATGTCTGAGTCATAGGTCGAGTCAGATCTGACTCAAAATGCAAAACAAACGGTCTGACTGATGACTCGGCCCGAGTCAGAGGTTGACTCAGATCCAGACGTCGAGTCAGCTGCAAACAAACAAGATGTTAGTCTGGGCTGAGTGTTCTGAGTGCTGGGTCGGATCGGCTCATCGTCGGTACCGAGTTGAATCGTCGGAGTAGAAATCTGGCCAGGTTCTGGCTGTATTCTGGTGCATTTTCTGGCCAACTTCAGGCCGACTTTCATCTCCATACCTGCACTCATTTATAAGCCTAACATACATCTAATCAATCCAAGCATTCAACTTGTTCATTCATCCATCTGCAATTACAACACCAGCAACTTATTGTTTCTCAGCAAACCCAACCTTCAACAATTCTCGATCTGAACAGACTACCAACAGCAAAACTCATTCTGTCGCTGAACCAGCAACATCTTCTCCCCTGATCAAACCCATCTTCAATTTCCTTTCTTCCAGTCGAACCCATTTTCATTCAACCACAACTGCTTCATTCTTTCTCCTCACTTTTTCACCATTTAGCAGCGACATCAAATTTCATCCAAGCTCAAACCCATACAGATTAGAACCAATTTCATCTATTCTGCTGCAGAGACTCTCCCATCTGTTCTCAATTTATAACAGCAGCAACATCTCAATTCTTAACAAACCCATATCAACTCTACCACTGATTTCCTTTACTTGTTCTTTGGTTGCAGATTCAAATTGAAACCCTAATTTCATCCTCTCTTTCAGTTGTTGTTTGAATAATAACCAGAACCCATCGAACACCATCCCTTAATTATCCACTGAAGTTCATGCTTCATCATTTTTCTCAATCTCTAACTTCTCTTTCATGGCAGTGCCATCTCACATCACCAGATCCCATCAATTTCATCATTTCTCAATTTCTCTGCCCATTTCTCTTTAAATCTCTCGGACAAACAGAAGCAGCTGCTGCCTCCATTTCAGGTGGAACGAGATGCAAATGATTGAGAGAATATTACTTCTCGATTTTAGGGTTGGGGTATTAGGGTAGGATGGGTACACCCCAGAGATAGCAGCCACCCCAGACTGGGTGCTTATAATAGGTAGTCACTTCTGATAAGGGCTAGCCAAAGTTTCCAGCCCCGTATCCTCGGCTGATCTGTATATAGTATTTCTTCAAACATGGTTTCCCCTTATCCTTGGCTTGACTGCCACTAAGAAATGACCATTTTGTCCTTTTTAACTCGATTTGGACTGTTTCTTCTTCTTTTCTTCCGCATGACTCCAAAGTACCTAAAAACTCAATACACGCGTAAAATACATAATTTACAAGAAAAGTATCAAAGAAAGCATAACCAATAGATATTAAATCAAGGTGTATTCTACACCTATCACTCACGACCAACACACATAGCTACCTTCACAACATAACTAACAACACTGCACACAATTATCTTCTTCATCCATAGTGGAAGCTACTGATCCTACCAACACAACACCACTCCATCTAATTATATTCTCTACCAGGTTCCAGACAAACTCTATCCACTGCATTCATTCCATTGCTTCAGTTGTAATTCCAACACCACATACCCACTGCAACCTAAACTGCAACTTTAATCACCTGCAACATCACTTCCCTGTATATCGGTTCCCACCAATCCTAACATTCATTTGAATATCATTCATTCATTTTGTTCAATCATCTTCTCCTCTTTAGTTATACACAATTCAGTTCCATCATTTCCTGTATTATAACAAACCTGCATTGAACCACATAAATCCAACTGCAACACAGCAATATCATTACATTCACATCAAACAACTACAACACTATTTGTAGCCTCTCATTGTCTTCTTGTCTCATCAGATCCATTTGTAACTCAGAAACACCACGAGAAACTGTTACAGTTCCTCTTAATCAAAACATCAACCACCATCTCTTATTTTCACCGCTCAAAATCAACATCAACAGCCCACCTTTTCTGGAATACAACTTCAGAAACATTTCAGAAACATCATGGTAACTCTTCAAATTTATCACCTTCAGTCAAAACCGTAATTAAGTTCAATTTCTTCAAAGTCATAGAAGCAAACCCATGAATCTCTTCAACTATTATCAATTGATTCTTCTAATTCTTCTCAAACTCATCCTCAACAAACTAACACATATCTCAAATTCTTCTCTCTTCAACTGCAATTCAGATTCATCTTCTTAATTTATCCGCAGATCTCATATTTTCTCTCAATTTGAAGCCTAGCTTCTTCTTGATCTTTCATTGATCCTAAACTCATTAATTTCCTCCAGCGTCACTTAGTCGCCGCCATTTTTCCGTTTAACGCATATAAAGAGAAATAAAATGATTTCCCCTCTGAGTTTTAGGGTTGTTGTAGGAAATGAAAAATGATTAAGCCCACTCAGGTGAAGTAGATAGGGGGTACCCAAAATGATTCTAAGCATCAATAAATAGGATAAATACCGACCAAATGGCATCCCTTTTGTTGACTTGGCTTGACTCCCAATTGAACGCTTTCTTCTTCGAATTCTTCCACCAACAGTAGCCGTCTCTTACTTCTCAAATCCACTTCTTCTCTTCAATTTCTCTACATCACTAAAGTTTCCATGCTTTTCAGACAATGATTTTGCATCATTAAAGCTGACATGCTTTTCATAAAGAGATGAAGAAATAAAAGCAAATGATGAGAAATAATTTCGCCTCCAACAACATTTGCACCTTTTTTCCTTTTAAGCGACGTTTCTTCTTCTTTTGTTCCAAATGACTCCAAAGTACTTAAAACTCAAAATTAAACATAAGATACATGATTTACAAGAAAACTTAGCAAATAAAGCATAAAAAATAGATAAATATTAAGTTGTTTTAGACACCTATCACTAACCCGGACAAACCACTACATATATTCCTTCGGCGAACCCTACCTGCTGAATCGGGGTATTACACAATCCGTAAATATAAATCCTGATATTTTGGATAACTCTTGTGTAGTTCTACCAATGTTTGGTGTTGTCGACAGCCCAACAGTTTCCCTTGTAACTGCTGAGTAACTGCCCATTCTTTTTGGCAGTTTACTCATTTTTTTATATGAAAAAAACAACATTAAAAAAAAGACCGAGGAATACAAAAAAAAGAAAACAACTATAACAAATGCTTCAAAAAAAAAAAACTATAGGAAGGATGAGGATGTCTCAAGACTTCACCTGATTCCAGCAATCTGAGCAAAGTGACTCTAAACAAAAGGCTTCTCAAGTTTGACGTCATTGATGCATTGTCCACATTGATAACACCGTGAAATGTAAAATCGACATTCCCTGCATGACTGAGGTTCCACCTTTTTACTTTGGCAACTCTCTGCTGGACAATCGTAAACTATCTGAAAGAACCAACATCCCGGGAAAAGCAATATACATGGCACAATCATCATCAGCAAAAGACAAGGAGTACCGTTGTCAATTCTACCTCGGATTTTTAACATTGGGATTCTGTCCGCAACTGTCTTCAAAGTGTACATGCTGCACGTCATTACGTTCACCACCTCTTACCTGCTTAATCCCACCTGGTAGTGTATTTCTAGACTTGAAATTCCTCAAGCATTTCAAGATCCCCCAACAGTTAGTCTCATACATCCTGGAACATTCAGCTTGATTAATCTTGGATTTCTTTCGAGGACACACCATCATATGTTATCTTAGAACACTTGACCAAACTCAAAGTTCTCAAGTTTCCTTGAGTCGCGTTATCTAGCTGCAGAAAAGCATCATCTATAATTCATTCCCTCGATGTAGGCCGATCTATATAAATATCCCTCCACAAATGAGCATCACTCTGAACTGTAGAGATTAAGAATTTGCAAACACTTTCGACGGACAGAAGATCCTGTACATTCAGATATCTAACGGAAACATCTGAAGCAGCTCGTATTAGGCATTCTCCATTCGCGTCCAAAGCACAAGATGAATTGTTTATTCTCCCATTTGTGATCCCCACATTATCCGAATGAAACTTTATAGATGCATCCATTCCAGATAAAACTCAAACAATCCGACTTCCAAAATTGGAAAATATTCCTCAATCAAATAGGTGATTGCTGTTGTAAAAGTTCAATTTAACTAAAATCATGTCAAAAAGGAAGGATCCACCACATAATAACCGATTATGATCCCAAATTATCGTTTGATGGCTTATTTGGAAACACCGGACGCCATTAGATATACAAGGCCATGTTTTAAAGGTAAAACATTAACCTATTTTTAGTTGGTTACCATTTTTGGACATACCGATAGACTTTTTCTTTTACTTCAGACATATCAGTAGACTTTTTTTTTATTTTACCACCCAAGTGGTATCATAACATAACTTATATTGATTTATGCAAACTGAAGTACAACAAAGGTTGAACCAGGTTTACCATCAAATGAGAGATGGAAATTTTGATGCAGTCTCTTTTTTCATAGGAAAGCTGAGCAAATTCAATAGACAACATAATTCTACGACATTTAAACTTCATATCTTAGCTTTTTACTCTACTGGTTTAGAGAACTTTAATCTGAAAGGACCAAATATTTTGTATTTGCTTAATCAAATTCAATCCATAGAGATAAATCCTGATGTTTTGGATAACTCATGTGTAGTTGTATCAATGTATGGTGTTGTCGACAACCCAATAGTTGGCCTTGATGAGTTAGCTTGTGATCGGTTACAACTAACTTACCAATTCATCTTGTGACCGGTTATACCCTGGTTCCCAATTAACTTATAACCGATTACAACTTTCATTCCAATATACACCTTGATTTTCAATGTAGTTCATGACCGATTACAACTAGCTATATTATATAGGCTATAACCAGTTATACCTCAAGTCTCAGCAATTACTTTGATCATACTATTATGACCAAGTCTCACCACTAGAGTATTATATACTATATATTAGCTTCGCATGTTATGTTTTCAATAAAGAACGACTTCAATGATACGTTAGGAACGGAAACAAGATCAAGTTGATATTGTTAACCTCAAGTGGAAGGATGATGTCGTCGTTGTAGTCGTTTTTTCTTCTCATTCTTCAGGTCTTCAGAGTAATACTTGTATGTCTCAACATTCCCAGATTTTCTAGTCTAACCTAAACGAAGTTGACTCTAGTATTTAATCAATCGACTTTAGATGAGTTTTGATACTAAAATATGACAATCAAACTTGACATACCAACGCTTGGAGGGTTCAACCGAGCTATGCTCTAACAATATCCCATTTTTTCAATTTTAGTGACAAAACTCTTATTACATATGGATTTAAACGGATTACAAAATAACTCATACTTCATACGCTTGATTCCGAGTTTCAACAACACAATAACCTATATATATTGAATAAATGTCGATGTTGACATTTGAATAACAAAAGCTTTTACTCCCTCTAAAGGCAAGCTTGATAAATATTCAATCCGAACATCTTTGTTATTCCCCTTTTGTAGTCAGAAATACTACACATCATGATGATATGTTACTCCCCCTTAGTCTATGTTTTACTCTTTCGTTAGATATAACGTTTAAGCACAATTGTCCTTTCCCAGTGATTAAAAATCACTTGGTTGCTCCATATATTTCTCCTCATTTTGTCACAAAAGTGATAAAGGTTGGAGCAAACAACGGACAAATCGAAAGGATCTTACAAATATAAATGACTTGTACAACCTATAAGAGTTAAGCACGAAGGTCTCACATACCATTTTAGATAACCAATATTAAATCCGAAACTACAAAAGTAATTTAGTTTCAATATGTTATCAAGGAAACAATTTCCCGAAGAAATTTTCCCTATAGTCCAACAAATCAACTAAGATACTTAATTCTATTGTTGAACCGATTGCATATGTACAATTGCTTGTTTCAACAAGACAAAAATAAAGATAAGAACTAATCCCATTTCTCTCATCAGGCACTAATTATTCAAGAGAATAATTTATACCTTTACCTTTAGACAAGACAAACACTAGGATAGTTAACTAGTTTATCTTGTCAAGGCATTCGATTAGACTTGAATAACCGACCTTTAATTGATAAGTGTAACTAAGATCAAAATTAACTTAGTTTCTCTTATCCGGAATCAAATGGACTAAACAAATGACCCCGAAATTTCATTAAGCCAAAAAAAATACATACAAATCAAAATAAGTTGGTTCGCAATTATTTTTCTTAACCGAAAGCAATTGAAAGAAATATAAACATTACAACACCGCAATTGCACCGAATTTCGTTAAGCAAAAACGCTTGATACCTAACAATAAAGAAGATACCGTAACATAAGCTAATAAATTGCCACAATTTTTCTTTACCGGAATCAATAGAATCATATAAAACAATCCATACACAATAATGGAGAATATCAATTGTACCGAGATATTGTTAAGCAAAAGAAAAATATATGCAATATAAACATGCTTTTCTTAAACAGGAAAAACGATTAACTAACAAATAAAATTGTTACCTCAATTTCCGAAGCCACTTCTTCCCAGAAAGATATATCATTAAGCACAAGTTCAAATAAGAACTCTCCTCTTGTTTTTTGTCATCCTCTCACAAGAACAAAAGAACAACAACAAAAGCAACCTTTACCAGAGAAAGGTTGAATCGGTTTTAACTAATGCGTGCCAATAGCAAAAATTGAAACCCAAAACACATATGTTATGTTAAACACAACATATGTAAACATAAATTAACTTATGTTATCAACATATTGTGACTTTTCACATATGAGTTTCAATCGGAACACCTTATGATACTTTTATAAAGCCTACCAACATGGGCTAGAACTTAATCCCGCTAAATCAAAAAGCCACACAAATCATATGGCACTAGTTCATGCTTAAGAGACGCAAAAATGGATAATACTTTATAGGTGAAATCTTATGGGGCTCTAAGCGAAACATCAAACATATATAAATATATTATTGTATTGTTACACATAAAAAATTAGCATAAGTGATTATGCTAACAACTGCGTAAAAGTAATGTTTCTTGCATCGATTTATTTTTTAAATGAATTTTCTTTTTGTAAAAGCTAGTATTTCAGATTTGGCAATAATAAGCTGATTTGTTATAATATAGTATATCATTTGATATTATTAACATATATCTAATGACAAAAAAAATTCTTTTGTGATATATGTTAATCACATGTATCATATTTATATCATATATATAATCGAATTTACACCCATTAGAAAGTTACCCGGATAGAAGTACAAACCTTCCGAAGTACAGGTTGATATATTCTCAAGATTCGTGGAAACTATACACGCAAAAACTTTGATATGAAATGTTGTTGGGATTGGTGGAGGTTGTACCCCCAAAACTTTGGTGTGAAATTTCTTCCAGATTTAGGAAAACATTTGGAGTGAACCACATGTGATTGGAAGGTAGGAACCAAGACTAGTTATCTGGCACTACGGTCGGCGGCATAACACCGACATGGCCATTTCCGTTTCAGATGGTTGGTAAACCTGATGTTCTGGTTGCTGGAACTGGTTCTATTTTTCCTTGGGAAATAAAAAAAACTTGGTTAGTTAGGGCGTGAACCTATGTTGGGTTCTGGCATGAAAATAGATGATGATGCGCAATCGACATTTGTTTTTACAGGTAGAGGGTGCAAATGATGTCCACCCTAGTAACTAGTGAAAATACGAAGGTACCCAAATACACCAAAATATTTTAATTATCCACCTATAAGTCCTTTATTGAATGTGATCGTTTATGGACACATTCGAGATAGTACAACAGATTCGGTTCACACTTCGTATGATCGTCTATGGATACGAGATCGAGACAATACAACAAAAATATCATTTATGTGATTAACTTTGGATACAAGATCAAGACGATAAACAACAAAGTGTGCACTTGATAATATGTACTACTATATTAAACCGAAACTCTATAAGATCAATATCATGTGTTACGGAGTTAATGTACGTGTGTAATTTACTTAATTATAATAACAATTATAATACGGAAAACAAAGTAAATGACACAACAAGTTTTTGTTAACCATGAAACCGCAAATGCAGAAAAACTCCTTATTTTGAGAGTCTTTCTTAAGTTATAACTCTTGCTTAAATAACTAAATAAATAATTACTTTAGCATAAATTATATTTTTGTAAAAAATTACAGTTTAACTTAGGAAGGAGTTTTAGTAAATTACATTTTAACTTAGGAAGGAGTTTTAGAACATCATACACACTTTAATATGGCAATCAATTGTGTCGAAGAATAGCCATCTTGCCTGGATAAGCAGACATAAAAAACTTGACTAAAAAAGGAATTTAATCATGTTTTCATGCTCAAGTCTGTGAACCTTTACAAACAGTTCTTATATTGTTTCCTACCAACGAACTGCAACACTTAATAAGTTTTATACTTTAATAAACAACTCATAACTTCTTCGTTATAACTCAGATTTGAGTGATTCTTGGCTCGTTGAATTCGTACGCTCATTATCTACAACATAAGGACCTTTCTAGGGAAAAACGTTATTATCAATAAAGTCATGGATCAAATGTCCTCAATCCCATACATATATGTATGTTTACCGTCATCAGAATTGTTCAATAGATGGAGCACTTGTTTCGTTAGATTAGAAAGGTAGAATTGAACAAGCGTCCAAATGAAACCAGTAACCACATACCTTTGCTTATGAAGTCCTCGTTGATGTCTTCGTTTTGTCTTCAATATTTAAGGGTTATTCAACTATGTCTGATACTCAACTATACACTTCTAATCCTAGTCCGAAACTTGACTAAATGTAAACTAAAAATCAAGGCATATTTTTGATCAACTAAATTTGATAACAAGGTTGAGATAAAAAAAAACTTGCGAGTTCGATCGAGCAGTGCTCTAACAATATCAGTAAGAAAAATAAAATAACAAATGTAATTACTAAGACTTTATCCACACTAGACGAATAAGTATACCTATATTTTTCCTCTTCAATCCAAATATGTCACCAAATAACAAGAAGCCTTGCATAGTCGCATATAATCGCTTCAGATCAAAACTAAATCTAACCCCTTGCATAACATTCATGTGCAAAGTTACTGTAGGTTATGAGAGCTACAAGGGATTTTTTCAGCAGGTAAAAACTGGCATCCCAGTGCTTACTGGAATAACCATTCAGGAACAAGTTTTTTAAATTGAAAGATGCATAATGGAAGAAGAAACATTCATATAAAACGAAAGACAGTAAAGAACGCTACAAAGTGGAATTCATATACTAACTCAAATATTCAATTCATTTCATAAATATTTGAAAGAAAAAACAAATAGTTGTATACACAAAACTAAATACCCAAAACTCTGCAAATAAAAAAAAACTGAAGGATTGAATACACTCCGTAAATTTCGGCGTTGAGAAAAAGTCCTGTTGTTGTTTGAGAGAAAAAAATCATAATGTCGTCCAAGGTTCGTCTCTATAATCTCTCTTTCAGCCATTAAAATTCTTATTTGCTATTTTTTTTAATGTATCTTCAATTTAGTTATGAATATGGAGTTGAATATTTTGTATTCCAAGCACCTTGGAGAAATATCATATGAAATACAACAATAAATAAGATCAACCAAGATTCGATTCTCCATTGGATCATAACCCTAAGAAGCAAAGGACCAAGTTTGTTTCAGTAACCAACTTACTTATCAATCTCCCAAATCAATCTTTAGACTAAAGATAAATTTGAGTAAAAGATCTTCCGTTTGATTAATATGATCTCTTTGGTCAAAGATCAAACCATAATAGTGATGTTAGAGCACTGCTCGGTCGAACTCGCATACGTTGCTATCTCAAGCATGTTTGTCAATGTTAGTGATAAAAACTATAAGTCTTGATTTCTAGTCTACTATAGGTAAGTCTCGGACTAGGATAGAAAGTGTAGTTGAGAAGAACTCCATGACGATCATCATACAAGACGAAGAACTACTCAAGGAACTGGTAAAACTTCATCGACTAAAAGGTATGTGGAGACTTGAACTTATCTATCACTCAAAAGTCTATCTACTCTATCTCCTATCTTGAGACAAAAGTCGTTTTACTATATTGTAACATTCCCACTTCAAATTCTAGGTCGGCCGCCCTAAAATTCTAAGTGTGGCATACTTATGGACCACTTTACACACTCAAACCGTCAAGCCAACAAATGGAGATCGGGTTATTGTATGGAGCACAATGACAACTATCCATAAATAAATAAATTTATTTAATAAAACAGATAAAAGATGTATGGTCTCATAAAATATTCAAAATAAAATTAATCCTTGACACGCAGGTCGATCTCCCACGTAAATGCTAAAATTTTATTTAAAAGAAAAGAAAGTCCGGTCTTAAAAGAAAATAATAAAATAGCTAATTAAACACCTTAAGTAAATGACGAAAATTCCTTTCGAATCGGAAATGCGATCTATTAGCTAGGTAGCTCCGCGTTCACTGTTTCCTGAAAAAAATAATAAGTTGCGTCAGACCCCAACTAAAAGTAGATTCTCACATCCTTATAACCTTCATAGACGATCTAACAAATCCAAAGCAGTTTATAAAAAATTATAAAAATTAAAAGACAAATTTTAAGAGGGTGATGTTTTAAGTCTTATAGTAGCGACGACAACAGCTAGAGTCAAAAATGCAGTAAGTGGAAAAGTAACTCAAAAATGGTATAAAGCAGGTTGTTTACAAAGGGAAAACAAAACTCTAAAAATTTATCTATCCCCTCATCCGTTATTAGTCACAGACTGCCCCTCTCTTGTGTTCTTACACTAACCGAAAACATACCGAAACAGTTCTTGAATAGTCTATTTAACTCTCCTACCGTGCGCCGGAGAAAATTAAATGTTGTCGATCCTAATACAAGATAATATATCCATATCTTTTAGACGACCTCTCGGTCATCGCCTATACCCATGGGAGTCGAGCCAACTAGGAGCGACAGTCGTCACAAATGAAAGTTAACTACACATACGACCTAGGAGCTCTCGGTCATCGCCTTCAAACTGAAATCATACACCCACCTAGGACCTCAACTATTAGCAGGAAAAGATAGGGAAAACAACACCAAAAAAAAAAAGTGACACCCACTTAGCTGTATCAATGGCACAATCTTCACCTAGTACCCTAAAAATGAACAGCAAAACGAGTGCTCTACACATCTTCACCTAGTAGCCCAAAAAAAAAATGAACAGCAAAACGAGTGCTGTACACATCTTCACCTAGTAGCCTAAAAATGAACAACAAAAATGAGTGTTGTATATATCTTCACCTAGTAGCCCAAACTGCATACACTAGCTCGTGTATAGCAATAGTCCAACAATCCATAGTCTACGACAAAAAAAATATGCGCAACAGTTCTTTTAAAACATCTCACCAACTGCCCTTCCTTTCTTTCCCACTAAAATGGTCTAACACTAGACAGACCATAAAAACTAGCAAATAATACACCTGAGTTAAGGCTCCTGATCAAGTAAAGCTCTCGATCCAAAAGAAAACGCTTCTAATCCTAACCCCCATTATGAACTCATAATGATCCAGTGGACCCGAAGTATCCCTTGCCAGAAACTAGAAAGATGAAAACTTCCAACATAAAACAAAAAAAAACTAAGACAAGTCATTTTAACCCATCTGTACAACAATGAGTAAATGAAAAATCTAAGCATAGCATCCCTCTATATTTAAACCAATAAACGAAAACCCTATAAATCCTTCATGCTAGGAGAACTGCTCAGATTTATCAACCAACCATAACGAGGATAAGGATTAGAGAACCTACCTGATATGAAGCACGGCTAATTCTCCCACCGCAAACAGTACCTTGCGGCTCAAATCGGTCGTCTTTCTCCTTCTACTTCTCTCACAACTACTAGGTTTTCCAAGAGAAAGGTTTTAGTGCCGCTCGTTTATGTTCTTACGAGAATAAAAGAAAAAAAACCCTAGTCTCCTACTAAAAATCCCAAGAAAAGTTTTCCAAACCGGTTGATATTCTCTTCACCAAAAATGTCACGGCAATTGCTGCCCGTGGAACGAAAATGAATAGTCAACATCCAAGGCAATTAATAACCAACATAAGTTTTAGGATATGGGGATTTTACATAAATAGACTTTGATTATACACATTTGCTATTTCGAGTCGAGTTTATCTCGCTTATCTATTTCTCGAATTATATGTTGGTAAGCTTTCGCTTTGGCCAAGTTCATCTTTACCTAGTGATGAAAGTCAATTATGTTTCAATTACTTGAAAATGGCTTTGACGAAAAATAGTTTGTGAACAACAACTATATAACGTCCTCTAAGAATGTTTCAATGATTGAAATGAGAGTTTATAAGATATAATCATTGTTGGATATAAGCATTGTGTGGTAACTCATATATACGCATAAGTCCTTATTCCTTGAACCAAAGTTTGCGAACTTTGTTGTTAAGGAAAACCGGAACAAAGTCCGCAAACTGTCGGAGGTTCTCGTCCCGAGAAAATCTGTTGGAGTTTGTGAACTTGTTTTCTGGGCACTTAAGTCCACGAACTCAGTCCGCGAACTTAGGTTGGTCATTTTCTAAAAACGATTATTCGTGAACTTATACTTAAATTGACCAAGGAATGCAAGTTTGCAAACCGTGGCTATAAAGTTCATGAATCGGTGCGAGTGAATCAAATTGTTTTTTCTTCAATTGTGTCTTGTGTACTTCTATAATATATAAGCAGTTGAACAACTCTCTAACTAGTTCATTTGAGTCATTTGAACTAGTTATGGTGAAGAAGAATATGGTTGATATGAAAGTGATCATGTGGCTAACCATTTGGTTAACTATTGTTGAACCAACAAATGTACATGTTTGGGTACGGTTATACAAACCTAAAATCGTTCATTTCATTTGTGTGTAACAAGCTAAGTTTCGATCTAACGGTTGAAAGATATTAGCTTGAATCTAATCAGGTTTTCATCTAACGGTGAATATTGGATGCTTTGTTACTAAGCTAACATTGATTGCAAAACCTGATTTGAAAAACTATATAAAGGAGAACTCTAGAAACCGGGAAACCTAATCCCCACACCTCCTGTGTGATACTAGTTGTATAAGATAAAGTCGATTCTCCTTTAACCTTAGGTTTCTTTTAGACCTTGTAAGTTAACGACTTGAAGACTTCATTGGGATTATGAAGCCAGACCGATACTACTTTCTTGTAGTTGTGTGATCTGATCTTGCAGATTCTATCGTACGAGTACAATCGTAAAGATTGGCTTGAGATTGATATCTCTGATAGGCAACATATAAAAGTAATCACAAAAATCTTCGTTTGTGATTCCACAATATCTTCTTTCGCCGCGTCGATTAAGATTATTGTGAAGTGATTGATAATTCTAGGCTGTTCTTCGGGAATATAAGTCTGGTTTATCAATTGGTTCCTGTTCACCTTGATTTATCAAAAGACGAAACAAAACTCCTAGGTATTTATGTGGGAGACATATTTATCTATTACCGTAGACTTTTCTGTGTGATATAGATTTGTTTATTAAAGTCTTCGACTTTGGGTCGTAGCAACTCTTAGTTGCGGGTGAGATCAGCTAAGGGAATCAAGTGCATAATATCCTGCTGGTATCAGAGACGTAAGGAGCATAACTGTACCTTGGATCAGTGTGAGATTGATTGGGGTTCAACTACAGTCTATACCGAAGTTAGTTTATAGTAGGGTAGTGTCTGTAGAGGCTTAATATAATGTGTATTCAATCTGGACTAGCTGCATTTGCGGTTTCTTCGTTAACAAAACTTCTGGTGTCTGTGTTATTTCTTTTCCGCATTATATTGTTTATCTTTATAATTGAAATATCACAGGTTGTGTGTTTGAATCAATCAATTAGGAAATCCAACCTTTGGTTGTTGATTGAAATTGATTGATCCTTGAACATTGGTCTTTGGTACCGTTCAAGTGATTTCTCTTGTATTCAATTAGACTCGCAGATTTCTATTTGCTTGAGTAAGAATTGAATCGAGAAAGAGAGATATAACTCTGTATTCAATTAGTCCATACAGATTGCTAAGCGAAATATTGGGTGTGGTTTTTGTATCCCTGTTTTCTCAATTGGTATCAGAGAAGCCAAACACGTTAAAGACCTTACAAGTATGTGTCTGTAGCGATCTGATATGGACGGTAGTGTTATCTCAATAAATGCACCACCAGATACAGGGATTTCAGAATTCTTTTCGATGACTAATTTAATAAAATCCGTAGAAGAAATTCTGTCTAAACCTCCTCCAGGTTTAAAATCCCTTGTGTTCTGACGGATTGAAAAAACTAGAAAGCTTATCTCTTGATGTTGAGGTATACCTCTAGAAAGAACAAGAATCTCTTGATAGGCTGAATCTAGTTATGGTGAAGGGTACTTTATTTATATGTCCTTACTTTTTACACCCAATAAATATATCCTTATACAACAATAAACATATCCCTACTTTTTAATAAACTTATCCATTTAATATTAGATTACCATAATACCCTCACCAACAACATTCAACTACCATTCCACCACCAACCTTCAATGACCACCACCTACCAACCGTAACCACCACTCCGCCACCATTTCACCACCACCACCTGTCCGCCACCACCACTGACTCTACCACCACCAGTCCGCCACCACCACTGCCTCCACCGTCACCATTGCACCACCACTGCCGCCACCACCGCCGCCACAGCCACCACTAATCCACCGTTGCCGCCACTGACGCTGCCATCAATCCGCCACTGCCACCACCTTTCGCCACCACCACCACCACTGGTTTAGATATTTTGTATCAACAACAATAATTGATGCAAATAAAAATAGAATCAGCTGTAGAAGTTGATCCAACTTAGGGGATCAATAACAGTAGTTGATCCAAAAAAAAGGGATCAACAGTAGAAGTTGATCCAACTCAGGGGATCAACAGCAGTAGTTGATCAAAACAAAAAAGGGATCAACAGTAGATGTTGATCCAATTTAGGGGATCAACAACAATAGTTGATCCATATAAATGGAGTCAACAACCAATTTAACACAAAAAAATGACATACGAATGAGTGAACTTGGCGTGAGTCGAACACGCATCATCTGACATAGAGTCAGTCATGCTACCACTGCACCACAAATTCAACATTTGAAGAATTTACATCTATAAAAACCACGCATTTAAACTGCAAACATAATTATACTAATCTAAGAAAATGCGGCCACATAGCAACAAGCACCAACACCATGTTGGAACAACCACCACCACTGCCGCAAACACAAACAATCACCACTACAACTATACCTTCCACCACCATCAAAAACATCAAATACAAATACAATTATAATAGTTTCATTACCACCAACCTAAAAACTGGCGTTAATAACAGTAGTTGATCCAATAAAAAATTGGGTCAACAACAAGAGTTGATCCCATAGATGAATCAACAACCGTAGTTGATCCCATAAAAATTGGGTCAACAACAACAATTGATTCCATAAAAATATATAAACAACAACAATTGATTAACAACATGAGTTGATCCCATTTTATACTAATACAAAATTCAATCTAAAGTTCTAAATAGATTAATAACATTTCCAAAGTGTCTAAGCTCTCTTATATCAAAAAGTGCATGAAGATCTATAAATGAAAAATGATAATAAACTAACTGGTTCAAATATTTCATAAACAAACACAAAAAGATTCACAGACAGTATATTGCATAATAAAATGAGTTTAAAATTACCCAATAAATAAGGTGGTGCTGGTTGATTCAAGTAAAATTTAATAAGAAGGTGTTTTAGCTGATAACGCCACCCGAACCAATAACCTTCCACCATCACGCAGAATCGCCAAAAACGGCCACTGCAACTTCTATATCAGCAATCCTTGTGCCACTACCATAATCCAATCCCAATTCCTCCACTACAATTGACAGTTACACCAACAAAAATTGCGTCAAACTAAGCATTGTATCCAGTAATTTACCTCCACACCCAAATAAAAAAACAGAATAAAAGGAATTCATAAGAACATACTTGTCAAAAACAAAAAAAGAAGAATCAAACTCACTTTCAATTTTTTCAAACCACTTTCTGCATTTCCTTCCACCATCTCACCGTGATCAGAACCTTGTAAATAAAACATAAACACAAACTTTGTACCCACGTCTATAGCAACAACAACACAACAACAACAACAACAACAACACCCTCACTACTACACAACTTGATTTTGTTGGAAGTGCATCCTCACCAAGAAATGCCATGTTATGTATACGGTGAGGGAAGCCTAAGAACTTGGACACACATATTATGTTGGGTATGATTTGGAATGCTTGATAACATTGTAGAATTCGATCGGATTCTTCTAAAAAGGTATGTCTCTAAGCTTGAGCAAGTTTTATGATGATCTATGTACCTTGTGTATCGTTCATGTCTACCTAACTTGGTTTTTGTTTAAGGTTCTTAAATGTTCCCGTTTGAAAATAATAGTTCGGATGTTTGGACTATATGGTACACATAACAGGTATGCATAACATCATTTAGAATAAAATTCCAGGGGTTTAAGTATGCATACCCGTTTGCATACTGCTCCAGGAAACGAAAATTCCTTTGCAAACCCGTACGCATAATTGACGTCGATCGGTAAATTTGTTTTGGCCGTAACTTCTTCGTCAGAACTCGAAATGACCTCATTCTTTTTGTATGCTCTTCATATTTGAATTCTCTTCAAAATGGTGATGAGAAATCCTAAATTTGGAGGAGTTGAGGTTGATTTTTGTCCCGTATCTTTTTTTTGAGTGTTTTTCTCCGTTTCGTCGCACTTGTTCCACTTCTCTTGGACTTGAGCACTTGGATTCTTGGGGTAATACTCTTATAAGATCAGTGTAGCTTTTACAAGAATGTTGTTGGTGAATCACAAAAAAGGAAGTTCAAGAATGGGCAGTAGTACACAATGCTATCTGGTTCTTGAATGTTCACAATCATCTTATGTGGACTATTGTGCATGGTCGTTAATGACTTTGTATGTTCTTCTTTGTTAAGAAAATATTTTTATACGCCTTTGGTAGATATTCTTGGTGTAAATCCTACCCTCTAAGGACAAACCATCATGTATGTGTATTACGAGTAGGTCTCAATGTCTAGTAAATCTTCTGATGAGAATTTTATTTCTTGTGTTTTTTAAGAAGAATAACTAGAGTTTGGAATAGCCATTACTGTGATTACACATAGCTATGTCCAACGTTTTCATCTTTATTGTTTTTAGATTTATTTGCTTAAATTCCAAAAAAAAAAAATTTGTTTGGAGAATGATTTTTGCAGTATTAATCTTTATGGTTTTATATATTGCAAACTTATTATGGGATATGTGTGTTTGCGTCCGCGAACTGTGATTGTCTCATACCTTGTCAAAAGTTAAGTCTTTCATATGTCGATATGCATGTATTGATAAAAGAATGAATGAACTTTTGACATTACAAAAGTTTTAAGCCTATTATGTCATTATGCAAATATTGATGGAAGATGGGATGAACTTTTATTTATGAGAATTATGTCTATTGTATGTCATTGTGCAAATAGTGATGGAAAATATAATGAATCATTGTCTATTTCGCAATATTGATCTTCCCTTATCCATATTTTATGTATATACTGTGAGGCTCTGTAAGTTCTCTTATGTTGAGCAATTCCAATTAGATTAATCATGGGTTCTCTTGTGGTAATCTAATTGAGTATTTTTGGATTCAAATTCATATTCGTATGTGATTTGTTATGTCCAGAGAAATCCTTCTTTTCTTATGAAATTAAGGACGCTCTTGTTGTTCTTTCAGGAATGACATTTTGTGGAGGAAAGTTCTTAATTGAACTTGTGCTTAATTGCCAAATCTTTGTGGGGAGTGTGGCTGTGGAATATTATAGGGGTTATCTTGTATCTTTATAAACTCCTTGATGAAAGCATTTAGTTTCGGTTATATGATTGCATCTAAATAAGTTGATATGTGCTTTCTTTTTGTCATGAAATGTCTCTTTGGAAATTTCATTACGATCCCGTTTTCGTACCTTTGCCAATTTTATTGACAAAAGGGGGGAGAATTAACATGTATCTCTCACTACAAATACATATGGTTTTCGGATCATTATGTAAGGGGGAGTGGTTTCCATGTGAGATGGAGTATTGACTAGGGGCGGTGATACATATCACCATAGTGTTGTTGTCAAAGTTGTGATACAATTGAACTTTGATACTGTGTAATAATACCATGACACTGTATAACAATGATTGAGAATTCTTGTTTTCTCATTGTTATAGCTACGGATTATCAACAACGATGATGCTAAACTTACAACCTTTGGAATCATTGGAGTACTTGGAAGTGACGAAGATTTCGAGTAATGTTGAAGATTAGGCATGTGGAATAGGATCTACAAAAGTTTATTTATCTTTTTTGTATTCCATATGTATTAATAGTTTTGTCAGTAAAATTGATAAAGGGGGAGATTGTTAGAGCACTACTCGGTCGAACTCGCATGCGTTTCTATCTCAAGCATATTTGTCAATGTTAGTGATCAAAACTATAAGTCTTGATTTCTAGTCTACTATAGCTAAGTCTCGGACTAGGATAGAAAGTGTAGTTGAGCTCAAGAACTCCATGACGATCATCATACAAGACGAAGAACTACTAAAGGAACTGGTGGAACTTCATCGACTAAAAGGTATGTGGAGACTTGAACTTATCAATGACTCAAAGTTTATCTACTCTATCTCCTATCTTGAAACAAAATTCGTTTTGCTATATAGACTTTGATTATACACATTTGCTATTTCGAGTCGAGTTTACCTCGCTTATCTATTCTCGAAATATGTGTTGGTAAGCTTTCGCTTTGGCCAAGTTCATTTTACCTAGTGACAAAAGTCATATTATGTTTCAATTACTTGAAAATGGCTTTGACGAAAAATAGTTTGTGAGCAACAACTATATAACGTCCTCTAAGAATGTTTCAATGATTGAAATGAGAGTTTAAAAGATATAACCATTGTTGGATATAAGCATTGTGTGGTAACTCATATATATGCATAAGTCCTTATTCCTCGAACCAAAGTTTGCGAACTTTGCTGTTAAGGAAAACCGGAAAAAAAAGTTCGCGAGCTGTCGGAGGTTCTCGTCCCGAGAAAATCTGCTGGAGTTTGTGAACTTGTTTTCCGGGTACTTAAATCCGCGAAATCAGTCCGCGAACTTAGGTTGGTTATTTTCTAAAAACGATTATTCGTGGACTTATATTTATATTGACTAAGGAATGCAAGTTTGCAAACCGTGGCTATAAAGTTTATGAATCGATTCGAGTGAATCAAATCGTTTTTGCTTCAATTGTGTCTTATATACTTTTATAAGATCTAAGCAATTGAATAACTCTCTAACTAGTTCATTTGAGTCATTTGTACTAGTTATGGTGAAGAAGAATATGGTTGATATGAAAGTGATCATGTGGCTAACCATTTGGTTAACTATTGTTGAATCAACAAATGCACATGTTTGGATACGGTTACACAAACCTAAAATCGTGCATTTCATTTGTGTGTAACAAGCTAAGTTTTGATCTAACGGTTGAAAGATATTAGCTTGAATCTAATCAGGTTTTAATCTAACGATGAATATTGAATGTTTTGTTACTAAACTAACATTGATTGCAAAACCTGATTTGAAAGACTATATAAAGGAGAACTCTAGCAACTGGGAAACCTAATCCCCACACCTCCTGTGTGATACTAGTTGTATAAGCTAGAGTCGATTCTCCTTTAACCTTAGGTTTCTTCGAGACCCTGTAGGTTAACGACTTGAAGACTTCATTGGGATTGTGAAGCCAGACCGATAATACTTTCTTGTAGTTGTGTGATTTGATCTTGCAGATTCTATCGTACGAGTACAATCGAAAGGATTGGCTTGAGATTGATATCTCTGATATGCAAGATATAAAAGTAATCACAAACATCTTCGTCTCATTGTTTGTGATTCCAAAATATCTTCTTTCGTCGCGTCGATTAAGTTTATTGTGAGGTGATTGATAATACTGAGTCGTTCTTCGGGAATATAAGTCTGGTTTATCAATTGGTTCCTGTTCACCTTGATTTATCAAAAGACGGAACCAAACTCATAGGTATTTATATGGGAGACATATTTATCTATTACCGTAGACTTTTCTGTGTGATACAAATTTGTTTATTAAAGTCTTCGACTTTGGGTCGTAGCAACTCTTAGTTGTGGGTGAGATCAGCTAAGGGAATCAAGTGCGTGGTATCCTGCTGGGATCAGAGACGTAAGGAGCATAACTGTACCTTGGATCAGTGTGAAATTTATTGGGGTTCAACTACAGTACAGGCCGAAGTTAGTTTGTAGTAGGATAGTGTCTGTAGCGGCTTAATACAATGTGTGTTCAATTTGGACTAGGTCCTGGGGTTTTTATTCATTTGCGGTTTCCTCGTTAACAAAACTTCTGGTGTCTATGTTATTTCTTTTCCACATTATATTTTTTATCTTTATAACTGAAATATCACAGGTTGTGCATTTGAATCAATCAATTGGGAAATCCAAACTTTGGTTGTTGATTGAAATTGATTGATCCTTGAACATTGGTCTTTGGTACCGTTCAAGTGATTTCTCTTGTATTCAATTAGATTCGCAGATTTCTATTTGCTTGAGTAATAATTGAATCGATAAAGAGAGATACAACTCTTTGATATACTTTATTAAAATTGAGTCTAGTTGATTCTCTTGAAAGTATATTGGAGTTAGTCCATACAGATTGTTAAGAAAAATATTGGGTGTGGTTGTTGTACATCCGCGTTTTCAAGTGATTATCAAAGTAATCAATCTCAGTAAACAAGCTTTATCCAAGCAACTTAATGCAAGTAGACAGTTAGTTCGATCTTTCTACAAGTCTTGTGTTTATCAAGATAAACAGTTTGTTAGATCCCAAAAAATTAATTATGCAAAAGAATAACAAAAATCTGGAACAAAAAAGAAAAATCTTCAAGTGTTCAATCTTTAATCTTCAAAGTAAATTTCGAGTGGTATATTTATATATGGTTATGATACTACCTACTTGACTTTAAAATTTTGTTAACACCAAAAATCCCGGTGAATGAGTAAAAAATAGTAATAGCTTTTTAGCAACATTAATTAACACCAAGTCCTTAAGGGTGGAGATTGAATACTAGCCACAATGAAAACTAAAAACTCTTGTAGTAGAAGTTATCGATCAAGCCGAAAAGACAAGGGATAAATAAATATCGTCTTGGCAGTTCATTTCAGCTTATGGATGCAAATGCCTGACTAGCATCTTCTTCAATCAATTGCATCGAAACCCTTTACCAACAACTAAATTTTTATGGACACTGACGTGTACATCAAAAGTACAACTTTTCTTATGGAAAATATTACTCGAAGGCCTTTCGAACCTTCGACTCCAACATCTTCCCCTGATGCAACACAGATACGAAAACTATTATTCTTATTGTGCTCAATTTCATGTTGACCTGGATTCGTGGCCCACTGATCTAATTGTAATTGTTCAAATCTTGGAGTACCACGTTCCTTGTGTAATAGTCCCTTGATAGTTTAATAAATTGGTGCTCAAGAAAAAAGAGACGAAAAAAAATAGTTTCAAATTTAATAAAACAAAGTAAAAAGACTATATTAACCCGAAAATGCTAGGTTTACCGACTGGTAAATCCAACCAAAATCCCGCACGAAACTAAAACATGGATCCCACTTCTACACATTAATAAATAATCCTGACGGTAGAGGGCAGCCATAAACCGTTGGATTCCCCTCTCGGGAGCTTTTGCCGTAGCATTTGTCGGTTGGGGCAGCACTCCCCAACAAAAATGTGAGAATTTTATTTTTTACTAATTATGTGCGTGCCTGCCTTAGTAAAAATAGTTTAGTTAACAAGGAGCCCGGCCAGGTATCCTGCTGGTAGTACCGGCTGCTACTAGTCAGTCAGTCTACTACTAATAGTCGCTCGGTCTTTATTGCTTCCTCACAAGCATCTCCCTCTTTCTATTTTTTGTTTGGGTTTTATTAGTCGATCAGTTCAGGTCTCACGAAGTCAAGCAAAGAGAAAAATGGCTGATCAGTTAACAGAAGATCAGATCTCAGAATTCAAGGAAGCTTTTAGCTTATTTGATAAAGATGGAGATGGTATCATTTCTTTATTTTTACTCCTTTCATTTCTCTGTCTAAAAAAAAATCCTTAACATCATCATTACTTACACTCTAGTAATTTTTGTACTAGGATCTGTTCACTGGTGGTAAATCAGGGTTATAAAAACTGGGTAACTAAGAGTCCTTGGAATTGGGTCCAGATGACCTAGAAAATGGTCTTTGTAGCTTAGCATCATCTTTAGAATACGTCAAGTCAAAGTAAAAGCATCTGTATAATCTGATGGATCGATGAACAAATTCATTTTGGATCGATGACCGAATTCATTTTATCTATGATTATCATCAGATTCGGTTTATAATTACTCATATAAACTGTGATCATAAGCAGATATCTCCTTTTAAGTTTGAGTCGATGATTACGATATGATATGCGTCTATGTTTCTTAGAATTGATTCATATACTGCTAGTCCTGCACTAGTTTCACTCATTTAGGGAGTTTCCTCAAGGAATGGGATGTGGTTTGTGTTAATTATGTGCTTAGTTGTTGTTTTTTTTTCTCGAGGAGGTGCTAGGAGTTTCAAATTTTAACCTGCCTGTGTGTGTTTCTCTTCTTCAATTAGCTGTGTTAGATCCTTGGCCAGTACGATTATCACAGGACTCAACTCCAGTCTCTCCACACTTAGAATACTTGCTATTGGACTGTTAATGGTTTGTGAATCTAACAGATTGCTCAGAAAAAACATTTTGTAGTTGTCTAATGAGCATGTCGTTCTTTAATGTTAGTTAAGTTTGTGCTTTGTGATTTATTTCTATCTACGGTTCCTAGCATTGAATTAATCTTACATAAAATTTATGTTGTACTTAAAGAAATGACATGATTGTCTCACTGGTGTGGTATCACTATGTAGGCTGTATCACTACTAAAGAGTTGGGAACTGTAATGAGGTCTCTGGGACAGAATCCAACTGAAGCTGAACTTCAGGACATGATCAACGAGGTTGATGCTGACCAAAATGGAACTATTGATTTCCCTGAGTTCTTGGATTTGATGGCACGAAAGATGAAAGTGAGTTATGTTCCAATCCTCTATGTGTTTGCATGCTTAATTACTTCATGAATCTTGTTCCTACTCTAAGAGTGCTTAGCCTTAGTTCAAGTTGATCATGATTGTGGAGTTTGAATATGGTCCTCCCTATCATCCGAGGAATTGAAATTGTCATGCTCCTTTTATCAGAATCTTATTGTTCGGATTCTAAAGTTGTACATCAAATGGCATGTCTTTTGGAGGCTACTTCATCTTATGCATTCTTGCATTACCTCGTTCTTTCTCATCGTGCTTACTTATTTCAAAATTATAATTTCTAAAGAGTCTATTTTACACAGAATCATATTTGTTGTGCAATATGCACATTTGTAGCTAGTAAATGGATCAAAAGTCAACTGATAGGTGTAAATTAACAACTAATCACAATCAAAATTTCAAATACTAGAAGCTGGCCTGTATTCTCTGCTCATGTTATTATTGCTTGGGTGGAAAACAATAATATTCTGCTGTATTGTATTTTCCTGTTGTATTTGGCTACACTAAATTAGCTTCAGTTGTTGGCATTAGCCATGTTCTACATGCCTGCAGAGCGCATAACATGACTTTGCTGATGTAGAATAATTTGAAGTGCACGAGCATATTATTCATCGTTGATTTAAAATCTTCTAGTCGAGTCACACCTTGGTAATCTGTTTTTATATCGGAGATAGGCCTTGTCTTGATTAGGACCTCGTAATCTCGGCTTACTCATCTTGTTAGGTCTGGGTTGCTAGCTTCACTGCTTTACGAATCTGGAAGTCTATGTAGGAGCAACTTAAGTGACAATGTTACTTTAATTCGTTAGGTAAATTTGTAGTTGTGAACGCTAGATTTCTGATGCATCTATGTGTTTTTTGGTTTTGCCTCAGAAAAATAGGAATTTTTCCTCTTTCGTTTTCATATAAACCCAACTTGTTGTAAGATAACAATAATATGTGTCACAGGAGCGGCACTAATTGGTGCTATTTATGGTAGAAAGTAGGTGCGCCAGTATTACACCCGCGTAAAGGGGGCACATAGTCACTAGGCAATCTTGAATCAAATCAAAGATAGTGGCTTCTTTTCTTCTCGGCTTATGCATTGAAATTTCCTAAATTTTTTGTACTATTTATCTTGAAGGATACTGATTCTGAGGAGGAACTGAAGGAAGCTTTTAAGGTCTTTGATAAGGATCAAAATGGTTTCATTTCCGCTGCTGAGGTAAAGCTGTTTTCTTTTGGTTTCTTAATCTGTTCATGTTCTTATAGGAAGGATTACATGCACCTCAAAAGTTTATCTGATTTTTTCTATCTCTAAGAAAATACCAATTACTACGAGGGAATGCATCTTCTGGTTATATCACCTATGATGTTTATATCTTCTTTTTTTTCTTCCCTGCCTTATATTTCTTCTCTGTTTCTACACATCTTTGTTGGTGTGAATTACAAATGGAGCAGTTGCGACATGTTATGACAAATCTGGGAGAGAAATTGACTGATGAGGAAGTGGATGAGATGATTCGTGAAGCAGATGTTGATGGAGATGGCCAGGTCAACTACGAGGAGTTTGTCAAGATGATGTTGGCCAAGTAAACATGGCACAGTTTGTTTGTTTTTTTAAAAGAGGAAATTGAATTGTTATCATTAGCGAAACTTATTGGAATTGGTATATTGTTCCAGCCCATTATCCAGTTTATTTAACAAATTACATTGCCTACTGGAGTTGTATATCCTGCTAGTGGAATGAGTGCAGACCAAACCATTCTAAATGAAAGTACAATCTCTAGACGAGTTAATCGAATGTTCATATGCATGTTGAAAAAGAGAAGGTGAATCAGTGTTTCTATATCTTGTCAAATTTTCTCGACAGGAACAATTTCTTTGTTAACTTTAGGACAGCTCCTCTTTGCGCCAAAGCTCATGGCTTTCTGCAGCTTGTTATTTTTCCTAAGAATATTGGAGTATCATTAAGGGTGACTCGCAAACTGTTATAAATCTGCTCAATTCCACTAATCTAACCTCCACCCACCATTTCTAAAATCTTATGGCTGTCCAAGGATTTTTCCTCCATCCAGTTCATTTATCGAAGGGAATGGGAATGCTGTTGCTCATAATCTGGCTAGCTATGCTAGACTCAACCACATTTGTGAAACGCCGCTGCGTTCTCCTCCTCTTTGTATTCAGTCTGCCTTGGCAGCTGAGTGTTTAGTTTCTTTTGCTTTGTTCGCTTGCCGGCCAGCAAAAAAAAAAAGAAAGAAAAAAGTTGCTTCCTTGTCTAATTTTCATCACCAAGATTGAAGAGGATACTTTCCATTGAAAAACTGTTCTCAGCGTCACCGTTGCAGTTGGTGCTGCTGCAAATGTAACTTCCCCATGTAAAACCAATCCCCAGCTCCACGATCTTCCTACTATTTCACCTTTTTGCAATAGAAAAAGGAAAAACAAGAAAACATCCTCATTCCTCGGTCTCAATTTTGATTTGACAAACTCAAATGTGAATTTCTTGACAAAAAAAAAATCTATCTTTTAAAGTGAATTTGTAAGCAAGGCTGTAAGAGGATAGTAATGTTTTGCACCTTAGAAACTAACAAAACTAAACTTTCATGTTTAAAAGTGTTCATCTCACACACTTGACCAGAGACAAGAAAACATTTTAGTCGAAATACAAGCTGAACTGAACTGAACTTAACTGCATATATCCATTGAAAAAGTCTTACTGCAAAATCCCCAGTTACCGGATTAGTAGGAGATACTGAAACTACATTTAAACTAACATATGCGGTTTTTAGCCATGAAAACATGTGAATTATGTTAATTTTTTTTTTAACTTACCTGAATTTGAAGAATATTTTTAGTTACCTTTTCCTAATTACTACCCATCACAGAATTAAACAAGTGAATTAAAGAAATAATTTAATTTACAGGGCCCTAATCGAAAAATTTTAAAAACAATTTAGTTATTCTCTGGGGGGCATTTACCGCATTTCACATCTAGGGTTAGTTGAAAAAACATATATATATTCATTAAATTTGCCATATATAGTCTTCTCGTTTCTCTCTCCTCTCTCTCAAATTCTCAAATCTAAATCTAAAACTTTCTTCTCTATCATCCATCTATCTTTCTCTCTCACCGTCTCTCTCTCTCTCTCCAAAAAGGAACAAAAACAAGTCCGAAGAAGGAACCCTAAGCTCTCTTTCTACAGAGTAAGTATTCTCTCTCCTCTCTCTGTATATCTCTCTTTTATTTTCACTCCTCTCTCTCCATGTTTTTTCAATTTATCTCTCTTCCAAATCTGTCAATCCTATTTATTTGTGTTTTTTTGAGCTTCATATGTGAACCCTAAATCTCTAAATGACTTGGATTTCTCAGATTTAGTCTGGATTTCTCTTACCTGTTAGAGATCTAAGTAAATCACTTCACTTCTAGAATGCAGATGATTTTTTTGGATTTTTTTTTAGCTGCTGTTGCTACAGATCCCCTTTTGTTAAGTTGAATCTAGGTTTTTTTCTTGGAAATGATTTTTTGATGTGAAGTAAAATGTAGATCTGTGTGTATATCTTTATGATTTGTATGTTGTCTCATTTTTGTAGAAATGGCCTAGTATTGTTGTTTATGCGGTAACGATATATAAGTAAGTTTAAGAAGAAGAAGTGGTGAAATTTTGATTGAATCATGGACAATCTGAGAAATTGGCATGGTTATTATGAACCACCACACCGAGGTCACTCTGGTTTGAACCTTAGCTCACCTACTGAGAGAGATACTAAGCCATTGTTTAATAACCAACATGGAGGAGGTATAGGAAGGAATCATCAAGTTATGGTTAATAACAATATGAACAATGGTGGAGTGTATCATCCTCATAGAGTCGTCGACATCGGGATGCCAGAGACACATCTGCCACATCTTAATACTTCTTCAGTGGATTTTTGGCTTAATCAGAGGCAGGATGTCAAAGTTAATATGAATGGAAACCATTTAAACCATATGAACCATATCAACTCTTACGGTGGTCTGTCCGAAGCTTCTGGAAGTCATGGATTGCAGAATATACCTCAGCAGGCTGAGGCAATGAAAGTAGAAAGAATGGTTCCTATGGAACCTCCAATCAATGGCAATGGACCACTGAAGAAAAGACCTGGGGGTAGAGCACAGAAATCACCCAAACCTAAAAAGCCTAAGAGAGTGGTGCCCAAAGATGAAGATGGTATTCCAACTCAAAGAGCATCAAGGCCTGCTAGGAAGAGTATGGGAGTTAATATAAATGGGATCGATATAGATCTCTCGGTAATACCTATCCCTGTTTGCTCATGCACTGGAGCTCCTCAGCAATGTTATCGATGGGGCTGTGGTGGGTGGCAATCAGCTTGTTGTACAACTAGTATTTCTATGTATCCGTTGCCGATGAGCAACAAAAGAAGAGGTGCAAGGATAGCTGGAAGGAAAATGAGTCAAGGAGCTTTTAAAAAGGTTTTGGAGAAATTGGCGACGGAAGGTTACAGTCTTTCCAGTCCAATTGATTTGAGGACTCACTGGGCAAAGCATGGTACCAACAAATTTGTCACCATCAGGTAGATTATCTGTACAATGCGGATACACTGTTGACAGCCTCTTCCATTGCATTTGGTCTGTTTATCCTGTATATATTTGTTTGTGGCCTATTGCAGAGGCTTCTTTGAATAGTTTGTAGTCGACAAATTTTCTCAGTTTTATTTTACATGCCCTTTGAAATTCAGACATTCAAGTTCACTTTATTTGCTAATGAGCAATTGACTGTTAACTTCCATTCTATGGTCTTCTTATATTATCTAGTAACTATGATGTAGGAAGGATGTAACCTTATTTAGCTTTTATCTGATTTTGTCATTAACTGCACTATGTGTCTCATTAGAATACAAGTTGAATGTGGGAAAGATCCTTGGATAGAATTAAATCTGGTGGAGAACCAATCCAGACCCCCCATCTAGCATCAGCAGCACAAGCCTTTGCTTAGCAGTCAGCTGTGCAGTTTGGCTTCCCTAAACTGATGGTTGAAAACCAGACTTTCAAACATGTAGGACTTCTTCTAGTTCTCTTGAATTATATTGCACTTTCAAATTGCAAAATAGGAACCACTCCACTTCTAGATTCTGATTTCCAAGTTCAGCAGCCAATTGGACACAAATCACACAATTGAGATTAGTCCAGACTTCAACCCCATTGTTGTTTTCATGACAACAGAACACAGTATGCACTTGTTGGTTGAAATGCTTAAAGGGAGTCACTGCTGATCCATATGCTTAACCATTTAGATACTTAAAGCTATTGAACATAAAGAAGACTAAAAAATTACACATAAGACTAAAAATTACACAAAAAGATCCAACAAAATAAAAGAACACCCTTGGAGTGCCACTGTCAATTACGTTGGTAATACCCATCCCCCTTTGCTCATAGAGCAGGTAAACCATGGCAGACTTGTTATGGGGGATTGCAGGTCGGATACTTAATCTTTTCAGCAGAGTCGAGCCTAGTTATGCTCGAACCCAACTTTGATAGCTATTTGCCAAAACACAAGCTATTTACAAAAAAAAAAAAAAAAAAAAAAAAAAAAAAAAAAAATATCCTAGAACTATACCTACATATGCGGCTATAGGATGGAAATACAGCGCAAATCTTGGGCAGGGTTTAATACAACATGAAATATTTTTCCACCCAAATACCGCGGCGGGGTAAAATTAGGACTTGAATGAAAACCTTAGAAAAACCCTCGCTCCTCTCTCTCGTTTTCTCTCTCTTAATTCTCTTTCGTGAGTCGTGACTGATCTCTCTGCTAGCCCTAGCCGATACCAAAAGTTAATCGCCATGGATAGTTCAGACGAAGAGATTAACCATGAAAATGAAGGGGTTATGATGAATCAGAAGAGGAAGAGAGATAGGAAGCAGAAGGGAAGTAAGAAACAAGTAGAAATACCAGTCTCAGAAAGTGAGGAGGAGGAGGAAGAAGATCTTATTGATAGAATTGAAGAAGAAGAAGAAGATAGAGACGAAGAAGAAGAGGATACAGACGAAGAAGAAGAGGATACAGATGAAGACCACGAAGAAGACGAGGATGGAGATGAAGAAGAAGAGGAAGAGGAAGAGGAAGAAGAAGAAGAGGCGGATGTTGCTTTCTCTACTTTAGGCCTTTCTCAACCTACCATGAACGCTATTAGAGATATTGGTTTTGCAAATATGACTCAGGTAAACTTATGATTGAATTCTGAGAGAACACCATGTTTGTTTTGTTTGATGAATAGTAAACTTAATTTCACTATTTGGATTTACTCTATATGGACAGAAACCCTAGTTTCCCTTACATTCATGGTGATTATGTACATTTTTTCTAAAGTTATGTTACTTAATATGCAATTGGTGTCTATTTAGCTGATCTCTCATCTTTGGAAAGGAGTTAGTGCGGATGTAGTTCATCAAAGAAGTGTTTGTTAAGCATCAGTAGTCGCTCGCTTTTATGTAGGCTTGGTTGAATTTGTTAGTCGAGATTCTAATGAACGCATATAGTGTTTTCTAATGTTATATAAACTGTTTTATTGGATGCATTTGAGACTAATATGTATATTGGATATGCAATGCGAGGACATTATTTGTTAATGAATGTAAACCTCTATGGAGGAGGAACTAATGTATCTTGATTAAAATTGCAGGTTCAAGCTAGAGCTATTCCACAACTTCTGAAACGAAAGAATGTTCTTGGAATTGCAGGGACGGGTTCTGGGAAGACCCTAGCTTTATTGATACCAGCCGTTGAATTGTTATACAAGAAAAAGTTCAGTTCGCATAATGGAACTGGGGTGGTTGTCATTTGCCCGACCAGAGAACTTGCTATGCAGGTACACTTGTCCTGTTCTACTCATGTCCATCCATGTGTTTTCAGCTTTGTAGTTTGTACAATTTGGTTGTGATACTACTCTCAATGTAACTATTCAAATGCATTATATAATAGTAAATTACTACACATATATCAGTAAAATTGTAATGCCTGGGTGTAAAACATAGTTCACACTTGTATTTGTTTTCGGTGTGTGAAGTCAATCATTTAGCTCACATCTGCATGTTTAGGACTAAACTGTAATTGTAGTAAACTTCTGTATGGAACATTTCTCTTTCTTGCTCTGATCTCTGATCCTTCATTTTAAATGAACCAGACACATGCTGCGGCTAAGGACCTTCTCAAGTACCACACTCAGACTCTTGGGCTGGTTATGGATGGTGCAGCTCGAAGAGGAGAAGCAGAACGCCTTGTGAAAGGAGTAAATCTGTTAATTGCTACCCCTGGCAGACTTCTTGATCATCTTCAGAATACCAAGGGATTTATTTATAAAAATTTGAAGGTAAACGATCTTTGTATTTCTTCTCTCTCTTTCTCTCTCTCTCTTTTTTGTTGAATTGAGCCTATCCTACCAATCCACAACACTTGATACATGTGCTTGGTATTAGCCTTTGTCTATGTGTGATTGTCTTCTTACTTTTACTTCAAGATACATATTAGTAAAATTGTTATCTACCGCCCGTCGAACACCTCTTCACACTCCCAAATTCGGCGTTAACCTCTAGAGCGTATAATAGTATTTTTCTGTTGTGATGTATGTAAATGACGGAATATTTTGCTCTGCTTAATTCGAAGGCATAATTCTTGCTAGTACGGCTATGTAAATGTTTTAATAAACCTGTAACTTTTCTTACAATTTTCATCGATGCGCAGTGCCTCATAGTTGATGAAGCTGATCGAATGCTGGAAGAGAACTTTGAGGAGCAAATGAAGCAGATTATAAAGCTTCTTCCAAAGGAAAAGATAAAAAAGATTAAAAATGGCCAAAAGATCACTATTTTGGTATGATGATTGAAATCTATGTAAAGTATGAGAGCATGTCGTTTATTTCCGTACTACTTGCTAACTTAAGCTTAAATTCTTTATATGTTTTAATCAACATGATATTGCAAATCTGCAATTTATGTCCAAGTTAATTGTATAAATTTCTAATGTTCAGGTGAGAACCACAGCTCTGTTTTCCGCCACCCAGACTACGAAGGTCGAAGATATTGCACACTTGTTATTTAAGTCCATCCCGGTGTATGTTAATGTGGGTGATGGCAGGTCCGAGGTAAATTTATATTTAAATGATTTGTGCTTGTTTGCCAACCTTTCCTGCGAACAAAGTTGATAAGTTTACTTTGTGAATGCAGTCCACAGTAGAAGGATTGCAGCTAGGTTACTGCATTGTGCCAAGTGCTAGGAGATTCATTCTGTTGTATTCCTTCTTGAAAAGAAATCTGTCCAAGAAAGTTATGGTTTTCTTCTCTTCATGCTGTTCTGTAAAATATCACTTGGAGCTTCTGAGGCACCTTCATGTGGACTGCTTTGATATCCATGGAAAACAAAACCAGCAGAAGCGTACGTCAACCTTTTCTGATTTCTGCGAGGCAGAGAAAGGCATCTTATTATGTACAGATGTTGCTGCTCGTGGGCTTGATATTCCTGCTGTGGTATGTTGCAATCTTTGGTTAGAAATTCCGTAACTTGATATGATTCGTTTATGACTTAAAACATGATTACAGTTTAAAATAATGCTGAAAATGTTTTAGGACTTAGAATTAACACGTCCTACAACTTAATCGACATGATAATTGCATACCAAAAGAGATAATATCTTTAGAGAGTTGCTTAAAATAACATTACTTCAACAATAAAATGGTAGCGCTACCAAAAACTGGTCTAGGACTTCTACTTCTACATCTTAGCCATGTGCTTCTCCAACCTGTCCATCATGAGTTGGAGAGACACCTGATACTGTATGAAGCCATATTATGCTACTTTAAGCTTAATGTAGCAATAACCAAAAAAGACTAGTGTACATGATAGAATCTTAATCACACCTTAATCCGAATATGACTAATCCGGTTTTAGCTTAAGCGAATGTTTGATTAACTTAGACTAAATTTTTTAATGTATTTGTCTTTCACAACCTATTGAAAATTCTTACTATTCTCACTTCTATGGTTGTATGTTTATCACACTTGTAGGACTGGATCGTGCAGTATGATCCTCCAGATGAGCCCAAGGTGCGCACTTCTTTCTGCACCCATCTCTTTCTACCCTTTTTTCGTCTTCTATAAATGACTCATTCTGATGGATTCTTTGTGTATGGTGTTACTACTACTTCAGGAGTTCATCCACAGGGTTGGTCGAACAGCTCATGGTGAAAATGCAAATGGAAACGCGCTTCTCTTCTTAATACCAGAAGAGTTGCAATTTTTACAATTTCTAAAGGTCTTTCTTGATTCTTGCTGAGCCAAAGCACTGTCTTACATTTACTTGCTAAAGCTTTTATTATGATCAGTTCCGAGTTCTTACGGGTTTTTTTCTAATCTGCAGGCAGCAAAAGTACCGCTGAAAGAGTACGCATTTGACGAAAAGAAGCTAACAAAAGTGCAATCTCAATTGGTATGTTCTCTTGATGGGAACTAAAACTTGTCAATCTGCCTTTGTTTAGTAGTTTAGGTAAAGAATTGTCAATGAATTAAATTGTCACTATGCAGGAGGGAGTGGTGGCCAAAAACTATTATCTAAACATGTCAGCAAAAGAAGCATACAGATCGTATATATTGGCCTATAATTCACATTCTATGAAGGAAATCTTCAACGTTCACAAACTCGACCTGCAGGTACAATATCTAGTATTTACTATTTAGGAATGCTCAAAGCTTCATTTGTTGTGTGCTTCCTGTTAGTTTTTATGTTGATTCTGAAATTTGTTCTTTGTGGGATCTCCTCCTGACCTACAGGCTGTTGCTACTTCCTTCTGCTTTTCTGGTCCACCAAAGATAAATCTGGCACCTGATAGCAGTAAATCAAAATTTAGAAAGAAGAGTTGTAAAAATTGATGGCAGTCGTCAAGGGAATGATCATATTGTCCCAGTTCGTATTTGGGAATGACTCAAGTTTTGGTACGGTTTTCATGCATGGTTAAAAAGGCTAAGATATGGTTTCTTAGCTAGCTGATATTTCCAGGTTTGCTGCAGTTGTATGGTCCTTGGCTAAGACATGGTTAAAATTTCCGCTTATAGCAATTTTGTGACCTCTTTGGAAGATCTCGTATTAATCGTCTTTTAATTGTCTTTTCAAATTTCTGTTAATCAACGGGAAAGGCATATTAATTGTCTTTTCAAATTTCTGTTAATCAAGGGGAAAAACACACTTTTGACACCTCTTCACCTCCATGGTGCCATGCCTCCCTCCGCCTTGCCTACACCAGAAATTAACACTGACAAGTTTGAAAACATACTGGGCCCGAGGACATTAGAGCTAGAAATTAGATAATTTCCCCATAACCGCGTGTCTTCCCTAAGAAAATCTTGCATGATATGCTGACTCTTCGTAGTCTTCCTAGACTCTTAAAATGCGGTCTTATTTACAACTGATCCTTAAGAAAGGCCATCCAAACCAGAAAACAAACATATAATTAACCAGTTTTAGAGACGGAAAAAGATTCATGGAAGCTCAAAATCGATAGAAATGAAGTTTTCGGATTTACAATGAAATTGCTTGATTTCATCTTATGTACCTTCCCGGAAGCAAAAGATAACAAGAACAGAAAAACAGAGGGAAACAACATAGAGTTAAAAAAAAGGGGGGGGGGGGGGGGGGGGGGGGGCTGAAGGGGTTGCTGATAAAGGAATCCCACTAAAAATTGTAACAGCAAAGATTTAAAGAACAAATCGTTTTAAGTGTTGCACTAAAATCTCTAACCCGAAACAGAAAGGCATCTGAATAACATTTTAATGAGGACATCCCACGGAAGAGATTTGAAACTCATAGTTTTCTGAGGCAGTAAAAAGACTTTGTAATTCTGCCTTAAATTCTTCTTTGCTTTTCACATTTGAATAGTGAGGACAAAGAGAATAAGGTCATTGTTTCCAACACTTCTGCATTCTTCAAAATTAGTTTCACCCAACTTATCTCTCTTGGTCTACCTGAAAATACCTTGAAGGAAACTGACTTGAGGTGTAGAAGTTGGATGGTCACCATATCAAGATCCAAACCATCATCATCATTCGCGTGGTTGTCACCCTCGTCTTCATCACCGTTTAGTAAGCCGTAGATTGTATACATGGAAATGAACTTAAGTTGACAAAGAAAAACAAGCATCAAAAGAACTATGAGTACAACGATACAGTTGACAAACAAATGTAAAGACATGTCATGTTAATATCCAGTGACGGGTTTGCTGAAAATCAAAAGTTTTGAGTACTTGCCTCATTAAAAACAACGGACTCCAGACTGGGTGCTGATTGGAGCAAAGCAATTAGTGCTTTATCAGTACCTGCTTCACGTTCCACGTTCAGCTGTTTCAAACGATGAAATGTAGGCAAACGGTTTTTGAGATCTTTAACACATGACAAAATCTATTCATCACAAGGCAGTAGAAAAAATTTGTATTAGTTTCAAAGAAATCAGATCAATTATAGAACTACATAACCAAAACTACCATAAAGGCAACAGCAAGAAACAATACCCGTAGGACTCGTTCAGAAATTGATAGACACTTCACATGAGAAAGCAGTTGAAGAAACCTACTTGCAGCAGCACCAAGATCTCTCCTGTATAACCTCCCTTTTGTACCCGCTAACATGTTCGTCAAAGTTGAAGTCAAGATTTGCATCATTCATGCTTGAAAGCTAGGTGTGACAGGTTCCTCCGGAAGACCGCATTTGTAGCTGAGAGATACTAGATTTGGTGCATCAATTGTTAGACAACAATCTTGTCAACCATGTGAGTTATCCCATCTATAGCTATCATCAAAACCCTTAACTTTCAAGATTTTCAGTGCAGGTGCTGAGATAAATAAATTCTCTATACCAGTCACATTCTTCTAGTATCAACTCTTCCAAGACAGAGCAATCAGAAAAGAGTTTCTCATTCTTATCAACAAATTTGGCTCCATGGAGTTCAAGGCGCTTGAGTCTTGGAGACATAGATTCAGGAAGATACATACCGGATATTATATCTAATTCCAAACTAGTTAATGATTCACAAGTGAACAAAGATGAGGGCAGGCAAATGGATTCTGTTGCTTCATAAACTATATGGAATGTTTGTAAGTTCGACATATCATGAAGATGCAATATCCTATCCACGGTATCCATAAACATTTCGGCTTTCATGTTTCCGAAGCCTAGAAAATTAAGGTAGGGATGGACTTAAAAATGCGATCCCAACTTTTAGATAATACTCTAGTGCGAACAATATACTTGAGTTCAAGGAAAGAAAGTATCTGATGAACAATGCAGTCTGGCAAGTTCGTGATCCTGTCTTCTGCTGCTGCCACATTCAAACTGATTTTCCCCTTTAGCAGCTTTTTATCTTTCAAACCCATGATAAAAAAATATAATCTGTAGACAAGAAAATATCGTTTAAGTGCTAAACTCAAATCGGAAGAAACAAAAAACAGTAGTAAAAATTGGCTATATATATACTAGTGGACTGTCGTGCCATAATGGCACGGGGTTTTGTTTGTTCTTGAACATAGAAATTTGGTTTGTACGGAATCTGCTTATCTCTCTGTGCTGAGTGAGGCACTCCAAATTCCAAACGATATTGGCTGTCGAAATGTCCATGGCCATTATCAGTAATTCTTTAAGATGGTTATACAGTTATAAATTTTAACCTGGTAAAGCAAATTGTCTGTATAACCACAGCAGGCAAATAAAAATAGATAAACAAACGTTTTCAATTTTCTGTCATATTTGTTTTGTGTTGTTTTTTGTTTTTCTGTCTTTGAATCCTTTACATTTATTTTCTTGATAATCCAATATGCTTTCTCGGCCCTGTTCAGTTGGCTACCTAGTAACACCTCGTGCTCATTTGCAGGGCGTATGCAATTACTTACAATAACAGAGTCTTTAAAACAAAAAGGAATGTACAAGAAAGAGAACATAACCACAACATTTACTCTAAGAAGATGTTGAACAAACATTCATGACTCAAACAGAACCCTTGACACAAAAACAAAGACATTGAAGTCGCTACACATAAAACACCCAAACCTTCAGTCATGATCATCTACTTCTCTAGCATGTGCATCAAGATGTAGAGCATGAGCTTTTGGTGGTTTCTGTCAAATAGCAACCTCTTCTGTCAAATAGCAACCTCTCCTGGCATCTTCACACTCCAATAATATTACAGTCTTCTAGATCAAGTCGTCCATTCAGATTCCAGAAAGTGGTGACTCAAACCCAGTGGCAGTGCAAATCCCATATCTAAAGAGATTCAATTGTTTTTGTTACACCTTAACACACTACCTTATATAGTGACATTTGACAGTTACTACCACTACCATTTAATGAATTCCAACGAAAATTATCAGCAGTTGAGATGTACATCCTAGTAAGTGTCAAAAATGACTGCATATAAGCTTAGTATTTGGCACAGTTGAACTTCCTTGTAGAACAGAATCGCCTACAAAACCCGTATTCTTATGTTGTTTACATACAACAGATAACTAATATGTTCTTATTCTCAATGATTCGTGGAATAGGCGCAAAAAAAAAGAAAAGATCACAAAAACACATAAATCCATCTGAAACTGACATGTTATGTATCATTTCAACCAATTCAATCCAACCATTCAATCCTAATATTGACAAACATTACCTGAAGTGAAGAAGATGAGAGTAATAACCAAACCAATCTGGAAGTATTTGTAGACACTTCCGCCAATTCTGAAGTGATTTAATTTTATTCACCCAATTTGCAATTTAGGGTTGCAGTTTCTGAAGTGATTCAATCAAATCAAAACTCTGAACCATAAAATCGAAATTAAGTAAAAATTATTCGAATGATGAATAGTGATTTTGAAGTTGGTAAAGTGGCGATGGTGGCGGTTCAATCGATGGAGAAGTGGGGTAGAAGGAAGAAGAAGAAATTGGCAGTAGTAGCGGTGTTTTAATCGATTGATAAGTGAGGTGAAGATAGTGTTAATTGAACTGTTAGTTTTTGAGGGGTGGGTGGTGTCCAATGTTGGTAGTGGTGCTGTGGAAGATTTTTTTTTTTTTTTTGAATAGGTTACCCGATTCATTAACTCAAGAAAGTGTTACAATTTTGGGGAATTTTGTTCCCCTGGAATCTGCATTGATAATGTTTAAAAGAAAAGGTGGGCATGTATTTTGCCAAATTTTTGATGTTGGATTGCTTGGGTTCTGCGCTTGAAATTTGACTGGTTGGTTCGCCAGTTCGTCGGATGCTTGATTTGCTTCTATGTATGCGTGTTGAATCTTCATTAGTGGGATTTGTTGTATGAGTGTTTTTATTTCTGATAACATTCCTTTTAGATACCAAGGGTGGTTGTTTGGCTGTTGTTGTTGGAGATGTATTACAGCCATTGAATCCATTTCAAACCAAACCTTTGGGCACTGTTGTACTGCGATTCTTGCTGCTATCAGTAGTCCCCATGTTTCCGCCGTGGTTGAAGTCGTGATTCCCAGAGGTGCTGCCATTGCCATGAGTATCTCGCCGTTGCTGGTTCTACAGCCGGTCCCGGACATCCTTTAGTTGCTCCATCCTTATTGATTTTAATGGAATCTACCGGTGGTGCTTCCCAGCCTATCATTATAGTTGTTGTGTCTCTGTGTGTCGTTTGTTGGTTGCATTGAGGGAGGTTGGGGAGTATCGGTGGTAGATGTGTTTGTGCCCACATGAATTCTTTAAACATTACCTGTATGACTTTGAGTTGTTTGAGTCGGAGTTTGCCTTTGTTGTTTGTAAACTGCCTGATTTCTAGCTAACCATAGGTGCCACATTGTAAAGCCGTGTAGGGTCTTGGTTGAATGTGGTATGTTGTTACCTATTGTTGTTTGAATTCTGTTGGGATTTTGGTTTCTTGAGGTGGAACTTTGGTTATTTGGGGTGTTGTGGTTGGTGGGGGTGTTTGGTGAGGTGTTGGAGGAGATAATACGTTGCCAAACTTGTGTCGCCATCGTGCACTGGAAGAATATATGGTTGACTGTTTCTGGTGCATTGTTGCATTGTGGGCAAATGTTGGTGGTGGTGATATGCCTTTGTGCTAATGTGTTCAAGGTAGGTAGTCCTTCATGCATAGCTTTCCACAGGAAAAGCCGAATTTTAGGGGGGCATTTAAGTTTCCAAATATGATCGATTTGGGGGTGTTGAGAGGTGAAGGGTGGTGAAAAAGAAGTATTATTGAAGATGGTTTGGTTTGTGTGTTGATTAGCTGGAGCTGGGTTTTGGTTGTTTATGGGTGTTTGTAGTGAATGCAAGCTTTGGATATTTGTGGGTTTTGATGGGATGAGGGACATGAGAAGATTGTATCCTGATTTGCAAGTGTATTCTCCGGTTTTTGAACATGGCCAGACAATTGTATCTTATATTGGGTGTTGTGGTAGGTATATATTGCTGATGTGGTGGATTGTATTGGTATCAAACATGGAGTGTAATAGAGAATGGTTCCAAGTATTGGTTGTGTGGTCGATGAGTGTGGAAACTTGGATGTTAGGGTCTGGTGGGTGAATGATCTGTGTGGTTTGGTGCGGTATCCAGTTTGATAAGATCGAAGTGTTTTGGCCATTTCCAATTCTTGAGTGATTGTGTTCCTGCAAAAAAACAGCTAGGTTAGTTAAACTATTTCATAATCGGCTCGCCGATGGTTTTGGCTTTTTGATTGGTATGGAAAGTATCTGTTGTCTATTTAGGTACTTGTCTCTGCTCATGGTAGCCCAAATTGACTTCTCGTCACCTTGCACTTGCCAAATTTTCTTCATGAGTAAGGCCTAGTTGTGTTGCTTGGTTGGTCTTATGCATGTGCCTCCCATGTGCTTAGGTTTTGCCACTCTCCTCCAGCCAATTGGATGTAGCTTCCTTTCCTGTTTGTCATGTCCTTAAAAAAAATTGCTCATGAGTTGGTCCATTTTGTTGTGCACATTTGCTGGCAGCAGCTGAGTTTGCATGGCATGGTTTGTTGTTGGTTGCAAGGACGTTGTGATCAATAGTAATCTGTCATCTTGGTTGACACATTTGGTGATCCATCCTTTGGATTTTCTTTCCATTCTATTCAACAGGTCAGCGAATAAGTTAGCCATAACTCTCCCCTTTATGAACCGTATCCCTAAATACGTCGGAGGTTCCGATGTAGTTGGTATTTCAAACAAACTGCGTAGCCCATTTACTTCATATGGTGACAGTCTCGGGTGGTGCACGATATTGGATTTTTCTTTATTGATGAGTTGTCCTGCAGATGTTGAGTATCGATGCAGATATTTCTTTAATGTTGATGCACGTCTGTGGCTCCGCAACGCATGATATGAGCAAATCATCAGCATATAACAGATGGTGAATAAGATTACCTTTTGCCGACAGTTTCAGACCTTTAATTTTCTCTTGTTGTTGTAAGCATCCAAGGTTGGTGGATAGAATCTCAACACAAAGTATGTAAATGTATGGGGAGAGTGGATCACCTTGGCGAATGCCCCTTGTTGGTTGGATGTGCCTGTATGTTGATCCATTAACTTTAATTGAGTAAATCACTGTGGTGATGCAGGTCATTACCCATTTAATGAAAGATTTTGGGAATCCAAGTCTCCTTAGTGATTGCTCTATAAAGGACCAGACGAGGGAGTCATATGCTTTTTGTATATCCAGTTTGAGAGCAATTTTTGGGTGCTTGGACGGAGATGTTGATCTAATGACATGGAACAGTTCACCAACAATTGCAATGTTGTCATGGATAGATGTTTTGGGAATGAAAGCACTCTGATAAGGGCTGATGATGAATTCTAAAATTGGTCGGAGGCGGTTAACCAGGATTTGTGATGATTTTGTAAACTACGTTACAAAGACCAATGGGCCTGAAATGGGTAGGGGTGGTTGGGCTTTGGGATTTTGGGTAGGAGGGTGATGTGGGTATGGTTTATTGGTTCTTGTAGGTAGTTGTTTTGGAAAAAATCTTTGATCATGTTGACAATTTGAGGACCTGTTGTTTACCAAACAAAAATAAGGAACCTACTTGTGTAGCCGTCGAGGCCTGATGCTTTATCCGCCCCAATGGAGTCCAGTGCTGCTTTGATTTCAGCCGTCGAAACTGCTTTTGTTATACTTTCCATGTTGGCTTTGGTTAATCTTGGTTGGATGCAGTCGAAAAGGCTGGTGTCGATCACTGTGCTAGGGGCACAATATTGTTTGGTGAAATGTTGAATGAAGGCTTGTGCTAATTCCATTGGTGCTTCAGACCATGAGCCATCTTATCTTTGTATCTGCCTGATATGGTTGATACGCCTATGAATTGTTGCCTGAGTGTGAAAAAAGGTGGTATTCAAGTCTCCTTCTCGTAGGCATTGGATTCTTGATCTTTGCTTCGAAAAAACTTCTTGGCAGTGGACTAGGACGAGGTGAGTGTTTCTAGATTCCAACTCCTTTTCTAGCCAATAGTGAAATGCCGCACCAGAAGAGCTTGCACAATGGGCTTGTGCACTTTGAATTTGTTTCTATGCTCCCTTGATGAGGCCTGGAAGATACCCAAACGTATTTTTGCTCCAGTTTTGTAAGGTATTAGCTGTTTTGCTCATTTTGATGAGGAGATTCGTTTGGGGTGATAAGTTGAAAAGTGGATTCCAAGCATCGTTGACCACTTCTGGTAAATGTGGGTGAAGAATCCATAATTGTTCAACTCGGAATGGTTTTTGAGGTGGTCGAGGAATAGCTTTCTCTTTTAGCAAGATTGGGGCATGGTCTGAGGCGATCCTTGGAAGATGTTGGATCATTGCATGTGGGTGTATTTGGAGACATTGTTGATTGATGAGTCCACGATCTAGACGCTCTAGAATAAGGTCGGATCCCTGTTGTTTGTTTGACCATGTAAATGGTATTCCAGTGAATCCCAAGTCAATGAGTCCATTGGAATCGATTAGTTCTTTGAAATATTTTGCTTGGTCATGGCCAACAATTCTGCCTCCTTTCTTCTCCTCTTGACACGGTACTTCATTAAAATCTCCCATTAGTAGCCAGGGAAGGTTGTCTGTTGGGATGATATTGTTGAAATCCTTCCAGAGATCCCAGCGTGCCTGTGGTGGACCGTATACTCCAGTGAATATCCACGGTGACTCTGATGCCGGCGGAGTGATATACGCATGAATTACACTTTGATTAGCCAAAATAATCTGGACGTTTAGGTTGTTTGACCACATTAGGAAAACTCCACCTTCCCGTCCGTTACAAGAAAGTGCAAAACATTCGTCAAAACCTAGCCTAAACTTCAAAGTTGACATATAAACAACATCAGAAAGAGTTTCAGATAAAAAAAGTAAACTAAGTTTGTGAATCCGATTGAATTCACAAAGTTTCTGAACTGTAAAGGGATCATGCGTCCCTTTACAGTTCCAGGCTAAGTAACTCATTGCTTTTGCGAGCCCTGGCTCTTGCCAGTTGCTCGCTTGCTAGAACTTGAAGCTCTTGCATCAGTCTCTTCTTCATCAAGAGACAGTTGCCAAGCTGGAGATATTTTGGTGGAGGTTGTGTTGCCTTTTTCTTCCGCAGTTGTTGATTTGCCTTTGCCCTCCTGTTGGTTGTGCTGTGATGCATTTTGTGCTTCTCTGGCTTTCCTACTCCTTGTTATGGGCACTTCATATTGTTGTTGGAAGGATCTGGTTGACTCAGGTTGCAGCGTGGAAAGTGAAAGAAATTTTCTTGCTTTTGGTTGTGGTGGCTGAGCTGTAAAATCTGGAGTTGGTGGAAGGTCGAGATGTTTTGGGGTGCCTTTTCTTTGGTGCTATTCTCTCCTTTTATATGTTTGCAACTTTGGGTCAAGAAATTTCTCTGGAGCTAGTTCTGGATTTGGTTCTGGTGGTTGAACTAGATTGTGAGTTACTTTCACATGTGGGATCCCATCAATTTTTGTGATCACCATACTGAAAATTATGTGCGGCACATCTAGAGCATTATCCAGAGTCTGAGCATACAGTGGATTAAAAAAATTGTGCAACTGGTTTGTTTGTATGCCAGAAGAGGGTGAAGTTGATGGTTGTTGGGCCTTGTGATTTGTTTCATGCAAAAGTCCAGTGAAGTTTGGCGGGCCAGTACCTTTCCCCTTATCCATAGTTGAAGACTGTGATGGGTTGTGGTTTTTGGGTTCGGGTATGCGTATGCCAAAGTGGATTGGACCACCTAGCAACGGGTTTGGGATGTGGGTTGATGATGAGGCTTGTCCACACCCCGAGCTCACTTTCTTGCGAGTAGATGCCTCGAGTCCGAATATTTTGAACCCAGATCCGAGTCCAGATCCGATTTCTGGGTGACCCTTACCTTTTCGCAGAGCGGACAGGATCTCATCATTCTTTCTTTTATCAGTAGAAGAACTTGCATATTTTTCGCTGCTGGATAGTGATGGCCTGCTGTTAGTACCTGCAATGGGATATAATTGATGTAGTGTTGGTGGGGTCCAGTTTGCACTTTGTTGATTCATGCATGGCTTCAGTCTAGTCGGTACCGGGCGAGCAATAGTACTTTTCGGAGGAGTTGGTGGTGTTGAGTAAGGGGGTGGCGGTGTTGGTGATTGTTGTTGAAAGTTTGGTGATTGATTTGGCAAAGGGTCTACATGGGTGAGGGTTGGGTTTATCTTGGGTGGTGGTGTTGATGATGAACTTGTAGTGAGACGGTAAGAAGAGGTGGATGACAAGAATGAGAATTGAGGTTATGGTCTAACATCTCTCATCTTACTATTGAGTCGATGGTAAGGAAATAGAGGATGGTTGGTATCATGTAGTGCATGCTGAGTACTAATGAACACTGGGCATTCATCAGAGATATGTCCAATGAGTCCACACCTATAGAAGAGTGTTGGAAGGTGTTCATATGAAAATTGTACCCATGATTTGGCTGTATTATTCAACAATATACTAGGCATGAACGGTTCAGAGTGAATCATTTCTACTCTAACTCTTACCGGTTTGTAGTCAAGGTCAACTTCCATAAATTCTCCCGTGTCGCTGAGTAGTTCTCTGACTGTTGCATCATCTTCAAAATAAGCAGGTAATCCCAGCAAGTGTATCCAAAAAAACGTCGTCTTGAAACATTCCATTGGGTTCTTTAGATATGTACTCCAGTCTTCAATTAGAACCACTTGATTAGACATGATCCAAGTCTTTTTTTTTGTAGAATTTGCTTTTTCTCGTGTGCATGCTCCATGGTGCAGTGGATGATTCTATTTCCAGTGTTTGGCCAGGTTTCGAATTTCTTAATCTTGGTGGTGCTCCAATGTTTGAGAACTGCTTTTTTGAGTCCTGGGAATGAGATCTTTCCTGCTAAGACCATAATAGCGATACTGCGGTCGTCATGTTCATTCATGAGAGCCTCCGTTCTTTCAGTTAACAGGAAAAGAGAAGTTTCTTTTTGGGTTGGGGTAATCTGATTGCAGTGTTTTAAGGTATCTATTTTGGGTGAATGATTGTTTGAAACTGGTCTTTTCCTGATGATTGAGGGAGAAAACTTTTGGTTTTGATTCTGTTTGGGGTATGTTGGTTCTTCTTTTTGAGGTTCAAAGGAATCCAGCTTTTCAGTTTTTATTTGTTGTTGATGGGTTGATGAAAAGGTGGATGAAAAGGTAGAAGATGAAGAGGAGTTCTCGGCTGATAGGTTTTGAGTATGAGAAAAAGGCAATGAAGGGTCAGGGAAAGCTCTTACTTTGGTTTGAACGAAATTCCTAGGGACTTGAAGAATTTTTGGCATCTGAGAGCGGCTTACAGCTCGAGCGGATACGCATGGTGGGGTGATGATTGTGGTTCGCCTGGAGCAGGAAGACATGCATTGGTCGTTGGGGGAGGTGGGCGGCGCTTCATTGGGAGGAATTTTTAAAACAAACAGAAGAGTGAGAAGAGTTTAGTGTTTAATCTCAATTGGGTTTGGGAGGAACGATTGTGGATTATTAAAATTAGAAGATCCAAAACTCAGAAAATCAAATCGTAGTTTGTGTCTGCAAAATTTTGGATGAAGAATTTCTCGCACAACTATAAGAACACGGTAACACTATGGCGATATGCAATATTTGGAAATTTCTTGACTTTGGTCAACGCGACGGCCATCTTAACCAAGAGAGAGAAAATTCACTGGTGTGGAAGGTTGAAGGATGTGAAGGGGAGACCGAGATTCAGAATGGGAACGAAACTGGAGTTTCTTTCTCACTATCCAACTTTTGCCAAACTTAGCCTTATGTTTTTTGTGTTATTACAATGACCCAGGTAAGAAACTTAAAAACACGGAGGGGCAATCGAGTCATTTATCTTAGCGTGTTAGTCAATTTTACACCTATGTTTGTAAACATTTACGTCAGACTGGGGGCAGAAAAAAAAAATATTGAAGGGCGGGCAACTTATCTGAATGAAAAAATATGCATAATTTCCCATTACCCAGTGTCTTCTCCAGAAAATCTTGGTCGACTCTTCGCAACCTTCTTGGACTCTTAAAATGCATTCTTGTTTGCAGATGCTCGTTGACCGATCTTTATGAAAGGCCATCCAAACCAGAAAACAAACATATAATAAACCAGGTTTAGAGACAGAAAAAGATTTATATGATACTCTGGAAATTAATAGAAATGAAGTTTTCGGATTTACAATACAATGAAATTGCTTGATTTAACCAACTGGGATTAGCCCAGTTGGCTAGGGGTTGAACTCCCAAGTGATAGGTTAGGGGTTCAATTCCCGCTTCTGTCTGATCAAAAAAAAATTGCTTGATTTCATCTTATGTACTTAGTGTTTATTTCCCGGAAGCAAAAGATAACTAGAACAGAAAAATAGAGGGAAAAAACATAAGAGTACAGTTTTTATAGAAAAAGGGTTGAAGGTCTCTTTTTAGTAAAGAGAAAATTTTATTATCATCAGGAAGGAATGGAGTTTGTGTCTTTTTCCAGAAGACTACATATACATATAGCAGCTGAAAAAAAAATTGTTATATATTTCTATTGCATTGATAGACTCTAACCTGATTATCATCTCTACTAATAAAAGAAAAACTACAATGCATAAAACTTAAAGCTAAATGTTTAATTTCCTTAATAATAACCGCAAAAATAAATGCACTGATTTTTTTTTTAAAGAAACGCATCTGAATAACATTTTAATGAGGACATCCTATGGAAGAGATCTGACACTTGTAGCTTTCTGAGGCAGCAAAAAGACTTCCTACCTCTCTGGCTTAAATTCTTCTTTGCTTTTCACATTTGGATAATGAATACAATGAGAATAAGAAACAGTCATTGTTTCCAAAACTTCTGCATTTTTCAAAATTAGTTTCACCCAACTCATCTCTCTCGGTTGACCTGAAAATACCTTAAAGGAAACTGACTTGAGGTGTGGTAGTCCGATAGTCACCATATCAAGATCCAAACCATCATTATCATTGTCGTGGTTGTCACCTTCGTCTTCATCACCATTTAGTAAGCCGTAGGTTATAAACATGGAAATGAACTGAAGTTGAAAAAGAAAAACAGGCATCAAAAGAACTATGAGTACAACGACATAGTTGACAACCAAATGTAAATGTAAATACATGTTGTGTTAATATCATGTGACAGTTTGCTGAAAATCAAAATTTTGGTGTACTTGCCTCATTAAAACTAAGGGACTCCAGATTGGGTGCTGATTGGAGCAAAGCAATTAGTGCTTTATCAGTACTTGCTTCACGATCCACGTTCAGCTGTTTCAAATGATGAAACGTAGGCAAACGGTTTTTAAGATCTTTTGCACGGGACAAAACCTATTCATATAGGCAGTAGAATTTTTTTTTGTATTAGTTTCAAAGAAATCAGATCAATTATAGAACTATATAACCAAAACCATCATAAAGGCAACAGCAAGAAACAATATCTGTAGGACTCGTTCAGAAATCGATAGACACTTCACATGTGAAAGCACTCGAAGAAACCTACTTGCAGCAGCACCAAGATCTCTCCTATATTTCCTCCCTTTTGTACCGCTAACATGTTTGTCAAAGTTGAAGCCAAGATCTGCATCATTTAGTGCTTGAAATCTAGGTGTGACAGCTTCCTTCGTAAGATCACATTTGTAGCTGAGAGATACTAGATTTGGTGCATTAATTGTTAGACGACAATATTGCAAACAACGTGAGTTATCCCATCTATAGCCATCATCAAAACCCTTTGATAGCAGTGTATCAAATTACAGAGAAACTCTCAAATGAGAAGAAGATTCAGTTACATTCATTACAGCCACACACATGCATTTTGGACAGTATTAATACACAGGATAAAGTCAACACAATACTCGTGTGATAAACTAGTGTGGGATACAGAACACATACAGATGTCAAGCACGTGTGACTGAGAGAGGGAATTCCTAATTCAAATCCTTAACCTGCACTGCATTCATCTCTTATCCTTCACCACTGCATAATATGCTATCATCCCCCCTCAAGCTGATATAAGATGCAATCACATGAAGCTTGTCTATGAGCATAGCAAATCTAGGTGCAGGCAGACTCTTGGTGAAAATGTCAGCAATTTAATCAATAGTATTGACATAGAACACATCCAAAGCTTTAGACTAAACCAACTCCCTGATAAAATGATAATCAAGATGGACATGCTTCATCCTTGAATGCATGACAGGGTTTGAGGCAAGTGAAATAAAATTGATGTTATCACAGCCTAATCTTGGAATACTTGGTAGAGTGACATGAAGATCCTGGAGAAGATAGAAAATCCACACAACTTCTGCAGCACTATGAGTCAGAGTTCTGTATTCAGCTTCAGTGCTAGATCTGGCAATGGTGGATTGTTTCTTAGAAGACCAAGAGATCACATTTGAACCAAGAAAGATACAATAACCACATGTGGATCTTCTAGCATCTACACAGCCAGCCCAATATGCATCTGAAAAACCCAAGAGAAAGTCACTTCCTTTAGTAAAGTGCAACCCAAATCCCAAGGTACCTTTAACATATCTGAGAATCCTCTTTGCTGCAGCCATGTGAGAACTCCTAGGATGTTGCATATGCTGACACACCAAGTTAACTGCAAAAGAGAGATCATGCCTAGTCTAAGTCAGATATTGCAGAGCACCTACAAGTGACCTGTATTCAGTTGGATTTTCAAGAATGATTCCATCATCCTTAGATAATTTTGTGGAAGTTGAAAGAAGTGTGTTGCAAGGCTGAGCTCCCTCCATATGATATTTGAGCAACAAGTCAACTGCATATTTGGTCTGAGAAAGAAACAAAGAATCTGCAGTTCTTGTAGCTTCCAATCCCAAGAAATAATGAAGTGGCCCTAAATCTTTGATTGGAAACATATGTTGAAGCTCAGTGATGACAAACTTGAGAAAAGAAGATGAAGACCCAGTTAACATTATGTCATCCACATATACCAAAGCTACAGTTATTTAAGTACCTTCTTGATGTACAAATAAAGAGGTATCAGCTGTAGAATTCTTGAAATTAAGATCCAAAAGAGCAGAACTGAGTTTATCATACCATTCCCTTGGAGGTTGCTTGAGTCCATAGATGGCCTTATGAAGAAGACACACATGATGAGGCTTGGATTTATCAACAAAACCTGGTGGTTGAGTCATGTACACTGTTTTATTGAGATCACCATGAAGGAATGCATTGGTTACACCTAATGTATAGGCCAATTATGCTGCACTGCAAAAGAGAGAATAATCCTAATTGTAGTTGGCTTGGCTACAGGGCTAAAAGTCTCATCAAAGTCCATCCCATGTTGTTGATGATAGCCCTTAGCAACTAGTCTTGCTTTGTGCTTGTGAATACTGCCATCAGGATTATGCTTTATTCTAAACACCCATTTGCATCCAACTACATTTTGGTCTGGAACTGGTGGAACTAGAGACCATGTACCAGCATTTTACAGAGTTGTATGCTCATTCTCTGAAGCCACTTTCCATACCTCCTCCTTAAGAGCAGCAGTAATACAAGAAGGAACTCTTGACAAAAAAGCAACAAGCAAAGGATGCTTAGTAGAAAAATAAGATTTAGGTGTATATATTCCAATCTTACCTCTAGTAGTCATACTATGATCATTCACTATTACTTTTGTAGGGATATCAGATGAAAAAGGAGATGAAATATGAAGTGAGGAACAAGTAGAAACAAGAGCATCTGAAATGGATGTAGGATCAACAGATGAAGATGTAGATTGGTTAAGAATGAAAGAGTAATGAAAGCTTTTCTCATTGAAAGAGACATGTCTAGAAATGCATACAGCACCAGAAACAGGATCATAACATCTGTTACCCTTTTGAGTAAAACTGTAACCAATAAAGATACAATGTTTAATGCTAGGTTGGAGTTTGTTGGTAGTATAAGGTTTGAGCCAAGGAAAACAGGCACAACCAAAAACTTTTAAGAAATTGTAATCTGGTGCTCTATGAAAAAGCATTTCAAAAGGAGTATGAAAAGCAATTGAACTAGTTGGTAGTCTGTTAATGAGATAGTTGGCTGTTTGCAAAGCCTCAACCCAAAAATCAGTAGGCAGTCCAGACTAAAATAAGAGAGTTCTAGTAACCTCAATTAAATGCTTGTGCTTCACTTCAGCAACACCAATTTGTTCTGGTGTATGAGGACATGTCAGTTCATGAGTTATGCCTTTATAGGAACAAAATTGGGCAAGAAAAGTGTTTAGAAATTCACCTCCATTGTCAGTCCTAAAGGTGATGACTTTACTAGAAAATATGTTTTCAAGTATGGTGACTAGAGCTATAAAAGAATGCTTGAAATCATCTTTTGAAGAAATGGGAAGAATCTAACAATATTTGGTAAAGTCATCAATAACATTGGAATAATACAAAGCACCACAAGTAGATGGGGTATGACATGGACCCCATAAATCCATATGTAATAATTCAAGTGGTTTTGTAGCTACATTACAGGACATTTGAAAAGGAAGTTTATGAGACCTACAAATTTTGCATTCAGTACAAGTGAATGGTTTATTGCTAACATTTGGTAGTTTGAGCTGATGACAGAGGCTTTGCAGAGTTTGGAAGGATGGATGGCCAAATCTTATGTGTAGCAGGGCATGGTCTATGAGAGTGGAAGCATGATGAGCTTGAGGTGATTTGCTGAATGAGATAGGATAAAGACCATTTTTATGTGGTCCTTGGAAGATACTGGTCCCAGAATTGAGGTCCTTCACAGAAAATCCATGAGAATCAAGTGTCAAAGAACATTTGTTGTCAGAGGTGAATTTATGGATAGATAGCATATTATGAGATGATTGTGGTACAACTAAAACATTTTTAAGTACAAATGAATGATCATTAGCAGTTCTAGTAGAGTGGATTGTGCAAGAAATGGACATACCTTCACCATTTGCTGTGTGAATGGCTTCAGCACCATCATAAGGTGTAACCTTATGTAACTGAGTAGAAGAAGATGCAACATGATTATTTGCTCCACTGTCTGCAATCCATTCTTCAGTGTCGAAGATGTCAGCTGCTGCTAGCATTGCATTGATATTAGATGGTGGAGGTCTTCCTTGATAGGAGAAGTTAAATCTTTGTGTACAATTTGGTGAAAGATGACCTTCTTGTTTGTATAGCTGACAAGCCTCTTGTTTTGGTGCTGAATAACCTCTACCTGAATTATATATGCCAAATATGTTGGGATTTGGATATCTGCCAGCATTATATCCTCTACCTCTAGAAGAATTTCCCCTGTAGTGATTATAACCTCCTCTAAAGTTACCCCTATGAGCAACAAATGCCTTTGCATCTAAGGTGTCAAATGTGATTTTCTGTCTTTCACTGATAACTGTCTCTTCACTTAGCAGATTATTGTGGAGTTCTACACATGTAACTGGTGGATTTTTGTGTCGCATTGCAGTAGCAAATGAAATGTAATGCTTTTAAGGTAACAACAACCAATTCTTTATCTGAAATGATTTCACCAGCAGCATCTAATTGATCGGAGAAAGATTTGATCTCATTAATCAACGAAGGAATAGACTTGTTACCTTGAGTGAGGAGAGCAACTTTGTACGCAATTGAATTGAGTGAGTTGAAGATGCTCTGTAAAATATTTCTTCAATACTAGACCAAAGATGATGTGAGGTTGTTGATGTCGATAAATAAGCAATAACAGAATTCGAAATTGTTGAGTGAATCGACATGATAATTGTGGAGTCTTCATCTATCCAATCTAGATAAAGATTGTTCTCAATTCCATTAGCCTGATTACGAGCGGAATTAAATCGAGGTGGACAAGGAAAAGATCCATCCGGATAGCGACGTAACTTGTATTTTTGAATTACAGGATTCATCAAATTCTTCCAAGTAATGAAATTGTCCTCCTTAAGTTTAAGGTGAACAAAGCCAGTGAGTTGATTTAATGGAATTTTAGAGAAGGAGACAACATCAGTTGGATTTTCCATTGAAAGTAAAAGAAATACTTGAATTGATATTAATGATGAAAAAGAAGAAAGTAGATCTGAAGAAAGTTTTCAAGAAAAATAATCTTGATAACAAGATACAGAGAATGTTGAATCAATACCTCTCAGATTCAAACGATGATATACTTGCTGATGATGATCTTCTCAAAAAAAAATGGATCGATGAAATGTAGATTAAAGAAGAACCCTAATCTAGCCTGCTCATGATGCCATGATAGCAGTGTATCAAATTACAGAGAAACTCTCAAATTAGAGGAAGATTCAGTTACATTCATTACAGCCACACACAGGCATTTTGGACAGTATTAATACACAGAAGAAAGTCTACACAATACTCGTGTGATAAACTAGTGTGGGATACAGAACACACACAGCTGTCAAGCACGTGTGACTGAGAGAGGGAATTCCTAATTCAAATCCTTAACCTGCACTGCATTCTTCTCTTATCCTTCACCACTGCATAATATTCTATCACCCTTAACTTTCAAAAATTTCAGTGCAGGTGCTGAGATAAATAAATTCTCTATACCAGACCAGTCACAATTTTCTAGTATCAACTCTTCTAAGACAGGGCAATCGGAAAAGAGTTTCTCATTCTCGTCAGTAAATATGGCTCCATGGAGTTCAAGGCGCTTGAGTCTTGGACAAGTCATAGATTCAGAAGGTACATACCGTAATATATATCTAACATCAAATTAGTTAATGATTCAGAAGTAAACAGAGATTCGGGCAGGCAAATGGGCTCTGTTGCTTCTTCATAAAACCATATAAGATGGAGCTTTTCAACATATTATGCTCTACCGTTGCAGAGATCCATAAGTTAATTGTAGATGGTTCCAAGTAGTCACTATAAACTATACGGAATGTTTGTATGTTCGACATATCATGAAGATCCAATATTCCATCCACGGTATCCATAAATAATTCAGGTTTCATGTTTTCAAAGCCTAGAAAATTAAGGGCAGGGAATTTAGGGATAGACTTGAAAATGCGATCCCAACTATTATTTAATACTCTACAGCGAACAATATACTTGAGTTTAAGTGAAGAAAGTATCTTATGAATAACGCAGTTAGGTAAGTTTGTGATCCTATCTTCTCCCGCTGCTACTGCTCCAGCTCCGGCCAAACTGTGTTTTCTCCCCTCCCGCAGCTTCTTATTTTTCCAATCCATGATAAAAACAGAACTGTACACAAGAAAATATCATTCAATCACTAAACTCACAATCGAAAGAAACAACAAACAGTAGTAAAACCGGGGTATTTTACTGCACATATATATATTAGGGTTTTTGTTTCTGGGACACATTTAGCAGTACTAAATAAAATCAAATTTAAAACCAAGGAAAAAGCAGTACTAGAAATGTACCTCTAAATCACAAGTTGCGCTACTAGCCTAATAATCAAATTAAGGTTTCTAAACAACCTTCGGAACCATCTTTTCTCTAATGGGGAGAAAATGAAAAAGGTTTTAGAACAGAAGATAACTAACGTAATTTCCTACTTCTTTGCATCAACTTCCCACGACTAAAATCCTTAATCAAAAAACGTTTTCTATTTCCTACATACCAGGACTAAACTTATCAAACACTAACGTACCAATTTGAATAAAATAACACACCAACGTACCAAAAATAAAATCAACCAACAAACATCAACATAGCACAATACATATTGGGCTTGGATACGATCTCATTAGGCAGATACGATGCTCAAAATCACAAGGCTGGTAATGGGGTGCCAGGTTTAGTGGGGGTGTACCAAGCCAAGGCAAAATTATTTTGTCCTATATGAAAATCTGTTTTGTCTTATTATAATTTTGGTACACCCCCACTTAATTTGGTACCCCTATTAGCAATGTTGCAAAATGATAGGATCCAGTTTCCATGAATCCGGTGTGCCCGTACTATATTCCGATACAAGTGAATTTGCATCTCGAAAATGATTTATTCACCGAAGAATTTGCACCGCATTCTCACCGTGTGAGAAGATGTGAGACGATGGATGGGGCCACTTCTACCCCACTCCTATCCCAATCCACCGAACGCTGTCCTGGATCCGTGCGATATCCCTCGGTGCATTCACGATGCAAATTCTTCAGTGGATCTAGCAAGACTGTTTGCATCTTGCATTGCGTGTTTACCACATGACATGCCACTTTGACCATTGTGTGTTTACTGACATGCCACTTCGACTCTTTGAGTGCAGCAGCGGTAAAAAGGCAAAACATGAAAAGTCATATAATGACATGGAAATCTTATTGATTGATGATTATGATGGCATGGGCAGAAGAGGTAAAATGCACTTTCCAGGATGAAAATATAGATTTGGAGGATGATTTCTCTGATCGGGTTACTGGGATTTCTTGAAGGTATACTGAGTTTGGAAATCTCTTCGTTGGGGCTTTCTATGTTTCAATTTTGAAGTTTTTCATTTTTCTCTTGTGTACTTAGATAGCCGTTGTGTTTCATTTTCAGATTTCTTTTGGCCTTTACTTTTCTTTTTTCCTTTTCTTTTTCTATTACTAGTTTGGTGACTATTTTTGAATAAAATTTTGGATTTTTCGTGTCAACAAAAAAAAATTAAAAACTGCAGCCACATCCATTTTTCAGATTTTGGATACTGTGAAACCCACGCTCTAAAAAATACAGGCGAGCACCCATTTTGTACGACAAAATATCTCCCAAACCCATAGTTTCTGAAATTAGGCTTCTGTCTTTTTTCTTCTTCTTCTCCGATTCGTATCTCCCTACTGCTTTCGTCTCAGTTCTTAAATGGAGCTTCAATTTGCAGGTAAATCTCAACATCTTCGTATTTTGATTAACCTAGGGTTTCCGTATATAAATACTCTTATAAGATTTTTCGTCTCTCCCAAACTTCATCCCTGATACACCCGCAAAAAACCAGAGAGAGTTATCATGGAGGTCTTAAGTTCTGTTAAGAGTGTTGATGGCAACGAGTATGAAGTCCCATTACTCACTAATAACAACAATACAAATAGTCATGGAATAGAAAAAAACAGCAGCAGCAGTAGTAGTAGTAGTGATTTTGTTGAAGGTGTGGTGGATTACAAAGGAGATAAAGTGTTTGATAGATCAAAATTTGGAGGATGCAAATCTGCTTCTCTCTTGACTCTAATTTCTATTGCCGACGGATTTGTTTATTATGGAATGATTATAAACCTCATCAGCTATCTTACTGGTCCTCTCCAGCAATCAACTCTTACTGCAGCACAAAGTATCAACATTTTGGCTGGAATTACATGGATGGTTCCACTCTTCACTTCACTCTTCGTTGATTCTGTTCTTGGTCGATTTCATACAATCTTATTCTCTTGTATTATCAACATCATGGTATAAACTACCTCTCTCGATCACCCTTATTAGTTTTTGGATGCAGTATATCTCTGTCTCAACTACTTGGAATAGGAACTAGCTAGATTGGTGAATAATTGCTGATATGCTTGAATCATAATTATATTTTAGTAATATTTCGCTTTGAATTTTGAGAATAGCATAGAATGTTTTGGTCGATGTCTTATTTTAGGCTAATTACAATTCATATTCATGTTGTGTCAAGGATTTGGATTCTTAACACTATCAGTCGTGCATCCTTACTTGAAGGGAAGTGACTTCCTTAACAACACTGACAATAAAACCTTCTGCAATTCTCCGTCTTCTTTCCAAGTTCTTTTTTCCTACATATCTTTGTATCTGGCCTCCTTCTATGCTGTTTTGCATTGACTATTGCAAATGAAGAAAATTATGTATTAACAAAATATTGTTTGGGAAGCTGCATATGTATTAGTGTTGGTATTGGTCATAATGGTTGAATAATCTTTTATGCAGCTACGAAAATGGTTGCATAACCGGTTATTGAAAAATCAATGAGTTAGATGGCTATAGAGGTAGGGGAGGTAGCTACGGCGTGTAGGTGGTGTTTGGTGACAGTGGAGGAAGTGGCGATGGCAGGGTGGCAGTGGACATGGAAGAGAGGCAGGAGCAGAGCTCGACTGCAACTGTCGGGGGAAGAAGAGAGTTTTTGGGGAAAAAAAGATTTGGGGAAGAAGAACTTGTTTGGGTGAAGTCGATGGTTTTGGATGCTAGGGTGTGAATCGGGTGTAGCGAACTTTGATGAACAGCAAGTAAAGAGCGTTGGATGATCCCATATAGATTGAATCGAACGGCTACGATGGAGAGGTATGTAGCGACCGTTGGATTATGAGATACAACAAAACTGACGGCTTCAGATGGAGTTAGGTACAATGGTGTTTGACAGGAGATTCGGATTTTGATGCACAATGATGAGGCGACCGTTGGATGACAAGATGGATCCAATCTGACGGCTCTCATGGAAATGGGTATGGATAATGGAAATGGATTTGGGTAAGGGTTTTGGGCCTTGGGTATGCCAAGCCCATATCTTCTTTAAGAACAATTCTTCCTCTTCAAGCCCACTTCTCGTTGATCTGGCTCTTGCAAACATCATTCTTCGCTTCCTCCTAGCGGGAGTCTTTGCCGTTCCTTTGCTCTTTTCGCTCCGTGAGATAACCATGCTTTATTTAGTACCTAAAAATGCAAAATTAATTAATAAAAATATTTATTCTCGAAAACAATGAAAATACAGAATATGGGTTAAAAATGGAGAATTAGAGCACAAAAGATGAGTTAAATGCCAAGAAAAATATATATAAATATGCACTTTTTAGCACTCATCAAATACCCCCAAACCTGAATTTTACTTGTCCTCAAGTAAAAAAATAAGGAAATCCTACCTATACCACTGTCGCTGGTCTCTCGAATGCATTTAGCGTATGCACTAAGCCTTTTAAACCACTAAGTGTCCCTAGTGGACGAGTTGAAGTCTCGTGAAGGTTTGCTTAGAACGTACCTACAAAGTTCTAGGTCAAAATATAAGCTCAGATTCCATCAAATGTGACATGTGCAAGTCAGTTAAGCTCACAGCAAAATGGAGATGTCAATCTAGCTATCAAGGCACAATCCTAGCACTGATAACAAAAAAAGACATGTGATAAGAGTGTAAAGTGTATCTACACATGTGTAAAGAAAGATCGGATGTTATGACTACTAATCACCAAGAGATAGTTTCTCAGGCTAAGAACCAAGGTCGAAATCTAGCTAGCTGTCCGGACTTTACGAGAATTGTGAATGAGTTGGAGGTATTTCACAATTACTCGCGTTGTACATCAATGGCATACACCCTCCTTGCTTATTACAATAAACACAAAAGATGACTTTACATGACTCTTATTTACATTGACTACTCTCTTTTATTTTTGGAACAAGAGAGATGGAATTGATAAATACTTGATTTTTTTTTTTTTTTTTTTATTTTTTTGATTTTTTTTTTTTTTTTTTTTTTTTAAATTGAAATTGATTTTTACATATGGTAGCTCTTTTGATACATAACAAAAAGAAACAAAAAATTACATGACACTTTGCAAGAGGTAGCCCTTTTTGATGCACCCAGTTAAATTCGATGGTTGTCTTTCTTAATGTAACCTCCACCTTCTATCCCAACCAACCAAAGAACAAGCTAGTCAAGTTTCGTTCAGTATTCTAAAGTGATTGGCAATCGTGACTTCCTATCAAACACCTTGAAGATCGAGGCCATACATGTATTGGTAGATCGTGCGCGTGCAAATTTCTTATCACTATGTGAATTGTGCTAGAATCAGGGTGCCTAAATATCTAGACTAAGACTCCTAATAATTACATATTTGCACAAGAGTCAACATTTCAAGGTAAATGAGCTCCATTTTTATGATATTTTTAATTTTTAATTTTGATTTTTCAATTTTTTTGGAATTTTTCAATTTTTTCAAAAAGATGGAGTTTTGTTTTCAATTATGGCATATTATCAAAGTATCTACTTTTCACCCCCAAACCTAAACTAAACATTGTCCTCAATGTTTCAAAATATGAACAAAATTATAATACAACATATGAAGAGGAACATGCTGAGTAGAGTAAAAGGAGAGAGAATACCCGATTTCGGCGAAGGCAATATTAGAACTCCGTTATTCAAGGCAAAAAAAATCCAACGTATGTCAGCCGAGATCATATTGGATTAGCAAAATATATACAAAAGGAACAAAAGGGTTTTTTAAGAAATTTTATCTACTGGATTATATACAAAAATTCACCATACACTAACAATCTAAAGAGTTGAGGATCAACCCAAAAGACAAAGTGTAGAGGTTTCAACAGCTCCACACAATAATAATATGATAGGCATGCAAGTGAAGCTGTGAAACAAAATGAGCTACCCCCAAACCTGGATTTTACAGAAGATATAATTTTGAAAACAAAATCGCGCAGTTTCGGGGGTTCATCATGCACAAGGTCTAGCTCGAAATGAACTGTGCTAGGGACGGGCAAACATGCTAATTCCAACTGTGGTTCCTCAAATGTATTATACTTAGAAGCAAAATAGTCCAAGAGGACTTGGGAAGCACACAGTTCCAAACCTAGATTAGGGACTCTTAGAAAAGTTGGTTTGACAATATGGGTACAAACCAAATCTAGGTTGGGTGGAAGGCCATCAGATTGTGACTTATGTAGGACGATAGGCACATCATTACTAATCACATCAACATCTCCTAAGTCTTCTACAAGTGTCATAACATGCTCACAATCATCAAACAAATTGTCAAGATCACAATCAGAGTCATCAACATCATCAACAAATTTATTCTCATGCATCGGCAAATCAGGAGAAATATCACAATGTGACCTAGGTAGAGAATCAGACACATCAAATATATTTTCATGCATATTAGTGTCTACAGAAGATTCTATATTACCTAAGTCATCTTCATAGGACAGATGCACATGCTCAAAATCAGTATCAACATCACATGTATATGGAATACTAGAAGAAACATCATTCATGAAGGTCGAGGCAGAGAAGCCTAATGTATTTGAACCCAAAGGTTCCATAACATTTTCAGCATAGACATGTTCTTCTAACATAACATCATCATCATCATCATCATAGTAATATGCATACTTGTCCCTATTAGCAGTTGTGGTGTCATTAGTCAACTCATGTTCCTCTAGATTAGGTTCATATTCAATATCATACACATGAGAAGGACTAGACATGCTATTTCCAAAGTTCAATTCATTACCACCTATATCATGTGACAGTGTCTCAGTTTCCCTAATGGATTCCCAGTGACGGGTTTTCTCCGCAATCTCAGCTAAAAATTTCCATGCATCATCCACAGTTTTATCAAGAAATTCACCATTACACATACACTCAACCATGGCTCGAGATTTAAAGTCTAGTCCCTCATAGAGGATAGCGACAAGTCTCCACTTCTCAAATCCATGGTGTGGACATTCGCTCAACAAATCATTAAAACGTTCAAAATAGTCAAAAACAGTTTCCTCATCCAATTGGACAAAACAATTGATATTTTGACGAATAGCGATGGTCCTATGATGTGGAAAAAATCTTTGGAAAAATTGATTAGTGAGTTGTTCCCAAGTGGTGATTGATTGTGGTCTCAAACCGTAAAACCATGTTTTGGCCCTTTCCTTTAGAGAAAATGTAAACAAACGCAATTTCAGAGAGTCTTCGGACATATGATCAGGTTGCATAGTCCGACAAATTTGTTCAAACTCTCTTACATGAGTATAGGGGTTCTCAGAATCGAACCCTCGAAATAAAGGAAGTATTTGTATCATGCTTGCATTTATTTTAAAAGGGTTATTGGTTTGAGGTAAGACAATACATGATAATGGAATTTTTATTGTGGGATACATGTATTCATGGAGAGCACTAGGTTGGCCCATATTGAAAAGACACAAAGCCCACTATTTGGTTTTAATGGGTTTGGATTTTTGGGAAAAATATTTGGTTTTGGTGGGAGACATTTTTTTGGTTTTTTAAAATTTGGGAGCAAGTTTGGTTTTAATGGGATAAAGAAGAAAAAATTTGGTTGTTAAAATGGGAGCAAGTAAAATTTGGTTTTTGAATGGGAGAAAAGTTTTGGTTTTTGAAATTAGGAGCAAAATTTTGGTTTTTTTTTTTTTTTTTAACAGAAAATAAAATTTGGTTTTTGAATGGGAGCAAGCCCACTGTTGGTTTTGTGTTTGCTTTGGCTCAGCTGGTTTGAAAACGTTTGGTGAAACTGAGTCCAAAATCTCGACCTAGAATTTGGGTACTCGGCCCACTAACGAGTTAACCTAGCGTGATCGGTTACAAGCTCAGCTGGGTTTAAAAACCCAGAATACAAAATACAAGTCCAAATTAAACAAGCTCACAAAAATTAAATACAAGCCCACAAATTAAACAAACAAGCCCACAAAAATTAATTACAAACCCAACAGAAAATAAAAAGCCCAAAAATTGGCTTTAATATTACAAGCCCACAATTAAAAATTGGAAGCCCACAATTCGGGTTCTCTTAAATGGGTTACCTTTTAAGCACAGCCCAGCTGCTCTGATATTGTTGCAAAAACCCAGTTGGGCTTTAGTTCTTTTCCTTGGTGGCGTCCCAGCAGAGGAAAACAGGTTCAGAACAGCAGGCCCAACAGCAAATGAAGTGAAGCAGATGCAGATGCAAATGCTATGCAGTGAAATGCAAAAATAGCTAATAAAACTACAAGAAAAACACAGCACCAATCCCCGGCAGCGGCGCCAAAAACTTGGTGGGCCCGGGAAAGCGTGAAAATTAAGCGTAATAAAAACGCGGGACTACAGTAATACCGCAAGTGCACGGTCGTCGGTTGTAGCTCGTGCAAGTACGGGTCGATCCACAGAGATTGGGAGTGTTTTGGAGTTCTCTAGCTATTTTGGGCTCTAATTTTTTGTTGGTTAACTATGAAGCCTTTTGGGCTTTGGGCTTAGGGTACCTTTGGATTATAGGCTTGTTTGAGAATGAAGTGAACTGAGCTTGGGCTCAGTTGGTCTTGAAGTGTACTAGGCTTGGCCCTTGAAGTGCACTGGGCTTTTAATTGAGTTTGGGTTTTGACCTTATTCCCTAAGAATGAACTGGGCTTTATTGAACTGGGTTTGGAGCAGTAGCAGCAAACAAGGCTGGGCCTGGCAGGAGCACAGCAAGGCTGGAGAAGTGAAGGCAACAGGAGCTGGGAGCAGCAACAGTAGCAAGAGGAAGGAAAGCAGCAGCAGCAGCAGGGGAAGGGAAGCAATGCAGTTGTCAGACCAAGATAAGGCTCTAGGCCATGACACTGGCCAAGGCAGACTAGCACAAAGGCTAAGTCAAGATAGCTAGCTCTAGGACCAAGCTGAGACAGGGCAAAAAAGGGTCAAGGTAGTGCAACAATGCAGTGAGTTAACATGGGAGAATAAGGCACCAAGCCAAGACAATGACATAAAGAAACCATGAAGCATAGGGCAAGGCTGCAGTGCTTATGTACAAAGTAAGGTTACAGTGACAGTGGCAATGGTGTTGCATATTTACAATGTGGTAATGGCAATGACAGTAGAGAAGTGACAATGCAGCTGGAGTATTTACAAAGGCCAAAAACAATTATGAAACTAAGGTGGCATTTACAATGAATGGTGACATAGTGCTAATGTGATAGTGCAAGCCAAGTAATAACAAAACAGAGATAGTTGCAAACCAAGGCTACAAGCCAAGGGCAGTGGGAGAACAAGGCACAAAGGCAGCTAGCCTAAGGCAAAGAGTGAAGAAAGAACAAGATACAAAAAATGAAAGGCAAAGTTGGGAGCCTAGGCATACATCTAGAGTGGGAAGAGAACAGTTTGCTCACAGTCACTAGTGAGCACTAGTTTCTCCCCACTGCTCAATCAATCCAATGCTTCAAAGGCTTTAGCCTAACATTCACACAAAACAGTAAACATCACAACTAGGTTATGAATCCACCTTGTGACCTAGCCAGACAATGTAATTCTAGGTTGAATTCCTAATGGAACTAAGTGACAGCTAAGGTCAACTTATGATCCTAAGCATACAAATGGAATGGAAAGAGAATTAGCTTGCTATGAGCACTAATTTCTCCCATTGCTCAATCAAAACAATGTACATGAATTATAACCTAGCATTCCACCACTAACAGTGACTTAAGGCATCATCTCAGCCTAGCTATACACATACACATGAGAACTCACATAACAGCAACAACAACAAAACAATTACTAAACAGAGCATTGAACTGAACATAAACAAACACAGAAGACATAAAACAAAAACATGAACTGAATTGAAACACAAAAACAGCAACTGAATTGAAACTGAATAAGAGTAATGGAATAAACATAAAAATAGTTGAAAATTAAACACTAACCCTTGAGACACTGGCTATTCCAGTGCTCTTGGGTGACACACTGGCTAACCCAGGCATAAGCCTTTACATCACACATCAGTTGCCTTTTATAGTTTTACAAAATATCCCCAAATTTCGAAACCCTAACTTGCAAACCCTAATTTTTGAATTGAAAAGTCCACTCACCTAATCCCTGAATTGATGTCGACCCATGCCTATTCTCTCTTCTCTGCTCCTCTCCATGTCTTCAATTGCGTCTTATAGCCTCACCTAATTTATTGATTTATCACCTAGGGTTTCAGTGGTGAAAAATCAATGAGTTAGATGGCTATAGAGGTAGGGGAGGTAGCTACGGCGTGTAGGTGGTGTTTGGTGACAGTGGAGGAAGTGGCGATGGCAGGGTGGCAGTGGACATGGAAGAGAGGCAGGAGCAGAGCTCGACTGCAACTGTCGGGGGAAGAAGAGAGTTTTTGGGGAAAAAAGATTTGGGGAAGAAGAACTTGTTTGGGTGAAGTCGATGGTTTTGGATGCTAGGGTGTGAATCGGGTGTAGCGAACTTTGATGAACAACAAGTAAAGAGCGTTGGATGATCCCATATAGATTGAATCGAACGGCTACGATGGAGAGGTATGTAGCGACCGTTGGATTATGAGATACAACAAAACTGACGGCTTCAGATGGAGTTAGGTACTATGGTGTTTGACAGGAGCTTCGGATTTTGATGCACAATGATGAGGCGACCGTTGGATGACAAGATGGATCCAATCTGACGGCTCTCATGGAAATGGGTATGGATAATGGAAATGGATTTGGGTAAGGGTTTTGGGCCTTGGGTATGCCAAGCCCATATCTTCTTTAAGAACAATTCTTCCTCTTCAAGCCCACTTCTCGTTGATCCGGCTCTTGCAAACATCATTCTTCGCTTCCTCCTAGCGGGAGTCTTTGCCGCAAAAACTTGGTGGGCCCGGGAAAGCGTGAAAATTAAGCGTAATAAAAACGCGGGCCTACAGTAATACCGCAAGTGCACGGTCGTCGGTTGTAGCTCGTGCAAGTACGGGTCGATCCACAGAGATTGGGAGTGTTTTGGAGTTCTCTAGCTATTTTGGGCTCTAATTTGTTGTTGGTTAACTATGAAGCCTTTTGGGCTTTGGGCTTAGGGTACCTTTGGATTATAGGCTTGTTTGAGAATGAAGTGAACTGAGCTTGGGCTCAGTTGGTCTTGAAGTGCACTAGGCTTGGCCCTTGAAGTGCACTGGGCTTTTAATTGAGTTTGGGTTTTGACCTTATTCCCTAAGAATGAACTGGGCTTTATTGAACTGGGTTTGGAGCAGTAGCAGCAAACAAGGCTGGGCCTGGCAGGAGCACAGCAAGGCTGGAGAAGTGAAGGCAACAGGAGCTGGGAGCAGCAACAGTAGCAAGAGGAAGGAAAGCAGCAGCAGCAGCAGGGGAAGGGAAGCAATGCAGCTGCCAGACCAAGATAGGGCTCTAGGCCATGACACTGGCCAAGGCAGACTAGCACAAAGGCTAAGTCAAGATATCTAGCTCTAGGACCAAGCTGAGACAGGGAAAAACAGGGTCAAGGTAGTGCAACAATGCAGTGAGTTAACATGGGAGAATAAGGCACCAAGACAAGACAATGACATAAAGAAACCATGAAGCATAGGGCAAGGCTGCAGTGCTTATGTACAAAGTAAGGTTACAGTGACAGTGGCAATGGTGTTGCATATTTACAATGTGGTAATGGCAATGACAGTAGAGAAGTGACAATGCAGCTGGAGTATTTACAAAGGCCAAAAACAATTATGAAACTAAGGTGGCATTTACAATGAATGGTGACATAGTGCTAATGTGATAGTGCAAGCCAAGTAATAACAAAACAGAGATAGTTGCAAACCAAGGCTACAAGCCAAGGGCAGTGGGAGAACAAGGCACAAAGGCAGCTAGCCTAAGGCAAAGAGTGAAGAAAGAACAAGATACAAAAAATGAAAGGCAAAGTTGGGAGCCTAGGCATACATCTAGAGTGGGAAGAGAACCAGTTTGCTCACAGTCACTAGTGAGCACTAGTTTCTCCCCACTGCTCAATCAATCCAATGCTTCAAAGGCTTTAGCCTAACATTCACACAAAACAGTAAACATCACAACTAGGTTATGAATCCACCTTGTGACCTAGCCAGACAATGTAATTCTAGGTTGAATTCCTAATGGAACTAAGTGACAGCTAAGGTCAACTTATGATCCTAAGCATACAAATGGAATGGAAAGAGAATAAGCTTGCTATGAGCACTAATTTCTCCCATTGCTCAATCAAAACAATGTACATGAATTATAACCTAGCATTCCACCACTAACAGTGACTTAAGGCATCATCTCAGCCTAGCTATACACATACACATGAGAACTCACATAACAGCAACAACAACAAAACAATTACTAAACAGAGCATTGAACTGAACATAAACAAACACAGAAGACATAAAACAAAAACATGAACTGAATTGAAACACAAAAACAGCAACTGAATTGAAACTGAATAAGAGTAATGGAATAAACATAAAAATAGTTGAAAATTAAACACTAACCCTTGAGACACTGGCTATTCCAGTGCTCTTGGGTGACACACTGGCTAACCCAGGCATGCCCTTCTCTCTACACATCAGTTGCCTTTTATAGTTTTACAAAATATCCCCAAATTTCGAAACCCTAACTTGCAAACCCTAATTTTTGAATTGAAAAGTCCACTCACCTAATCCCTGAATTGATGTCGACCCATGCCTATTCTCTCTTCTCTGCTCCTCTCCATGTCTTCAGTTGCGTCTTATAGCCTCACCTAATTTATTGATTTATCACCTAGGGTTTCAGTGGTGAAAAATCAATGAGTTAGATGGCTATAGAGGTAGGGGAGGTAGCTACGGCGTGTAGGTGGTGTTTGGTGACAGTGGAGGAAGTGGCGATGGCAGGGTGGCAGTGGACATGGAAGAGAGGCAGGAGCAGAGCTCGACTGCAACTGTCGGGGGAAGAAGAGAGTTTTTGGGGAAAAAAAGATTTGGGGAAGAAGAACTTGTTTGGGTGAAGTCGATGGTTTTGGATGCTAGGGTGTGAATCGGGTGTAGCGAACTTTGATGAACAACAAGTAAAGAGCGTTGGATGATCCCATATAGATTGAATCGAACGGCTACGATGGAGAGGTATGTAGCGACCGTTGGATTATGAGATACAACAAAACTGACGGCTTCAGATGGAGTTAGGTACTATGGTGTTTGACAGGAGCTTCGGATTTTGATGCACAATGATGAGGCGACCGTTGGATGACAAGATGGATCCAATCTGACGGCTCTCATGGAAATGGGTATGGATAATGGAAATGGATTTGGGTAAGGGTTTTGGGCCTTGGGTATGCCAAGACCATATCTTCTTTAAGAACAATTCTTCCTCTTCAAGCCCACTTCTCGTTGATCCGGCTCTTGCAAACATCATTCTTCGCTTCCTCCTAGCGGGAGTCTTTGCCGCAAAAACTTGGTGGGCCCGGGAAAGCGTGAAAATTAAGCGTAATAAAAACGCGGGCCTACAGTAATACCGCAAGTGCACGGTCGTCGGTTGTAGCTCGTGCAAGTACGGGTCGATCCACAGAGATTGGGAGTGTTTTGGAGTTCTCTAGCTATTTTGGGCTCTAATTTGTTGTTGGTTAACTATGAAGACTTTTGGGCTTTGGGCTTAGGGTACCTTTGGATTATAGGCTTGTTTGAGAATGAAGTGAACTGAGCTTGGGCTCAGTTGGTCTTGAAGTGCACTAGGCTTGGCCCTTGAAGTGCACTGGGCTTTTAATTGAGTTTGGGTTTTGACCTTATTCCCTAAGAATGAACTGGGCTTTATTGAACTGGGTTTGGAGCAGTAGCAGCAAACAAGGCTGGGCCTGGCAGGAGCACAGCAAGGCTGGAGAAGTGAAGGCAACAGGAGCTGGGAGCAGCAACAGTAGCAAGAGGAAGGAAAGCAGCAGCAGCAGGGGAAGGGAAGCAATGCAGCTGCCAGACCAAGATAGGGCTCTAGGCCATGACACTGGCCAAGGCAGACTAGCACAAAGGCTAAGTCAAGATATCTAGCTCTAGGACCAAGCTGAGACAGGGAAAAACAGGGTCAAGGTAGTGCAACAATGCAGTGAGTTAACATGGGAGAATAAGGCACCAAGACAAGACAATGACATAAAGAAACCATGAAGCATAGGGCAAGGCTGCAGTGCTTATGTACAAAGTAAGGTTACAGTGACAGTGGCAATGGTGTTGCATATTTACAATGTGGTAATGGCAATGACAGTAGAGAAGTGACAATGCAGCTGGAGTATTTACAAAGGCCAAAAACAATTATGAAACTAAGGTGGCATTTACAATGAATGGTGACATAGTGCTAATGTGATAGTGCAAGCCAAGTAATAACAAAACAGAGATAGTTGCAAACCAAGGCTACAAGCCAAGGGCAGTGGGAGAACAAGGCACAAAGGCAGCTAGCCTAAGGCAAAGAGTGAAGAAAGAACAAGATACAAAAAATGAAAGGCAAAGTTGGGAGCCTAGGCATACATCTAGAGTGGGAAGAGAACCAGTTTGCTCACAGTCACTAGTGAGCACTAGTTTCTCCCCACTGCTCAATCAATCCAATGCTTCAAAGGCTTTAGCCTAACATTCACACAAAACAGTAAACATCACAACTAGGTTATGAATCCACCTTGTGACCTAGCCAGACAATGTAATTCTAGGTTGAATTCCTAATGGAACTAAGTGACAGCTAAGGTCAACTTATGATCCTAAGCATACAAATGGAATGGAAAGAGAATTAGCTTGCTATGAGCACTAATTTCTCCCATTGCTCAATCAAAACAATGTACATGAATTATAACCTAGCATTCCACCACTAACAGTGACTTAAGGCATCATCTCAGCCTAGCTATACACATACACATGAGAACTCACATAACAGCAACAACAACAAAACAATTACTAAACAGAGCATTGAACTGAACATAAACAAACACAGAAGACATAAAACAAAAACATGAACTGAATTGAAACACAAAAACAGCAACTGAATTGAAACTGAATAAGAGTAATGGAATAAACAAAAAATAGTTGAAAATTAAACACTAACCCTTGAGACACTGGCTATTCCAGTGCTCTTGGGTGACACACTGGCTAACCCAGGCATAAGCCTTTACATCACACATCAGTTGCCTTTTATAGTTTTACAAAATATCCCCAAATTTCGAAACCCTAACTTGCAAACCCTAATTTTTGAATTGAAAAGTCCACTCACCTAATCCCTGAATTGATGTCGACCCATGCCTATTCTCTCTTCTCTGCTCCTCTCCATGTCTTCAATTGCGTCTTATAGCCTCACCTAATTTATTGATTTATCACCTAGGGTTTCAGTGGTGAAAAATCAATGAGTTAGATGGCTATAGAGGTAGGGGAGGTAGCTACGGCGTGTAGGTGGTGTTTGGTGACAGTGGAGGAAGTGGCGATGGCAGGGTGGCAGTGGACATGGAAGAGAGGCAGGAGCAGAGCTCGACTGCAACTGTCGGGGGAAGAAGAGAGTTTTTGGGGAAAAAAAGATTTGGGGAAGAAGAACTTGTTTGGGTGAAGTCGATGGTTTTGGATGCTAGGGTGTGAATCGGGTGTAGCGAACTTTGATGAACAACAAGTAAAGAGCGTTGGATGATCCCATATAGATTGAATCGAACGGCTACGATGGAGAGGTATGTAGCGACCGTTGGATTATGAGATACAACAAAACTGACGGCTTCAGATGGAGTTAGGTACTATGGTGTTTGACAGGAGCTTCGGATTTTGATGCACAATGATGAGGCGACCGTTGGATGACAAGATGGATCCAATCTGACGGCTCTCATGGAAATGGGTATGGATAATGGAAATGGATTTGGGTAAGGGTTTTGGGCCTTGGGTATGCCAAGACCATATCTTCTTTAAGAACAATTCTTCCTCTTCAAGCCCACTTCTCGTTGATCCGGCTCTTGCAAACATCATTCTTCGCTTCCTCCTAGCGGGAGTCTTTGCCGCAAAAACTTGGTGGGCCCGGGAAAGCGTGAAAATTAAGCGTAATAAAAACGCGGGCCTACAGTAATACCGCAAGTGCACGGTCGTCGGTTGTAGCTCGTGCAAGTACGGGTCGATCCACAGAGATTGGGAGTGTTTTGGAGTTCTCTAGCTATTTTGGGCTCTAATTTGTTGTTGGTTAACTATGAAGACTTTTGGGCTTTGGGCTTAGGGTACCTTTGGATTATAGGCTTGTTTGAGAATGAAGTGAACTGAGCTTGGGCTCAGTTGGTCTTGAAGTGCACTAGGCTTGGCCCTTGAAGTGCACTGGGCTTTTAATTGAGTTTGGGTTTTGACCTTATTCCCTAAGAATGAACTGGGCTTTATTGAACTGGGTTTGGAGCAGTAGCAGCAAACAAGGCTGGGCCTGGCAGGAGCACAGCAAGGCTGGAGAAGTGAAGGCAACAGGAGCTGGGAGCAGCAACAGTAGCAAGAGGAAGGAAAGCAGCAGCAGCAGGGGAAGGGAAGCAATGCAGCTGCCAGACCAAGATAGGGCTCTAGGCCATGACACTGGCCAAGGCAGACTAGCACAAAGGCTAAGTCAAGATATCTAGCTCTAGGACCAAGCTGAGACAGGGCAAAACAGGGTCAAGGTAGTGCAACAATGCAGTGAGTTAACATGGGAGAATAAGGCACCAAGACAAGACAATGACATAAAGAAACCATGAAGCATAGGGCAAGGCTGCAGTGCTTATGTACAAAGTAAGGTTACAGTGACAGTGGCAATGGTGTTGCATATTTACAATGTGGTAATGGCAATGACAGTAGAGAAGTGACAATGCAGCTGGAGTATTTACAAAGGCCAAAAACAATTATGAAACTAAGGTGGCATTTACAATGAATGGTGACATAGTGCTAATGTGATAGTGCAAGCCAAGTAATAAAAAACAGAGATAGTTGCAAACCAAGGCTACAAGCCAAGGGCAGTGGGAGAACAAGGCACAAAGGCAGCTAGCCTAAGGCAAGGTGAAGAAAGAACAAGATACAAAAATGAAAGGCAAAGTTGGGAGCCTAGGCATACACTAGAGTGGGAAGAGAACCAGTTTGCTCCAGTCACTAGTGAGCACTAGTTTCTCCCCACTGCTCATCAATCCAATGCTTCAAAGGGCTTAGCCTAACATTCACACAAAACAGTAAACATCACAACTAGGTTATGAATCCACCTTGTGACCTAGCCAGACAATGTAATTCTAGGTTGAATCCTAATGGAACTAAGTGACAGCTAAGGTCAACTTATGATCCTAAGCATACAAATGGAATGGAAAGAGCATTAGCTTGCTATGAGCACTAATTTCTCCCATTGCTCAATCAAAACAATGTACATGAATTATAACCTAGCATTCCACCACTAACAGTGACTTAAGGCATCATCTCAGCCTAGCTATACACATACACATGAGAACTCACATACAGCAACAACAACAAACAATTACTAAACAGAGCATTGAACTGAACATAAACAAACAAAGAAGACTAAACAAAAACATGAACTGAATTGAAACACAAAAACAGCAACTGAATTGAAACTGAATAAGAGTAATGGAATAAACATAAAAATAGTTGAAAATTAAACACTAACCCTTGAGACACTGGCTATTCCAGTGCTCTTGGGTGACACACTGGCTAACCCAGGCATAAGCCTTTACATCACACATCAGTTGCCTTTTATAGTTTTACAAATATCCCCAAATTTCGAAACCCTAACTTGCAAACCCTAATTTTGAATTGAAAAGTCCACTCACCTAATCCCTGAATTGATGTCGACCCATGCCTATTCTCTCTTCTCTGCTCTCTCCATGTCTTCAATTGCGTCTTATAGCCTCACCTAATTTATTGATTTATCACCTAGGGTTTCAGTGGTGAAAATCAATGAGTTAGATGGCTATAGAGGTAGGGGAGGTAGCTACGGCGTGTAGGTGGTGTTTGGTGACAGTGGAGGAAGTGGCGATGGCAGGGTGGCAGTGGACATGGAAGAGAGGCAGGAGCAGAGCTCGACTGCAACTGTCGGGGGAAGAAGAGAGTTTTTGGGGAAAAAAAGATTTGGGGAAGAAGAACTTGTTTGGGTGAAGTCGATGGTTTTGGATGCTAGGGTGTGAATCGGGTGTAGCGAACTTTGATGAACAACAAGTAAAGAGCGTTGGATGATCCCATATAGATTGAATCGAACGGCTACGATGGAGAGGTATGTAGCGACCGTTGGATTATGAGATACAACAAAACTGACGGCTTCAGATGGAGTTAGGTACTATGGTGTTTGACAGGAGCTTCGGATTTTGATGCACAATGATGAGGCGACCGTTGGATGACAAGATGGATCCAATCTGACGGCTCTCATGGAAATGGGTATGGATAATGGAAATGGATTTGGGTAAGGGTTTTGGGCCTTGGGTATGCCAAGCCCATATCTTCTTTAAGAACAATTCTTCCTCTTCAAGCCCACTTCTCGTTGATCCGGCTCTTGCAAACATCATTCTTCGCTTCCTCCTAGTGGGAGTCTTTGCCGTTCCTTTGCTCTTTTCGCTCCGTGAGATAACCATGCTTTATTTAGTACCTAAAAATGCAAAATTAATTAATAAAAAGATTTATTCTCGAAAACAATGAAAATACAGAATATGGGTTAAAAATGGAGAATTAGAGCACAAAAGATGAGTTAAATGCCAAGAAAAATATATATAAATTTGCACTTTTTAGCACTCATCAGTTATGCATATACAAAATTTGTTGCATAACTTGTTATGCAGTCCTGAAAATGGTCGCGTAACACGTTATGCAACAACATTTTTGTCACTATTGAAACCAATAAAAACAAAGAGTGCATAACTTGTCATGCACCTACAATAATATCTACATAACATATTATGCAGTCGTGAAAATGGATGCATAATCTGTTATGCATCCGAAAATATGACTGCATAATGCATTGTGCATCGAGAAAATTGTTGCACAATCTTTTATGCATCGAGAAAATTGTTGCACAATCTTTTTGTACTCGTGGGTAGCTCTCTTTAAAATATTTCCAACGATATAAAATTTGTAAAATTTCAAGGCGCGGTTTTTTAGATATGTTATATCCAAGTTGTGTTGCCAATTATACCCCTGATGCATAACCCGTCATGCGGATGCGTAATCCGTCATGCAAACATTTTTAATAATTTTATATAATTATGGGTGTGACGAAACTAAAAATTAATTGTGGGTCTGACAATGAGAATTTTTTTTTTTTTTGACCTGCACCTTCCCAAAAAAAATTGGTTAGCGAGAGCGGCTTCACGTTCAAATACAGTAGATCAGATTAATTGTTTGTACTCCAACATCTTAAGCCCAGGAGTGTTATTTTGAGTTTTGGGGTCAACCGAGTTCACATCAGCTGGGCCAAGTCAATGTGCATGCCCGGTTCAATTTGTTTTTTGGATACCGTATTTGTTTGAATTTCGTACTCTAACTGACATAATTAAGTAAAATTCTATCTTGTTAAAGCAATGTCTGGTCGAACTCACAAGTGTTGTTGTTGATGGTGGATTTTTGGCAAAGGTTAAAATCATCGTTTTACATAATTCTGACCTAGCTTCAGACGCGTATGTGAAATTCATATTTTAGGATTTGGACTGAGGGTACAAATCTCATGTCATAATCTCTTACTGAGCGTACAAACCTCATGTCATGATCTCTGACTGCGCGTACAAACCTCTCAGAGCACACATGAATATGCAGTCATTAAAGTACCTCAAATTGAGATTTCAACATATTTCATTAACTGAGCAATTTCAGTATTCACTTCTGCATAGAATCAATAGTGATTGGACGGATCGTCGACAGATTTCCTGCTTGTGTAGAGCGATAACGTCTTCAGTATGTCGCAGTGTTCCCTGACTATATATAATAAATATTCAGAACGAGTATGATGCTTCTACTATCTCATACCTCGATTCTCGAATACATATCATGCTCCTAGACAGATCGCCTGCTAGTATAGATCCATCAATTGATTAATTCTACTCGCAATATTCATCAATTGAACTCCTAGAAAATAATATATTTTTATCATAATATCTCACCACTCCGTCTCATGGCTTTTCTCTGCTGAATTCCATGGATTAGTAACAGATATTCATTTTTCGGGGATTTGAGCCACCACCGAGTAAGCCCCGAGAAAATGGTGCGAGCGTACTTATCAATATTGCATGAATTAGGAACCCGAAATATAGACGAACGAGGAAATACATAGAGCTAAGAAATAATAAAAAATAGGGAAGAGGCGTCAAGGGACCGCGCCCACCGGCCGACTGGCCATGTCTCGGCCGTGGCCGGTCCCACGCCTCTCATATTCTTTATTTTATTATTGCTATTACCCTCATCTCTTGAAAACTCCCTTGTTTCAGCAAAAAAAAGTTTTCCATATTTCTTCACACAAGTTAAAAAATAATAAAAAAAAATATGGAAGAGCGTCATGGGACCGAGCCCACCGGCCGACCGTTCATGCCGCGGTCGTGGCCGATCCCACACTTTTTTAATTCCTTATTTCATCTCGCATATCATGAAACTCCCTCGTTTGAGCAAATTTCTCCAATATTGCTCAAATCTCCAAAAAAGCCAAAGTCAAATGGTCCCACGACCGTCCGGGCTTCTCACGATAAATATTAAAATATCTATTTCAATATTAGTCACACGAGTAAAGTCCTACTTGCTCATTCGTGCAAAATTGAGAATTTCAGTCAAGATCAAACTCTTCTGAAAATCCAGAATATTGCTCAAACGAGAAACAAAAATACCTAAAATTCTATGGAATGCGTGTTTGAGGGTCATCGTGGATCGTGCACCACCGTGACCGGATCTGTTCGGTCCCTTGGCCATCATGACCGACCGAACCCGCATCTCTCCATTATTATTTTTATAATAATAATACATATATTCAAGAGTATCCAATGAATCCTCGTTTAGGGATATTTCTGCACGCTCGGACGTCCATCCACCATCAATGGCCGGCTCTCATGCCCGTTGATTGGTCGATATATCTTCACCCACATTGGAAAACTCTCCATCTCCAGGATCCAGAGTTCTCCGAAATTAGGTTTTCGAATTTACGATAATTCGATAACTTTTTTATTGATCCAACAATCAATAATTTAATTTATATTTAATGTTCAGTCCTGCTACCAATATTTTTTGTCGACTAAGCAACATTGTTCGAACAGACGACTATTCAATATTTACATCAAATCCAATACTCTCTCAATCATACTTTATCATTCGATCATTCATGATATATTAAATCAGAAATGAGCATTCTGCATAACTCAAAAATATCCCTGATTTCCTGTCGGATACTCGACATATCAGAATAATTCCATGATCGAGCAATCTCATCGGGGCGCTCGTTGATCCAAATTATAAAAACATCATTATTACCTCAATTGGTAAAATGATATACCATAATTCACCAAGACTCAATGTTTGTGCATTATTCTGTCTCAGCAGACACCTTATGCTCAATCCACGTGCCTCAAATCATACCACATTCGTTCATTATGCTCGACTCATAATGTCTAAGACTCATGTCTAGTCAAGTCAAAAATTAACCAATTAAATAGACATCTGCCTTGCAGACTCCACAATAATGAGACATCAATCATGTCACATGGGGGAATATTTACTAGGGTTTTGGTCTGGTGGCCTACGACATGTTTGTACACCCACAATTAGAAATGTGAATAAGTCGTGCAAGCATTTAAAGGAGTTAACAAACTAGTGGACGAACAATCAACCAAGTCTCTCGCACGATGAGGAACTGGTTCAAACACGATTTCCATTTCCCCGCTCTTCCACTCCTCTGCAACCGTCACACTTACTGGGATCAATGTGTCTACTATTCTTGCAATATAAATAAGTTTCTAAATCCATGATTGAACAAGTAGGAGTCCTCATCTGAACAAGAAACTCTCAACATAGCATAATTCAATCAATCAGAACTTATCTTATCTAAACTCAAAAGTTCACAAAAAACTCGCAGAATTCTACAACACATCCACAATCCTTGATCTTTATTGATCTCACACACTTCTCAGCTTCCCTCTTACAGATCAACCTTCATCCCTCTTTGTGACCGAATTGACTATGGAACGACCATTGTCTTGGTTTAGGCCGGAGTCCTACAGATTGATCTCTTGAACTCAAAGCACTCTTGTGGGGTGCATCAGTTTTCTAAAGGTTTATGAAATTTTCTCGTTCGAGGAATCGTTCGTCTCTTCACTTTTCCTAAAAAACCAGTAAATCGTTTTCACCCATCAACAATTGCTATCTCAAGCTTGTTGTCAATTTTAAATGAAAAAAACTATATCTTGATTTCTAGTCTACTGAGTCAAGTCTCATACTAGGTACAAAAGTTGGTAGTTGAGTATCAAAAATCAATAAACAACCCTCATAGATTGAATATCGACGAAGACATTTGGAGAACTTCATCAACAAAGGTATATATGTGAAGACTGAACCATTCTATTTACTCACAACCTTACCATTCTATCTATATGAGAGTATATCATATGACTTCTAGTAGATTTATTGCAAATAGAAAAATTAGAGTCAATCTTGTCTTGTTAAACATATCAATGTATGATTCAAGCAATGGATGTTCATTTTTCCTTAGCAATATTAGTTCGAAATAATTTATTATTCAAGAACCAATGTTGTGGTCGTTTGAAAATTGCCTAAGCAATGATTTTTATATCTATGGAAAATGGGAATGTTTCAAACATTAAAATGGAGTTTTTCAGAATTATTGTAAATTTGAAACATGATAGGTTGGTGAACCACTTCGCAAACAATAGATATCTGATGTTCGAAATATAGGAAGGTTCTCTAACCCAGTTCGTGAACCGTAAGGTTATGAAGTGGACAGTTCACCAACCTAGTTCACGAACTCTAGTGACCTGAAATTGGTGAAATAGGTAACGGTTGGAGAACCCAGTTCAAGAACCGTTGACATATGAGTTCAAATGCCGATGAATGGTTCACGAACCGTAGCTCCATGAATTCTTGAACTGTCGTTTCACCCACGGTACCAGTAAATATTAGCGGATGCTCAAAGACTTATTTTTTTTAAGTATGGTTGTCATTGTTATGACTCTCATAAACACCTCTAAGATAGCATTGATCACTAAAACACCTTGTGTATGTGGATCATGATTTAAGTCTTAGTGTTTAAATGAACACGATATTGCTTACTAGTTTGAAAGACATATTTGCCAAGAACTATCATTATACATGATTCATGTACCCCGACTAGAGTGTATATTCTTCTATGTGATTTAAAAACAAACTTCTCACATGCCTACTTGAAAAACTAACAAGAGGTTTAATCTAACAGAAAAAGTGTTTGCTTGAATCTTAAGTTATCTTAGCTTGAATTTTAAGCAACCCCTAATCTTGAACATCTATAAATAGAGGCATCCATTCAACTGGGAAATTTAATCCCTTACACTTTGTGTCCTAGTTGATTACTAGAGTCGTCCTCTATTGACCTAGGTTTCCACTGAAAATCATAATTAGGTCTACGAGTAAAAGACTTCACTTAGAGACTCGTGAACCAAGTCTGACTATCTTTACATTGATAGTGTATCTTGATCTTGCTCTTTCTGTTATCGGGATTTTTGTAATCTCTTTCAGTAGTGAAATAGACAGAAATCAAAAAGTTCTCTTCATCTCAGATTTTGTGATTCCTCAAGATAGATATCTGAATATTATTCTTAATTGATTAGTTCACGATTGTTATTGCACTAAGCCAAGACGGGGTAAATTTGACAGGGCCTCTTTGAGAAATCTAAAAGTAGACTCTTGACAATTCATTTTTGACGGACCAAGTCTATCAAAATAATACAATTTAGTCTGGCCTTTACTGGGCTTCATTTTTGACGAGCATAACAAAATAAACCAACCACTAGATATTATTTTCTCTACTTGAATTCATTTATAAGATTAGTTTATCTCTCTTCTTCTAGTTCGTTCTCTCGTAGAGGATTCTAATATTATTTCCTTTGTTAAAAGGAAATTTGATGAGCTCTCCTGTTTCCTGAACTGATCAATGAAATTTGACCGCTCCTCACATGAAGCGTTTCTCAAGGAAGAAAGTCTAGGACATCTTGAAACCCGTTTCAAGAAATGGGAGTTAATAGGAACCCAAATATTTGAGGTGGAACTTCCGGACATGCCCTCTTTATCATTAGGAATTCTGATACTATGAGTGTTGTTAGACACTACATAGTGAGGGTATCTAGACTTATGATTTTTTTTCATAAGTTTTCAGATTTTCTGCGCAGTTAAGATCTATTGAAGTTACTGACATATTTTTTACTTCTTCAATTGCAAAGGTAAGCAATTTTCTAAGATTTGTAATATGTTTCTTTCTCCCAAAGCACTTCAATGCAAGATGACCTCCTTTATCGCAGTGTGAATAAACACGTGGATTATCTAAACACATTATCGGCTCATGGTCTCTACTCTTAGTACTCTTAGTACTTATCTAAGATGGAATTCTCAATATTAGGAATTACCTTTGAAAATCCAAAGACAACATCAGGTTTTGAGAATTCTTTACTTATAATAGCAAAATTATTCTTTTAAAGAATTTAAATTGATCTCGATCTAAGAGGAGATCAGATTGGAAAAAAATTTCAACATGAAGTTCATTCATCTCTGATAAGTGAGTCTCAATTATATGTTTCTCTCATAATTAACACGTCTTCCTTAACAGTATCCTCAAGACTACTAACCTTTTCTCGGTACATGTTAATTTCTTGAATGAGTCTTTTGATATCGTCAATAAGAATTGATCATGTCAAAGAGATCACGCTCTCTATCTAGAGATTGTTAAATTTCATCAGTATACTGAGCTTTTTGTTTTTCAAGATTTCTGATTCTAGATACTTGAAAATCAATAATCTCAGCAGCCTTTTTTAAACTTCTGGCAAGCTCCAACTCAAATTCTGACATGGAACCAATTATATGCTTGGGAGTTGTATCATCAGAACCTGAAAACATAAGCTTGTATCTTCTAGATTCGGATGAATTAACCAAGTAGTTATCCTTTGAGGTAAGTCCCAAACACTTGGCGTAATCAAAATCAGTTGGAGACATGTTGATACGTGTATACAAATTTCTAGAGTGTTTCAAACACATTGTTAGAGCACTGCTCGGTCGAACTCGCATGTGTTTCTATCTCAAGCATGTTTGTCAATGTTAGTGATAAAAACCATAAGTCTTGATTTCTAGCTTATTTATAGATGTCTCGGACTAGGACATAATTTGTGTAGTTGAGATTAGACTTCACGATATCACTTGAAGACAAAGAACTGCTAAGCAGAGCTTGTGGAACTGCATCGACAAAAGGTATGTGGAGACTTAAACTCATCTATCACTTGGAAAGTCTATTTCTACTCTATCTCCTATATTGAGACATAAGTCGTATTATGATATAGTTTTCTGTATACACATTTGAGATTTCGAGATGAGTATATCTCGCTTACATATTTCTCGAAATATGTATTGGTAAGCTTTCGCTTCGACCAAGTTCATCTTATATCATGAGAAAATTATCGAGTAACATCTTACATGGTTTGTGTGATACAATCATTTGGTGTAAGACTTGGAATGTTTCGATAATGATTATTTCAATATCTTGAAAATTGCTTTGATGCTAATAGTGTGTGAAAACAGCTATTGTCATTATAGAAGAATGTTTCAATGATTGAAATAAAGAGTTTATAATCGTGTAACCTTCTTTGGATATAAGCATAGAGTGTGTTCGCACATTTGTGTATAATTCCAAAACCGGGAACCTAAAGTATGCATACTTGTGTGTATACAAAATAGTTGAAGGAGACTGGATAAGTATGCGTACCCGTACGCATACTGGCGGAAGTTCATGTCCGTGAATTTCTACATGTGTTGGATTTTCAAAACCAACTCATCCAGTTACCTAATTACGCGTACTGGCGGAAAGTTCACGTCCGTGAATTTCTGCTGAGTTTTCAAAAACCAAACTCAAAAAACCGGTTTCTTAAGTACGCGTACTTAAGTGGTTACCTTCTAAAATCGGTAGTGTACATGAACCTAAACATTTATCAATAAGGAATGCAATCTTTGCAAACCGTGGCTGTAATGTTCATGTATTGATTCGAGTGAATCAAACCGATTTTGCTTCAATTATGTTCTTGTATAAATCCATGAGAATATAGCAGTTGGAAAACTCTTTAACTAGTTTCATTTGAGTCATTTGAACTAGTTATGTTTAAGATGAATAAGGTTGATATGAGAGTAATCATATGGCTAACCTCGATTAACTATTTGTGAACCAACATGGTGTACACGTTTGGGTACGGTTACATAAACCTAAATGAGAGTACATTTCATTTGTGTGTAACAAGCTAAGTTCGATCTAACGGTTGAAAGATATTAGCTTGGTTGAATCAGGTTTTTCATCTAACGGTGAATATTGAATGCTTTGTTACCAAGATAACTTGGATTGCAAGCCCTGATTTGAAAAATATATAAAGGAGAACTCTATCAACTGGGAAACCTAATCCCCACACCTCCTGTGTTACTAGTTGCATAACTAGAGTCGATTCTCCTTTAACCTTAGGTTGCTTCTCGAGACCATGTAGGTTAACGACTTGAAGACTTCATAGGGATTGTGAAGCCAGACCAAACTATTCTCTTTGTAGTTGCGTGATCTGATCTTGTTGTTTCTATCGTGATTGAGTGCAATTGTAAAATTTGCTTGAGATTTATATCTCCGATAAGCAAGATAGAAAAGTAGTCACAAACACCTTCGTCTCATTGTTTGTGATTCCACAATAACTTGTTTCGCTATTCGATTAATTTTATTGTGAGGTGATTGATAATACTAGGCTGTTCTTCGGGAATATAAGTCTGGTTTATCAATTGGTCCCTGTTCACCTTGATTTATCAAAAGACGGAACAAAAAACTCTTGGATATTTCTGTGGGAGACAGATTTATTCAATCCTATAGACTTTTCTGTGTGATACAGATTTGTTTATTAAGTATTCGACTTTGAGTCGTAGCAACTCTTAGTTGTGGGTGAGATCAGCTAAGGGAATCAAGTGTGTAGTATCTTGATGGAATCAGAGACGTAAGGAGCGCAACTGTACCTTGAATCAGTGTGAGATTGATTAGGGTTCAACTACAGTCAAGTTTGAAGTTAATTGGTAGTAGGATAGTGTCTATAGCGGCTTAATACAGTGTGGTGTTCAAACTGGACTAGGTCCCGGGGTTTTTCTGCTTTTGCAGTTTCCTCGTTAACAAAATTGTGGTGTCTGTGTTATTTCTTTTCCACATTATATTTTGTTATATAATTGAAATATCACAGGTTGTGCGTTAAGATCAGTCAATTATAATATCCAACCTTTGGTTGTTGATTCACATTGATTGACACTTGAACATTGATCTTTGGTACCGTTCAAGTAATTCCTCTTATATTCAATCGGGCTCGCAGATTTCTATTTGCTAATTGCGGATTGAATTAAGAGTTAGAGATATCAAACTCTTTGATATACTTTATTCTAGATTGACTGTGTAATTGATTCTCTAGAAAGTATATCGGAGTAAGTCCTCTCAGATTTCCAAACGAATTGTTGGGTGTGGTTCTTAGAAAATCGCATTTTCAATTGGTATCAGAGTAGGAAAACACGTTAAAGACCTTACAAGTCTGTGTTTGTAGCGATCTGATATGGACAGAGGTGTTATCTCTATAAACGTACCACCAGTCTTCGATGGCTCAAATTACTTGTGGTGGAAAACTGTTATGCGTGCCTTTGTTCAAGCACATGATTTTCAATCATGGGTTTATGTAGTTAATGGCTATGAGGCTCCCGTTGTGGCAATAGGTAATGCAACCATTCCAAAGAACATTAGTGCATATGATGTTGCCGAGATACTTGTTGCAAAGCAAAACTCCGACGTTTTGAATGCCATCATACATGCCATTACCCCAGATCTTCAGCACCATGTGACTACGTGCACTCGGTCTAAAGATGCTTGGGATATCTTAGAAACCGTATTCAAAGGAAATACCAATGAAAAGGAAGTCAGACTTCAAAACCTAAACTCTGATTGGGAAAACCTTTGTATGGCAGATGAAGATTCATTTGATGAGTTTAATCACAAATTTTCTGAAATTGTTAATACATCTTTTGCATTGGGTAAGACTATTCCTGAAAAGGACATTGTGATGAAAATTCTCAAATCGCTACCATCTAGGTACGATTCTAAGAAGCATGCCATCGTTGAAGGAAATAACCTTGATGCTCTCTCCAGAAATACGTTGGTTGGGAAGCTAAAGATTTTTTATCATGAGCATACATCCAAAATTGGAAAGGATGTTGCCTTCAAAGCACAAAGGAACACTAAATTACTTGACAAAAGTAAAAGTGTTTATGTCTCTGATACTGGTTCATCAGATGAAGATCTTGACAAATCAGTCTCTATGATCACAAGACAGTTTAGGTATCTTTTATTGAAGAGAAGTAAACGGTTTTCCAGAGACAAACCTAGGTCGTCAGTTAAACCTCACAATCACATTCCTCCTAAAAACAGGGATGCTGACGAGGATGATGACGAGGATATGCCACAGTGCTTTAAATGTAAAGGTTTTGGTCATTTTGCAAATGAGTGTCCGAACCGTAGAAAATACACTGGAAACAAAGTTCTTGCTGCAACTCTTGATGAAATGTTTGATCACTGTGATTCCAATGAAGGCGAAAAATCGAGTGTTGCACTTCTTTGTGAAGATTTCTATTTTGATAATTGTAGCAATACATACATCAATCTTGATATTCTTCCAAAAGAAAACTCAACTAATCTGGAAGAAAAAATTGACCTTCATGTTGGAAACTCTCTGTCTGATTTTTTAGGTTCCACTCTGTGCCTAGGAGCTTGCACGTCTCAGGCGTCTGATCATCTTATCCATTGACATGCTCTTATTGTTCACTCAAGGGTCATGAACTTTCAAAGTGTTTCAAGTATAAACACAAGATGAGACATGTCAAGAAACTTCAACGAAGAGCAAATCTCCTAGCAAACAAGCTTAAACTTGTTCAAAAAACCACTGAGGTATATAAGATTTTATCCTCTTCGAAGAAGTTAGTTTCCAAAGATAAGACAAGACCATTAGAAAATAGAGCTTGGTCTAAAAATTTTGATAGACATGGTTCTATGAATTCCTTTCAAAAAGGTTATGGTGGACAAATTGTTGTTCACCGCAGCACAACTTAAATGTGTTGCTTTGGTGCATCTTGTCTCATGTGCCTGATCAAAAGAGACAAGATTGTGCACACCTCAGGCTTTAAGAAAAGAAAAGCTGTTTTTTTTTTTTTTTTGCTTTGGTTTGAAAATTTAGAATTCTTTCTTTTCAATTGATATTGTAAGAGACTTCCCTGTGTATTCAATAAAATATGGTTATTCTCGACAATTCTACTCTCTTTAGGGTCGTGAATTGTGTGTGTGTGAACCTCTGTGGTTAAAAGGTTCCGTAACCCTACATTCATTTTTCCTTCTATGAAACTCTTTTCATCTTGAGACTGCCTGTTGAGTTTAAATTGTGATTTCCTCTCACAAACCCATACACGTATGGATACTCCAAGCATCATATGCTCTGATGGAAAGGATGTTAATATGATTGTTAAGCCATCAATCATGAAGGAAAAAGAAAAATCTTTGTTACCTCCAACTTTGAAAAGAAAAGGAAGCAATGTGAGGAAGCCAAGAGTTGTTTCTTCAAATTATCAGAAGTTTTCTGATGTTCTTGAAGAGTTGAAGGAAGCAAGGAAGGAGATTCAGCAAATAAAGGATTTTTTTATGAGAACTCTCAAAATTCAGAAATCCCTGGTTCGATATCATCAGCCTACAAGGTTTGTTGGAATTGACTCCTTTCTCCATGAACCTTATGTTCCCATGGATGTTGACGACAAGGAGTTCGGGGACGATAAAGAATTCTTCAGAGGTCTCAATGTCTAGTAAATCTTCTTTTGAGAATTTCTTTCTTATGTTTTTAGAAGAATAACTAGGATTTTGAATAGCCATTATTGTGAGCACACATAGCTATGTCCAACGATTTTCCATATTCAATGTTTTTAGATTTATTTATTTAAATTCTAAGTTTTTTGGAAGATGATTATTGCAATTTTAATCTTTATGATTTTATATATTGCAAATTGTTATGGGATATGTTGTTTACGTCCATGAACCTGTGACTGTCCCATATTTGTTCAAAAGTTATCTCTATTATGTCAGTATGAAAGTATTGATAAAAGATAGAATGAACTTTTGAAAAACAAAAGTTAAAGCCTTTTATGTAATTTTTGATGGAAGAAAGGATAAAGATTTTGTTTATAAGGATTAAGTCTATTACATGTCATTGTGCAAATAGTGATGAAAAATAGAACGAGTTCTTGTCTATTCTGCAGTTTTGGTCAATCTCCGATCCACATTTTTGTGTATATACTGTGTTGTTCCATAAGTTTTCTTATGTGTGAGCATGACCAATTGAATTGATCATTCTTTTGTGGTCAGTTTAGTTGTTGCTCCGTAAGTTCTCTTATGACGAGCATGATCAATTGAATTGATCACTTTCTTGTGGTTAATTTAGTTGTGTAAACCCGATTGAATTAATCATGGGTTTTCTTGTGGTTAATTTAGTTGTGCATTTCGATAGGATTAATTATGGGTTCCCTTGTGATTAATTCAATTGAATACTTTGGATTCAAATTCATGTTTTCATGTGATTTGGTTATGTTCAAAGAAATCCTTCTTTTCTTGTGAAAGTAAGGTCGCCTTTGTTGTTCTTTCGGGAATGACATTTTATGGGGGAGAGTTCTTTTTGAACTTGTGCTTAATTGCCAAATATTTGTGGGGAGTGCGGCTGTGGAATATTATAGGGGTTATCTTGTATCTCTATAAACTTCTTGATGAATGCATTTAGCTTCGGCTTTATGATGGCATCTAAATAAGTTGATATGTTATTCTCTTTTGGTCATGAAGTATCTCTATGAAATTTTTTTGAGGATCCCACTAGTTTTCGTACCTTTGCCAATTTATATTGATAAAAAAGGGGAGAATTAATGTGTAGTGTGATACTACAAATACATATGGTTTACGGATCATTATGTAAGAGGGAGTGGTTTTCATGTTGAGATGAAGTATTGACTGAGGAGGAGTGATACATATCACCATAGTGTTATTGTCAAGGTTGTGATACAGTTGAACTTTGATACTGTGTAATAATACTATGACACCGTATAACAATGATTGAGAGCATTTTTTTTCTCATTGTTATCGCTAAGGATCTTCAACTTACGATGGTGATAAACTTACAACCTTTGGAATCATTGGAGTACTTGGAAGTGACGAAGATTTCGAGTCATGTTGAAGATGCCAAGGAGATCAAGCATTTGGATGAGAAGCTACAATTTTTATTTATTTTGTAATCCATATGTATTGATAGTTTTGTCATTTAAATTGACAAAGGGGGAGATTGTTAGAGCATTGCTCGGTCGAACTCACATGCGTTGTTATCTCAAGCATGTTTGTCAATATTAGTGATCAAAATTATAAGTCTTGATTTCTAGCCTATTTATAGATGTCTCGGACTAGGACATAGTTTGTGTAGTTGACCTTAGACTTCACGGGCACTTGAAGATGAAGAACTACTAAGGAGAGCTTGTGGAACTTCATCGACAAAAGGTATGTGGAGACTTAAACTCATCTATCACTTGGAAAGTCTATTTCTACTCTATCTCCTATATTGAGACATAATTCGTATTACGATATAGTTTTCTATATACACATTTGAGATTTCGAGCCGAGTATATCCCGCTTACATATTTCTCGAAATATGTATCGTTAAGCTTTCGCTTCGACCAAGTTCATCTTATATCATGAGAAAATTTCCGAGTAACATCTTACATGGTTTGCGTGATACAATCATTTGGTGTAAGACTTGGAATGTTTCGATAATGATTATTTCAATATCTTGAAAATTGGTTTGATGCTAATAGTGTGTGAAAACGGTTATTGTCATTATAGAAGAATGTTTCAATGATTGAAATAAAGAGTGTAAAATCGTGTAACGTCCGTGAATTTCTGCTGAGTTTTGAAATAACCAAACTCAAAAAACTGGTTACTTAAGTACGCGTATTTAAGTGGTTACCTTCTAAAATCGGTAGTGTACATGAACCTAAACATTTATCAATAAGGAACGCAATCTTTGCAAACCGTGGCTATAATGTTCATGTATTGATTCGAGTGAATCAAACCGATTTTTCTTCAATTTTGTTTTGTATAAATCCATGAGAATATAACAATTGAACAATTCTTTAACTAGTTTCATTTGAGTCATTTGAACTAGTTATGGTTAAGATAAATAAGGTTGATATGAGAGTAATCATACGGCTAACCTCGGTTAACTATTTGTGAACCAACATGGTGTACACGTTTGTGTACAGTTACGTAAACCTAAATGATGGTACATTTCATTTGTGTGTAACAAGCTAAGTTCGATCTAACGGTTGAAAGATATTAGTTTGGCTGAATCAAGTTTTTCATCTAATGATGAATATTGAATGCTTTGTTACCAAGATAACTTGGATTGCAAACCCTGATTTGAAAACTATATAAAGGAGAACTCTAGCAACTGGGAAACCTAATCCTCACACCTCCTTTGTGTTACTAGTTGCATAACTAGAGTCGATTCTCCTTTAACCTTAGGTTTCTTCTCGATACCCTGTAGGTTAACGAGTTGAAGACTTCATTGGGCCAGACCCAACTATTCTCTTTGTAGTTATGTGATATGATCTTGGTATTTCTATCGTGATTGAGTGCAATTGTAAAATTGGCTTGAGATTTATATCTCCGATAGGAAAGATAGAAAAGTAGTCACAAACACCTTCGTCTCATCGTTTGTGATTCCACAATTACTTGTTTCGCTAGTCGATTAAGTTTATTGTGAGGTGATTGATAATACTAGGCTGTTCTTCGGGAATATAAGTCTGGTTTATCGTTGCTTCATGTTCACCTTGATTTATCAAAAGACGGAACAAAAAACTCTTGGGTATTTCTGTGGGAGACAGATTTATTCAATCTTATAGACTTTTATGTGTGGTACAAATTTGTTTATCAAGTCTTTGACTTTGGGTGGTAGCAACTCTTAGTTGTGGGTGAGATCAGCTAAGGGAATCAAGTGGAGATTGATTAGCGTTCAACTACAGTCCAGTCCGAAGTTAATTGGTAGTAGGCTAGTGTATGTAGCGTCTTAATACAGTGTGATGTTCAAACTGGACTAGGCCTCGGGGTTTTTCTGCTTTTGCGGTTTCCTCGTTAACAAAACTTTGGTGTATGTGTTATTTATTTTCCGCATTATATTTTTTTATATAATTGAAATATCACAGGTTGTGCGTTAAGATTAATCAATTGGAATATACAACCTTTGGTTGTTGATTTACATTGATTGACACTTGAACATTGGTCTTTGGTACCGTTCAAGTAATTCCTCTTATATTCAATCGGGCTCGCAGATTTCTATTTGATGACTGCGGATTGAATTAAGAGTTAGAGATATTAAACTCTTTGATATACTTTATTCTAGATCGATTCTGACTGTCTAGTTGATTCTCTAGAAAGTGTATTGGAGTAAGTCCTCTCAGATTGTCAAACGAATTGTTGGGTGTGGTTGTTAGACCCCCGCATTTTCACACATACTTGCTAGGTCTTTCGCGTGTTTTCCTGCTCTAATACCAATTGAAATTACGGGGGGTACCAAAATACACCACCAACTTTTTCTTAGGCAACCTGTATGGACTAAACTCAAATACGATTATGAGAGTTACAACTTAATGAATCTCAATCAGGAATTATATGAAGAGTTTATATCTCTTTCTCTCACAATCAATATATAAACAGAGACAAGTCCGTGAACCTGATTATACAATAAGAGTTCTTGGAAGATTCCAATGATCAAAAGCTAAGATCAATCAGGAATTATATGAAGAGTTTATATCTCTTTCTGTCACAATCAATATGTAAACAGAGACAAGTCCATGAACCTGATTATACCGTGAGATTTCTTGGACGAATCTAAAGATCAATATCTAAGATCAATCAAGTCGTATCCAACAATAATGATGGACGTATCTACATTGATTGATTTATGTATAACATGTGATATTTATTATAAAGATAAACAATATAATGGGGAAAATAAATAACACGGACACCAAAATTTTTGTTGACGAGGAAACCGCAAATGCAGATAAACCCCGGGACCTAGTCCATATTTGAACACCAAACTGTATTAAGCCGCTACAGACTCTAGCATACTATCAAAACTTCGGACTAAAATATAGCTGAGACCGAATCCACCGTCACGGTAATTGAGTTACAGTCGTGCTCCTTATGCCTCTTGAATCTCGCAAGAATTTGCGCAATTTATTCCCTTAGATGACGTCCTTTACAGCCTAATAGTTGCTTCAACTCAATTGAAGTCTTTTAATCAATCTACCTCACACAGATAGGCACATATGTGATTTCCGTTTTGATTAAAGATCAAGGTGAGATATGAAATTATGTAGTAAACAAAGTCTACCAAACCTCAAAATCGGGTACTTACGACTCCCCAAGAGCAAACTAGATTATTATTCACCTCATAAGTAATACCTGCTCCGATTTCAACAAAGAATCGTTATAGAGGAATATACTTGTGGAATTACAAAGTCTGAGACGAAGAAACTTTGTGATTTCTATCTATCTCGCCTTATCGGAGTGAGACTCAACAATTAGTAGAAAGATCAGGATACACGAACTATCAAGATAAATATAGTCGGACCTGGCTTCACGAATACCTAAGACAAGTCTTTTCAGTTGCTAAACCTAAAAATGTTTAAAGGAGAGGACGACTCTATTTTACAACTAGGACACACAAGAATAGTTTCGGGGATTCAAAGATCCTAGTTGCTTGAGGTTTTACTTATATAGACTTTCAAGATCGAGGTTGCTTTAGATATAAGCTAAGGTAGCTTTGGAATCAAGCAATCAATATTCACCGTTAGATGAAAACTTGAATTGAGATTAAGATAACAGAATATACACTCTGGTTAGGATGAACCGTGTATAATGACTTGTTCACGAAAGGTTAGCCGAAACTAGTTAGACGAACTATAAGCTTAACCATTTTCATATAACACTTTAATACTTTAATCTTGAGTCACAACCATAGGTTATAATGTGATCATGTATGTCCAGATGTGTTTTTAAAAAGTTGTTCAAATGCCGATTATCTCATAAAAATAATTTGGATGCATGTGAAAACATTTGATAGGGTAAATATGTGTACCTGGTACGTGTACTTACTTCCGGCTCGTGAGTTATTTTGTCATGGTACATGTACCGGGTTTGTATACTCTTAAGACAAAACGAGTTCAGGAGTCCACAGAACTTTTTTTGTATGCATACTAGGTATGTGTACCATCCTGAGTTCACGAATCAACATAAGTTTTGGGGTTTGCATACTTGGTATGTGTACCAAAAGTCGTTGCCGAACTATAGCTACACCGGTACGAGTACTGGGTATATGTACTATGTATTCGTACCTATAACAGTTGTGCCAGTATGTAAGCTGGTACGTGTATCGTCCAGTATCCAGATTTACATTAGTTTTGTATCTCTCTAATAATAAATTTGTAACATTCACGAATAACATCAATGACACATACCATTGTTCCATGCTATTTTCAAATGATTAACTTGAATCATGATTTAGTTCATAAACAATAAATTGTTCTTAACCAAATTCATCAAGTTTTGAACAAATTTTCTTAAGCTTAGCCAACATATTACGAGAATAATTAACAAGATAAACTTGACTCGAAATTTCTGTTGTGCATGTAAAGTACAATTTAGTCTTGAGACATAGTCTCATAGATAGAAATGTGAAAACTTAAGTAATAGGTGGTCCAGTCTTCACTTACCTTTTGTTGATGAAGTTCTCCAAAAGCTTCGGTTGATCTTCGCCTTCAAACGGTAGAATCCAGTGATGTCTGGTACTGAACTACACACTTCTATCCTAATCCGCGACTTGACTAAGTATGGACTATAAATCAAGATATAGTTTTGATCAACTAAACAACAAGATTGAGATATCAACACTTGTGAGTTCGACCGAGCAATGCTCTAACAAGATACATATATGATACCTTATTTCAGGAATTCCTTCTTTTTTTTAATTACGAAAAGGGGATGTGATACTTGGGTATACCTTTCACATACTTTGCATAATTTGATATAAACTTATACATGGAATTCCAATATTATTATAAACTCACCGTGCATTTGTTCTCAATACAATATAAAAACTTGTATTCATTGGATAATAATATAAATAACTAAACTTAATGATTAGTTCATTATAAAGAACCGTAAAAAAAAAGTCGAAAAAGTTAAAAGTATATGATAGTGGAGAAAGTAGGATGTGGGTTGTTATCAAAGATGCACTTGATCCACTTAATTGCGTAAGAGATCTCGAAGTTACACAAATTTCATTTGACGAGCTAAAACTACTAGGAGTAATCTTTTATAAAGATGGTTTTGATAACTAAGCAATATGCAGTTAGTTAGGTAGTTTTTATCATATTTTGTATTGTTCCAAATGATCATTATGAGAGTTTTTATTTAATTTCTAATTCAGATGTTTTTTTTATTAAATTGGATATATTATATAAAATATTTTTGTTCGATAAATATATCTCACCGTAATACGTATTCCAATTTTATGAGGATTGGCGTATCAACATCTCTATATCTGCATCCTTGATTCATAGATTGTATTCAAAGGCTAAGAGAATGATAGACCATATGAAGCTGAACCCATATTCATATAACATTGTAAAAAGGACTTATTTCATTTATCGCTTAAATTTGAAGTTTTTTTTTTGCTAGACCATGTCATAAACCTCAGGAATCCAATGAAAATTTCTAAAACCTATTATGCTTCAACATTTTTTTATCAGAATTTGTGGTTCGGGCCAACTTTTCGCAGCCTTCTTACCAGATGCTCGTAACACAAGCCACAAAGAACGATGTTTTTTTTTCGATTCATGGTTTTTTATTTCCGACACAAAAAATAAATATAATAAAAAATAAATATAACATGAAAGGAGAGGGGAATAACAAAGAGTACAGTAATTAAACAAATGTTGAAAGGATTATTGATAAATGATTAGTATTTCACTAAAATTTGCAACCATTGAGATAATAAGCAGCGCAAGTTGATTATCAAAATATTACCATCAAACCTTTTTAACATATCACACTAAAAATTCTAAAGAATAGATTTCGAACTAGAAACTAATAAGCATCTGAAAAACATTTCAGTGAGGACAATCCGAACTAGAAACTAATAAGCATTTGAAAAACATTTCAGTGAGGACAATCCACAGAACCGATTTGAATTCACAATTTTCCGAGGCAGCAAAAAGACACGGAAACTCTTCTACAAATTCTTCTTCGCTTTTCCAGAGTGCAGGGAGAATAATAGACAATCATTGTTTTAAAAACTTCCGCTTTTTTTAAAATTAGTATTACCGACTCATGTCTTTTAGTTGACTTGGATATACCTTAAAGTAAAATGGCTTGAGGCGCAGAACGGAACGTCTAGTAGTCACCAGGGACGTCTCATGGTTTGTGGATGCTCTAGCTGTGACTCAGAATTTGGACCTTTTAGGTGACACTGATACGTTATATTTTTTTTCTAAGAAAAATGTTAGTGGTCATACTTCTCTGAGATTAGAAATTAGTGTTTGCATGTATAATTATGTTTTAGCCACTTTCTTATATATTATTGCAATATTTATCACAAAATGTAAGGATATGTAGGATTTTCCGCAATAACATTTCTTTTTTACAATACTATGGATATTTATTTATATATAATATATATAACAAAAATCATCTATGTTTCCTAGTAATTAAAGAAAATAAGAAACATTTCGGATTGGTATTTGTTCTTTTATATGTTTAACAAAACAAAAAACGCATAATAATATTAAATTAAAAAGAAAAAGAAAAATCATATTAAACTAGAAAAATTATATTTTAATAAGATATTATGACAAATTGTGATTTTAATATGTGAGGTACACTTTTACTATTACATTAGTATTAATGCACATAGTAAATACATTAATAAAGATGATTGAATGCAAGTGTTTTGTCTTTTTTAAACTAATTTTTGTAATTAATATTTTGCATTAGATACTTTTTTTATATTTTCGTCGATGGAATTTATTTAGTTAGATTTCTCAGTGATGATAATTGGAACACTTGATCTTCATGAATAGATCTTGTGTGTATTGTTTTCCATGAGATTGTTATATTCTAACATTTTTTCATTATGGCCGATCTCATGATAATCTTCAAAAGTTATGATTATACCTCTCTTGTTCGTCCTTGAACAACTTAAGATGAATACCATTGATGATTGATCTCTAGCTTATATCTTCTCGTGAGATTATTTCAAGAAATCATTTTTCAAGTAAAAAAGATCGCTTTTGTCTTTCTCTTGTGAGAATGACATCAAATGGAAAAGCGTTCTTAATTGAACTTGCTCTTAATTGACATATCTTTGGAGAGGAGTGTGGTTTTGGAATTTAGGAGAGAAATGTACCGTTAGTCTCTCTATGGTGAAAGAAACTAAGTTGTGAAACTTAGTGGAATCATCATTGACGATATGATTAGATTTTTAGTCTCAATTATTCTCTTGATGGATTAATTCATGAGGAACCCAATGCTCACCGCCTTTTTCAACTTTGTGACAAGATGAGAAAAACTAATTGTCTGTTACTCACGACATATAGCTTTTCAACGCATTATCTAAAACGGAAGTTAATTAATATGTGCGCTCATTGTCGTAACTAGAAAAAATAGACATGTAAAGACTAAGGGGCCGGAGAATGTATCACTATAAGAACTAGTATCATTATATCTTAGAAAATTATATTGTGCTTAAAAGTGACAAACGATACTAATCATTGGGATAACAACTATGTGTAGAATGAAAGTCATCCTTACAAATTCTAAAATTGAAAAAAATGTTAAAGTTGTTATCTATCACTTTCAAATCCTCAATTTAGATGCTTAGCGAACACATGAATAACCATAGAAGAAGAAAAATTCAAGTTTCAAGAAATCAAGAAAGCATCATGGCATTTGTAACAAAAGTCAAACTTGTAACATTACATATGTATTTCAAAAAAAAATTGTCACTAAAATTGACAAAGGGTTTATTGTTAGAGAGAATGCTCGGTTGAACCTCCAGCCGTTGATATGACAAGTATGTTACCAAATTTAGATGTGGAAACTATTTTTCGACTTATAACGTACTAAATTTAGGTCCGATCTAGTATTAGGTTCATCCAAGTTACTCGTGAAGATTAAAAATTGAAGATCACACGATGACATCATTTAAAGAACTTCATCAAATATTGATTTTACTTTCATATATAATATTTTCCCTTCCATGGGTTTACGAGTAACGCACCCACGCATAATTTCTTCGTAGTTTAAATTAATATAATATGTTTTTATAAAAATAAGGGGATTTCATTAAATATTGACCTTCTGCTAGTGGTATGCGTCACATTTGAATGAATTTACTAAGAACGAGGATAGTTGAATTAATTTGACGAGAATCGCCTAATATAGTGAATCTTAATATTCTTACCTAAAAGTTTACAAAAAAAAAAGTAATGGCTAAAAGGAATTACAAAGTACTATGCAGTGGTTATAAAGCAAACGGCCTTCAATAACATCCAATTTATTTATTTTTTCATTTTAAGAAAGATAATTTTAAAAGAACTAAGAGAAAGACAATACATTGCTTTGATCACAAAGCTTAATTAGCCATATATCTCAATATCTAGAATCAATATAAACATCATTATACCTAGTTAAAAACTTAGCTAATTTATCTGATAATCTATTATATGATCTTCTAATGTACACATGAAAGAAGAACTAGCAAGAAAATAATTTAAATTTAAAGCTTGAAGCTTGAAGCAAAATAGTTTTCGATCTCCAGTTGACAGCAAAATTGTTCTTCTTGATCATGTTGTTAATGACATTTTTATTGTCATTAAGAAATATTAATCTTTTATTATTGTATCCCTGCATCCATTTGATAGCTTCACGTCAGGATTTGGACTCTGGTTTCTCTGGACTGGTACACCATCCTGATCCTCATGAGAAATCCATATCAAACCCATATTATTCATTTTAACCGTTCCATAAGTTTATTTTTTTATAAAAACAACATCAAAGAAGACATAAGATATCTGCAAATTGTCATGACTTCCAGAAATACAATAGGGATAAGGATCATCACAAACAGTAGAGTACTTAGATTTCTTAGTGCTAAAATACTAATTTTAAAGATAATTAGGAAGGTCTTTTCTAATATATTCAATTAAGTCCTTAGGGTTTGCCTTAACATTGTCAAAGACGACCTTACATCTTTAGTTCCAAATATAACACAAAACATAAGCAAAACAGTCTCCATTACCACTGTCCTTTAACCATAATAAACACCAACCTTTAGAATTAAGATTAGAAGCAGCATAGAAGTTACTTGAGAGAAAGACCCTTCCAAATAGCTTCAGAAAACACATCTAGTAAATAAATGATATACATTCTCACTAACAATGGTATTACATAAGGGACAATGGATATCGATCGGAGTATACCTACCTAGACTCTCCCTAATAGGAAGGCAGTCACTTAAAGTTTTCCAAAGGAAAGTTTTAACTCTTGGCATTATGTTAAGTTTCCAAATACCTAGCCATTGTACAGTATGACTATCATGATTACCATTGCACAGATAATTGTACGCAGACTTTACAAAGACATAGCCGTCTCTGGTACCAATCCATTTCCTTGGTATCTTTTTTTTATCATAATTGTTACATGGTTCAATAAGTAATTAGATTAAAAATTCCAATTAACATCATTGTTACATGCATACAACTGTTATTTTTAGGTTTAGGAGTTTTACCATTAGTAAGTCATTTATCTGTCCAAATTTGAATATCCCTTCCATTACCTAGTTCTCAATATTGGTTTTCCTTAATGATATCTAGACCTACAGATGCGGGTCCAAACCCAAGGCTTAATGGATTTCTTCTTATACTTAAGAGGTTCATTATTTTTTGGAAGTATTTATGTTTAAGAATAATTTATCATAGTTTATCTGGATTTTCAATCAGATGCCAAACAAGTCTAGTGACTAAAGCTAAATTGAATTTATAAAGATTTTTAATGCCTAAACCTCCACTAGCCTTACTGGTGCACATGAAATCCAAAGCCTTAAGTTAAATACCTCTATTAATTTATTTATTTTTCCACCAGAAATCTCTTTGCAGAGCATTTACTTTTTCTAAAGTCTTTCTAGGTATTAAGAATTACATCATTTGATACATGGGCATGGCACTAGTGACAGAGCTTATTAGCGTAGTTCTACTTGCTTGAGATAAAAACTTAGTCTTCCAACCTTGAATCCTACAATAAACTTATTTAACAAACTTTGGTAATTAAAAATTTTAGATCTATTAAAAAACAGGGGTGCTCCTAAATAGGCATCAGTTTTAGTTATTCTCCTAACCTTAAGAATCATGGATAACAATATACAATGCTTATTCTCAACTCTTTTACTAAAATAAACACCAAATTGTTGTCCTGAAGAATCACCAAAAAAAGTTTAACACATCAAGTAATTTCTAGTTTGCACTATGTTGGCAGAGGTAAAAAGTAAAGAATCATCGGCGAAGAAATGGTGAGTAACAGATGGGAAATTTTTTGTTGCTTTAATACCCATAATTTTACCATCTCGGCATGGAAAATAAGCTTTGATAAAGATTCCATACGGACAATAAAAATGCAGGGTGACATAGAATTCGAGAGGATGTGAGGCTTAAGTTAGTTTCGGTTGATACTCATATGGAAGACATGCAAAATAGAGTGATCTTTTTAATATGGAACTTCTCCCCTAGATTCGGTTATCCTAGTAAGATAGAGACTACTTGGATTAAATCAGTGATTGGTGAGTTTGTTGTTAACACTGATGGTGCATATAAGGGTGATAGTGCAGGATCGGGCACCTAAGTTAGGGATGACAAGGTGATAGACGCATTTATATGTATATTTCGATCTCAATTATGTATTTTGTTAGTGCTCATTTTTTGTATTTATTGTGCTTTTTATGTCTTTGTGGGTGTTTTCGGAGAAATAAGCTTTTATTGAGAAATTTGATCGAAAAGTGGCATTTGGACCACCGGAGAAAATTACTAAAGGCACCCTAGATATGCGCTGAAGGCACCCATAGGAGGTGGTAAAGGTATTGCAAGAAAATTACTTTTTACGGCGAAAAAGTACTATTTGCACCCACCAGGGCATGTGCTAAAGAGACCCCACTCTGTATAAGGGGCACCTCATTTGCTAAGGGGTGCCACAACTAATATTTACACCCCATCATAGGATAAGGGGAGGTCATCTTCGACAATTTAAATCGCAGGTTTTGGCGGGAAATATTTTTGCATCGAAGAACAGATTAGGGTTTGAAAATTAAACGTGTTCTATGGAGATTCAATCACTGGAATTACTTTGGACGGGCCTGTTTAAGAAGAATAGGGGCGGTATGGCTGTCGCATTCGAACAAAATTGGCTGAATAACCGGTTCTCAATGAAACAGTGAAGGATAGTTTTCTCGGATTGTATGGGAAGGATTTGAGAGGAATTCTCATGGATTTAACCCTTGGAAATAATCGAGAATATCCTGTCACGCTATAACAGGAAAGGTAGTTGTCTTAGATTCGAGAAAATAAGGAGATTTCCATATATTTCGAAAACACGGGAAAGTAAGAGTATCTCGGGTTATTTGGAAATTTCGTGGTAAAACAGGGAGGATATCTTCTCTAACCTGATTTGGCTCTGTTTAAAGAAATTTGGAATGTGTGAAGGAAACGATGGACATGTCAGAAGAAAAAGGAAGAGATAAAAATGGAAAGTCCGTAAATTTTGGCGGAGAATAAAACAAGGGCTTTTCTCGGGATTTAATTGGTGTTGTGGCGTATATATAGTCTGCTGGAATCTAACGGAGGAAGTATCGAGACCTTGGGGTAGTTTTGGAGATACAACGATCGCTGCAGATCGATTCTGCAGCTGCAGGAAGAAGGAGAAGAAGAAGTTGCAGACGACAAAACAGAATTATCATTATGAAGAACAGAGAGTCAGTTATTTAACCGCACAAAACATGTATCGTTGTTTATCTTTAATTGCGAAAGGCCTTTAGTGACTATGAAAAAGCGGGGGTCTAACAACCACACCCAATATTTCGCTTAGCAATGTGTATGGACAAAATCCAATATACTTTCAAGGGAATCAACTAGACAGTCCGACTAAATCTTTAGAAAAGTATATCAAAGAGTTTATATCTCAATTTCTTAATTCAATCCGCAATCAAAAAAATAGGAATTTGCGAGCCCGATTGAATAAGAGAAATAACTTGGACGGTATCACAAACCAATATCCAAGTGTCAATCAATTCGATCAACAACCCAAAGTCCGGATTCAAGAACTGAATGAACTTAACGTACAACCTGTGATATTTCTATTATATAAAAAAATATAACGCGGAAAAGAAATAACACAGACACCAGAAATTTTGTTAACGAGGAAACCGCAAATGCAGAAAAGCCCCGGGGACCCAGTCCAGCTTTGAACACCATATTGTATTAAGCTGCTACATACACTAGCCTACTACCAATGAACTTCAGACTGGAATGTAGTTGAGCCTAATCAATCTCACACTTTTCAAGGCACAGTTGTGCTCCTTACGTCTCTGAACCTCAGCAGGATTCTATGCATTTGATTCCCTTAGATGATCTCACCCACAACTAAGAGTTGTTACGACCCAAAGTCGAAGACTTGAAAAACAAATCTGCCTTACACAGAAAAGTCTATTGAGATAAATAAATTTGTCCCCCACAGAAATACCTAAAAGTTTGTCCCGTATTTTGATAAATCAAGGTGCACAAGAACCAATTGATTAACCGGACTTATATTCCTGAAGAACAGCCTAGTATTATCAATCACCTCATAATAATCTTAATCGTATGGAAGCGAAACAAGATATTGTGGAATCACAAACGATGAGACGAAGATGTTTGTTACTTCTTTTATCTTGCCTATTGGAGATCAATCTCGAGTAAATCTTAGAGAAGATAACACTCAATACGATTGAACAGGGACCGATCAGAACATGCAACTACAGAGAAAATAGTTGGGTCTGGATTCACAATCCCAATGAAGTTTTCAAGTAACCTAAAGGGTTTTGGAAAAAAACCTAAGGTTAAAGGAGAATCGACTCTAGTCGCAACTAGTATCACACATGAGGTGTGGGGATTAGGTTTCCCAGTTGCTAGAGTTCTCCCTTATATCGTTTTTAAATCAGGGTTAGCAATCAATGTTACCTTGGTAACAAATCATTCAATATTCACCGTTAGATGAAAACCTGATTAGACTCAAGCTAATATCTTTCAACTGTTAGATCAAACTTAGCTTGTTACACACAAATGAAATGTACCTTCATTTAGATATGAGTAACCGTACCTAAACGTATACACCTTGTTAGTTCAAGAATAGTTAACTGAAGTTAGCCATATGAACACTTTCATATCAACCTTATTCATCTTAACCACAACTAGTTCATATGACTCAAATGAAACTAGTTATATAGTTGTTCAATTGTTTATATTCTCATAGAAATATACAAGACACAATTGAAGCAAAATCGGTTTGATTCACTCAAATCAATTCATGAACATTATAGCCACAGTTTGCAAAAGATTTCATTCCTTATTATATAAATGTATTGGTTCATGACACAACCGATTCTAGAAATTAACCCACTCAAGTATGCAAACGGGTACGCATACTTAAGTCGCCGGACTTAGACTGTGTCCGACAGTATGCGAACGGGTACGCATACTATCACACATCCAAAAACAACAATTGAATTAGTATGTGTACGGGTATGCATACAATAGTTCTGGGACTTCAACTGATTTCGCCAGTACGCATACGGGTACGCATACCAAGGCTCTCGGACTTTACCTGACTTCGCCCGTAGGCATATGGGTATGCATATTATACCGGTCTTGGATCAACATATATGCAAGTACGAATACTATGTCTATAATCCAATTATGGTTAAGTGTTCTGAACTTTATTTCAGTCATTAAAACATTCTTAGAGGATGACAATAGTTGTATTCACAAACTATTAGCATCAAAGCAATTTTCAAGTTATTGAAATAATCAATACGAAACATTATATGTCTACATCAAATGACTGTCTCACAGAGATCATGTAAGATGTTACCACGCGATTTTCACATGATCATATTTTGACTTGCGTCAAGAATATAAGATGAACTTGGTTAAAACGAAAGCTTATCAACACATATTTCGATAAATATGTAAGCGAGTTAAACTCAGCTCGAAATATCAAATGTGTATAATCGAATACTATTTATAGTAATACGACTTTTGTCTCAAGAAGGAGATAGAGTAGAAATAGACTTTCTAAGTGATAGATGATTTTCAGTCTCCACAATCTCTCCTTAGTAGTTCTTCGTCTTCAATTGATGAACGTCGTGAAGCCTAAAGCTCATCTACAAAATCTATCCTAGTCCGAGACATCACTATAAGTAGATTAGAAATCAAGACTTATAGTTTTGATCACTAAACTTGACAAACAAGCTTGAGATAGCAACGCTTGCAAGTTCGACCGAGCAGTGCTCTAACAATCTCCCTCTTTTTCAATTTTAATGACAAAACTATCAATACAGATGGATTACAAAATAAATAAAACTTTGTAGATTCTCATCCAAATGCTTGATCTCCTTGGTTCTTCAACATTACTCGAAATCTTCGTCACTTCCAAGTACTCCAGTGATTCTGAACGTGTTCAACTATGCATCATAGTTGTTGAAGATCCGTAGCGATAACAATGAGAAAACAGTTGCTCTCAATCATTATTATATAGTGTCATAGTATTATTACACAACATCAAAGTTCAATTGTACTATAACTTCGACAACAATACTATGGTGATATGTATTACTCCCCCTTAGTCAATACTTCATCTCACAATTAAAACCACTTCCGCTTATATAATGATCCGCAAACCATATGTATTTGTAGTGTGAACTACACATTAATTCTCCCCCTTTTTGTCAATATAAATTGGCAAAGGTACGAAACTAGTGGGATCCTAATGAAATTTTCATAGAGATACTTCATGACCAAAAGAGAACATATCAACTTTATTTAGATGCAATCAAACAGTCGAAACTAAATGCATCCATCAAGGAGTTCATAAAGATACACGATAACTCCTACAATATTCCACAACCGCACTCCCCATAAAGATTTAGCAATTAAGCACAAGTTCAAAAAAGAACTCTCCCCCATAAAATGTCATTCCCGAAAGAACAACAAGAGCGACCTTACTTTACAAGAAAAGAAGGATTTCTTTGGACAAAATCAAATCACATGAAACATGAATTTGTATCTAAAAATCTCAATTGAATTAACCTCAAAGAAAGTGATTAATACAATTGGTCATGCCCAACATAAAAAAAACTTAAGGAGCAGCACAGTATTTTCACAAAGATGTGGATCAGGGAAAGACCAATATTGCGGAATATTCAAAGATTCATTATATGTTTTTATCACTATTTGCACAATGACATATATAGTAAACTTAATCTTTGGTGATAAAAGTTCATCCTATCTTCCATCAATATTTGCATAATAACATAATAGGCTTAACTTTTGTTGTCAAAAGTTCATTCTATCTTTTATCAATATTTGCATAAAAGACATATGGTAGACTTAACTTTTGAGAGCCAACCTTCTTATGGATTTAGCACATTTAACAGTTTAATGGAAAGATAAAATCATTCAAGGCTAAAGTACCATTAAAGTTATTACAACCATTAACAATAATAGTTTTTAATAAGTTCGACATAAGAGGTTCATCAAAAGACAAAATAAAGAAACTTAATTATGCATGATTGTGATTGTATTACCCAGCAATCTTAAAGACGGGTTCAGTCAGTTCAGGATGAACTCCCAAAACGTAGTTCAGTTGTTCCTGTAAGTACTCAATTCTTTCATGAAGAAGAGTAGTTTCAGGGTTGGAAGGTTTCTTCATTTTGTTGATGTATGTCCGAGATAGAGGAGTAGCTCGACCAATGCAGGTACCAACAGGAGGAAATCCAAAGTGACTGCAGATTCTGCTAATGAAACATGGAAACCCAAGATTTTTCTTTTGTAAAAACAAATGAATCATTTGAGGGATAATCAGGCCACAAAAATCAATCTCTTCACCAGAGAAAAGATAGAAAATCATCTCGGCAAGGGTCCTTCTCCAAGATTCTTATCAAGCGTGCTTGGAATCAAATTTGCAACAACCGATTTGCTAAAAACTTTCAAATGAAAGCTTATGTTGTCAACAGACAACTTGCTGCCAGACCAATATTCACTCCTATTTAGTAATATATCAGATAGTTGTCTCTGAATGATCAGGTTGAGGAATGACAAAAGAGCAATCAAGCGATAGATTTAGCAAATATGCAATCAAGCTAGGATTTACCTCAAACGTTGTCCCAACAACAATTTCTATTGTTGGCTGCATGCAGGTTAGCATAAAATTGACAAGTCATCTCAGGATGAGACGAGCCAATGCCATCATGAATACATCGCCAATTATAATAACTAATGAACTGGTGAAACTCTGGTTCTTGAGCAGTTCGATCATAAACTCTTTCTGTAATGAAATTACCTTTAAGAAATTTGACATATTTGTTCCTAGCAATCAGACTAGAAAAGCTAATTCGAAGGGCTGGATCATAATAGGGTTGGAGAGCATCTATACCAACATCATCATCATCAAATTCATCATCACTATCCACAGTTCTTCTACTTGAGCTAGCATCACTGTTAAAGTTCCTTCTAGACATGTTGATATAGGAAAGAACAAATAGATAACTCTAGTTGTTTTAGAACTTACTTGGATAACCGAGCTGTTGCAAATGGTATAGTTCTGAAACGATGACCAACACAAAATCCGTTCTTAACCCATAGCATAAAAAGCTTCTCCTGATTTCAATGGAACAAACTAAACACACAATGGTTAAGAAACATGAGAAAAAGAGAGGTAGATGATGATATCCGAACCTTTTCTTTTTTTTGTTCTCGAACTGTTGAGAAGAAGAGGTGAAAAGGACGAAGTTTCTCTTTTTATGTGTGAAATGGTGGTACATGAACCAGCTGAGAAGGTTCTGGAATGCGGTTCAAACACGTAACGGTTACAAATTCAGAGTACATGAACCAAACGTGTGCAGGCAAGGGCTCGTTTGTTTTTTGCGCTACATCATATTTTGAATTAAACAAAATACGGAAAAGAAATTTGAGGCAAAACTCAACAAATCTCTCATGAGCAACTCTTTGAGAGCTCATAAGACAAAATACCCTTGCACACCATGATACCAAAAGAGAGTTTCTTTCCAACTACTTTTACATCTTACAGTATTGAGAAATACCCAAAAAATTGTTGTTTAATTATCAATCACGATAAAAACAATATTATATACACAAGAAAATATCATTCAAGTGAAAATCCAAAATGGGAAGAAAACAAAAATGCAAGATGTCCTAGAAACCCAGAGCTTTAAAAACCCCTCACTCTTTCCCTCTTTGATGGGAAATGGGGAAAAAAGGAAAATTCCCACTCAGTTCATCTGGACTGTATATATACAATGCAATATCTATTGGGCTTGGACATAGACTCATGGGTCATGGTCTATACAAGCCTCAAACGATACTGCCGATCCTGGACAGTTTCCGTTTCTTTTTTTCGGTCAATTTTTGGCCAGAAAAGCGGCTGCCCCTGCCAAAGACATGACCGGCCTGAGACAATTGTGGCGCCAGTTTAAATTGTGCAACTTTTGGGATATCATCACGACAGCGTAGACAAGGGATTCAAACAATACTCAGCCATGGAATGGAAGCTTGGAATTCATAGAAACGAAATTTGCTTCATTACATGTTGCTTTTTACCCCCTGGGACAAAGAACTCAGTAACAAGAAAAACGCGAGGGGATTACTGATAAAAGTTTAGATGTCTAGGCAAAATCTTATCGTTTGATTTATGACTTGGGAATATAACTTTTTACCTCAGATAACAGTTGCAAACTATCCTGTACACATGCATGAATTTTCAATCTGCTGCTACAACCTTGAGGTTTATGTAGAGAACTGGGGTGATTAGTTACTAACATGAGTTTCATGTTCTTTCATAATTCTGAAGAAAAGGGGTTCGTATATGAGACAATCAGCTGAGGATGTAACAATTAAACCAAGGCAAAATTGAAAAAGATAGAAGAACACGAGGAAGCCCAGTTTAATCAGTAACAAGACTTGTTAATCGTAGCGAACATAATCGACATGGGTTGATTATAAAAAAGATTACAACTATCAAAAGTTATTTTAAGTATCAATTACGCTGAAAATCCTAAAAACAGAAAGCATCCAACAAAATCTTAATGAAGACATTCCATGTCAGAGATGTAACACGTCAAGTTTTCTGAGGCAGTAGGAAGATCTGGCACCTCCTCCATAAATTCTTCTTTGCTTGTCAGATTTAAATAGTGAGAACAAGGAGCACAAGACACATTCATTGTTTGCAAATCTTGTGCATTTCTCAAAATTAATTTCACCCAACTCATCTCTCTTGGTTTACCTGAAAATATCTCGAAGGAAACCGACTTGAGTTGTAGAAGCAAACATCCAGTAGTCATCGTATCAGGATCCCAATCATCATCACGATTGCCGTCTTCATTATCACCATGCCCCTCCGAGTTTTGTGTTTTTATGCCGAGGCGCCTAGACAAGGGAATGAACTGAAATTGAGAAAGAAAAAACAAGCATCAAAAGAACAATTCCTACAAGGACATAGTTAACAAACAAATGTAAACCCAAGACATCTTATTTATTATCCATTGACAGGTATGCTGAAATCAAAAGTTTTGTGCTCTTGCCTCGTTAAGAACAATGGACTCCAGATTAGGTGCTGATTTGAGCAAAGCAATTAGTGCTTCACCGGTACTTGCTTCACGTTCCGCGTTCAGCTGTTTCAAATGATGGAAGGTAGGCAAATGGTTTTTAAGATCTGCTGCGCAGGACAGAACCTATTCATCAGAAGGCCATAGCAAAAAAGATTTCAGTCTAAAGAAGTCAGATCAATCATAGAGCGACATAAAGGTAATAGCAAGAAACGATACCCGTAGGACTCGATCAGAAATCGATAGACGCTTTACATGTGAAAGCACTTGAAAAAAACTACTCGCAACTGCACCAAGACCTATCATATATACCCTCCTTGTCGCGTCACCAGCATTTTTGTCAAAGTTGAAGTCAAGATCTGCGTCAACTAGTGTCTGAAAGCTAGATATGACCTGTTCCTTTGCAAAATCACATTTGTAGCTGAGAGATACTAGATTTGGCGCATCAATTCTTAGACCACAACCTCGTAAACCATTTGAGTTATCCCATCTAAAGCCAGCTTCATCAACACACCAAATTTTCAATATTTTCAGTGCAGGAGCTGAAATACAGAAATTCGTCATGCTAGACCAGTCGCAATTTTCCAGCATCAATTCTTCCAAAACACGGCAATCGGAAAAGAATTTCTCATTGTTGTACTCGTCACTAAAATCGACTCCGTGGAGTTCAAGGTGCTTTAAGTCTTGGACAAGATATATATTTAGGAAGATACATACGGATACATATATCGAGCCTCAAAGTAACCAATGATTGACAAGTAAAAAGAGATAAGGGCATAGGATAGGGTCCTCCTGCTTCTTGAGCCCATTGAAGATCGAATTCTTCAACATTACGCATTATTGCAGCAGAGATCCACAAGTCAACTTAATCTGGTTTCAACCAGTCAAAATACACTAGACGGAATTTCCGTATCTTCGACATATCATGAAGATGCAATATTCTATCCACAGTATTCATAAACATTTTGGCTTTCATGTCACTCAAGCCCCATAAATCAATGATGGGGATAGATGGGAAAATGCAATTCCATCTTTTAGATAATGCTCTAGTGCGAACAATATACTTGATTTCAAGAAAAGAAAGTATATGATGAATAAGGCATTCAGGTAAGTTGGTGAGCCTATCTTCTCCTGCTGCTGCTACTGCCCCAGCCAAACAGTTTTTTTTCCCCTTTCGCGGCTTTCTATTTTTCAAAACCATGATAAAAAAATATTCTGCACACAAGAAAATATCATTTAAATGCTAAACTCACTATTGGAAGAAACTAAACAGTAGCAAGAAAATTGGTTTTCACTTCATATACCTAAATGAAATGTTAGGGTTTTTGTTTTTGGAACAAATTACTAACATAAGAATGAAGAACACAACAGGACTAGAACTTTACCTCTAAAAAATCAAGAAATCCACCAATGCCAAAGAAAACATAGGATGCCCTAGAAACCCGGAGCTGTAAAACCCTCTCTGTTCCTCCTCGCTCTTTCTCTCTCTTCTTTCTCTGATGGGAAATGGGAAAAAAAGAAATGGAAAATTCTCACTCGGTGTATACAATATCGATTGGGCTTGGACACAAACTCATGCGTAGGCATATACAAGCCCAAAAAATATTGTGGAGTGTGGATCCTGGACAGTGTCCGGTTTTTTTTTCTGTCAATTTTTGGTCAAAGAGGCTGCCCCCGTCAGCCGGCAGTAAGTCGAAAATGTGGGGAAAGGTCGACGTTACATTTTGGGGAGCAGTTTCCCGGCCTAAGCAGGTTTTTGCTGAGAACTTGGGTCACTACTAATGTGTGCGTTTGATGTTCTTTCTTAATTAATCCAAAGCCAAAACTGAAAAAGATAGAACAAGAGAGGAAACCCATTGTTAACAGAAAGAAGACTGTAAGGTGGTCGCAAAAAAGTTTACGACTATCAAAAGTTATCACACTAAAGATTCTAAAGAACAATCTCTAAATCGAAACAGAAAAGCATCCCAATAACATCTTAGTGAAGACACTGCACATCAGAGAAGTAACACGTCAAGTTTTCTGAGGCAGTAGGAAGATCTGGCACCTCCTCCATAAATTCTTCTTTGCTTGTCAGATTTAAATAGTGAGAACAAGGAGCGTAAGACACATTCATTGTTTGCAAATCTTTTGCATTTCTCAAAATTAATTTCACCCAACTCATCTCTCTTGGTCTACCTGAAAATACCTCAAAGGTAACTGACTTGAGCTGTAGAAGCAAACATCCAGTAGTCATCGTATCAAGACCCCAGTCATCATCATGATTGCCGTCTTCATTATTGCCATTCCCCTCCGAGTTTTGTGTTTTAATGCCGAGGGGCCTGGACAAGGGAATGAACTGAAATTGATAAACAAATGTAATAATTACTACAACGGTATAATTAATAAACAAATGTAAACCCAATACATGTTATGTTATTATCCACTGACAGGTATGCTGATAATCAAAAGTTTTGTGCTCTTGCCTCGTTAAGAACAAGGGACTCCAGATTAGGTGCTGATTTGAGCAAAGCAATTAGTGCTTCATCAGTACTTGCTTCACGTTCCGCGTTCAGCTGTTTCAAATGATGAAAGGTAGGCAAATGGTTTTTGAGATCTTCTGCACAGGACAGAACCTATTTATCAAAAGGCCATAGCGAAAAAAAAAAAGATTTCAGTCTAAAGAAGTCAGATCAATCATAGAGCGACACAAAGGTAATAGCAAGAACCAATACCTGTAGGACTCGATCAGAAATCGATAGACGCTTTACATGTGAAAGCGCTTGAAGAAAACTACTTGCAACTGCACCAAGACCTATCATAATACCCTCCTTGTCGCATCACAAGCATATTTGACAAAGTTGAAGTCAAGATCTGCGTCAACAAGTGTCTGAAAGCTAGATGCAACATATTCCTTTGCAAGACCACATTTATAGCTGAGAGATACCAGATTTGGAGCATCAACTTTTAGAGCACAACCTTGTAAACGATATGGATTATACCATCTACTGTGATCGATAACACCCCAAATTTTCAAAATTTTCAGTGCAGGTGCTGAAATACAGAAATTCCTCATGCCCCACCAGTCACAATCTTGCAGCACTAACTCTTCCAGGACGGGGCAATTGGAAAAGAGTTGCTCACTATTGTACTTGTCGCTAAAATCGACTTCACAAAGTTGAAGGTGCTTGAGTCTTGGACAAGATATATATTTTGGAAGATACATCCGAGTACATATATCTAGCTTCAAAGTAATTAATGACTCACAAGTAAAAAGAGATAACGGGATATGAATAGGTCCTCCTCCTTCTTGAACCAATGTAAGATCGAACTTTTCAATATTACGCTTTATTGCAGCATAGATCCATAAGTTAACTTTAGATGGTCTCAAGTAGTCAGAATAATCTAGACAAAATTTATCTATCTTCGACATATCATGAAGATGCAATATCTTGTCCACAATGTCCATAAACATTTTGGGTCTCATTTCTTCTAACCCCGAAAAATCAATGATGGGGATAGATGTGAAAATGCAATTCCATCTTTTAGATAATATGCTAGTGCGAACAATATACTTGAGTTGAAGGAAAGAAAGTATATGATGAATAAGGCAGTCAGGTAAGTTGGTAATCCTATCTTCTCCTGCTTCTGTTGCTGTTGCTGCTGCACCACTCAAACTGTTCTTTTTCCCCTTCTGCAGTTTTTTATTTTTCAAACCCATGATAAAAACTATATTCTGTCCACAAGAACATTCATTTAAACTCTATACCCACTACGGGAAGAAACTAAATAGTAGCAAAAACTGGTTTTCATTTCAAATACCTAAATGAAATGTTAGGGTTTTTGTTTTTAGAACAAACTAAATAACAGTACTAACATAGAATTGAATTCAGATTAAAAGCAGTACAATAAATTTACCTCTAAATCATCAAGAGATCCACCAATGGAGAAAAAATAGATTGCAGTAGATGCACTACAAAGCCAGAGTTGTAACTAAAACCCTCCGTCTCCCTCCTCCCTTTCTCTCCAAAATGGGAAATAAAATAAAATGAAAAATTCTCACTGAGTTCATCTGTTAACTCAATATCTATTGGGCTTGGATACAAACTCATGTTCGGGAAGATACAAGCCCCAAATGTTAATGAGTCGATAATGTGGAGGAGAGTGTCCGTTTTTTCCACGATTTATAAAGGGGATAGAAGTCATGCTAAGTGTTGATACAATTTCATCGATCCAACGGTGAGGATCGGTGGAATTTTTTTGTCCTATATGAAATGGTATCAGCACTTAGTAGAACTGGTATCCCCCTTTATAAATCATGATTTTTTCTTTTCCCACGAATCCGATACCGTAATCCGCAGTGCGAGTGTACTAGATCGTTTGTTTATTCTTTCGAGAAATAAATGAAAATCATCAACAACCCTAAGTTTAATGAACGTGCAATAGGGTTGTACCCAAGATAACTAGGTATTATGGGTCTAAAACTTGATAGGTTTTGGTTGATGTTCTCAAAAGTTTTGGTTTCTCTGATTCATGGTGTGAACTTATCTTTCAATGCGTTAGCACCACTAATATTTCGATTTTATTTAATGGGTCTCTTTGTCCCGCTTATAAATCTAGAAGGTGACCCATTTTCTCCATATTTTTTTATTTTATGTATGGAATTCTTTTCTAGATACTTGATGCATGCTGAAAGTTGTAATCTTATTCACGGATTCAAAGTCAGCAAAGAGGCGCCTAGTATATCTCATCTCCTCTTTGATGACGATTGTCTCTTATTCATGAAAGACACCCATGATGATGCTAGTAACTTAATATCTCTCATTAAGGATTTTAGTCTTATTTCCGGCAAAGTGATAAATTTTCAAAAATCTGGATGCTTCTTTAGTAAGAATGTTCATCCAGACCATTGTGTCTCCTTCATTAGATTGCTTAATGTTAAAAAAGTTGATCCTAATGAAGACACTTAGGCATTCCTCTTTTTCTGAAAAAATCCAAGAGTGAGTCTTTCTCCCATCTTGCTAATCATTTTGATAAAAGGGTGGCCAAGTGGAAAGGAAAATATTTAACCCAATCTTGGAGATCTGTTTTAGTTAATAATGTTCTGCATTCCTCTTCCATTTATTACATGAATTCTTTCCTAATACCGTATAATCTTATCCATAAAATGGAGCAATCCCAAAGGGATTTATGGTGAGGGGGAAATTCAAGTGGTGGTTTTTATCCTAAAAGTTGGGACAAAGTTTGCACTCATAAAATGAGAGGGGGATTAGGTTTCAGAAATATTAAGTTTGCCAATGAAGCTTTACTTGCTAAAAATGCACGGGTGCTTATTCATTCATCTGATGAGCTTTGGTTTGAAATTTTAAAATGCACATATTTCAAAAATTGTCATCCCCTGCATCATAATGTAATTAAGAACTCTTCTTGGGTATGGAAGAGTATTAGCCACAGTCTTAACATCGTCAGGCAACATTCTATTTGGGAAGTTAAATATGGAGTTGATATTCATGCTTTGCGTGACAACTGGGTTCCAAACATGTCTTCTCCTTTATGCATTTCTTATCTGAATCCTAATATGTGTGTGAATGACTTTATAGATGTAGATTCCAAATCTTGGAACCCTGACCTTGTGCAAGCATACTTCACACAAGATAATAGTCAAAAGATAATGAATATTAGGATTCCCATGATAGGTAATGATAGGTTGATTTGGCCATTTACGAAAAATGGAAACTTTACTATTAAGTCTGCATATAAACTTTTATCTTGTGATCTACCTTCTGCTAGCACTAATCATCAGGTAAATCACATCTATAAGAGTCTCTAGAAGGCTGTTATTTTGCCTAAAGTCCAACTTTTCTTGTGGAAATGTATTGAAGGCAATCTGCCTACTAAGTATAGTTTGGCCATTTTTAAACCTAATCATGATACTATTTGTAACATGTGCGATTCTAATTTGCCTGAAACTGTTGAACATTTATTGCTTCACTCTATGTTTGCTAAAGTTGTATGGACTTCAATGCATTTTGGTAACTCTGTTCTTCAAGATGCCGCTTCTAGTATGAATATTTATGAATGGATTAAAAAATATATTTCTTACAACAATGACCTTTGTTGTTCAGTACTAACTATTGCATGGTGTATGTGGAGGGACATGTGTTTTCATATATTTCAACAAAAGCCGATTAATGCACTGAGTACAACGAGACTTGTTGTTAGACTTATTAGTGATACTCATGAATCCTTAGTCTCCGCCCATAATAACAGTAGAAGTGCAGTTACTTATGATCAAGTCCCCCCTTCAAATGAAGAACTACCTCAAGATTGTTATATCATTTATTGTGATGCATCTTTCGACAAGAATACTAACAACTCTGGTGTTGGTATTGTAATATACAATGTAGCAGGTGAATGCAAAGGGTGTAGGACAGTCGCTGGTAGAGCCATGAATCCGGAAGAAGCGGAATGCTTAGATATACTCGAAGCTGCGAAGTGGGCTAACGCAAAAAATCTAAGCAAAGTATGTCTCAGAAGTGATGCCAAGAATGCTATTTCCTTTCTTAATAATAATATTGACCGGATTAGCTGGTTCAATCGTTCTATTTTAGAGGATTGTCTATATAAATTTTAAGGATTTTAGTTATTTTAAAGCTGAGTATGTTAGTAGAGACTTTAACGGCTGGGCTGACAAAGCGGCAAGATATTGTAGAAGATTGAATGTCTCAGGAGAATGGTTGGGCAATTGTACTCAAACTAATCTGTTAACTTAACTAAACATAACTAGATTTTGGGCCCGTGCTACGCACTGGGGGAACCCCAAAGCCATCCATCATTTTTTTTTTCTTTTAACCATTTTTGGTTTAGTGTGATGTGGCTTCGCCTCGCCCAGTCGTGCATTTTTTATTTGGTGTGGCGAGGCGACATCTTTGTATTTGAGCCATATTTTTGATTTGGTAAAGCTCGCCTTCGCCTCGCCCGTCCCGATATGATTTGGTAAAGCTCGGCTTCGGCTTCGCCTCGCCTCACCCCGTCCCGATTTTATTTGGTAAAGCTCGGCGTCGGCTTCGCCTCCCCCCGTCCCGATTTGCTGAATTCGGCCTCCACCCGCCCCCGTCCCGACTCATATCCTTGGTTCATTACACAAAATAACTTCATGTTCTAAGCATGGAAACATGTACGTGCTTATTTGACAACTTATATAAATACCTTAATTAGATATATAACTCATTTTGGTTTAGTGTGATGTGGATTCGCCTCGACAAGTCGTGCATTTTTGATTTGGGGTGGCCCGGCTTCGCCTCGCCCAGTCGGGCATCTTTTTCTTTGAGCCATATTTTTGATTTGGTAAAGCTCGGCCATGGCTTCGCCTCGCTTCACCCCGTCCCCTCTAGTATATCTTTCTTCTCAGCATCAACAACTCTCCGACTGTTTTAGAAAAAAAATTCAATTTGTCTCCTCATGTTCAGCTTAGGACTAAATGTTATCGACTGTATTAATTCACCATAAATGAAAACATAAGAAAAAAATGCAAGAATATGAATAGTAACCTGCTTTTTCATTAACATTTTGGGCATCAAGTTTTATTATACATAACTACGTATGCAAATGATTATTCCTAAATTACAACCAAGTCAACTCTTGATATTTAGAATGGTTGAAAATCTATATTAAATTACAATATCGAACCCACTCTAGCTCTGGTAATTATTTTACAGTGTAATTCTCATACATATATATATATATATATATATATATATATATATATATATTACAATTAAGTTAAGATGTTACAATATCGAACATTGACTGCTTATTTCAGTGAATACATATTAAAGTCAAAGTACCACAAATCTCTTTATAAGTTATCTGTTTATGTTTATCTTCCTAAGAGAACCACTGACCTATGCTTACTCATATTGCATACCCAAGAATACATTTTAAGTTTGGTGAGAAAACAAACATCCTTATTGAGTTAAAGTTCGTTTACCTGGACAGCGGCCTATAGCTGCAAAGACCAAACTGGAGGACAACAAAGCCATCACCTGACAGTTGCGAATTGAGGTTCAATATTGCTGCGAAAAAAATCACAGAAGGGTAGCATTAGGTCTAGTTTAACTTAGTTATTATGGTTAACCTCTCAGTTCACGCGTGTCAGTGCATCTATCTGCATAAAATATAGTAAACACAATAACCATAAGAAAATTTCAGTTGAGGATTGTTACACAATATAATCATTTGCAGTGTCGTATGCTATCAAGCTGTAAAACGACATGGAGTTAACTCCCTGTCTGAGTCAAACATATATAGCGGAAGAACTATGCCCCAGAGATCAACCTCAATATATCAACTCCAAATGCAAAAATATTTTCGTGTGCGCAGGAGAGATTCTTATACGCATCCACACCATTTTTAACTCAATGCAAAAGTCTGGTATGCTGGAAAAAATAAGTAAAACTTAAGAACATGATTCAAGTGATGAACTAAAGCAAATAATAAAGCTAACAATATCATTACCAGAGAAAACTAATCACCGAACTCAAACTATCTTTTTTTCAACAACATTATCATTACATTAGCCATTTATTGGTGATCATTATACTCCCGGATGATAAGATCGGCAGATCGATATATGAATATAGACATATCTGTGCAACTTAGCACCTGTCTGGTAGTCTTATATCCTTATATTAAATGTACTGAACTTTAGACGTTTAACCAACCTGCGATTTGTAGGATATTCGCGTACATAAATTCCTCAATGGGTTTTACAATAGAGGGCCATCATTTCTCTTGCTCGTTAAGTCCCTTGTGGTTATTATGGGTATAGTATCTTCACAAATATTGGGTATCGTTGTTTGTGTCTTTTTGTTTCCAACTTCTTTAAAAATCGTTACTGAATTTTTGCTCACCAGTGGATAGTAAGTTTATCCCGTGCAACATTCATAGAAAATGGATTAGTCCAGGCCACACTGAAAGCAGAATGAGCACCGAGGAATCTCAACCTGCTTCCTTCATGACCCATGCACATCGGGTACATAAATCTTTACATGACCTGTTAAGGGCTAAGATTATTTCCTATGATACCATATGTGCTTAAGCTTGCCCTCCCACCGCCTGCTCAGAACTCCAACCGACTTTTAATGCTGAAAGAAGATAAAAGTGCATCCCCCTAAACGACAGATATGTCAAGGATAACCCTACCAAACTTCCTATAATCTCTGAACAGACTAAGTCAGATGATTTTTTAAACAAATTCTAGTCTTCCACAATAGTTTCCAGTTGAGTAGCTGTTAGTTTCCATAATTGTAGAATCTGTACGACTATGTACATGTAAAAATCTATATAAATAGAAAGTTATGATCTCCACAAATCATCGTGGAATATTTACCAAACCAAATTCTTGTGTAGATATATAGGAGTGGTTAAAGCCACAATACACTGCGAAACCACAATAAAAAACAATGTAACTACATATAGGAGGGGTTAAAGCCACAATACACTGCGAAACCGCAACAATAAAACAGTGTAACTACATAATATTTTCTGCAAATAAGTGAACGTTAATGCCCGTGCACAAAAAAAAAAAAAAAACCGTTACAAACATCCGAATGCAATCCACAAACAAAATGCATCTTATAATTTAATTGGGGAATCATAAACACGGATAATTTGAGCTTTAGAACCAACAGCAAGACATTGCCGTTAAATATTCAGTAACTACAGCAAAACCACTACACAATTCTAAAAGATCGTCCAATATTATTGCCACTAAAGCATTTGTAGCCAACTTAAATGCTAGAAAATTATCCATTGACACAAACGTTAAATCTGAACAATCAAGATCAGATAACACATAACAGCATTATAACCTTTCAATCATCCTTTCCTGACTCAAGAAAGATTAAACATGAAAACAACCGCATACACTCCTGCTAAGGAACACCACTTGAAAAGTCTAGATAGTGTAAAAAGTTAAACCATGATCATGATGAGAAAAATTAAATAGAGATTTGTGTTATGGCATTGACTACTTGCTGAAGAGAGGAAGGAACAAAGGGCATCCCCTCGTCGGCTTGAGATCCACGAAACACGTACATGAGATTAGGCTTACAAAACAGTTGGTCATATATCGGTAATCAATCAGTAATTTGACTAGGTTTATAAACTCAAGAGAAAGAGAAGGAGATTATAGAAAGGAAGAGGTGCGGCAAAAGATTAGGATTGTAAAACCAATAAAAAATGACAAAATTAGTGAAATTCTTTTTTTCTTCTAAGGTGTAACCCCTGGACCAATAGAGTCTCGCCAAGTGTCCTCTCCAGGTTTATTCTAAATACTGTTCTCTAGGCGAACGGTGACGCTCACCATTCAACGTGGGGGCTCATATGAGTTAGGATTATAAAGGAGTAGATCAACTATTAAGTATGATCAGTAAGGGATAAATTAGGAATTACATAAAATATATAGATGTGGGGTACTAAATGTTATTTAGGAATTACATAAAATTCTCTCGGCTAAACTGCTCTAGCGTAACGCACTATTTTGGTATGATATTGGCTCTAGTCTAATGCAGCTGTAATGCGCCATAGTGTCGCAACTTTGTTATAAGCCACCCACTCAAATAGCATGAATGCATGATGCATCATTATAGTGCGGGTTTTACATAGGCGTACCCTAGTAATCTGAATTCCGGAATAGGATATGTACCACACTCAGGACGCGTACACTAAGGTTCTGAGTTCGTGAATGGGGGGGGGGGGGGGGGGGTATGCGTACCCCTTGGATCTGGATTCGTGAATGGTTAAGGGTACGCGTATCCTAACAGTCTGAGTTCACAGACTGGTCTATATGTATGCATACCCACATATACCTACCCAATAGAAAAATTAAGCACATGCTCAAAAATTATATCTTTCTGAAGGAAACCAAATAGGCTATCTGTTAGAGACGAAATAATTAAAAGTCTTTACTTGGGTTGAAGCAGACTCTTAGGCCTGTAAAGGAGGTCGGATAGGGAATCAAAATGCGCAGAGTCTTGTGAAATTCAAGAGACATGAGGAGCACAACTAAAGTTGAATTGCTCGTAGGGTTAATTCGGCCTCAACTGCGTTCCATTCTGAAGTCTGGTATTAACCTAGTGTCTGTAACGGCTTAATACAGTGTGGTTCTTAAGTTCTGGACTAGTGATAGACACATTTTTGTGTCTGAATTGTCCTCAGTGTCTCTATTGTTAGTGCTCGATTTTTGTACTAATTATGGTGTTTTATGTGTGTGTAGGTATTTTTGGCCAATAAACATTTTTGGAAAAATCGGCTCGAAAAATTACGCGGAACACCCCCTGGAGGATATTTGCTATGCGGACTCTCAGATTGGATAAGGGGCACCAGTTACTAAGGGGCGCCTTCTAGCTATTCGCACCCCAGTTGTTGGATAAGGGGAGACCCTTTCTTCTTCGTTTGACTTTGCTTTTTGCGGGAAAATGTTGCAGCACACGGACAGATTTAGGGTTCGAGTTTTGATCATGTTTTGGAGAGATTCAAGGGCAGAAACTCTTTGGATTTGTTTATTTGAGCTAAACAGAGATGGTATTAGTGTTGGATTCAATCTAATTGGACCAGATAATCGCTGAGAAGGAAACAACTCTACATGTTCACGGAAAATACTATGAAACTACGGGATTTTCTGGATTTGATTCGGGAGATTTTTGGAGAGATTCAAACGCTCCAATTGATTGATTTGGGCCTGTTACACTCAAACAGAACCGGTAAGTCCATTAGAATCGAGAAAATTGGGCTGCAACGTTGGTTTGTAAGAAAACATAGTATCTTTTATTTCCGTGAGTTATTCTTGAGATTTTCTTTATTCTGGGAAAGATTGCACGAGTTCAGAGCATGTATATCTTCTTTTGGGACGTGTATGAGTCTGTCTGAAGTATGTTAGATTTCTGCAGACGCGTGAAAGATCTAAAAATGGAAATTATTTCTCATGTATGGCAGTGGAGAATAATGTGTTAAAGAAAAGGATTATCTCGAATTATGACGGAGATTTGGTGCTCCTGCTATGTATTTAAAGGGTGTTGGACGTTCAGAGAGGGGATGGGGAGAGTTTGGGATAGTTTAGAACTCTACAAAGACGTAAATAATCGAGTTTCAGGAAACTGCTATTTTTGCTGCTGAAGCTGAAGAACACGAAGAACATCGACCCACATAAGCAGTCGTTTTGCTACAGTGACAACGACAGTTAGGTTCTATCGTTCCCTGTAACAGTTCGGTTTGTAACACTTATAACTATTACAAACCCGGTTTTGATTGATTTCTCTCCCATTTCATCATTTGTACACCATCTTTGAGCAATAAAAATGAATTTTGAGCGTGTTTACGTGATGATTATTTTAAATTAATTATAGCAATTCTATTATGATTTTTGCATTGAACTAAAAATGGATTATACGATTTTGGTTAGTTAGGTGTATTTTATCTTGATAGAATATGCTTGCTTTAGAGTTTTGATATTTTATCTATTCATTTAAAAATCTACATGTCTAGGCAATACTATTAGAATCAATTTGAATGTTGAGTTGTGAAATTATTATTTTATTAAATCACTAATATCGACCAATGGTGGAATCCTAGCCCCAGTCTCTGCACAATATTCACATCACCTTTTTATTTGAGTTTATTATTATCATTTATAAAATTTAAGTCTAAAAAAATATGCTTTCACAAGTCTTGAACGAACCATCTTACTACAACATCATTGAAAATAACCATCAATATTTGGTGCCGCCGACCCGGACTTGTCTTTAGGCTAGAGTTTTTCGTTTTTTTTTTTATTTGTTTTTCATTTTTATTTTATTTGTTCTTCTTTACGTTTTTGAGTTTTTGTCTTTTCCTTACAAATTTTGGAGTTTGGAGCGAAAGAAAAATTTTCCAAACTTTTTGGTGAATACTTAAAGATTTGGAGTAAAAGCAAAGCGAAAGGAGCGAAAGAAAAGAAGAATAAAAATTAATTAAAAAAAGAGAGAGAGAGAGAGACAATTTTTTTTTTTAGAATTTTTTTTTTAGATTATGTTTTTCTTTTGCACTTTATTTTTGGACTTTGGACTGTGGACTTTGGGACTTTATTTTTTTTTAAAACCCTACGAAAGGGTGGTTTAAATATAAACTGTTTGCAGAGAAGGTTGACGACTACAATATCGCCTCGGCCCCTCGGGTCCGTACATGACATAGGAGTCGTATCCCAAGTCGACTTCAGCGGTTCATCCCCCGTCTGGTACGGGAGGTAAGTTTGTCGAAATACTCGCGAATCCCCTGTCAGCGAATTACTGTATTCCTTTGTTTGCATATATGCCGAGGATTTGAAAACGGCTGCTTTAATTTCATAGTAAAGGGCAAGGACTGGTCATACAAGATAAGGGTTCGGATTTTATCACCGTTCCCTTCTTGCCCGCCTTAGGAAAACGAAACCAAACGCGAACCTAAGCCTAAAATTTGACTAGAACGAGACCTATAGGGTAACGAGCTTAATAGGAAAGTCATTCGAAAAATATTGGTTACTCTTTTAAGCATGCTTCAAAGTTCATGATGGTTTCTGTGAGTTGAATACGCCGCCTTGTAACGCCGGTGAGGCCTTGGGTATCAAAGCTCCACTGAGCTTCCCTCGTCTCGATTTAACTTACTTAAACTCGGAATTGATTCCAGAGGGGTTTGCTTAAATTTTAACGAATTCCCTTTCGAAGGATTAGAAGCTAGTCTAGAAACAATCTAAGTGGAGCCATCATGTTTTTTGTTTGCTAGAAATCAGTAGGCTTGTTGTGGTGGAGTCAGCCTTGTTTGTGTTTGCATATAACTTCCCTTCCTTTTAGGATTTCTTTATTTTTCTAGTGTATGCCCAAGGTTATTAAAGATCGGGCTTGGAAAAGGAACACTCTAGGTCGTTTGATTAGTGATAAACCTAGTAGTTATTCTTGTGGCGGGGAGCTCGAAGACTCTTCTTTTGAGAGACCTGTCTTTGGAAATTTCAGCTTTGAAAACTTGAAAATTAGTGAAGAAAGTACTCCTAGTCCTTTGGTAGTGCCAGAAATGGCAACTTTGAAAACTTTATTAGACCCAACTAGGACCTCTCGTCCGTCTTGTATCAAGTTAGCTGAAACTGAGACATATTATGAACTCAAACCTGGGACTTTACAGATGCTCCCAATCTTTTTAGGAAAATAGAATGAGAACCCTTATTTTCATGTTAGGGAATTTGAGGAAGTTTGTAGTACTCTGAAAATTAAAAACCTTAGTGATGATGCGTTGAAACCAATGTAGTCAATATCGTCCGTACCGGCCGAAATATCGGTGATATTATCGGTACCGGTGTTAGAGCGAAACGGTAACAGGAATATCGCGATACGATATTTTGCCGATAATATCAGCCGATATACACGAAACGATACAAACTGGTTTTCCGGTATGGGATAATTTCGGCCGATATACACAAAATATCAGGGCAATATAGGAATTTTATGAAGGGAAGGGATAAAATTCCTAAATCTCAGAACAATTTTCAGAAACCCTTCTTCTCAGCCGAAGAAACTCTTCTTCTCAATATCAATGGCGAGATTCAATTGATGGTACGACTGTTAACAAGAGGTTGGGGTTTTGATTATTAATTTATTTTTTTGCTGTGATTTTGGTTTTCTTTACATGATGGAACTCGACCTTTTAGTATATTTTCTCACTGATGGATGCAATTTTATGAGTTTGTAGTTAGTGTATGTTGTGCAGTAATCGTCTAATTGGATGTTACACCTTTCAGTTTTCAGAAACAGAAGACTGATTATGTTGTTTTTTTTTCTTTGGTTAAACCTAAATCTGATATTCAAAGAGTAGTTAGCTGCAGGAAAGAAGAAGTGAAGTACCTCCATATCTGCAACATGGTGTGGTCTCCGGGTTACCAGGTTTCATCTTGGAAATTTGATTTCCTTGAAATTGGGTTTCTGGGCTACTTTGTGGTTTGATTTTGTTCCTTTACACTGGGCATCACACACTGCAGTAGCAGTTCTTCTTTTCACTCAAGAAGAAGGACTTGGGATTAGGAGAATTGATTATTGTTGCAGCACATTTGTCTTTTCCAGTTCATGCATCTTCTCATCATCATCATATATTTAAGTATCTTAATTGTATTTACAGCTCAATATTTTTATCTTGTCTATTTTGTGTGAAACAATAAAAATATTGGATATAAATTTAGAACGATATTGCACCGATATTTGAAACCGAGATCTCCCCGATACAATGTTGTATCAGTGTACCGGTCCCGGCCGAGACAAACCGGTATCCTATATTAACTACATTGGTTGAAACTTAGGTTATTCCCCTTTTCCTTAAAATATAAAGCCAAATATTGGCTATATAGTTTGTTTTCTGAGTCAATTGAAACATATGACCAACTTACATCTTCCTTTATACAGAAGTTTTTCCCAAGGCACAAAACATCGTCTATTAGGACACAAATCTGTACTTTTGCTCAACAAGAGGGAGAATCTTTATATAGGTATTTAGAAAGGTTCAATGACTTAATATCTCAATGTCCTCATCATGGTTTAGAGATGGTTAGGTTAGTTCAGATCCTCTACGAGGGTTTAGATTATTCAACAACAACCATGGTTGAGTCCTTATGCACAGGTGGGTTTGAGAATAAAACTGTTAATGAGGCGATGACATATTTGAATGAAATCGCCGATAAGACTCAACAATGGGAAAATAGTAGGGAACCACAGAAAACAATTCTTCTAAGTAAAGGAAATGTCAATAGGGTAGAATGATCTTATGAGTCAGATGCTAAAATAGCAGCCATAGCCAAAAGGTTAGAAGCCTTTGAATTAGGTCATTCTAGTGGTAATAATGGTAGAATAGAGCCTTTTTGGGAAGGCCATACTATTGAGGAGCAAGCCAGTACTCTTTATAACAACACTAGATTCGATAACCATCAGAAGTTTGACCCATATTCAGAAACCTATAACCCTGGCTGGAGAAACCATCCCGACCTTTCTTGGTCTAAGGGCCAGAATCAAGGTCAGTCTAGTAACTCTCAGGTTCCCCAGGTTTTGGCTATACTAAGAATCCTTCAGCTCCGACACAGTTTCAGAACCATTCGGATAAGAAGATTATGAGTTTAGAAGAGTCTCTTGCTTTGTTAACTCGTAAAGTGCGGTTTCAGCAATCTGTTGCTCAAAGTTTAGAAGAAAATAAGAGAATAGGTCAGGCTAACTCTCAGGTTATTTCCGAGTTGAAAACCCAGGTTAGTCAAATAAATGAAACATTGAGAGAAAAAGGAAAGTTTCCTAGTCAAGCACAACCCAAACCTAGGGGAGTCCATCAAATATCTTTAGCTGGTGAGAAATCATCAAACCATGTGAACTTGATAACAACCCTTAAGAGTGGTAAAATGGTAGACAATAAGGTAGCCATGACTAGTGGATATACTGTAGGTCCACCTTATACTTTCCAAGAGGAGCCCGTAGACGAGAAAACTGAAACAGTCTCTAAGGATTCCCAAGAAATTCCTGATAGGACTACCTTTGTGCCTAGAGACCCATATCCACATTTGTTAGCCCCAATAAAGAAGGAGTCGACTTTCAACGAGATAATGGAAACATTTAAGCAGGTGAACATTAACATTCCATTATTAGAAGCAATTAGGCAGATGCCTTCTTATGCCAAGTTCCTTAAAGATCTTCGTACACGAAAGCGTAAGCTTAATGTCCATAAGAAAGCCTTTTTAGCTGGTCAGGTAAGTTCCATTCTTCTGAACCAAACACCCCCTAAGTATAAGGACCCTGGATGCCCCACCATATCTTGTGCGATTGGTAATCACATGGTCGATAAAGCTTTACTTTACTTAGGATCTAGTGTTAACTTACTCCCGTATCATGTATACACCCAGCTAGGTCTTGGTAAGTTGAAACCGACTAAAATGACACTACAATTAGCTGATAGATCTGTCAAATTCCCTCGTGGTGTCATAGAGGATGTTCTGATTGAGGTTGATAAGTTTATTTATCCAGTGGATTTCATTTTTCTAGACACCCAGCCTGTTCAGGACCCAAGTCGTCAAATCCCAGTGATTTTAGGTCGCCCATTTTTAGCCACATCTAACGCTATCATCAACTATAGTACTGGGCTTATGAACATATCCTTTGGTAATATGACCACTAAACTAAATGTCTTTAATGTTACTAGACAACCTTCTGAGAACGATGATTTAGAAGAAGTGAATATGATTAGCACTTTAGTTCAGGATAATTGGCTTGACACTTTACTGGTAGATTCTTTAGATGATTTTGAGGAAACCATTCTCTTGGATCAGATATGTGATCAATCTTTAGAAGAAGCTCTTGAGTATTTTAAAGATTCTATGGACCCAGAAATTCAGGCAATAGTTTTAGGTTTTTATGAGAATAATGATGACCCTAAGTTTGGGGGTAGAGAACTAGAAGAATCTCTTGAGTATTTTAAGGACTCTGAAGATCCGGAAATTCAAGCAATAGTTAGAGGTTTGTCTGTGAACCCTAAGTTTGGGGGTAGTGATGGTTCTTGTGATTGTATCGTATCCCTAATTAGAGTCCCTAACTTGGGACTCGAGCCTTGTGCATCTGAGATATTACTTGAGTCTTTTCAGACTCCGAAACCCGATCCTTCTGATACTGTCCAGGAGGTAACTCAGGTATTAGAGACCCGTTTTTCGGATGAATCTATTTATCGAGACACACATATGAAGTTCAATTACGCGCCGCAGATAAACCCAGTTGTCTTGACAGAAACCTTAGATGAGGACGTGCTTCTTCTTTTCATTTTTCTGAATCAGTGCAGTTGTCTCATACTGGTGTCAAGCTCTATTTGGTCTTATGGACCCACAATTGTTTCGACTATTGATATATGACTTTGGAAGGTGACAATCCTTTTTGAGGTATTTGATGTCTAGTTAAAGACTTTAAATTTAGCATTTCCTGGGAGGTACCCACGCTCATGCTTACGGTAATATCCTTTCTTATTTATTTTTCCATCCATCAAGTGGTAACAGTTTCTTCTTGTTCATGCTTTTAATTTCATCTTTAGAACATTGAGGACAATGTTAGATTTAAGTTTGGGGGTGGGGAAGAAACTTTTTGTTAGCTCTTAGCTGCAACAAATAAACTCCAGAGCCTAGAAATTTATGCTTATTAAGGTTGGCACTAACTAATCTAAGTGGATGGGAAAATCTTGGTTATAGGATTTGAGGAACCAATCTGATTAGAAGGAAACATCTAAAGAGTCTATTCATAAAAGCACAGAGCTCAGGTGTTAGAATTAAAAAACAAACATGGTAGTTTCGCCATATCTCGTTGAATCCTAATCTTTCTGTTTTTTTTTAAGTGATTTGGTGGGGCACACGATTCAAGTTGTTACTATTGCTAGGGTGAAATAGAGTGATTGAGATACCATTAAAAAAAAAGAAGAATTGGACCAGTAATTCGACCTCAACTGCGTTCCAGTCTGAAGTCTGGTATTAGCCTAGTGTCTGTAAAGGCTTAATACAGTGTGGTGCTTAAGTTCTGGACTAGTGATAGACACATTTTTGTGTCTGAATTGTCCTCGGTGTCTCCATTGTTAGTGCTCGATTTTTGTACTAATTATGGTGTTTTATGTGTGTGTAGATATTTTTAGCCAATAAACATTTTTGGAAAAATCGGCTCGAAAAATTACGCGGAACACCCCCTGGAGGATATTTGCTATGTGGACTCTCAGATTGGATAAGGGGCACCCAGTTACTAAGGGGCGCCTTCTAGCTATTCGCACCCCAGCTGTTGGATAAGGGGAGACCCTTTCTTCTTCGTTTGACTTTGCTTTTGGCGGGAAAATGTTGCAGCACATGGACATATTTAGGGTTCGAGTTTTGATCATGTTTTGGAGAGATTCAAGGGCAGAAACTCTTTGGATTTGTTTATTTGAGATAAACAGAGATGGTAGTAGTGTTGGATTCAATCCGATTGGACCAGATAATCGCTGAGAAGGAAACAAACCTACATGTTCACGGAAAATACTATGAAACTACGGGATTTTCTGGATTTGAATTGGGAGATTTCTGGAGAGATTCAAACGCTCTAATTGATTGATTTGGGCCTGTTACACTTAAACAGAACCGGTAAGTCCATTAGAATCGAGAAAATTGGGCTGCAACATTGGTTTGGAAGAAAACATAGTATCTTTTATTCCCGTGAGTTATATTTTATTCTCGAGATTTTCTTTATTTTGGGAAAGATAGCACGAGTTTAGAGCATGTATATGTTCTTCTGGGACGCGTATGAGTCTGTTTGAAGTATGTTAGATTTCTGCAGACGCATGAAAGATCTAAAAATGGAAATTATTTCTCATGTCTGGCAGTGGAGAATAATGTGATATAGAGAGGATTATCTCGAATTATGGCGGAGATTTGGTGGTGGTGCTATGTATTTAAAGGGTGCTTGACGTTCAGAGAGGGGATGGGGAGAGTTTGGGATAGTTTAGAACTCTACAAAGACGTAAATAATCGAGTTTCAGGAAACTGCTTTTTATGCTGCTGAAGCTGAAGAACACGAAGAACATTGACCCACATATGCAGTCATTTTGCTATAGTGACAACGACAGTTAGGTTCTATCGTTCCCTGTAACAGTTCGGTTTGTAACACTTATAACTGTTACAAACCCGGTTTTAATTGATTTCTCTCCAATTTCATCATTTGTACACCACCTTTGAGCAATAAAAATGAATTTTGAGTGTGTTTCCATGATGAAGAGCTAAACCCAATCCTTGGGGCGGTGGAGGAAGCTGTTGTTTCGGTAAAAGTGATATATATTTATTTTAAATTAATTATAGCAATTCTATTATGATTTTTGCATTGAACTAAAAATGGACGATTTTGGTTAGTTAGGTGTATTTTCTCTTGATAGAATATGCTTGCTTTAGAGTTTTGATATTCTATGCTTGGATTAACATCTATTCTTTTAAAAATCTACATGTCTAGGCAATACTATTATAATCAATTTGAATGTTGAGTTGCGAAATTATTGTTTTATTAAATCACTAATATCGACCAATGGTGGAATCCTAGTCCCAGTCTCTGCACAATATTCACATCACCTTTTTATTTGAGTTTATTATTATCATTTATAAAATTTAAGTCTAAAAAAATCTGCTTTCACAAGTCTTGAACGAACCATCTTACTACAACATCATTGAAAATAACCATCAACTAGGTTCCGGGGTTTTCCTGTACATCACAGTTTTCCTCGTTAACAAAACTTCATGTGTCTTGTGTTATTTCTTATTCGCATTATATTGTTTATATGTATATGTTAAACAAATTTTAAGCCTAAACGAATGTGGTGAACCTGCAAGATTTATTCTTGAGAATCGTATCTTGAAATACATATTATAAAACTTGTTGTTGTTGGAATTCGGTTCACATAAAGTTCAGTTACATGCTAGGTTGATATTTGGATATTGATTTTTGGGATCGTTCGAGTAAACTTGCTCTACAACTCAGTTATAGGATTTCATCTGTGATGTATACCACTGATTGTAACAAGTTTTTCCAAACGAAAAAATTGGTGGTGTACTTGATACCCTCTCCTTTTTAGTATATAAATCATTCATGGATGGAAAACTACACAATTCATAAGAAACTTCAGAACTTTCAGTACATTTATAACAATAAAAACTAAATCATGATTCCAAGTATGAAACTCAACGAACGAGAACCTAAAGAAATAAAGGATTACTCATATACAATTATAAGATGCCCGGTGTATTTCATACTTTGAAATGCAAAAGGTATCACATGAATCACATACATTTTATATCTTTAAGCATATAAAACTATCACATGAATAACATATGAGAAACATGAAATTTTAAAAGACTTATATTATGTAAGATGCTTAATATTACCAATACAAAATGTTTGTCATGTTATAACCTATACACGATTTTCGTTGGTAGTAATCCGAAAAACCTAAGACAACATTAGTAGCACCAGAAACCTCAAAAAAAAAAATATCAACAATAGTAGTTTTTCACGTTAGCAATTTATTTATTTTTACAATTATAGAAAAATGAACTAAGGCAAAATTACATTTATATATGTAGTGAAGATATTTTTTATAGTCCCTTTATCTTTTGGGCATAGAGGCGGTCGTCCATCCCAACCCACCAAAAAGACGACATTGGCCACGGCCGCTGTGAAAAAATTAAAGAAAACAACTGCCTTCTACTCAGACAGTTATTTCTGAATATTGCGGAGGAAAAAGAAAACAGTTGACAAATCTAACGCCGTCTTATTTGTCATTTCGTGAGGTAAATATAGAAATATGTGTTAAAAGGTAGGTCATGGTCCAACCCGAATAACAACAAGAATGCTAAAATGGCGAGGATAAGCTTGTCTTTTTTATTTGTGTTTTTTTTGTTTTGATCATATTCTTATTTGTCTCCCTCTATTTATAATCACCTATTACCTAGTCAGCTTATAAAATACATAAAGACATTTCCGTCATGTGAAAAGCTCCATCAAATATAAGGCTTCACCAAAAACAGACCTTCTCTTTATTATAGTAAGATCATAACCTTTCCTTTTAGGCACAAATCACCTTGAGACCACCATAAGAAACCTCATTATAACCCTTCTTAGGCCTAGTTCTTATGTAGTTATTCTTAGGGTATCAACAATATGTGATTGCTAGCTTGAAGCATATCTGTAAAAGAGAAATAATTTTTACCCTAGCGAAAATGAGTTTTCCAAAATAAATTAAAGCAATTGTATAGATCAAGAAAGAAAAAGCTGGAACATAAAAGATGTGGCTAGAGAATATAAAGGCATACTTGTAAAGAGTATTACTAACAAAAATATTGTTCTCTAGGGATGGCCCGGAGATTTTATTTCCTGGAAGCGAAACGAAATTGTTGCCCCACCGATAGTGCATCTCCATTAACTAGTAAAATTGGTTGCAATCTTTCTCAAGCGTGTACACATCTATGTTTTAATACTCTATCTAGCTTGGGAAATCTACTACCATTAACGCTCTAAAATGTACATTGTAAATACACAAACAATGTGCCCACAAAAACTTCACAACAGACAATATGACTGCAGTACGATTATTATCATGGGTGAGAATAGGCTGATTATTATTGATTGCATCGAATGCCATATAATTTGCAGCTAATGCAATCCAAAAAAACTAAGGAATATCACAAGTAGTATATTAAACAACCTAGACATTTTTCAAGCTTAGAACTGTACAGAACCTACAAGATTTATTCTTTAGAATTCGTATCTTGAAGGATTTTTTTTTTTATCAGTATCTTGAAATATAGATTTCAAGAATTTTTCTTGTTGGATTTCGGTTCATATACAGTTCGCTCACATACTAGGTTGATTCCTGGATATTTATTTTTGAGATCGTCCAAGTAAACTTGTACTACAATTCATGTACATGAACTCATTCGTTGATCTATACTAATTATTCCAACAAGTTTGTCCATACATGTTGTCGAACGAAAAAAGTTGGTGATGTACTTGATACCTCTCCTTTTCATACAGTACGCATGAATGAAACTAAGAAAACAAAACTGAAAAACCCAAATATAGAAAATAAATCTGAGGGAAAACTTGATCTAACTATAACTAGATCATAGCAAAACAATGTGCGACTATTAGGAGAGCAAGTAGAAAAGATGATCGGAGCTGGTTTGGTTTGATCTAGCATAGATCAGAGCAAACCCTAGGCAGCGGTGAAAAATATTTTCTTATTTATATTTTTGGAGATAGAGAAGAGAGAGGGTCGTCAACTATGTTTCTGGATAGACCATCATAAACAATAATAAGTTCCTTTTCTTATTTTTAACCTTTTTGGTTTAGATTGGAAATGAAGCAATGAAGGAAGGTACCAAGACCCTTGATCGATCTTAGCAAGCGATAATAAGCAATGTAAAACTATTATCTTTCACACGTTCCTCACACTTGTATCATTTTTCGGGTCTCAAACACTTAAATTTTTGTATGGAGAATTGTTAAGATTTAACATATTTTACGAGCCTATGGCTGATAACATGTTAACATGTATGGGAATCTAACTCAAAACTAATTAAAATAAGTATATAATTTTTTATAAGATATTTTGTGTTAGTTATAACCACTGCAAAATTATTATCCTTCACAAGTTCAACTGAATTCAAAAGTAAAATATGTTCTCAAGAGAAAAATAGCACGAAATATCACTTGTTTTAATGAGTTAGGCAACTACGACTTCCAAAATGAACAAGAAGGTCATATAAAAATTGAATCAAAAGTGGTATTTAGACGACCATAATACTTTTATATATTCTTCTATAACAGCAAAGGTTATATAGGAGAAACCGATCCCCATAGCTCATTTATTTTTTACAAATTTAAGCTCTTTTTAATTCATAACATAATCCCAGGCTCCCGGCCAAAATGAAAAGTAAACTTTTCACTTCATTAATAATCACCTCTGCTTTCCTTGGTTATTTCTAAGCTATAATCATTTCGTTACTAAACATTAACCAAAGCAAGAATATTTTTTCCTTATTCTTACCATTTTTGTAGTTCCCTCGTATCAAGTTTTCAACTAAACGTATTATAGGATACTTATTTTTCCTCGGTCAAAACCTTTAATTGCAAGTAAAGGAATTATCAGGATTCTCTAAGATCCTAATCATTACAATCTTTCGTTTCTTCATATCTTTTGAAGATTTTACTCAATACATGGCATTCAATAAATTTTAATGTCTAAACTTTTTCTCGATCTTAACTAAACCGATTAGTCAAATATTGCATATGGAGTGCCCTAAAATCAATGTTTTAGTATCCTTCATAATTTTGAATTTGTATTAACCATAAAAATGAGTATCGAATTGGCTCCACATGTATCTGAACATAATAAAGAATGATTCATGCTAGACAAAGCTGTTAGCATGGTCTTCGACCAAATGATGAATCAAGATAGTAAATCTATTAATGACAAATTGGGTTACACTTGTCCCAAATGATACATGATAACCATGTGTCATTAGGAACCAGGAGATGAATGTAAATCTTGAGTAGTAAAGAATAAAAGGAAACCGATTTTCGTATTTTCTTTTCTTCTGTTTTATTTTTCATCTCCATTATTTGGTGTCGTACATCATTAACACAATTGTTTTCCTTCTCTTCTTATCTAGCTAGGTTCAGAGGGAGAAATATTTATGGAGTTAAAAGCAAATTCCCATTAAAAGATAAAATAGATAAAGAGCACAAGGGAGGACATTATTTAGATAGTGAGAATCGAGAACACATAATATCAGAGAGATCGAGTTCAAATTAGGGATGATGGTGACTATTTGATGGTGACCATGAGTCTTGAATGATTTAGGAAGGATGTGTTGTGGGTGAATTTTAGCTTGGAAAGAGTTCTGAGTGGGTTTGGATGGTGTTTGGGGCCAAAAAAACAAACTGAAAAACACTAGTTGTTGTCGCTGTTTTTGGCAGTTCGTACTATTTATTTGGAGATAATTGCAATCTTCTCGAGGTAGTTGCTATATATATAGGTTTTTCATACTATCTAGTGAGAGATAATTATCAGCATCCAAGATAATTCATATCATCTTAAAAATTGTGTCAAACTTGCGATAATATATGGTTATTATCATTTTATGTAATCATATCATCTGTTTAATAAACACATGCAATAGAGATGATTGTTACCATTCGACGTAACTTATATCATCTATCTCCCACCGCGAGATAAGAGATATTATAAATTTAGGGAATCTATACCGAAAAAGAGAGGGTACCGGGTACACCACCAACTTTTAGTTTGCAACCTGTATGGATAAAACCTAATATAATCACAAGTAGGGCAATGAAAACATCATTAAAAAAGATCATATATAGAGTTTTTCTCTTTATCTTCCACAATCAATATGTATAAACCGATGGTCCGCCTACCTGATTATGTAGAAGAGATTTTGGCCGATCTCAAAAATCAACATCCAAGATCATTTTAGTCGTATCTGAATTAAGAGGATCTGGATTTTAACAAGTATGAAACTTGCAATCTATCTTTCAAGGTATGAATTCAACAAGAATGGGTCGTGTTTTTAATCTCGAATAATAAGGACTTAAACCATCTAGATTGATTCACATACTAATTATAATATTCCTATTATAAATATAAACAATATAATGCGGAAAAGGAAAAAAAAACATAAGACACTAAAAAAAAAATTAACCAGGAAAACTTCACATGCAGAAAAACCACGGGACTTCGTCCAGCCTTGAACACCACATTATATTAAACCGCTATAGACACTAGCCTATTATCAGACTTCGGACTGGAATGTAGTTGAGACCTAATTAATACTCTATGCAGTTCATAAATAGTCATGTTTCTTATGTATCATGAACCATGCACAAGATTCTACGCACTTGATTCTCGTAGCTGACGTCCTTTATAGCCTAAGAGTTTCTTCAACCTAAGTGAAGACTTTTGATACCAATCCTCCTTTAACATACAAGCCTATTCAATTTCCTTTTGATATGTTTCAATCTTGGTTTAGAAATCTGTTTGTAGTAGACAAAGTCTATCAAACCTCACGAATTCGGAACACTAACACTCAGTTAGTTGAAAAGCCTGGATTACTAACCACCTCTCAAGAACAATCCAAAAAAAAAAGAGTTTGAATATTTATCTTGAGGAATCACAAATTCTGAGATGAAAAGAACTTTGTAATTTTTATCTATCTCGTTTTTGGTCCAATTTTATGAAAACCCTGAAGATCAATAAGAATAAGATCTAGATTTAAGAACTATCATGTAAAAGAAATTCTGACCAGGCTTCATTAATCTCTAAGTGAAGTCTTCAAAGTCGTAAACTAGAATACAACTTTATGAAGAACCTAGGTTTATAGAGAATGAATCGAGCTTAGCAACTAGTGAAATGACGAGGGTACCCAAGTACACCACACTCTTTTCGTTTCAACCTATAAGCCTGATATCTTAAATGATCATCTATGGAAAAAATCGAGACAGTACAACTTCAAGAAATTCACTTGATAATAAAACAACTATAATTGCGAAATGTAAAAGTAAATGACAAAACAAGATTTTGTTAACGAGGAAACCACAAATGCAGTAATACCGTGGGACCTAGTCCAGTTTTGAATACTCTCATAATTAATCCGCTATACGGAGAACAAATCCAATTTCGTATAGTTAAGACCAAGTAATCTACCCTCAGTTACTTAGTTCCCTCAGTATCCATGCGCCTACAATCGTCTGGTCAACGCACGTGAATCCCAAGACATAAATCACTATCTTGAGTTTCTTTAACGATGTAAAGTCTTAAGCACTTAACTTCTTTCGATCATCTTCCAAACAGTAAAGGAACAAAGTTGTTTGGTAACTACTAACAAACTTAAAAATGAAATATCTTAAGGAATAATAAATTTTATATATATTAGGAAAGATCTCGTCGAGATCTATCAAATGAGTGTCATTGTTACTATATTTAGAAGTTTTTAATTTTTTACTTATGTTTTAGCTAAAAATCAAGGATAAAATTATCTACCATTCGAGTTCATGAACCCTAAACTGTTTGAATGAACTATTATACTAGCTAGTTCATTCTACAAAGTAATAACTGATTGAATGAATATGTGTTCATTCTACAAATGAACTCCGAGGATGAACTAACGTACGAGTTCATTCTACAAATAAACTACAATATTTTATATGTAGTCTACGCCAAAAAAAAAAATGAAACTGAATCGGCCCACAACAAAAATAGAAGTAACCACCTATAATGACTAGAGACCTATATAAATTGAGTAGTATTTGTTCCTTATATACATTTATAATAATCTCTAACTCATACTTTAGATACAGTTCTAATACATGCAACACCAATAACAACAAAACACCGGAGAATTTAATTAAGATACGAAGAGATAGATGAATCAATGAAACAACCTGATTTAAGAAGTTCAGAGACGTTGTTGGAAGTCATATATGAGTTTTGTGGTTGACTCATACTGAAAAAAATGTAACAACAATATTAAATAATTAATTTAGTTCTATCCAGTTACAACTCAGTTTATAAGGATTTTTTTTTTGAAGAAGTCCAATTATTTTATGATGACACGGAATATTGGTTAAGACCAAGGCATAAACGTCAATTCCACTTTTTTATATTTTTATTTAATGGAAAACAAGAAGGGAAAATTATAATGAGATGGCAGGAAACCTAGCAACAAGTTGGGCGCTAACACATTTTTGAATAGCAATTCATAGCCTATGAAAAAGAGAGTCGCTTACCTTGTAGTTGGCATCATGTCTTTCTAGGAAGTTTCTTAATCTCTTCATAAAGGAAACTGTATCGACTCTGAGTTCACCTAATGTAAGAGAAGGCCAGTACACCATATTTATAACCATGTGTTGAGCACTTTTATGGATATTTATTGCATTTACAAATGATAATAGCAGAGATAGCATGTCCCTGTGTGAAGTTGCGAGTCCTAATACTTGTGAATGGTGAGACACCCGTGACATCCATGCAGACATCCTTACCATTTTCCTAGTTGTAGACCAAAATGTCAGCGGGCCTTAAAACATTTTTGTTGTTTGAAATAAATCCCAAGGAAACTTCCTTCCTAGCCATAACACCAGTCTTATGACACATGTCATCTAATACATCTTTGACCAAATCGTGTCGAAATTTGAGCCCCACTTCACTAGTGTAGTGGATACGTGGTCACCAATGACATCCATGGGTTTGTTACAACATGAACATAAACTTCCTTTTTCAAAGAAAGGTACCTGGGCGATATTAAAGAGCGGAGTTGAACTTCCCGGGTCCAACTGCTTGATTAATTAAGACCGGGAACGGGAATTGCTTTGAGAAAGTCCATAGCATGTATTGCGCTACCACAAAATGGATGCACGCTCAACTAAGAACAGTTGGTGGGTATTTTTTCTTTGACAACACCAAAACAGATAACTGTCGAAGACTTCATGTAATAGGGGCAGTGTCATTGATGTTGAAGTTGGGAAGAGTGAGACCACAAGCCTGAGTAAAAATATGCAATACCTGCTGAAAACTGTTACTCGAATATGTTGCAGTTGGTAACTTCAAGATTGAGTTATGTAGGTGTTGAGTCTGAGCACATGATGCTAGATAGCATTGCATCTCAGTATCTTCCATTGTATGTACACCGAGCCCCCCCCCCCCCCCCCCCCCCCCCCCCCGTCCTTGATTAGGAGAGTAGCTATCCGTTGTTGAACCAACCCAAAGCCTGAACCATTAACAAACACTAATCGACGAAGGTACTGCATGAGATGACTGTCAAACTGAGGCGCAACAGTCTGAAGAGCCACGTGACAGGTGGTACGGAGAGTGAAATACAACCTAGAGACACTAGCGCAATTGTGCCTAAGCAACAACTCACTCTGTGGGTCTTGCAGTTTCTGAATTTTGTTCATGAGTTGTGTCGTTTTATCCACTCTACTTAACACCATGTTGCTACAAAATTGCATATCCAAGCTGACAGACCCACCAAGAAGTTTAACACCACTCAATGATTTATTAATATTTGCAGGGGAAACATTATCATCATCTCTTCTTGGATCAAATAATGGCCAAAATATTTCAGTCTTCGAGACATTCAGATGTAGACCACTGCTAGAACCCTCCTATTGTATAATTTTCAAAGCCTTAGCCACCTCCACAGTGTCACCTGCAATGGTGCTGAAAATGCGGGGGGTACCAAAATACACCAAAAACTTTTTCTTAGGCAACATGTATGGACCAAACTCAAATACAATTCCGAGAGGTACAACTTAATGAATCTCAATCGGGAATTATATGAAGAGTTTATTTCACTTATTCTCACAATGAATATGTATCCGGAAACAAGTCTGTGAACCTGATTATACCGTGAGAGTTCTTGGACGATTCCAAAGATCAATATCCAAGATCAATCAAGTCGTATCCAACAATTACGATGGACATATCTACTTTGATTGATTTACGTACAACCTGTGATATTTCAATTATTCTATAATACAAAACATAAGGGGTTTTTGAGCCACCGACGGACGAATAACATTTTCAAAGACAAACGGATGATCCGACCATCCCAGTCTCATCCCATCTATTTACATCTAACGGATGCAAGAGTTGTAACCTACTTTCATTATGGCTAGATGCATTTATAACCCTCATAATTAGTTCCACATTAATTTAAAAAAGATAATGTCCCACCAAAAACATCTGATGGTCGTCTTTTTTGTAACCTATTTCATTATGAATTCAAAATTTATTAAATTTTAATTAGTGGATAACCTCTTAACTCAAGATATTGGAAACATTAAATGAAACCATGACATCATTTATGCATTAATTGTATTTGGTGTTGGCAATGTGAATCCGATGGAAAGAGACATTTTTTTTCCATTAAGCATAAGAGGGAGATATATTTATAAATATACATACATGCTATTACTTAGATGATAGGTATGTTACAATGTAGGTATTGACATTATTTTGGCTTGATACAAAATAGAAGCTTATGTCGCAATTGGACATGATTGAAAAGTCAAAATGAAACCATGACATCATTTATGCATTAATTGTATTTAGTGTTGGCAATGTGAATCCGATGGAAAGAGACATTTTTTTTCCATTAAGCATAAGAGAGAGATATATTTATAAATGTACATACATGCTATTACTTAGATGATAGGTATGTTACAATGTAGGTATTGACATTATTTTGGCTTGATACAAAATAGAAGCTTATGTCGCAATTGGACATGATTGAAAAGTCAAAAAGAAAAATTATATCAGTCATAGATCAAATTAAAGTTATAGGATATTGACAAAAAATCTAATTCAATTTAATCTTGGGTTTCAGAATTATGGTTCCCGGTAGCGAAGGAAAAGAGGTCATCCCAACCAAAGACATCCAACGGATGTAAGATTTATAACCTCCTTCAATTATGGATATATATGCATTGATAACCCACATAATTAGCTTATCACCAATTAAAAAAATTAATGTGCCAACAAAAAATCCTTACCTTTAATCGATAAAAAACTAAAAAATAATTATCTTATAAAATTAGCATACAAAAAGTTTATTTGTTAAAAGATATCTTAACAGATTGGCCATCTTTTATCAACCTGGAAATAAAGAACAACATAAAAACATTTGTCAATATAAAAAATAAAATAATTTATTTTTTATTTGAGAACCATTTAAATATGATTTTGAATATTAATATGCACATATGTTAATTCAAATAGATTCAAATGCAAAAAGATATGACTCAAAAAAAAATTAGTTGAACTACTAGAAAGAAGGGGGTTTTGAGCCTTCGATTGTTGGATAACATTCTGAGAGACAAACATTCTACCCGACCATCCAAGTCTCATACCAGACAAAGACATCCGATACATGTAAGAGTTGTAATCTCTTTCAGGTGTGGATATATGCATTGATAACCCTCATTTAACCTTTTTTTTTTTTTAAATGATCGAAAAATAAAAATAAATAAATACAATTGAGAAATGCTATTCAAGCCATGAAGACGCACAAGATTGCATTCTTTGCAGCCTTGCAAATGAGACACCAATCTAGCTTGGAATCGCATTCATTTTCAAAGCTACACTTACAATGAACCTCAATTTTTTCATAAACCTTCCTGGCTTTTTGAGTGGTTTCCTTTTTCCTCTGCATCTGCTAAATTAATTTTCTTATCTTCTCCTGGTTGTCTTTTTTCCATAACAACACGATTAAGTGTTGTAAATAAATCTTCAGCTACTGATTCATCACCATCACCAAATCCTTATTTATTCTCATGATTCACCTCCAGCTTTTCAATTCCTTATTTGGTGTTATTGTTATGGAGAAGATTAAGAGATTCAGTAGATTTAAGGCTACAAGCAATACTTTCATCGTTCTCGGCATTATGAACGAAACGAAACTTGATTCTCTGTATTTAAATGTTTTAATTTCTATAAATTGGTCATTTTGTATCTCGGTCACTTGGCTTCTAGCCTTTTCAGAACCTACCACACCAAGAAACATTAAAAACATGGGATCATAATTGAGGCTAAAATTTAGGACGTGCATTGCATAATTAGGGTTTACACAACCTAGTTTTTTTCTATTTCAGGTAGACCGGAGACAAATATGGTCATATATTTATGGAAGAAATAAAAGCAGAGTAGACTTAAGACTGAAAGCAATGCCTTGAATACGATCTAACTCATATGATCTTCCTATCCACTACCAGTTTTATTCACTTGATTATTGTACTCCTCATCCCCCTAATTTTCATTCCTACATATACCTATTATCCACCTAAAATCACTAATTTACCATCACAATTTGTTTCATTGAATTACTTACCAATTAAGAAGAAAAAAAACGTTCACACTATAACGTGCATGAGAAACGACTACTTTATGATTAAGATATTATTAGAAAACCCAAAAAAGCGCAGTAGAAGTTCGGAAACTCGGACAAACCAAATTTCCAGGTTGAGGGAAAGAAGTTAAGAGAGATCAATAAGATACCGCGGCTACGGCAACTATATGGACAAAACTTTGCAATGGACACTGAGGCATACAAACACTTGGAATCGATGAACCAAATATCTAAGATTTTCATAGCTACAAGTTCTCATGGGTCAAAATAAGTCTTATCATAATTTGTAGTATTTATATAAATCATTGTGACCAAAAACTATTTTGTCTCATGCCGTGTCGTTACGGCACGGGTTATTTATAGTAAAGATAAATAATATAATACGTAAAAAAAATGACACACACACTATAAATTTTGTTAACAGGGAAACCGCAAATGCAAAAAAAAAACCCGAGCCTTTTCCATATTTGAACACCAAACTGTATTAAGCCGATACAGACTCTAGCCTACAATCAAAACTTCAGACTGTAATGTATTTGAGATCGAATCTACCATCACAGCGATTTAGTTACATCCGCACTCCTTACGCCTCTTGAACCTCGCAAGACTCTACACAATTGATTCCCTTAACTGACGTCCTTTACAGCCTAAGAGTTTCTTCAACTCAATTGAAGACTTTAAATTAATCTGCCTCCCATAGATAAGCATACATGTGATTTCCATTTTGATCAAAGATCAAGGTGAGATAAGAAATCGATTGCAATAGACAAAGTCTAGCAAACCTCAAAATCTGGCATTGAAGACTCCCGGAGAGCAGCCTAGATTATTATTTACCCCACAAGTAATTCCTACTCCGATTTCAACAAAGAATCGTTATAAAGGAATATACCCGTTGAATCACAAAGTTTGAGACGAAGAAACTTTGCAATTTATATCTATCTCGCCTGTTGGAGCTTAAGGGTCAATAATCAGTACCAAGATCAGGATTCACAAACTATCAAGATAAAGATAGTTGGACCTGGCTTCATGAATCCCTAGGTGAAGTCTTTTTAGTCACTAAACCTAAAATGGTTTAAAGGATAGGACGACTCTAGTTTACAACTAGGATGCACAAGAACAAAGATCCCAGTTGCTTGAGGTTCTCCTTATATAGACTTTTAAAACAAAGGTTGCTTTAGATTTAAGCTAAGGTAACTTTGGAATCAAGCAATCAATATTCACCGTGAGATGCATCTTTTGTTTGAGATTAACATAACAAAATATACACTCTGATTAGGATGGACCATAACCGAACCGTGTACAGTGACTTGTTCATGAAAGGTTAGCCGAAACTAGCCAGACGAACTATAAGCTTAATCATTTTCATACAACACTTTGAGACTTTAATCTTGAGTCACAACTATAGGTTAATGTGGTAAAATATGTCTATATGTGTTGTTATAGAGAGTTGTTCAAATACCGATTATTTCATATAAATAATTCTGATGCATCTTAAAATATTCGTCAGGGTAAGTATGTATACCTGGTATGTGTACTTACTCCCGGTTCGTGTGTTATTTTGCCATGGTACGTGTACCACGTTTGTATACCCTTAAGACAAAAACAAGTTCAGGGGTTCACATAACTTTTTCGGTTTGCATGTTGGGTATGCGTACCCGAAAGTCGTTGTCGAACTATAGGTATGCCGGCACGTGTATTGGGTACATGTATTCCGGCTCTAAACCTATAACAGTTGTGCCAGTATGTGAACTGGTATGTATACTATCCTATATCCAGATTTACAGTAGTTTTATATCTTTCTAATAATCAATTTGAAATATTTCTGAATAACATCAACGACATATATCAATGTTCCCGGTTATTTGTAAATGATAATGTTAAATCATAATTTAGGTTATAAATAATATATTGTTCTTAACCAAATTCATCGAGTATGAACAAATGTTCTTAAGCTAATTAGTTAACATATTTCAAGAATAATTAATCAGGATAAACTTGACCCATAATTTTTGTTGTGCATGCAAAGTCTAATTTAGTCCTCCGACATTGTGTCATAGCTAGAAAGGTGAAAACTTGAGTAATAGGTGGTTCAGTCTTACTTACCTTTTGTTGACGAAGTTTTCCAAAAGCTTTAGTTGATCTTCGTCTTCAAACGATAGAACGCAATGATGTCTGGTACTCAACTACACATTTCTATCCTAATCCGAGACTTGACTAAATGTAGACTATAAATCAAGATATAGTTTTGATCAACTAAATTTGGCAACAATCTTGAGATAGCAAAACTTGTGAGTTTAACCGAGCAATGCTCTAACATGTGCCATCATCCAGGTACCAAGCATGAAGGTCTAAGATACATTGAGCTGCAATCTTCTCAGACAGAGGGAGTAAAACCAAGGCAAATAAAAGGGGACCAAGTTGGTCATCTCGTTGAACACCTTGAGCAGAAGAAAGTATTGAGTCCATATAGTATATCATGGCTGGTTTTGTGTAACAAAATTCAACCCATCTGAAGATGCTTGAACAATGAGCTCATACTTCTCTGATTATAGTGGATCTGTCAACTAAATTTAATGCATCAGGAAAATCTATCAACAGCTTGGACTTTGCATTTCCAGAATCATCAGCTCCCATAACATGTTAGCAGAGTGTAAAATACCTTCACCACCACAAGGTATGCCAACACCATATTGGTAAGTACATAAGTATGATGTCATCTACTTACAAACAAATGTGGCAGGTAGTTTGGAGCACAGTCTTGTCCAGCTTGTGCCAACTGCAATTGGTCTCAAACCCCCACTAGGTTTAAGTAGTGGGGTTAAAGGTACATTAGCCACAAAATCACCTAGAATGGGGGGGTATTTACCTGTTAACCAGAGGTTGACAACACCAATTATAGATTGCAGCAGGTCTTCAGCAACAACTCCACTCATATTATCCGATAAATGTTGTGCTCTTAGTCCATGCCTCCCACATGAAGTACCCTTAGGAAAGAATTTCAGATAGAGAAGGTGTTGAGATGTCATATGCAGGTATATGAGAAGGCCTTGCACAAGGGTATTTCTGCTGAAGCTCATACAGAGTACATGCATTTGGAGGTGCAATGTCATTGAAGGAGAGGATGCGTATGACAAGCCCTATAAGATGTTATTATTATTGTTATTATTTTTTGATTTTTTTATTTTTAAATAAGTTTTTCCAAATAATTGGTGGGTAGCCTAGCAACAAGCTGAGAACCAACACCTTCCTGAATGACAAGCCATATACGATGAAATAAATAATTGTCAACCTTTACTTTAAAATCATGCCCATATATACACTTCCTCAGTCTCCTCAAAAAAGTCACCATTTTATCCCAAGTTCTCCTAAAATGGAAAAGACTAAAACACCGAAACCGTATCCATTAGAGCTACACTTATCTCGGTATATGTTACGCTTACGAAAGATAACATTAGAAATAGCTTGGCCTGTAGTGAATGCATGAACACCACCACCACTGAAGAGTGAGACACCAGTAACACCAAAACAAGTGTCTTGACCGTTGTACCAGTTATAGACAAGGATATCAGCATGCCTTAGAGAGTATTTATTGGAAAACAAATATAAAGAATTGTACACTAAGTTATTATCATATTCTCATTTTATAATATTGAGTTACTGATCCAAAAAACTAAACATGGTAACCAGGCGAATGCATAGCTTCGGTTGTTGCAATTTTATTTTTTTTATAATTATAAATTCCGAACTTGATCGAAAGACTAGATATCAAAAACTCACACATCCATTTAACCGTCAAAATTATTAATAGGAAAACTCACAAAAGAACACTCATAAGATGGTTTCCATACTTCTTATACCATTTTTCCCGTAAAGTTACAACCAATTTATTATTAAAATCGTGTTACATTGATTCAGTATTAACCAATATCGTTACGACACGAGTTATTTCTAGTGTCAAATAAATAAATAGTGGGACGATAATGATCAAATCTGTTGATTTTCCATAGAGGAGAAACTCTTTTGTTCATCCACGGGGCTGGGAACATTTCCATAGAAACTGTCCCTAATCCTTCCCTCCTGGAATCTCCTCTCCTCTCACCGGAAATCTCTCACCGGAAATCAAAGACAAGTAATTGGGCCTGATGTGCTAAAAACTTACGAAAATGAATAGCCTATTTAGAAAACAAACACAGCCCAGATTCAGTTAGATTTTTAGGGTTTGGTTGTCACATAATCCTCACTCTCTCTCTATTTCTTCTTTTTTCGCCATCTTTCCATCTCTTTTGTCATTAGCCATCTCAAGCAGAAAACAGCAGCGGCAGCAGCAGCAGAGAGAGTCATAGTTTTAGGGTTTTCAGAACCAAAATCATGGCAGACACCAAAGCTGTTACCATCAGAACCAGGAAGTTCATGACTAACAGGCTTCTATCCAGGAAGCAATTCGTAAGCACCCTAATCTAAAACCTCTTATCATTTTTTTGCCGTAAGATTACAAACCCTAACATTTTGATGATGGTTTTTGTGTAGGTTATTGATGTTCTTCACCCAGGAAGAGCTAATGTTTCAAAGGTAATCTTTACTTTTGAATGATTTTGATTTATTTTCTTATAACTTGATAGATCGAAGTAAATAGAAAGGTTGTTGATGATTTTGTGTGTTTCTGTTTTTTTTTTTGTAGACTGAGTTGAAGGAAAAGCTTGCAAAGATGTACGAAGTGAAAGACCAGAGTTCTATTTTTGTGTTCAAGTTTAGAACTCATTTTGGAGGTGGAAAATCAACTGGGTTTGGATTGATCTACGATACTGTTGATAATGCTAAGAAGTTCGAACCTAAATACAGACTCGTCAGGGTAATGAATACTAATCTTATTTTTTGGTTTAGTTTTGATTTAATTGTAGGTCTTGTATATCATTGGGAAGCCACTATCTTTATTTGTATCATATCTGGTAGAAATTTCAGACTTTGTTTGCTTAATCGCTGTTTGCTGCATTTGGTCTGTTAGCTTGTTTTTCTTTTTCAGCTGAAGCATTTTTCTAATTTGTTTGAAGTTATCCAAAACATTAAGGCCGGTAGACTATATCGTTAGCATGTATGCTTGGGACTTAAGTAGGAGAGCCAAAATAGTTGATAATCTTGGTTTATGGTGATTAAATGGTATATCGCTATGCATGATGAGTGCTTTCATAATCAACCTTCTGTTTTTCTTAAATGATTTCTTTGCACACTCGAGCATCACAGACCGTTCATGTTCACTTTCTCTCAGGAAATATAGCAGTAATGAATCTCCTACTGTTGATTATCGATTAAGTTAAGGACTGTGTGCCCTTGATAAAGAAAAATATTACTGGCAAGGCCTATGTTATGATCTATTTTCAATGACAAGCATGTTATTTGTTTAGTAGATTCTCATAATATATCAGGTGTCTCGACTCTTTCTCCTGAAAATCACTTATGAGTGAACAACATTAATTAGATGCATATGCACACTTTGCCTTAGCAGGTTCAGATGTTCAGTTTTGACTAGTTTGACATCGATGAATGTCAAATCATTGCTGTAGTGTGCTATGAACCATATGTATTGCTAAGAACCATCTTGTTTATAAAAAGATTGTAGAGGAAAATGAAACTTTTGGTGGAGTCAGAGATGATACTGTGCTTTTTTTAAATCTTTGTCACTGTTTGCTGTGTTTGGTTTGTTAGCTTGTGTTTTTGAGCTTATGGTATGTGGACATTTAGGGTTAGTTTATGCCTGAGACTGGAGTACTAGAACCAAAAAAGTTAATACACTTGGTTGGATAAATATAGATTCTAAGTTACTATATGCATGTTATATGCTTTTGTAATGTACTTGATTTTGCTTGAATAGTTCATGTTTACGTTCTCCTGCTAGTGATTATAGCTTTAGAAATGTCATGATGCGCTTGATAGATAAAGATATTACCAGGGGTGTAAATTCGGGCAGGCCGGACCGCCCGACCCAAAAACTAAGACAGGCCAGGCAGGCCGGGCTTAATATTTGTGAGCCCGTAAACAAATTCAGGCCGGACAGGCCGGGCACAAGTAGATAATTTGCTATCCAAAGACCGCCCAAAACCCGCTTTTTATACGGGCAGGCCAGATCGGGCCGGACAGGCCACTATTTTGATTTATTTTTTTTTAAGTTTAAATTTTCAAATGAACGGTATTAAATACAATATCCTTTCCTTTCCAACATTGCATATCGTAAGTGATAGTATTATTTTATATTTAAATTACACTGACAAATTTTTAATTTTAGCCTATAATAAATAATTAGAGTACAATAAACTTTCTAATAAGAAAATATATTACCATTAATGTTTTGAAAAGGTTAATTATAAGTAAAAACACAATTATATATTTTATTTTTCTTGACACAAAATTGACAATTATTAAATCGTAACTTTTAAGTCTGAGGATATTAAATGATTAATGGCACATAAAAGGCTTTCAGGCCGGGCATCAGGCCGGGCATCATAATTAATCGCAAAGCCCGAGACCGCCCAATAAATTAATCCAGGCCAGGCCGGGTGGTCCATGACGGGCCATAACAGGCTTTGGGCTACTTCGGGTACAGGTGGGCTCGGGCGGATACAGGCAGGCCGAGTATTTTCGGGTATTATTTACACCCCTAGGTATTACTATCGAGACTTATGTTATGATCTATTCTCAAACACATACTCGTTGTTTGTTCAGAAGATTCCTTTAATTGTCCGGATGTCCACAATTTTTCTCCTGCATTATATTAATGAACTAAGTTTTCGTACCCTGGCTCATCAAGGGTAGTTGTTCAGTGTTAAATTGTGCCCTAACAGTTGCAGTTATTGTCCTTCTTTGTCCGGTGTTTTCCTACTATCTTCTTTCCTTTATATGGTTATTTTTCTACATTCTCATAAAATGTCATGACCTGGCAGAACGGACTTGATACCAAAATTGAGAGATCAAGGAAACAAATCAAGGAAAGGAAGAACAGGGCCAAGAAGATTCGCGGAGTTAAAAAGGTTGGTTTTTAATTATACTTCATAATTAACTTGCTCCTTTCTTCTCCTGTTGCTTAGCCTCTTTCTCCCATTTTTGTATTCCTGCAAACTCTGGCTGATTTTTTTTTTATTGATTTGCAACTCTTCTGCAGACCAAGGCTGGAGATGCTGCCAAGAAGAAGTGAGGTGTTAGAAATGGAATTTGCTTTCTCCTATTTTGTTATGGTTACTTTGGCCATTTAGAGTCATTTTTGTTAGGAGAATCATCTAGTAAGGTGTTACATTTCCTGTTACATTTACTTAGATTCTGAGTTAAAAACCGAGGGTGCTAGATGTTGAATTAAAGTATTTGTGACTTATTTCCCCGTCTTATAAATGTGTGTTTACTTTATTCCTCACAATGAAATTTAGATCATAGAAAGTGAAGCAGCAGCCCCATGAATCAGGTATGGGAGCTGGTTCATGTGCTGCCTGATTTGCCTTCCTAAATGCAGACATTTGACCATACATCATGATACATACCGTGATGGTTTGGTTATTTCCCAGTTAATTGCCAGTTAATGTTGGAATTGAAGCACCTGATTTATAGTTGATGAGAATGTTTGTCCGTAACATGGTTGCCAGTTCTTGGTATACTTTTCTGAGTTGAAGGACTTGATTCTAGTAGGCTGATGCATCTTGGGCGAGAGTATCACAGTTGCTTATGTTGTAATGTATGTTTTTGCTAAACGTAACTAGCTCCAAAGGATTAGTGCTGTATGTCTGTGGGATAGCAAATTCTCAACAAACTGCTAACAGAGTGAAATTTCTGTATCCTAGTGCTTTGTAGTACACCTCTAAATTGATCTTATTTTTTTTGCTATCAGTACTAAGCTAGTTCCCCAAAGAGCTTACGTACCACATTACCACGTGTTTCTTTAATGTTGTTTATTTCAACAAAATCTTCTTCCCTCTCCTTGATGGAGACATTCAAGTGAAGCTGAAACTGCAGAAGAATTCCCGTGATGCGAATTGAATGAAAATTTTGTCTATAATAGCTGTCATGTCAAATGGGTCTTCTCACTCTTCTGTGCCTAGAGATGGCCTGGTACAGTTACTTGCATGTGGCAACGCAATCCAACTCGCATATTATCAACACTTGCCGCCTATAGAATATAGATCGCCTGGTACATCGAACTGGCCAGTGAAGCGTTGGCTTTCTCTCTTGGAATCCAACTTGCCAAGAAGCTGAACTTCAGAATTTTTTTGCCAAGAAGCTAAACTTCAGAAAGGTGCTTATCAAACATGACTTTTTACCGTGGCCAATAGAATCAACGATCAGTGAGTGAGCAGATGAATTGCTAATGGTTGGCGTGGTTTATGCTGTAAATCCATTTTCTTTTAGTTGACCTCGAGGTGGCACGGATTTTTTCTTATTGATCTTTTACGTCACAGAACAAAATTGAAGTGATCACACAGCAGAGGTTTTCTTATCATACAACAACTTGATCACTTCATGCGCAAAATAAAACAAAAATAATACAAACACCGGAATAACTCAAATAACTCAAAATTTGTCTAGATCAAAACACAAAAAGCCTTCCAGCTTTTTATGCGAATATGGGTAAAACAACCCCTCTCTAATCTTTTGTTCTGCCTGCTTATACTGTACTTGAATCTGGTTCTATGGCTGCACTTAATCCCAGGTTGGTCATCATCTCAAGATAGAATTCAGCATGCTCCTGCAGAACCAAGAGGAATCAGCTAACTTTCGGAAGGCAAGTTTCCCATCAAATAAAAATGAAAAAGGGAAAAGAGCAACAAGGAAATGAAAGATACTGCATACCAAAGCAATAGGTACAATCAAAAAGACTACCTTTACAGCTACAATTACAACGGCAGCACCATTTTGTCGGGACTCATGAAAGAGTTCTTTTGCAGCATCGGTTGTAACAGCTGGAACAGCTTTTGGCAAAATGGATGCCACTACAAACACACAGAATAAACTAGAAAGTTAGCATGCAATGCTCGCAGTCGTGTAAACATAGTATCCTTAGCTCTGTAGCGTCATTCTTGTGGGGGGCAGAATTGAAAATTTTCCTATAGTGATAACTGAAACCTTCTCTACCAAAAAGATAAAGAAGTGCTCGTAAGAAATTGCAAGTGCAACCGCTGCTTTGTAAAACAAGAAAACAACTCAGATTGAGACTATCATTATTTTCTTTCAGATTATTCTGAAAAATCTAATGACTACAGTCGCTGACATTTGCTAAACGCTGCATACTCTAGTTAGGATTGTGGCCTGACAAACAAGAAAAATGCATTTGCTATTTGGGCCAACAGCGTTCTTCTCTATAACCGACCGATATTATTTCTTAAAAGGGACTAAGAGACTGAGCCCCAATGGCCTACAACCACAAAAAAATGGTTGGCAGGGGGATTAATTACCTGATTTTTCAGTATGGCGCGTGTCATCAATTAGAAGAACTTTGCAACCATCTCCATTGCCTATAGCTGTTCGGTGCTTCAATTTTCCCATATCACCACCTAAAACACCAAACATAGCAATTAAATGTTGGAAACGTCTAAAATGTTGCAAGAAATTGTCAGACTGGTCGAAAATAAACAATGCAAATTGCTAACTAGTAACTAGAATTAATTTTTATACTCTGATGCCTCACAAATCCTTCTCTTCTTTCTTTTGCAAATGCAAATTGTTTCCTTTAAGTGAACCTTTTTTCTCAAACATTATGCACCCTATCTGGTCGCATTCATCAACTTCACGTTTACTGAGGATGGTTATTTCGGCATAACGGCTTTGATCCGCCTAAAACAGTTTGGAACTTATAAAGATAGTTATCAAAAAAATATAAAGGAGTAAGAACACCTCTTCTTCTTTTTTAACTCCACTAACTTAAAAACACACATAAAAGAGCAATCGTAGAAACCCATCGCCATTATTCCATCAGTCAAAGCACTGAGTCCAACAATACAACATCAACCATGAGACAAAACAGAATAAGTAACTTGTGATTATTAAGAGGACAAGCTAATTATACCCCTCCTACATAAGAGAAGACCCAAAAGCCTTTACTTCAGAGAAAAATCTACTCTACTGTTCTCCTAATTGTAGTCAACACTCTACAGTATAGCTGTGCAGATAATAAATCTCCATCTGACTACGTACATTGAGCGAACACAGGTACACGACTCCCCAGACAAAGATTATTTTCATTGATGACTACTGGTTTAGGGGATGATTAGATTATTTACAGAATATAGCATCCCCTGAGTTGTTTTTTGGGTAACAACGTTGAATTTAATCGTCTAAGGTTTCTATAACCCATGACTGGTGCTGCAAATCAAACATTACATTCCCTAATTTTCCTGGATCAATAGATTGAATATGATCTTATTGCTTCAAAGAAACCGATATTCAAACTGCAGAGCAAGATGACATTCAAAAATAACAAACCAACAAAAACCACAAACCAACGCATTCATTTCTTCCCCAAAGTGATAAATCTTATGTAGCATGTCACGAGTATGTCTAGGAAGGCAACTATGTAATTATGAACAAGAAGTAACAAGATACTGACAACATAAGCAAACCACATGATTCGCAATAATCCAAGTTGAATTTATTTGTTTTCGATTACAAGCAATCACATTCTATTTATGCAAACCAATAATCTCAGCCGAGCATAACGTCTTTGACACATTAGCAAAATTGTTACTACATTCATTTTGGATAATGGCATCCTTAAGTTGAAACCTAATCCAAAACAAAGGTTGGCAAACTAATTAAATGCATAAATTCATTCTCCTTTAACCAAAACCTAAGATGATGTTCCAAGACTCTCAATTCAGTTGCATAATCAGTGTCTCTAAAAACGAATTCTATAAATTTGAGATGCATACCTTCTTCCACTTTTGGAGTAGGTTCGAATATAGATGTGTCAAGATTAGGCCGTTCTAAGATGCCAGCACCACCGCCACCACCGCCACTTCTCTTGGGGAATCCGAATAAACTATTTGCTTCCACATGCATTGAAACTGAATATCTTTTGTAGGTTGTATTTTTAGTAATCAAGTTTAGGTTACTGGGTTTAGAATGAAAAGAGGGAGAGAATTTAGAAAGTTTTATGAAGGATGATGCATTTAAGCTGCTACAAACAGAAATCTCCATGAGAGACATAATAGGGTTTTAAAAATCAAATTGGGATTCTAGGGTTATGGAATTTAAAAGATTCTAGGGTTTTGAAAGGTTAGATTACCTCGCGTTTTTAGGGGCCACTCAAAAGGATTTAGGGGCCATCAATTTATACCCATCCAAAGACTCTAGTTAAGGGGTACTCTATATGATATTGAAGTTACATAAATGCCCTTCTGGTAAAACCGTATAAAAACCAAATCAGAAAAAATTCTACTCAATTTTACTCTTCTTCTTCCAGTTTCATATCTTCCGATTGTGGAAGAAAAAAAACTTTCCTCGTTCAACCGAAACATCGCCGCGAATCGTAAAATCAAAACATCGTCGATTCGTTTATAAAACAATGATAAGGGAAATGAAACCCACAGACCTAGAACCAAAAATGTTGCTCGGGGTATCGATCCAAAGATTGAGATTTTAGCAAGAAATAAAGAAATTCTTGCTGCAAATGAAGAAGAACGCGAAGAACAAGTACCCGGCAATGTAGTCGGTGGTGGCGATTACGATAGTCAAACACTTCGTCAACTTCAAATGGCCCCAATTAGGTAAGAATCTATCATTTTTGGTGTTTATTTCGCTTTAATTCGTCGAATCGAGAAAAAAAATTTCTAGGGTTTTCGGTTATTTATCCAGATTCGGACGATATTCATGCTCATTTACTTCCGAATGTAGTCGTGTTCTTCATTTCTCAAGAACATCGACAGTATTCGGGAAAAAGATTTGATGATTATCTGCCGAATATTGGTGGCCATATCTTCCTAGATACAAACTGCTAATAATCGGTAGTTTAATGAATTTTCTGGCTACCGAATATATTTAAGTAGACACAGAGTATTCGGAAGAACATTCACTACCGAATGTATATATTGAAAAAATCTCAAAATTTCTGATATAGGAAAAATCCCATTTTGGGGCCAGTATTTATTCGGAAGACAATATAATGTTTTATACCTCCGATTGTGTAGGATAAAATTTTAGAGTTTCTGAACTCCAGTTGATGAATATTCGGTTGTAAACATGTTTAGTTATATTCCGATTGTTTTTCATTCGGAAAAAATATGTGTCTTCTTACTTCCGAATTTGTACATTCGGGTTATAGATGTGCACTTTGTCTTCCGATTGTGTAGGATGAAAAATTTACAGCTTCTGAACTCCAATTGATGCATATTCGGTTGTAAACATGTTTAGTTATATTTCGATTGTTTTGTATTCGGGAACAGTATGTGTCTTTTTACTTCCGAATGTGTTCATTCGGATTATATTTCCATACTTTGTCTTCCGATTGTATAGTTTGTAAATATTGTTCCTTTCTTTGTTGTTTAGACAAAGTCGAGAAAGGAGGAAGAAAGTGACATCTAGTGCTAGGAGGGAAAGGAGCGCCAAAGATAATTCAAGTGCTCAACAAAGCTTACAAGAACAAAGCAGTCAACAAGGAGTGCAACCAAGTGCTGAACAAAGTGTAGAACAACAAGGCAGTGAACAAGAGGTGCAACCAAGTGTTGAACAAGCCGCTCAACAAAGTGCAGAACCAACTGCTCCACAAGTTACACCCCACCATGAAATTGAACCAGTTGATCCAGTGCCAAGAGTAGAAGAAGAAGGACAACCAAGTGGTACCCAAAAAGCCAAAAAAGGAAAAGATGGTGTAAAGAAGGATATTGCTAAGAAAGCATCACATCTTGTCCCTCAGCACTTGAAGAAGAAGGGTATTCTAGCAGGCACAATCCTTGGGCTACCGGCGGATGGAGGAAAATTGCTATTTGGATACAAAGACTCATGGGCCAGAGAAATATACGAAACCGAGGTAATAAAATTACTATTTTTTATTAATGTATTGTCTATGTGTTATATCGTAATATTTGTATTAAGTATTTTTTTATGTACTTTAATAGGATCATCAAGATGCGGTCCGTCTACTCAAACCTACCGCCGCACCAACAAAAATGCTTGCGTGGCCTTTATCCGGTGAATGTGAAAGGTTCAAGTCAATTGTTGCCAACTCGGGGTTAGCTAATGCCGCCGAGAATTCATGGTTGGAACATGATCGTGCGGCCATATCGGCGTTCGTGGAGAGAATGTATCCTGAGACCGATACTTTCCATATGCCGTTTGGGGAGATGACGATTACTCCGGATGATGTTGTGCAGATTCTTAACCTTCCCGACCAAGGCACAACTGTGAAGTTTAACTACACAAAGCAGTTAAGTTGGGCACAACTTTATGCTCTAACTAAAAAGTGCTTAGGTTGGGATGAAGAGACAACAACAGGAGAGTTTAGGAGGCATGCAAGTTACAGAACAAGACAGATCAACATTACAGCTTTGATGAATATGTTTCGAGGCACCTTGGAGAAGGAAAAGAATGGAACGTTAACTGATGAGCAAGTGAACCACGCTGCCACCGTATATCTCCTTTGTGTATTGGGATGTGTCATATTCCCCAATACTTCTGGCAACCGGATCGACGCCAACCTTATACAACTTTTGGATCCTCTCCATGAAGTAGGTGACTATTCTTGGGGCACGGCATGCCTAGCATTCTTGATGGAAGAGTTGAGAAAGGCTTCGAGGCTAGGAACCTTCCAAGTTGCCGGGAATGTGGCTCTATTGCAGGTTTTTTCTTTAACTCTATAACTCACTCTATAATTATTCAGTAGACAATACATATGATGCATATCCATAACTCCAAATGACGCATATTCGGTAGGAAATTATCCATCTCTTTTCCCGAATGTTGGTATTCGGTGGTTAGGTACTTACTTTGTTTTCCGATTATATACAATCAGAAATATTCTTTTGATATTAGAACCGAATATACAGGCCAGAAAAGCTATAGGTTACTGAACTCCAAATGACGCATATTCGGTAGGAAATTATCCATCTCTATTTCCGAATGTTTGGTATTCGGTGGTTAGGTACTTACTTTGTTTTCCGATTATATACAATCAGAAATATTCTTTTGATATTAGAACCGAATATACAGGCCAGAAAAACTATAGGTTACTGAACTCCAAATGACGCATATTCGTTAGGAAATGATCCACCTCTATTTCCGAATATTTGGTATTCGGTGGATAGGTATTCAGTTTTAGTTCCGATTATATATAATCGGAAATAAAGTTTGGAAATTACTACCGAATATACAGGCCAGAAAAACTACAGGTTACTGAACTCCAAATGACGCATATTCGTAGGAAATGATCTATCTCTATTTCCGAATGTTTGGTATTCGACGGATAGGTATTCAGTTTTATTTCCGATTATATATAATCGGAAATAAAGTTTGGAAATTACTACCGAATATACACAATCTATTTACTAAAACTTGGTTTCTTATGTATATAGGCATGGATCTATGACCACTTCCCTATCCTGAAGTTGGACGGAGAGAACCCGGGGTGGTGCAAAGGTACTCCTAGAGAAACAAAGTATATATTTGAAGACAACCGTTCTAGGACAAAAGAGCAGCAGTTGATTCGCATGAGGGAGATTTTGGACCAATTGAAGGCCTCGGACGTATGCTTTGATCCATACAAGGAAGATCGATCCAGTGGGCATATAAATGTTCGGTCGGACTTGTCCCTTTATTTTGGACCGTTGTGGCACCCCACAGGATATGTGATGTATAACCCCTCTAGGGTGATGCGACAACACGGGTATATACAACAACGGCCTGTGGAGAAAATGGGGGATTACTACAAATTGGAGTTGGAGTTGTGCTCTTCTAGTGGTGATAATCTCACGATTGTTCACACAGGCCCACCTACTGTTCTTGATAACTGGGATAAGAGGAATGACTTCATTATCGACACTGGTAGACGAACCATCCGAGGTGATGAAAATTCTCCAGACTATATGAGTTGGTATAACAAGGTATCACATCCTTTGGTTATCTGTGAAATCAAATCCAACACTACTGCGGCGGGTTCAAGTTATAATTGTATCATCAAAGACAAACCAGCTGGTTATGATAGACTGGTGCGTGTTCTTATATTTTTGTTCATTTTATATTATTCCTATAAATCTTAGGTAATTATCGTTTGATGTTATGTCATTACGTATAAAAAACAGGTGAATAGGTTCAAGCGTGTTTCCAAAATGTTAACTGCATGCCTGAAGAGCGGAGATCCCATGCCAGCTGAGAAGATCAAAGAGGCTAGAGATCTAGTTGATAATATGGATAACGAAGATTATGCTGCACAGTTTGGGGAGAAAGTCACGAAGAGGCATCAGCCCAAGGTGGAAGTATCAAAGACGGGTAAAAGAACTCGAGCTTCATCGAGCGCTGAAGCTGCTCCAACTGAAGCTGCTCAAACCCGTGGTCGTGCATGACTGGGAGGTAGTCACGGTCGTAAAGTAAAGAAGAGCAGATAAATGACAATGATTTTTGTTGTACATTCGGAAATTTGTTTGGGTAACTAAGTTAGACAAGTTCAAATGACAATGATTTGTGTGGTATATTCGGAAATTTTGGTAACTAATTTAACTTTCGATTATTTCAAAGACAAAATTTGAAAAGTATAAGTTTTTCCAAATTCTGATTTTTGGGCCATCGTACATTCGGAACTTTACAAAAAACCTATCCTCCGAATATCACAAGTTCAAAACAAACCATGCCATGGATCCAGGTGGTTCCAAGGGCCAATATTGAAGGTTAGACAGCCCATATTCGGAAGTTTTGGTAACTAATTTAACTTCCGATTATTTCAAAGACAAAATTTGAAAAGTATAAGTTTTTCCAAATTCTGATTTTTGGGCCATCGTACATTCGGAACTTTACAAAAAACCTATCCTCCGAATATTACAAGTTCAAAACAAACCACGCCATGGCTCCAGGTGGTTCCAAGGGCCAATATTGAAGGTTAGACAGCCCATATTCGGAAGTTTTGGTAACTAATTTAACTTCCGATTATTTCAAAGACAAAATTTGAAAAGTATAAGTTTTTCCAAATTCTGATTTTTGGGCCATCGTACATTCGGAACTTTACAAAAAACCTATCCTCCGAATATCACAAGTTCAAAACAAACCACGCCATGGCTCCAGGTGGTTCCAAGGGCCAATATTGAAGGTTAGACAGCCCATATTCGGAAGTTTTGGTAACTAATTTAACTTCCGATTATTTCAAAGACAAAATTTGAAAAGTATAAGTTTTTCCAAATTCTGATTTTTGGGCCATCGTACATTCGGAACTTTACAAAAAACCTATCCTCCGAATATTACAAGTTCAAAACAAACCACGCCATGGCTCCAGGTGGTTCCAAGGGCCAATATTGAAGGTTAGACAGCCCATATTCGGAAGTTTTGGTAACTAATTTAACTTCCGATTATTTCAAAGACAAAATTTGAAAAGTATAAGTTTTTCCAAATTCTGATTTTTGGGCCATCGTACATTCGGAACTTTACAAAAAAATTATCCTTCGAATATTACAAGTTCAAAACAAACCACGCCATGGCTCCAGGTGGTTCCAAGGGCCAATATTGAAGGTTAGACAGCCCATATTCGAAAGTTTTGGTAACTAATTTAACTTCCGATTATTTCAAAGACAAAATTTGAAAAGTATAAGTTTTTCCAAATTCTGATTTTTGGGCCATCGTACATTCGGAACTTTACAAAAAAATTATCCTCCGAATATTACAAGTTCAAAACAAACCACGCCATGGCTCCAGGTGTTTCCAAGGGCCAATATTGAAGGTTAGACAGCCCATATTCGGAAGTTTTGGTAACTAATTTAACTTCCGATTATTTCAAAGACAAAATTTGAAAAGTATAAGTTTTTCCAAATTCTGATTTTTGGGCCATCGTACATTCGAAACTTTACAAAAAAATTATCCTCCGAATATTACAAGTACAAAAAAAACTGTTTCCTGGAACCAAACAACACCATAATCGGAAAGAAAGTTGATTCATAACATAACCGAATATTACAATCGGTAGGTTGTTTAACAAAATAATCTACCGATTTCGTATAATCGGCTAGTTTTTATATTAATAATACTCCGATTACATCCATTACATAAAGTTCAAACGGCCTTAACCTTACAATTTCGTCAAAAGAACCTAAATCCATACTCCTAATTGACCATAAAAGTATTAAAACAGATCATAACTTCTAGTGACCATAGAAATTGTCCCTCTTGATTTTGTAGCATCCTTCATGTTCAAATCGTTTCCCGTAGAGGTCCACATACCGGCGATCCGCAAGATTTCTCTGAAATTACGAATGAGTAACAAGTTAGTACTAACTTTTGTTAATGTGAGTTGGAGTTACAGAGATACTTACTCGTTTTTCATACGTCCACCAAGGAAAAGCGTTCCTAACAAACCGTTCCTCATCTTCAAGTTTGTCAATCTTCTTATCGAGCGCATTCTTTCTCATCTTAATGTCATTGGATGATCTTCGAATTCGATTACCATCTAAGGCCTCAAATACCATTAAGATACGGTTCCATATCTGCTCTTCGGATTACGATTTGTGGAGCTTGTGAACACGATCATGAGCAGTTACCACAACCCACGCTCTATGAATAGCACAATCTTCTTCTTCGGCAAAAGCAATATCCATGTTTTTTGTTATGAAAATTAAAACTGAAGAGAGGAAAGAGTTTGGTGCAATTGGAGTGATAGATATGAGTTTCTTCATATAGGTTTAGGGTCCAACGGCTCTTTTTGTTTTTCCCAAAAACTCCAACGGATAATTTGACGATAGTTGAATGTGGAGAAACCAATAATCGATAGGTATTGTATTTAGCATATCTACCGATTATGGTAGCTTTCAAAATTTGAATTTGGGGCAACTTATAATCGGTAGGTTTTGTAATATATTTAACTCCCGATTAACGCTGCATCCAAAACACGAACCAAGTGGTTATGGCTGGCTGTGTACACTCCCGATTAATGAACACAAATCATTCTAATACTGCACCGACTACAATCGGAAGTCTGGGAAATATTTTGGCTTCCGATTGCAATCGGAGGATAAAAATGTTATCATATCCTCCGAATATATAAGGGTAATTTCGCCATTACGAATTACGCGAGATAAGGGCTGGCTACATTTTCCCTTTGGGTGACCTTTTTTGTTTTATTGTTGGCCCCTAAATCCTTTCGAGTGGCCCCTAAAAACGCGAGGTTAGATTAGACACAGGAGTAGGGATGCACATGGGTCGGGTTGGATCGGGTTTGGCCTCACCCGTCACCCAACCCACTGATGGTGGGTAACAGAAGTTGTCAGCCGCAACCAACCCAACATTACAATGGGTCGATTTTCACCCGACCCACATTATGGTCGGATGGATCGGGTGGATGGAGGGTTACCCACCATAAAATACAATGAACATTACATTAAGAACCCAATTGAAATAAGAGAACCCAAAATCAATCTCAGGAAACAAAACCCTAATTAGTATTTACAAATTACAATGATTCCTAGTCTCACCTTTGGTTGTTTGTTTACTGGTGACGATGTTGATTGATTGCTGCTGGTGATGCTGTGATTTGATTTACAAAGCTAAGAGAAAATGAAAAAATAAACTGAGCCTCTGAGACTGCCGTTGAAGGGAACTGATTGAAGACTCTTCAGTGAAGAGAAGCTACCGATGATTAGGTTTAGGCATTATATATTATCACTTCAATGGATGTGGTTCATCTAGGATAGGTAATCTAAGGGTTAGCATTAATTTAGAAATATTTAGGTGGGTGGGTGGGTTGGGTCGGGTGAGGTAAGTTGTCACCCACAGTCGACCCACCATACGATGGGTTTTGATGTTGTGACCCATAGTCGACCCGCTTCTAAGTGGGTTGGGTCGGGTGCGGGTAATTTCAGGCGGGTGTGGGTTGGGTTGGTGGGTTGAGTCGGTTTTGTGCAGCCCTACACAGGAGGAGAGACAAGAGAGGAGACTGAGTGAGTGTGGGTATCGCGCGGCTGAATTGGTAAATGTTTTGAGGGAAACACGGTAAAGAAGTAAGAAAATAAGAGGGAGGGTGTTTGGACACGAGAAGCGGATACCGATGGTGGCGGGTCAGAACAGCGGTTCGATGGATTTAGCCTGGGCAGTTGTTCGGGATCAGACAACATCGGTCGGGCGGTATGTACATGATGGGGATGCATTGGGAAGCGGATCAGTGCGGAGATTGAAAGCGAGATGGAAAGACGAAATGTCGGTATAGTTGGTTGAGCGAAGAGTGTTCCCCTAGGCAACAAGGGCGATGAGGCGGTCTGGCCACGCCGGCGGGACATTAAATGTCTGCATCACTCACGGTCTAAACGGTGCGGATTAGATCTCCCCCAAAACCACCTAACCCAATAAGCATAAAGGGAACCAAGGGTAATCTTCATCAGGGTGTTTGGACACGAGAAGCCAAAACAATTTGCTCACCAAAAGAGTGGTTTTTATGGTGTTGAAATCTTTTTTTTTTTTAATAAAAGAAATGATTGTATTAAATAGTTGGAATGTAGTTGTCTCTTGACAGAAGACTACAAAATCAGAAGAAAAATTATCGGTAAGGTTGATGTTTATAGCAGTGCATGCAACTGCATCTGCAACCTGATTATCTCTTCTACTAACATAAGAAAACGTACAATGCTGAAAACTTAAACTTAAGTGTTTTATTTCTCTTGAAATGTTTCTATTCTCCCACTGGATGAGAAGAACATCATCTGTGATTGAATAACTAATTGAGCATCAGCTTCTATGTGAATCTTGAACATATATTTATCATTTGCCCATGTTAGAGCTTCACGTATGGCCATGCACTCCCCAGCTTCTGGACTCAAAACTCCATTTGAGAAGCTTCCTTTGATTCCTTCACAGCTTCCTGTACCTGTACGTAGCACAATACCAGTTCTAAGTGTTGGAAGTCTCCTGAAATCATGTTCCCAAACTATTTTTCTTTTTTCTTTTTTTGAATTGGAAATCTATTAAAAACGAACAAACAAAAACAAAAACCAAATAAATCTATTAAACACATGAACCCGAATGAGATAGATAAAGGGAATCAATGTCTTAACATATTGTCCAGAATTTGACTCACTAGCATTCCCAATATATATTTTGTAAAACATCAAAAGAAATTACATTTTGGTTTGACAATCAATTTGTTGAGACACGGAGATGTCCAACATCTATAGCTAACAACGATAACAAAAAAATTGGTATAGAAAAAAGTAGTATTTGATGTAAGATGCAGATTTAGCTTCCTTTGCTAGTTTATCAGTTATCTGATTTCCTGATCTCGGGTTGAATTTAAAACCCGAAAAAATCGATTACATTCTCTGAGAATCTCCATTGTTTCTTTGACTAAAACATGGTGTTGTAATTTCATCAGTCCTTCAACCCCATTTGTGAACTCCAGGATTCTTCTGCAGTCCCCTTCAACCCAAAGATCACTCAAGTTCAACTCTTTTGCCCATCTCTATATAACATAGTTAGAGCACCGCTTTTTTGGACATGTTTATTAGAGTGCTGCTCAGTTGAACCCGCAAGTTTTGTTATCTCAAGCTTCTTGGTAATGTTAGAAGAAAAAATTATATCTTGATTTCTAGTCTACTAAGTCAAGTCTCAAATTAAGTATAAAAGTTGGTAGTTGAGTATCAGACATCACCCTTGAAGACTGAAGATCGTCGAAGACATTTGGAGAACTTCATCAACAAGGTATGTGAATACTGAACCATTCTATTTACTCACAAGCTTTACCGTTCTATATATTTGAACTACGTCGTATGAATTTTAGTAGATTTATTGCAAATAAGAAATTTCGAGTCAAGCTTGTCTGTTAAACATCTCGAAATATGATTCAGACATTGGTCTTAACAATACTAGTTGTTCAAGAATTAATTTTGTGGATCATTTGAAAATTGCCCAAACAATGATTTATCATTTGGGGAGGTATCAAACATGAAGGTGAGAAATTCAGAACTTCCCTAATTTCGTCTCAGGGTAGGTTGGCAAACCATCTCGCAAATCCTATATATATGATTTTCTGGAATACAGTAAGGTTCGCAAACCAGTTTGCAGACCTTACAGTTTAGAAGGGAACAGTTCACCAACCCGATTCACGAATCGTGGTGATATGAGTTTGGTGATAGGCTAACAGTTGGCGAAACCAGTTCACAAACTGTTGTCATCTGAGTTCATGAGCCGCAGAACAGTTGGCGAACCCGGTTCACAAACTGTAACACTCAAGATTCATGAACTACCTAACGGTTCATGAACTGTTTCACCAACAGTCTCAGTGAATGTTTAGCAGATGCTCAAAGTGAAAATGCGGGGGTCTAATAACCACACCTAACAATTCGTTTGGCAATATGAGAGGACTTACTTCAATACACTTTCTAGAGAATCAACTAGACAGTCAAACTCAATCTAGAATAAAGTATATCAAGGAGTTTAATATCTCTAACTCTTAATTCAATCCGCAATCAGCAAATAGAAATCTGCGAGCCTGATTGAATATAAGAGGAGTTACTTGAATGGTATGAAAGACCAATGTTCAAGTGTCAATCAATGCAAATCAACAACCAAAGGTTGGATATTCTAATTGATTGATCTGAACGCACAACCTGTGATATTTCAATTATATAAAAAATTATAATGCGGAAAAGAAATAACACAGACACCAAAATTTTGTTAACGAGGAAATCGCAAATGCAGAAAAACCCCGGGACCTAGTCCAGTTTGAACACCACACTGTATTGAACCGCTACAGACTCTAGCCTACTACCACTTAACTTCGGACTGGACTATAGTTGAAACCTAATCAATCTCACACTGATTTAAGGTACAGTTGCGCTTCTTACATCTCTGATCCTAGCAGGATACTACGCACTTGATTCCCTTAGCTGATCTCACCCACAACTAAGAGTTGCTACGACCCAAAGTCTAAGACTTGATAGACAAATCTGTCTCACACAGAAAAGTCTATAGGATTGAATAAACTTTTCTCCCACAGAAATACCCAAGAGTTTTTGTTCCGTCTTTTGATAAATCAAGGTGAACAGGAACCAATTGATAAACCAGACTTATATTTCCGAAGAACAACCTAGTATTATCAATCACCTCACAATAATATTAATCGACTAGCGAAACAAGATATTGTGGAATCACAAACGATAATACGAAGGTGTTTGTGATTATGTTTCTATCTTGCCTATCATAGATATAAATCTCAAGCCAATAATATGATTGTACTCAATCACGATAGAAACAGTAAGATCAGATCACGCAACTACAAAAGATAATAGTTGGGTCTGGCTTCACAATCCCAATGAAGTCTTCAAGTCGTTAACCTACAGGGTCTCGAGAAGAAACCTAAGGTTAAAGGAGAATCGACTCTAGTTATGCAACTAGTAACACATAGGAAGTGTGGTGATTAGGTTTCCCAGCTGCCAGAGTTCTCCTTTATATAGATTTCAAATCAGGGTTTGCAATCCAAGTTACCTTGGTAACAAAGCATTCAATAATCACTGTTAGATGAAAAACCTGATTCAACCAAGATAATATCTTTCAACCGTTAGATCGAACATAGCTTGTTACACACAAATGAAATGTACCCTCATTTAGGTTTATGTAACCGTACCTAAACGTGTACACCATGTTGGTTCACAAATAGTTAAAAGAGGTTAGCCATATGACTACTCTCATATCAACCTTATTCATCTTAACCATAACTAGTTCAAAAGAAACTAGTTAAAGAGTTGTTCAATTGATATATTCTCATAGAGTTATACCAGAACACAATTGAAGCAAAATCGGTTTGATTCACTCGAATCAATACATGAACATTATAGCCACAGTTTGCAAAGATTACATTCCTTATTGATAAATGTTTAGGTTCATGTACAACCGATTATAGAATTTAACCCACTTAAGTATGCGTACTTAAGTAACCGGATTTGAGTTTGTTTTAGTTTTCAAACTCAGTAGAAATTCACGGACGTGAACTTTCCGCCAGTATGCGTACGGGTACGCGTACTTTAAGTAACCGGATGAGTTTGGTTTGGTTTTCAAACTCAACAGAAATTCATGGACGTGAACTTCCGCCAGTATGCGTACGGGTACGCATACTCACCCAGTCTCCTATAACCATTTTGTATAAACACAAGTATGCATACTTTAGGTTCCCGTTTTGGACTTATATACTAATGTGCGAATACACTATGCTTATATCCAAATATGGTTACAAGATTCTAAACTCTTATTTCAATCATTGAAACATTCTTAGAGGATGACAATAGCCGTTTTCACACAGTATTAGCATCAAAGCAATTTTCAAGATATTAAAATAATCATTATCGAAACATTCCAATCCTACATCAAATGATTGTATCACACAAACCATGTAAGATGTTACTTAGCAATTTTCTCATGATATAAGATGAAATTGGTCGAAGCGAAAGCTTACCAACACATATTTCGAGAAACATGTAATCGATATATACTCAGCTCGAAATCTCAAATGTGTATAGAGAAAACTATATCGTAATACGACTTAAGTCTCAATATAGGAGATAGTATAAATAAACTTTCCAAGTGATAGATGAGTTCAAGTATCCACATACCTTTTTTCAAAGAAGTTCCATAAGCTCCCCTTAGTAGTTCTTCGTCTTCAAATGATGAACGTCGTGAAAACTAAGCTTAACTACACAATCTATGTCCTAGTCCGAGACATCTATACATAGGCTAGAAATCAAGACTTATAGTTTTGATCACTAACATTGACAAACATGCTTGAGATAGCAACACATGCGAGTTCGACCGAGAAGTGCTCTAACAATCTCTCCTTTGTCAATTTTAGTGACAACACTATCAATATATATGGACTACAAAATAAATAAAAGTTGTAGCTTCTCATCTAAATGCTTGATCTCTTTGGCATCTTCAACACGACTCGAAATCTTCGTCACTTCCAAGTACTCCATGATCCTAAAGGTTGTAAGTTCAACATCATAGTTGTTGAAGATTCGTAGCGATAACAATGAGAAAACAAAATTCTCTCAATCATTGTTATACAGTGTCATAGTATTGTTACACAGCATCAAAGTTCAATTGTATCACAACTTTGACTACAATACTATGGTGATATGTATCACTCCCCCTTAGTAAATACTTCATTTCAACATGAAAACCACTCTCCCTTACATAATGATTCGTAAACCATATGTATTTGTAGTATCACAATACACATTAATTCTCTCCCTTTTTGTCAATATAAATTGGCAAAGGTACGAAAACTAGTGAGATCCTCATGAAATTTTCACAGAGATACTTCACGATCAAAAGAGAATACCATATCAACTTATTTAGATGCCATCATAAAGGCGAAGCTAAACGCATTCATCAAGGAGTTTATAGAGATACAAGATAACCCCTATAATATTCCATAGACGCATTCCCCACAAAGATTTGGCAATTAAGCACAAGTTCAAAAAGAATTCTCCCCCATAAAATGTCATTCCTGAAAGAACAACAAAGGCGACCTTGCTTTTACAAGAAAAGAAGGATTTCTTTTGGATTAAATCAAATCACATGAAAACATGAATTTGTATCCAAAATATTCAATTGAATTTACCACAAGAGAACCCATGATTAATCCACACTCGAAATACACAACTAAATTAACCACAAAAGCGTGATCAATTAAATTGGTCATGCTCGTCATAAGAGAACTTACGGAGCAACAACTAAATTAACCACAAGAGAATGATCAACTCAGTTGGTTATGCTCGAACATAAGAAACCTTATGGAGCAACACAATGTATACACAAAAATGTGGATCGAAGATCGACCAATACTTCGGAATAGACAAGGATTCATTCTATTTTCCATCACTATTTGCACAATGACATACAATAGACTTAATCCTTGTTAAAAAAAAGTTTTATCATTTCTTCCATCAAACAATGACATCACGGGATTTAACTTTTGTATTGTCAAAAGTTCATTCTATCTTCTATCAATACTTTCATACCGACATAATAGAGATAACTTTTGAAAAAGTATGGGACAGTCACAGGTTCACGGACGTAAACAACATATCCCAAAATAATTTGCAATATATAAAATCATAAAGATTAAAATTGCAAAAATCATCTTCCAAATAACTTAGAATTTAAATAAATAAATCTAAAAACGTTGAAGATGAAAATCGTTGGGCATAGCTATGTGTACTCATAATAATGGCTATTCAAAACCCTAGTTATTCTTCTAAAAACACAAGAATAAATTCTCATAAGAAGTTTCCTTGACAAAAGACAAACTCGTAATGCACATACAAGATGATTTGTCCTTAAAGGGTAGAATCAATATTTTTCGCATGGATTTACACCAAGAATAGCTACCAAAGGCGTATAAAAAGATTTTCAAAGAAGAACATACAAAGCCAATAATGACTATGCACCATAGTTCACATAAGATGATTGTGAACATTCAAGAATCCCATAGCTGTGCGTACTATTGTCCATTCTTGAACTTCCTTCTTTGTGATTCACCAACAACATTCTTGTAAAAGCTACAAAAGATCTTAGAATAGTATTACTACAAGATTCCAAGTGCCCAAGTCCAAGAGAAGTGGAACAAGTGCGACAAAACGGAGCAAAACACTCAAAAACAAGACACATGACAAATACCAATCTTAACTCATCCAAATTCAAGAATTCTCATCTCCATTTCTAATAGAATTCAAATAGAAAGGTAATTCAAAAATAATGAGGTCATTCCGAGTTCGGACGAAGAAGATACGGCCAAAACAAGTTTACCGAATATCGACGTCTACAGGCAAGTATGCATACGGGTATGCAAACAGATTTTCAGTATGCAAACTGGTATGCAAACGAATTTACCTGTATTTTATTACAAAAACTCATTTGTAAACTGGTACGCAACCAGATATGCATACCTGAAGTGTACCATGAAGGCCAAAACATCCCGAACAACTATTTTCAAACCGGAACATTTAAGAACCTTAAACACAAATCAAGTTAGGTAGACATGAATGATACACAAGGTACATAGATCATCATAAAACTTTCTCAAGTTTAGAGACATACCTTTTTAGAAGGATCCGATCGAATTCTACAGCGTTACCAAACATTCAAAATCATACCCAACTTAATATGTGTGCCCCAGTTTTTGTGCTTCCCTCACTGTATATACATAACAAGGCATTTCTTAGTGAGGATGCACTTTCAACACAAACAAGCTGTGTTGAGGTGAACAATGTCTTGCTCATCATGGCACCAAGAAAAAGTTTCTTTCCAGCAACTCTTACATCTTGTAGTGTTGAGAAACACCCAAGGAACTGTTTTTATAAGTCTATCAAAGAACTTCAAGAGAACCAAAAAAGATTTGTGTTTCTGATTTATTGTTTTCCAACTTATGAAAAACAGTTTCTGCATATAGTTTTTAGTACTGCTAAGGGAAACTCTTTTGATAAAAAGAGACGTCCTAGCTTCTTCATAAAAGAAGACAATACTACTATCTTGATAGGAAGTATCAAGAATTAAGCAATTAATCGGTTCATGCTTTGAAGTGATATACTCAGATGACTGAGATTTAAACTCCTTTTGTAATTCGTTTAGTTTGTTGCAATCAATTGAATTACGCAGAGGAGGATCATTACTCTCACTGATTAGTAAATTAGTGTCGACTTCAACATGAATATTATTCCTCATAACTTGATTTAGCTTGTCAAGAGATTCTTGTTCTTTCTGGAGGTGTAACTCAACATCAAGAGATAAGCTTTCAAGTTTCTTTTCAATCCCTGAAAACACTTTAAGGGATTTTAAACCCGGTGGAGGTTTAGATAGAATTTCTTCTACAGATTTTATTAAATCAGTCATAGAAGAAAATTCTGCAATCCCTGGATCCGATGGTGCATTTATTGAGATAACACTGCTTTCCATATTCAGATCGCTACAAACACAGACTTATGAGATCTTAACGTGTTTGCCTGCTCTGATACCAATTGAAAATGCGGGGGGTCTAACAACCACACCCAACAATTCGTTTGGAAATCTGAGAGGACTTACTTCAATACACTTTCTAGAGAATCAACTAGACAGTCAGACTCAATCTAGAAATAAAGTATATCAAGGAGTTTAATATCTTTAACTCTTAATTCAATCTGCAATCAGCAAATAGAAATCTGCGAACCCGATTGAATATAAGTGGAGTTACTTGAATGGTACCAAAGACCAATGTTCAAGTGTCAATCAACGTAAATCAACAACCAAAAGTTGGATATTCTAATTGATTGATCTTAACGCACAACCTGTGATATTTCAGTTATATAACAAAATGTAATGCGGAAAATAAATAACACACACACCAGAATTTTGTTAATGAGGAAACCGCAAATGCAGAAAAACCCCGAGACCTAGTCCAGTTTGAACACCATAGTATATTAAGCCGCTACAGACTCTAGACTACTACCAATTAACTTCGGACTGGACTGTAGTTGAACCCTAATCAATCTCACACTGATTCAAGGTACAGTTGCACTCCTTACGTATCTGATCCCAGCAGGATACTACGCACTTGATTCCTTAGTTGATCTCACCCACAACTAAGAGTTTCTACGACTCAAAGTCGAAGACTTGATAGACAAATTTGTCTCACACAGAAAAGTATATATGATTGAATAAATCTGTCTCCCACAGAAATACCCAAGAGTTTTTGTTCCGTCTTTCGATAAATCAAGGTGAACTTGAACCAATTGATAAACCAGATCTATATTCCCAAAGAACAGCATAGTATTATCAATCACCTCACAATAATCATAATCGACTAGCGAAACAAGATATCGTAGAATCACAAATGATGAGACGAAGGTGTTTGTGATTACTTTTCTATCTTGCCTATGAGAGATATAAATCTCTAGCCAATCTTACGATTGCACTCAATCACGATAAAAACAGCAAGATCAGATCACGCAACTACAAAGATAATAGTTGGGTCTGGCTTCACAATCCCAATGAAGTCTTCAAGTCGTTAACCTACAGGGTCTCGAGAAGAAACCTAAGGTTAAAGGAGAATCGACTCTAGTTATGCAACTAGTAACACACATGAGGATTAGGTTTCCCAGTTGTTAAAGTTCTCCTTTATATAGTTTTCAAATCAGGGTTTGCAATCCAAGTTACCTTGGTAACAAAACATTCAATATTCACCGTTAGATGAGAAACCCGATTCAACCAAGCTAATATCTTTCAACGGTTAGATCGAACTTAGCTTGTTACACACAAATTAAATGTACCCTCATTTAGGTTTATGTAACCGTACCTAAACTTGTACACCATGTTGGTTCACAAATATTTAACCGAGGTTAGCCATATGATTACTCTCATATCAACCTTATTCATCTTAACCATAACTAGTTCAAATGACTCAAATGAAACTAGTTAAAGAGTTGTTCAATTGTTATATTCTCATAGAATTATACAAGAACACAATTGAAGAAAAATTGGTTTGATTCACTCGAATCAATACATGAACATTAATAACTACGGTTTGCAAAGTTTGCATTCCTAAATTGATAAATGTTTAGGTTCATGTACAATCAATTTTGGAAAGTAACCCACTTAAGTATGTGTACGGGTATGCGTACTCAAGTAACCGGATTTGAGTTTGTTTTAGTTTTCAAACTCAGCAGAAATTCACGGACGTGAACTTTCCGCCAGTACGCGTATGGGTACGCGTACTTTAGGTAATCGGATGAGTTTGGTTTGGTTTTCAAACTCAGCAGAAATTCACGGACGTGAACTTCCGCCGGTATGTGTACGGGTATGCATACTTACCCAATCTCCTACAACCATTTTGTATACACACAAGTATGCATACTTTAGGTTCCCGGTTTTGGACTTATACACTAATGTGCGAACACACTATGCTTATATCAAAATATGGTTGCAAGATTCTAAACTCTTTATTTAAATCATTGAAGCATTCTTAGAGGATGACAATAGCCGTTTCCACACACTATTAGCATCAACGCAATTTTCAAGATATTAAAATAATCATTATCGAAACATTCCAAGCCTACATCAAATGATTGTATCAGACAAACTATGTAAGATTGTACTCGGCAATTTTCTCATGATATAAGATGAACTTGGTCGAAATGAAAGCTTACCAACACATATTTCGAGATATACTCAGCTCGAAATCTCAAATGTGTATAGTGAAAACTATATTGTAATACGACTTATGTATCAATATAGGAGATAGTAGAAATAGACTTTCCAGGTGATAGATGAGTTCAAGTCTCCACATATCTTTTGTCGAAGAAGTTCCACAAGCTCCCCTTAGTAGTTCTTTGTCTTCAAATGATGAACGCCGTGAAAACTAAGCTTAACTACACAATCTATGTCCTATTCCGAGACATCTATACATAGGCTAGAAATCAAGATTTATAGTTTTGGTCACTAACATTAACAAACATGTTTTGGATAGCAACGCATGCGAGTTCGACCGAGCAGTGCTATAAAGAAAAGATATATTTTTTAAATATGTTTAGCATTGTTATGACTCTCATAAAAACCTCTAAGACATCATTGATCACTAAAACTCCCTATGTATTTAAATCATTTTTAAATTCTTAAGTGTTTAAATTAGCATCATATTGATTGATAGTTCATAAGGAATATTTTCCAAAGTACATTCATTATACACTGTTCCGTAACCGGACCACCGTGTATATGCTTTTAATGTGTTTTGAAGACTAACTTCTCACAAGCTTACTTGAAACCCTAATTAGAGTTTCATCTAAAGAGATGAAATGTTTGCTTGAATATGTAGTTATCTTAGCTTGAATTCTAAGCAACCCTCAGTCTTGAACATATATAAATAGAGATGCTGTTTCAACTTGGAAATTCAATCCATAAACCTTTATCTCTTAGTTGATTGATAGAGTCATCCTCTATTGACATATGTTTCCTTTGAGAAACATAATTAGGTCTATGACTTAAAGACTTTATTGGGGATTGGTGAAGCCAGGTCCGACTATCTTTACCTTGACAGTTCATGTATCCTAGTTAAGAGTGCACACGGTACGGTTCGGCTCGGTTCCTGCCCAGGCCGAGTACATGTACCTCCCTAGGCTCGGTTCCAAATTGGACCGGTACCATTCAGTACACGTACGGTACCAGGTACGGTTCCGGTACCAATCTGTACTTTCTGTCAGAATTCAAAGACAGATTTTCCTGTCATTTTTCCAGACGAATTGAGTACATGTTTCACCTGTTTTTCAATATATTAACCAATATCTCAATCAAAGAACAAATTAACGACTAACACGTAACAATAATACTAGCAAACCAAAGTTCCAAACAACCAAATTCTTGAAAATCTGAAAAAACAAAAAGTAGCAGTAGCACACAAACACACACAATAGTCTTAATTCTTAACCACAGTGCACTGGTGGTGGCATTATCAAGTAGCAGTAGCAATGGCAGAATGATTGGACAGTGGTGGCAATGACAAATACAAAGTCTTGAATCTTGATCTTCTATTTCATTTCCATGGCAGCAACACTTGTGGTGGCATTATTGTTGATATGACCAAGTAACGCTGCAAAAACAAGTAATAGCAGTTAGTAACTATTAGTCTATGTCTAATACTGCCAAACACAAGTAAATAGATAGTGTTGTTTAAGTGTATTCTAAGATTCAAATGACTACATACATTTGAAGATTCAATTGACTACATGACTCAGAAATTAAACATGTATTCTAAGCATGTTCTCTGTATATCAAATGACAGCATAAACAAAAGGGATGAGATTGTGTGTGGAGATTAAGCATAGGCCAGCAGATATTTATAATTTTATATAGGCTTGGTTTTTGGATGACTTGTGATACTCTAATCGGATTCAGAATTCTAGTTCCAACAATAATAGGTTACTTGTTGTACTCTGAAATGGATTCAAGTTGTAGTAGAAAACAGAATTTCAAAATCAGCACCTCAAGTAGTATTTTAGTTAAACAAATTATACCCAGTTTAGTGGGATGATTAACCTTTGAATTACTTCATTTTTCCTGACAGTACAGTAATTAACTTTACATTTTACATATAACAAAAGAAATGAGAAATATGTATTCTAATCATTGTATCCATGAATCAGAAATTAGATTCCATTATAGCTTCTTTCTGCAAAAACTCCATCAACAAGCATATAGAAGACTGGAGACCCTAACTAACTCCTAGACTAGACCCAAAAACTCAATCAACAGGAAACATACATAAACTCCATCATTTCTAGTATCTTTCAAACATAAATATCTCCAATATCTCCACAAAGTTGATCATTAGAAACCCATCTAAAATTTAAAGTCCAATAAATAAACAGAGGAAGAAATAAATGATTTACCTTTGGTTGAGAAAATTTGAGATTAAAGGTGCAGAGAGATAACAGAAAATTCCAAAACCCTAGAATCGATCATGCAAATCAATGTTATAAACTTATAATCAAACTAATGAAACTCAAATTAAATGATACAGATGACATATTTAGATTTCATCTTACCTAATCAAATGATTAAGGAATCAGAAGATTCAGAACAAATAGATCGAGATTTCGAGTACCCAATTCACTCCTCAGTTTAAATTTAACTGAACACACACACAAAAGGAAGATAATAATCAAAATCAAAATTAAAAAAAATTAAAAACATCACAGATTCACAATCATAATCATAATCATAATCAAAGAAATTTCGGTTACCTGTTGTAGACTTCTTGTTAACTTATTAAATTAATCAAACAAACAATGATGGATTTGGTGGTCTTTAACATGTGTTCTTATGAACACAGTGATGGAGGAGGAGACTCAGGATAGGAGAGGTGCGAAGAAGAAGAAGTAGGAAAAAGAAAATGAACCACTTATGTTTCTAACCCTAACTTTATTCATATATACTAGATATCTACCACCGTTAGATTAGATATAAATCTAACGATCACAAATGATCGGTATAGTTCGGTATGGGATATGGGTAGGGCCGAGTACCTGTACCTCCCTAGCCCCGGTTTCTATTTTTTGGACCGGTACCTGTACCCCCTTCCTCGGTTCGGTACAAAAACAGGTACGGTTCCACCGGTTCCGGGACGGTCCGTCGGTCCGGCTCGGTTCCTGTGCACCCTTAATCCTAGTCTTGTTTTTCTTTTATCAAGGTTCTCGTAATCTCTTTTAGTCAAGATAGATAGAAATCACAAAGTTTTTTTCGTCTCATACTTCGTGATTTCTCAAGATAGATATCTAAAAATTATTCTTATTTGATTAGTTAAAAATTGTTCTTGAGAGGTGGTTAAAAATCTAGGCTTCTCAGCTAACTGAGTGGAGGTGTTCTGGATTTATGAGGTTCGCTAGCTTTGTCTATTGAAAACGTATTTCCAAGCCTTGATCTTTGATCTAAAGGGAAATCAAATAGGCTTATATGTTAAAGGCAAATTGATATCAATAGTATTCACTAGGTTGAAACAACCCTTAGGCTGCAAATGACGCCAGCTAAGGGAATCAATTACGTAGAGCCTTACGAGGTTCAAAAGACGTAAGGAGCACGACTGTAACTGAATTGCTTAAAGGGTGTATTCGGTGTCAATTACATTGCATTTTGAATTATGATAGTAGGTCAGTTTATGTAGCGGCTTAATACAGTTTGGTGTTCAAATATGGACGAGGTCCCCAGGTTTTTCTGCTATTAGGGTTTCCTCGTTAGCAACTTCTGGTCTCTTGTGTTTTTCCTTTTCAGCATTATATTATTTATCTTTATAATAATATTTACACAAGTAGTACGCATTATATTATAGTAGATACGTCCATATAATAAGATCGATTACAAGATTCGTTTTTGTAAAACTCGTATCATGAAAGACAAATAACAAGTTTCATACTTGGTACAATTCAGATCTGAATATTTGGATACGACTAGATTGATCTTGGATATTGATTTATCGTCGAAGTACTCTTATTAACAATCAGGTTCAAGGACTCCATTGTCTAAACTTTCTGATTGAGAAGAGATATAAATACAATTTCTATATACATATTGTCAAGGATCATTAAATTGGTCTACTTGCAGTTGTATTAGGTTTTGTCCATACAAGTTGTCAAGCGAAAAAGTTGGTGGTGTACTAGGTACCCTCTTATTTTCAAGGTTGCTTTGAGTATCTGAAAATGCGGGGGTATAACAATCACACCCAATATTTCGTTCGAAAATTTGTATGGACTAAAATCCAATATAATTATGAGAGCACCAACTTAAAAGTGAGACTCAATCAAGAAAGATATCAAAGAGCTTTATCTCTTTCTCAATACAATCAGTAAATCAACTCGATAGAAATCCGTGAGACTGATTGATATGAGAATAACTCGGATGGTACCGAAAATCAATGTCCGAGTATCAATCAAGTTTTATCCAACAAGCAAGGTTGGATTTATCAACTGTGATTGAACTATGCACAACCTGTGATATTTCAATTATATAAACAAATATAATGCGGAAAAGAAATAACACAGACACCAGAAATTTTGTTAACAAGGAAACCGCAAATGCAGAAAAACCCCGAGACCTAGTCCAGATTTGAACACTATATTATTAAGCCGCTACAGACTCTAGCCTACTACAAGTTAACTTCGGACTGGAATGTAGTTGAGCCCTAACCAAGTCTAACACTGATAAAGGTACAAAAACATTCCTTACGTCTCTTGAATCCCAACAGGACTCTGCGCACTTGATTCCCTCAGCTGATCTCTCCATAACTAAGAGTTGATACGACCCAAAGTCGAAGACTTGTAAACAAATCTGTCTTACATAGATATGTCTATTCTGGATTTGTTTCCGTCTTTAAATAAATCAAGGTGAACAGGAAACTCAACTAATAATCCGGTTTACTCTCGAAAACCAGGCTAGAAATATTAGTCACCTTTAACATAACTGATTAACAGAAGAAGTTATTTTCGAATCACAAGAGTCTGAGACGAAGAATTGTTGTGATTACTTTTTATATCTTACCTATCGGAGATAAATCTCGAGCAAATCTTAGAGAAGATAAACCTCAATACGATAAAAAAAAAGTAAGATCATAATACACAACTACATAGAAAATAGTTGGATTTGGCTTCACGAATCCCAAATGATGTCTTTAAGTCGTTAACCTAATAATGGTTTTGGAAAACCTAGGTTAAAGGAGAATCGACTCTAGTTTGCAACTAGGACACATGCGAGTGTTAGTATTAGGTTTTCCCAGATGCTAGAGTTCTCCCTTATATAGTCTTCCAAATCAGGGTTGCTTACAATCAAAGCTAAGATAGCTTAGTAACAAAGAAAGTTATATTCACCGTTAGATAAACTCCTGATTTAAGATTCAAGCTAAGTCTGCTTAGAAACTAAGCAATCAATCTCTACCGTTAGATGATATTAGCTTGATACACGCAAATGAAATATACCTATATTTAGATGTGGATGAACCGTACCCAAACGTTATACCTTGTTGGCTCAATAATAGTTAATCGAAGTTAGCCACATGAAAACTTATAGTTTAGCCACATTTATCTAACACTTCTAAATCAAATGTGATGATCAATCAATCATGATAGATAATCAAATGAATCTAACTGTGTTTCAAGAGAGTTGTTCAAATGTTCACTTTCTCACAGAAATATATATGAACCATTTGAAACAAAATCAGTTTGGTTTGTAATTGTACAAAGTACTTATACAAGAACCAATTTATGAACATAATTCCACGGTTTGTAAAACAAGTTCATATACCTTATTTTATTAAAGTTCCAGGGACTTTAGTTCACAAACTGAGTTCTCAAATGAACCTGAGCTCATGAGTATGTATTTCACACTTACCGATTTTTATAACCTTACCACTGTATTCGCAAACAGAGTACGCGAACCACAGTTCCGGATTTTGGCCTTGTCATGCCGTTCGCAATCAGAGTACGAGAACAACAGTTTCGGACTTAGCCTTGTCTAGCCGTTCTCAAACATAGTACGCGAACAACAACTCCGGACCTTTTCACAGGTAAATCCGTTCGCAAACAAGAGTTCCGAACTTGAACTAAAGCTATACAGTGCACATACAGAGTATACATACAGTGTTATATCCAGGCATTGGTAGTTGTTCCAAACTCTCATTTAATCATTGAAACATCCTTAGAAGACAACAATGGCAATCTTACACATACCACTAGCTTCAAGTAATTTTCAAGTGATTAATCGATCAGTACAAAACTTCCCAAGTTAACATCAAATGATTGTCTCACACAAATCATGTAAGGTGTTCAAGGTAATTTCACATGATCATCTTGACTTAATATTTAGTTTCCAACAAATAAATTATCTACAACTAAACTCGTCAAGTAGGTGATGAACTTTAGATAAAGCTAAAATCTTCCAACACGTATTTCGAGAAATATATAAACGAGATAAACCTGGCTCGAAATTTCAAATATATATAATGTAACGACTTAGTCTCTTCAGAATATACAATATAATATACTTATGAGTGATAGATAAGTTTTGTCTCCACATACCTTTTGTTTATGAAGTTCCTCCAAGCTCTTCAGTAGATCTTCTTCTTCAATTGGTTAACGCCGTGAAGTCTAAAGCTCAACTACACTTCTATCCTAAGCCGATACATAACTATAAGTACATTATAAATCAAGTGTATAGTTTTGATCAACTAAACTTGATAAACAAGCTTGAGATAGCAACTCTTGAGAGTTCGACTGAGCAATGCTCTAACAATATCCCAAATTTAGCTTATAGGAAATGCTTTGAGAATCATTTAGTTTATCATATAGTAATGTTTTGACTGTGAAGATACTATTATTTGCAAGTAACCATCTATGTCTACCTTTATCTAAAGAATTTGAAACATTCCTAATTAGTTTTATATTCAAATAATTTGTGAAATATGATGAAAAAAAGTAGCAGTAACCACATAATTGTTCTACTTTTTCGTATCTTGATCTATGAAATCAAATATGAGTGTTGTCTAATTATCCTTAGAGGAACAAATTTGATCTAGCGGATCCTCTAGATAATGAATCCATTTATCAGTCCATCGATAGATCTCCTAATGTTCCCAAACTATTTATTAACTTTTCAACTTGATTGATTCAACTAAAATGTATTCATGTTGAAAACAGACTTTGGGCACGATTTCTTCAAAAGCCCTTTTACTTAGTAAAATTACTTGGCCAAAATATGGACGCCACAACCACTGAGCATCCAAAGTAAAGTACAAATGTTCATTAAAGTCATCTTGGAACTAACTCCTGAAAATGCGGTCGTATAGCGCCCATTTTCGGATTATAGAGGGAAAAAAATAGAGCAAAATTTACACGTCCATAATAGCGTAAATACATAACATGTCCATCTGATAAACAAAATTGGATAATCTCAACTGTAAGTCACCTCCACGTGCTAATAAGCTTTGGAAACAACTTTTAAGGTTGGGTAACAGAATTACAAGGTCCTCCTAAATAGTCTAGGCGGGCATGTATGAAGGCTAAAGTAAAACTTGAATACACATATACACGTCCGGATGAGCAACAATTGTTTAGCAGATACTTAAGATATAGAAAGAGCTCTAGCATTTTGATGAGTTTATCTGACCTCTTAACGATCAAACCCGAGACAAAGCTATGACGCCTCCAATAGTGAGTCTAAATACATAAATTGGGAAGAGTCTCTGACTGTAACTAGTGGGGTTCCAAATGGGCCAAAAAAGACTTCAATTCAACAATATATATTTGGCATTAAACCGAGTAGGGGTCTTTTTTTGGTTTATCCTCGTAGAATTTCCGACCTTCGGTCGTGTACCCCATTATTGTTTCATCATTTAAATATTAACACATGAAAATTAAGAACATGTTCCTCTTTCAGACACCTTAAAGGACATATTACTAAGGAAAGTGTAAGCGGCCTGAGGCGATTTCCTTGTTGATCCTCACAAAAGAAACATAAACAATCTCCCCCCACACTACCGATAGTAGATTGAATCCACTCATAATGCGATACTGCCACATCGTTCTAATATTTTCCTGCCATTGAAAATAAACACATAGGAGAAATTCATCAACAAGATCAGTACAATACTGTCTTGCTCATGCATTCTAAGGCATATGTTAACGACGTAAATATGGTGTTATTTTTTTATGGTGTCCTTAAACCAAACTGTAAGTTGTGCAAGTTTGCTGGTATGTCTTTGTCAGTGCCTATGGTGTATGGTTTTAAGGCGATTCCTCTACAATATCCTACAATAATGAGGCTAATACATTTTTCATCGGATCTATAAAAACGCCCTTTAGTTTTTTTTTATTGTATGCAAAAACTCCCTTAAGTCTTTTTGACAATACGCATATTAAACATGCCTCGAGCCTTTGTCATTGGAAAAATAGCTTTGAGTTATGGTTGTTATAAGAGCGATTGGTTATTTTAACTAGAAAACTAATTCAATCATCAATTTTGAATCGTAGTAAAAAAGAAAAAGATGGTTGTAGCAACATAAGATTTTTCTATTTTTTATTTGTAATGAATGGACAGGTGAAGCAGTAAAATATAAGTTGTTATACTTCCGCCTTCAATCTCTAACGCGACAACAATTCGAATTTTCAGGATTCAATTTGCTATTACAAACAAATTGCTAAATTTTTAAGATTAATATAACATGAAGCAATACAACAATGTTAACAAATTCAAGGATTGTATGATTTTGATTCGATCAAGAACATTCTAAACAAAAAGTCTGTTGATAAAAAATTTAAAGGAGAGAAAGACTGATATTTCTGGATTTTTTCATATTTCGATTATCAATTTTTCTTTGTGGTTGACAACATTCAATGCCATATATTCATTAGAAGTCAGATATGTGTTGGAGATGTCCGTTAATCTCTATCACATATATATACTAGGATTTACTACTCAATTGTGTCTCTTGGGGTTTATTTTTGAAACGAGATTCGAGAATGGCCACGACCATTGACTTGGGTCGGCTTGACCAAAGTTAAAGGGACAACTCAATTTTAAGACTAGTCATTCTATTGTTTTTTTCTTTTTGGTTCTACATGCCGCCCATTTATAGCAAAGAATAATATCTCTCTTGTATCTAGGTCACGAGGTAAAATAAGTGTTGGCTGCAATATTACAATGATTGAATCACAAACATTTATTGATTATGTTTTTCTTTCCTTTTTCCGTGATCGAATACCGGTCAAGTTTTCTTAACTAGAGGTCAAACACATCCCACCCCGTGACCCCGAGGCTCATCAACCTCGAAAAATAGTCCGGAAGGAAATCCAAGGATGGATAGGATAGCGATTCTACCACTTGGACTGAAATAATATAAAATGAATCCCACCTTACTCTCACACCAGATTTTCTTCCTGATTTCCTTCGCTTAACTAATAATTTCCACATGCCTTCCAGAACTTGCTATTGAGCAGGTCGACAACACTGGAAGGTGAAACTTGAGCTTTTCCACAGTTGACCTGGTCAACTATCTTTGAGTGGGGGCGATTGCTCCAGCCAGAAAATTTCGCCAAATATTACCTTCTAGCCAAAAAAATTGCTCCCTATAGCAGCCATCCTTACCTTGGAGAATTGCGGCACACATAAAAATCCTAGGGTTTTCAAACCCTAACATTATAAATAACATCTTCAGACCTTTTTTCTTCTCAACACCTCCCCAAAACTGTAAACCAAAACGGTAAACATTCTCTATATATCTTTTATATGGTTTTGATTATAATTTACATTTGAATTAATCTGCGTCGTATTACTGATTACCAACTCTCGATAATCTAATGAGTTTTGAGTATGAGGCGATGCTATAACTACTTACGTTTTTGGTATCCATAGAATGAAGACCTTGATAAGGTCTAATTAACCAGATCCGTATACATATTTTTGTTCTTGTTTCAATTGATTTTATTTAGAGATTTGGAAGTGATGATCCTTTCCCCAGCTTATCGACTATGATTATACTGTGCGCTTTTTGTAAGTTTCTCTATCAAGAGAATCTGTCAAGCCAGAATTCTGATCCAATCTCTAATTTTAATTTTAATAATCATAAGTCTATGTTTTTGAATGAATTTATGGAAGTGATGATCCTTTCCCCAGCTTATCGACTATGATTATACTGTGCGCTTTTTGTATTTTCTCTCTTTTTTTTTTAAAGAGAATGTCAAGCCAGAAATCTGATCCATAAATCTCTTAGGCATTTCAGATTTTTTTTATTTTTTTTAATAAGACTTGAGATGAAAATCTATTTCAGAGAATGTAGAGGATTTTGAATGAATTTCCGAGCCTATAAGGCCGCAAACTCGTCACTCGAACAAAGCTGAATTCAGCAGGGACTATTGATTTCTCGGCTAAATCATAATCTCAATCGACAGGCTTCCATGGTGTTAGGTTGTGTGTAAAAAAGGAAAATTCAGAAGTTTTGGAAGTAACTAACGGATCTCAACAAAGCATATGCAAAGTTTACTAACTAAAGATTGTAAGCTGTCTGTACTTGACTCAAACAAATTGCTGCACTGAACTCCTTTTTGCACATGCAAACAGCAGTTTAAAGACTTAACACTGTGGATGTCTTTTTGAACCATTTTTAGGCACCCTAGCCGTTTAGAGCGACCATAGCATATGATGCAGAACCCTAAACTAGGGCAAATAGAACAGCATTGTGGTTTTTGCACCACAACTAAAACAAACACTCGACCCAGCCTTGGATATCACTAATGTGGCATAGAATACTGCCGACTTCGTATAACTCAATAGTTTACTCGTACGATTCAGCCCATAATCCGATACTAGTGAGACTGAGAGTCATCACTTGCATCTTTGCACGAGAAAAAGTAGTAGAAATGAGAGAGCAGTAGGTTCACGTCCCTCTCATTCATTCAGAAAAAATTTCCTCTATTTTAGTGTTGTTATCTGATTATTATGGTGAATTGTCAATTTGATCACTAAGAATTTTTAGTGTATTTTCCATGTCATTGCGTAGAGCTGCCGTTTAGTTTGGTTTGGTTTTCAATCACATTTTTGCAACATAGTTCGTATAGTCTCGTATAGTGAAAAGCTCCATTCCAATATAAATAACGATGTAAGCAACATAATTTTCATAAAAATACATTTCGACTTGGCAGAACTGCTAACACAACAAATCTTGAAGAAAGAAACAAAGCCATGGCTGCTAAGATTAGCAGTATTAGTACTGCATCATCATTCTTCCTAGTTCTGTGTTTGATCCTAGTTTTCACTTTGCCATGCTTTTCTGATCCGGACGAGCTACAAGACTTCTGTGTTGCTGACTTGAATGCGAGATCAACTATGTTGAATGGGTTTCCTTGCAAGAGGGTGTCCGAAGTTACATCCGATGATTTCTTCTATAGTGGCTTGATGAAGGAAGCGAGCACGGCAAATCTTTTAGGGTTTGGCGTGCGATTTGGTGATGTGAATAACTTCCCTGGGGTAAACACCCTCGGGCTTTCGATAAACCGAGTCGACTTCGCTCCTGGTGGAAATGTCCCACTTCATTCACACCCTCGAGCAAGTGAAGCTAATTTTGTGCTAAAAGGAAAAGTTCTTGTTGGATTCATAAGTGGTAGTAATGTTTTGTACTCCAAGGTTCTGAAAGCCGGTGAGATGTTTATTGTTCCTAAAGGACTTGTGCACTTTCTAAAGAACGTTGGAACGGGGAAGGCTGTGGTGATAGCTGCTTTCAATAGTCAACTTCCTGGAGCTGCACTACTTGCTAATAGTCTCTTTGCTTCAAACCCAACAATTCCCAATGATATTCTGGCTAAGAACTTCCAAGTTGATGGAAATGTTATCGCGACCATAAAATCTAAGTTTGGTAACCAAACAAAGTAAGTGAATCACTAAATGAGGTTCTTCCTTATGAACAATATCGGTATCTGTAATTATGTTTGTAATAATAAGAGACTCAAATCGTCCCCTTGATTTCTTCATGAGTTGAATTTCCTAATTTGAGTTGAATTTCCTAATTTGAATTGGATCACCAAGTTTTTCAAGGCCCATATGGAGGTAGGCGTCTAAAATTTGAGACGTTCAGTTTCCTCAAAGATCTTGATAGAGAAGCAAAAACAATTTGCTTCACAAAAGATTGATTTTTAGAAGTCATTTTGAAACTGTGTTCCCAAAATAATTTCTCGTTGTTTGACTTTATTGTAACTTCTGAAAAGGTATCCAAACATACATCATCTGCTCCTCCAGATTTCACACGCAGAAATTAACCCTAAGTCAGAAGTAATAACAATTTTCCGGAGCATGTTTGGATTATTACATGAAACTAGTTGGAAGCCTAAACAGCTAAGCTCCAACGACATACTACTACATTAATTGAACAAGTTGATGTGCTAGCCTACCAACGAGTCTCATGGGTAACCTAGTCAAAGGAGCCGAAGTGGATGTTTGGATGCAAAAGTAGAAGTGCTTGTGCTTCTTCTTCAGCAACAATCAATCTATGTGAGAAGCACAAGGATTTCTCTTCACAAAAAGTTTTTCTCTTTTAAAGTCTTTTTAAAATTGTGTTTCTAAAATAGCATTTGGCTTTTCGATTTAATTAAGCCACAACTAACTTTCGATTTACGGGTTTTTTTTGCTTCGTATTTCAATACTAGAAACATAATTCAATTCGAAGTCAGAAACACAAAGAATCTACTTCACAAAAGGTTAATTTTTTTCTAAAATTTAAGTTTTGTTGCCAATCTAACTCCTGGTTTACTTAAATCCAGAAATTAGAAGACTCGGTGGAAGTTCTAATTTTATAGTACATACATACCTTGGTAGTCATTTGTGATATTTTTCATTAGTCTGATATTTCTCCTACTCTTTTTCAAGAGGTAGAGATTCAAACCCTCTAATCGTCAAATAAACTCACTTTAGGCTAAGCCCTGTGGGCTAGATTGGCCAAAAAGTCTTGCAAATCAAGAAAAAAGTGTGGGAAAAAAGTTAACACTACTTCTGGATACTTTTCTCTCCTAGGAACTGCTCGCAATTCAACTAGCAGTGAGATTGAAACGCTGAATGATTCAGCGTTGAAAAAGTGATACAAACGCTGAACGGTTCAGCGCTGGGAGATTAATTTTATGATCTAACGGCTGAGATTTAAAGTACTGAACCGTTCGTTGAACCAAACAACATTATATAGTGGTCTCAGATGACGTGGTCTTCTAATCTAGCTGCTAGATTAGCCATCCCATAGGACTTAAGAGGTTGCCCTAACTGACGTGGATTCTCAATCTAGCTGCTAGATTAGAAGACCATAGGACTTAGCCTTAGGATAACGACCACTGATAAAAGTTGCCATGTCAATTTTTTGTAGGCAAAGGCGTCAGCTTCATTATCGGCTGTCCTGGTATGGTAAGCGCACGTTGCAGCAAGAAGAGTCGACCGACATCACCTAGCCTTCTGGCTCTGTCCCTGTTGAGCCTTGGATTACCTAATTGGAGTTGTGCCTGCCCCAAGTCAAAAGCTGATGGTACAAATAAACTCAAACGACTTTCTCTTCTTGTAACAATTCTTAAACCGGATTCGGAAGGTGATCAACAAAAGGAATTTCTCCCGACTCTCTGCATCATCTCCTGTTTTTTAGAATGTAAGTAATAATTTCTCAATTTTGTCATCTCAATTTAAACATTAACTGAAAATTCTGGAGAAACTAAAACTAGGGTTTGATTTTCGTATTACTAGACAAAAGCTTCAAAATTTCAAACTAAATTGACATTAGGGTTTATGTTCATTAACTTTTCAGTGATCATTGTGAAAAAGGTTAGTTTTTTCTCATCCTGTAAATAAATTGAATGTCTGGGGTTCAAGTTAATGGTGGAAACAAGCGGCAGTTGCCATCATGGATGTTGGGTGCAACGAAAACTGAGCAAACAGAAAAACCTAAAAGAAAGAATGAAAAGACATCAATTTTAGGGATTCAGCAAGCACCCAAAGTTCTAAAGCCTAAGAGAATTCCATTGGCTAAGAAAGAGGTGGTGGGCATATCTGAGGATAGTGCATTGAAGATGGATTCGAATGTCCTAGTAAAATGTAGAACTAGGAAAAGAAAACCGGCATCAGAACGGCTGGATTTGGATAATGACGACGAAATTGTTGATGACGATGATGATGAGGATATTGGTTTAAGGAAGAAGAGAACCAGGAAAAGAGTTGAGGAGGTTGGAAGTAAATTTCAGCTGTCCGCTTGTTCAATGAAGAGAAATCGGAAAGATAGTAAGATGGGCGGTAGAGATGAATGTTTAGTTACTTCACTAAGTGAGGAAGATGAGGAATTGATGGTCGAAGATCTTATGACAATTGCTGAGGAGGTAAATGTCTCGTTGTTATTTTACTCACATGAAGAAACTATATCTTACCATTAGTTTTTAAAGTTTTTTCGTTACATTAGATTGCACTATGCATGTTAAACCATGAAACCTGCCATTTTAAATGATCATGAAAAATCCTAAGTGCAACAATGCAAGTTACGCAACATACTGGTTTAGCGCTTTAGATGGTTCAGTAGTAATCTAATGTCTTTTAAAAATGACTCTGTGGATTCGATAAGCATATCTATAAGATTTTTTGTTGGAATTTGAAGTGGCAATGGCTCATACCTTTTTTCTCTCGCAGTATGTAAAAGCTGACGAAGGGAATAAATGTCAGCAGTCAGAGGCAAAAGATCCTGAACCTACCCAACTTCCAGTAAGTTTTGATTTCTATAGAAATGACTCAAGAAGTTCTATTGAAGCCATTCAAACCAGTAAAGATTTTACAGTAAGTATGAAAGAAAGGTCAACTTCTACATTCAGTAAGAATAATCGGGAGAGTTCTGAAGACGGAGGCATCATCATTAGTAGTATGAAAGAAAGGTCAACTTCTACATTCAATAAGAATAATCGGGAGAGTTCTGAAGACGGAGGCATCATTAGTAGTCAGAGCCGAACAGGGGATTCTACTCAAGATATGTTGGATCTCTTTCTGGGTCCCTTGCTAAGGATACCCCAAACTGCAGAGAAAAAGTCTGAATCTATCACAGAGGATTTTAACTTGGCCCGTGAATCCAGAAAGCAGAAACGAAGTGAGGTTTATGGGGAAGAAGTAGTTCCACTGACGAAAAAGAAGAGCAGCCTCAAAGACAAGGTTTCAATGTTTTTTTGACTGAAATTTGTGATTCTTCGACGAATCAATTGATTTTCGCAAAACCAGACCACAGTGAAGATGGAATTTAAGATATGTTAACTACTGAATATCTGGAACACTCAGTAATATGCTTTTAGAACAATTGTTTCTCCTTTATCATGGCTCTACACATGAACGAGCCCTATGGATGTTTCCTCGATTCCCAGTTTTTATGAACGTGAGTGATCATATCATTTGCCTGGAGCGTGCACTGTACAGCGCAAGGTGGCCAGGTATGGCATTATCAATATTCTTGTAAATATTTTGGAGAAGAAAGATATCTATGAAATGCACATTGCATAATAACTGGTTACACTATGGTAACACGAAGTTAATAAGTGCTCTATTCTTGCCTAGATTTTTTTCATGTAATAGCCTAATAATAGTGGATCTTATCCTGAAATGTAAATTTTATCTCTTCACCATTGAATAAATACTTCAATTTGTTATATTATATGGAATGTTCACAATGTCAGCATAAGCATATATGCTTGTCTTTTCTAAAGTCTTTAGTCATTGAATGCATTGCTTGTCTTAGTCTATTCCATGTGTTGTGTGGTTACAGTTATTGCTGAGATTTATTCTCGAAGTTCAGTGACGGAAAAGCTGAATTTTTGATATAATTGGATGTAGAAGAAAGCTTATTTAGCATAAACTTCATGCATTATGCAAGTTCGCAAAAATGGTTAAGTTTCTAGTTTTCATGTTCACATAAATTAAGTTCTATTAAATTTTCTGAACCTATTATTGACTGTTGTATCAAGCTAGATTTGGACATATTTACAGATGAAAGTATGTAAATAGAATATCTTAAAACGATTCAGTTTATCGAATGTAGCTGAGCATATTGGAATTGAGAAAAAAATATGTGCATGCAATGATTGTGGCAGAAGTAAGCAGGGTAGGAGAAAGGGAGTCAAATTATCATCAACTCCTGGATAAACCTATCATAGCAAAGCTGCCAAAGCATGATTTATTGGAGCGGATTCGGCAGGTAAATATGTCTACTTTAATTTGACCACTTCTGTGAATGCTCATGGTATTCTTTGAAGAAAATCAGCAGAATTATACTGCTATATTTTCTGAGATTTGGGTGAAACCCTTGTGCTTTTCTGTACATTGTCATTAGCATACAATGAGTGAAAACTACAAAACCATCTCTTTCTGTTCTTTTTGTTTTAATGTTTGTTTTGCGTTCCGTAATAGCTGATGACAGTTCAAACAACTCTGGAATATTCAACCCTCCTTGTACTTTTATTAGATTGTACTTTTGCTGTATGCCAAATTTTCCTTGAAGTATGGCACACCGTTAATATCATAAACTTTCTGTTACAAGAGACGAAATGAATAATATAGTATTATAAATAGAATAAAATGAAACTTACATTGATATATATTTCTTAACAAAACGTAACAATAGTACAATACAACACAAGAGTCAAATTTTGAACATTCTCTATCTTTTAATATACCTATCTTTCATTCCCTTATTTTGGTTGTGCAGTGTAAAAAATTAATTTTGCGAGTATAATCAGGGCAGGATCAGATATTGGCTGTATATGTTTATGCTGAAAATTAGCATTGTCAAAAAATCAAAGATTACTAAACTAGTCGTCCATGGAAATGAAAGATATAAAACTATGGCGTATATGTATGTTTGTATATAAAAATGTATGTACTACTAAGAAGCTATATTTTAAAAGATATGTAGGATGGAAGTGGACAAATGGATACTTCTAGCTCAAGTTTGCCACGGTCAGAGTTTTTATCTGGATTGCTTTTTCCTCTTTGAGAACACTTGTCCCCTGAATCAGCTCTAGCTTAGTTCTGAAAGACCCATGAACTAATTTGTGTCAGAAAATGGAAGTGTGATTTATGGATGGTATCAAAGCAGAAATCTTGTAAGGCCAATTTTTTGTCCCGTTTTCTTCACATCTTCTTGAACTTGTTTTCTGAATTCTCCGAAGGTAAATTTTTTGTAGAGAGAAGGCTCCTTACAACTTCCTATCATGGAATCATAAGAAGGGCATAGAAAGTAAGCAATTGAATATCTCTCCATTTTTGGATTAGCCATCACTTTGTGTTCGACACTCTTATATTCATTATTGCTCCAAGCCTGCATTAAAACATTAATTTTCAGTAATAGGCTAATGTTCATGGTTGAATAACCGAAAAATGCTAAATGCTCCAAATTTGTGGCAGAGTTTTGGTGTTTTCAGAGTGAATTTACCTGGAAAAGATCTCCAATGTTGACAATTAAAGCTTCTCGGTGCGGTTTTACTGCAACCCATTTGGAATCCTTCATCAACTGTAACCCCCCAACTTGATCTTGATACAGAATGGTGAGAAAGTCGCTGTCAGTATGAGGGATTAAACCAACCATTTCAGGTGATATTTCACACTTTGGATAGCGATTCAAGCGAAGGAAGCACGTGTTATCATTGCAAATTTTGTCAAAGGCTGACTGAGGGTGACCTAGATTCTCGGCTAGAACTCCAGCAAGTAATCGAGCTAGTTTCGCCATTGCTGCTGCAAAATTTTCCATTACGTTCCTGCACATTAAAGTAAGTCAGTTACTATGCACATTACAAGTTTGATATTTACACATCATACACCAGTACAGTTAAGAAAAGGTTGGTGTGGGCAATTTGTGTTCCCGCATCAGGTGAGAAAATAGGAAATATGCATTGTTTCAAAATATGTTACCTTAGAGACGTGTACTCTCCGTAGCAATCTTTTTCTGAAATCTTTGTCAGAGGCACATGAAAAGCTTCAGACCATGAGAACTGCTTAGAAGAGGTAGCTGTTGGATTTCCCCACCTATATGAATCATTTAGAAGTCCACAACTAGCTTTTTTCTCAAATGGCATCTGAAAAACCTTCATTTGTTCTCGTCTCATTTCCTCAAGAAGTTCTTGACTAATCCCATGATTCACAACTTGAAAGAATCCCCATTCGGCCGAAGCTTTTGCAATATCTGCCACACACTTTCTCCTTTTTCTCTGGTCACCACTCATTAAACCCCCAAGATCTATCAACGGAAGTTCACATTCTCTTACATAATCGCTTTTTCTTGCGTGAACTTCACCGGAAGAATCATGTACTAATGCTCCCAATTGCTCTTTCAGAGGTGGGTCTGAAGTGAATCGCTTATGAAACATGGTTTATGAAAAAAAAGTTGATGAAGCTTGAAAGGAAAGAGCAAGAGTTGCAAGATAATGCAGGATGAGAATAACAAGTCAAGTTTTGTGGAGTAGAAATAGGTGATGCTGGTAAGATGGTGTTCACTGATTGAGAGAAGGATATGGGTTTATATATTTGCAAGTTGGATGTGAAGAATAGTGGTAGAGACTAGTGAGACTTGGAGAACAATTGAAAGAAAGAACATGAAAAATGCAAAGAGAAGATTCCAAAAGAAGAGGGCACTAAAACGTGACATATGTCAGAAGAAGAGAGTGTCTTTTGAAGAGCTCACTGGTTGAAAACTGTCAACTATAATTTAGAGAAGCCAGAAAGAGAGCAAAGCATGTGTTTGGACTTCGGAGAAAACTTGATAAAAAGGTGTGAATTCAAACCTCTTTCTTTTGACTCTATTGAATGAGAAAAACTGGTGTCTGTTGCTGGTTCTAATATTAAATTCTTAGTTGCTTTTTTTGATAAAATAACTCTAAATTCTAGTTTTAAAATGGTTCGCGAACCTCATACTTGTATGGTTTGAATTGTTTCACGGTTGAAATTCAAACATATAGATGATAAAATCATGATATTAGTCAGTGAAATGTCAACACAGTATCAATCGACGTGAAATTTTCCCGATAGATCCTACTTCCCATCCCTTAATCTTTTTTCCATTACTAGTGTTGCAAAAGCACATTATATGTTACATAAACGTTTTCCTTTCACTTTAAGGTTCTCCTTTTCAGTTCTGGTATAGTGGATACCAATATTGTCAAATCGGGTAAGTCTGCAAACTTGATTTTACTTTATTCACACTAAATTATTGTGAAGGGTTGAGGATGATTGAAGGGACAAATAACCCATCTTTGCAATGTGATAGATGATGAAAGTTAACGCGGTGGGTGTTAGCGACGGCAATCTGCCGTCCGAAACGACAAGAAGGATTAAACTTGATTTGTTGACAAATAAAGATAGATTCGAGCTAGAATTGAAAAATCCTAGCATAGAATCACACGTGAATTCGTTGTTTGGGGTATAAATTCAATTGTGTATTAGTAAATTGGATTACCCGTTTTCGTGGGACGGCTGAAAAAGGAGAAGTTAAGGGACAAAGAGAACAATGAATAAGATTCTACCAACCAGTGATGAGACTTGTGAGAATATTAGATTCTAGACTGTAATGTATTAAGTCTATATATACTTTGATTAAAATGGTTTTTTATCATACAAAATTTGACTAAACCAAACCATAATCATTAAGAACAGAACACTTGATCATAACCACTTAAAGTCTTAAGAGCACCTAAATATTTCATTCTGGACACAGTATAGCTAGGTGTTGGAAAACCTGAGATTACCTTGCCGACCAAATCAATGAGCTAAGTGATGATAGTATATTAGAACCAAGAACATGATTGTTTTCTGTGTACATGAAACAAGCATATCTTTTTGAAACCGAAATAGTAATAACGGAATAGTGAGGAACTGATGATTCCGAGGTTGGAGGTTCGAATGGGACGGAACGCAAATAAACCGAGACTGAGTAAACCAAGCATGTGCAAATAGTGATCAGTGTTGGGAACTTTAGGGATGCTAACAAGTAGACCCAGTGAATGAGGTATATGTACTTTGGGGTGGTGGTATGTTTATTGCAAATCATTTCTGATGGCAATTGTTCCATAAGAGGATGAGCATTTGAGCAACACACTCATGTGATACAGATCCCTAGTTTTAGACAGGTGGAGCCAACCGGACAGCATTACGAGTTCCTAGTTTTTGAATAAAAACCAAATCCTCTTTTCCACCGTCATCCATCGCACTTACTCAGCTCGACCCTCGAAAACCCAGCACTGAGATCAATTGCCGTCCATCTATAATACCCTGTGTACGTAGTCATAGATATCTGCTGGTTTTTCACTTTTGACAGCGGAGGATGAGCAAGAACGTCAGTTTGTGTGTGTTTTTCTTCCTCGGGGATGATGACAAATGGGTTAAAAGGACTGCCAATTCACATTTACTATACTGAAAGTTGAGCTGGATCAGAACAGCAATGAACATGGACATTGCTGTCACATGATCGACATTGTTGTCAACAAAGTAGCCGCAGCGGCAATGGAAGGTTGGCTCACCTATCTACGTTTTACCCTGTGAATCTTGCAGTTAATAGATTACTACTACTTTTTTTTTTATAAGTTAAAATGCAATAAAAAAAAACTAATTTTAGGAGTTAGTAACCCTTACATCATACTATCATAGTGAGTAGAGCCATCTAGTACTGGGCGTGTAGACAATACCCTGGCATCAGATTACTACTACCTGTAGATATTTTTTACCTCGAACTTATTGTATCCCATTCAATGGCACTGTTGTACTCAGTATGGTTTGGATACGGGAACTGTAAGGCCTACTGGTTTGGATACGGGAACTGTAAGGCCTACCCTTTGGTTGGCTGTTTTTCTTGGCTATAGCTAAAAGAAAGATCCAAGCAAAAAAAACGTCGTATTATTTGTCATGTGTTTTTTTCTTTTACAATTAGCCTTTTGGGTCCACATGTAATAAAGCACAAAGATAAATTTTAATTGTGGGTCCTAAATAGTTACTTTACGGCAGCTGAGTAGTGTTCCTCTCTATAGTGTACTATAGCCAAGCCAACGCACATAGCATAGTGCTTGAATGGTACAACAGCTAGCCAAGTGCATGTGGAGTATCTTGTTTTGCAATAAATTGGCCGAATAAAACAGCGGGAGTGCGAGGCACGAAATGTTTTTGCAATGAATGAGAAAGTTCAAGCCATCTCTTGAGGCAGTGAGCAATGTTCTTTTGCTCATTTTACGAAGAATTTGGTTTAATTTAACGGAAAATGGGTCATTTGTCCAAATATTTTTGAAACATGGTTCGAATGGACTGAGTAAAAATCAATATGGGTGAAATGGATAAAAGATTTTTTGTAAGGATGAAACTGGATTCATCCTGGCTTAAACTTAAAAAATAGCGAGGATAAAACTGGATGCATCCTGTGTAAATTAAAAATAAGAAAAAGTATTTGAAAATTGGTAGGATGAAACTATTTACATCCTGACTATTTTTACATTTTTATCCATTTAAACAGTATCAAAATCTAAGTGTCCTTTTCACACAGAAATTATTGGTTTTGATCTTTTTAATCAATTTTGTGTTAACTTAACTAGCATTTTTCTATGCATGGTGACATTTGTTTAGCGTTGCAATCCTGGCAGCTCTTCTTTAGCTCAAAGCATTTCAGAGTCCCATCATTAGAACTTTGTTTCAGCAGCTATTCTCCCTTCCGAAGGAAATATAATATGTATGGTCTGAACGATCTTCAACTATAAATGCAAAAGCAAAGTTCAAGTTATATCAAATTTACACGTGGGCTTTTGCTCTTCTTTTCTTTCCTTTTTATAAATCTTGTCAATTCTTCTTACCTCTCTTTTGGTGATATAATCATTTTTGCCTCCTTTATTTCCATCAATATATTCTCCTTTGCCGATAAGAAAAATAAAAACATATAATCTGATTGTCCAGCCGTCATTTATATAGTATGTTGTTAAAAACCTTTTAGATAAGTGATACGCCGACAACTCTGTTCAACGACTTCAGTTAAAGAACCCACCGATATGACTAAAATAAAGTGACGATATCAGTAATTTGAATTAGAAATTTGCCAGCATTCAGATTTTTTTTCCTTTCATGTTCAACACTTGAACCTAGATGTATCATGTATTCTTGGCATCATCCACTGATTAATAATACTACATTCAAAGCTTGAGATGCCGCGGAACGACAAATGACCAAGTGGACGACCGGCCTTGGTGTTGTTATACCAACAAGTTCTCCCAAACTTTAGCCCATCATCATCAGTAGCAAACGTTATTTGTCCTCGTGACTGTTCCAACTTCCACCTCTACGTCGACGTACTTCTACCCACTGATTCTTCTTGAACTTTCTCGTGGATGCATCAGATATATACAGTAGCTATAGCTAGAATCTTCCAGCTCCATTTTAGAATTATTTACTAGCCAGTGGTTCATAATTCACCCACGTCATTCATTGCAAATATTTTCACGTGTCAGTAAATAAACGGTTTATACAAGTTCTAGTTCATGTGGACTTCTAAAGCTCCACTGTTGGAATATCTAGCCCTATACAAGATAACTGAGCGAGGTGACCGTGAAGACTGTAGCCGTGCATCTAGTGAAGATAAAGTCAAAGATATTTAAAAGACCAAGTCATTTTAATCTAGCTAGTACATCTGTTTACTCAGTGGACGTAGGCGTTAGTGTCGAACCACTTTAATCTTTGTCTTCTCTATTTCATCTTGATCTTGTCTCTTATTATAAATGTGATATGATAAGAGACAAGATCAAGATGAAATAGAGAAGACAAAGATTAAAGTGGTTCGGCACTAACGCCTGAGAAACCCTTTAGGGTGAAATTAGATTGATCATCAGTAGATACTGAGATATTCTACATTTACATTGTAATTCCTATTTATAGGAATGATAAGGTTATTAGTAAACCCTAAAACTTAGAAGATAATAACAAACTTAACATATCTTGACCAGGTAATTTCACTAGAATAAACAGATGTACTAGCTAGATTAAAATGACTTGGTCTTCTAAATATCTTTGACTTTATCTTCACTAGATGCATGGCTACAGTCTTCACGGTCACCTCGCTCGGTTATCTTGTATAGGGCTAGATATTCCAACACCCCCCCTCAAGTTGGACATGGAAAGAATTGAAATGTTCAACTTGAACTATTGTTGAAGTAGATGAATGCGAAGGAATCTTTATCATCTTCTTCTCTTCATCTATACGGTCTTCACTCTATAACTTGAACATCATCAGAGTAGTTACTTGAGATGCCACAACACCACCGGTGTATGAAAGTTGACTTAACGGACCTTGATTGTAGCAGAAGCCTTAAACTCCACCATTCAGCATTGTCCAGATGATGATGTGCATAGACAATGCAGGCGACAAAACTCCACAGTAGTTAATTTTTTTTTTTTTTGAACAGTAATGGATTGGATGGGCTTGATTCGGAAAAACAAACATGCCCATGAGAATCGATTGAAAAGCTAATTTTAGCTTTAACGAGGAATTAAAATTGAAAATTTATCCGAGTCCATGAAAATCAACGGACTGGCCTGATTAGGAGAAAGAAAACACGATAAAAGGAATCGACCATACTTTGTTTTCTAGAATAGGAAGAAACTTTCTGGAAAGCTTGATCGTCAAGATATTAAATTGATAAGAACACAAAGACTATTTGGTCTTAAAATTGACTTCGGATAAATACCCAAAGAAAATGACATTTTTGATCTTAAAAACCCAAGATTACCAACTTGGACGAAAATGAAATTGTTGATGCAGGGAAATTACAGTGTACCAACAACAACAATGATATTAGTTGGAGGAATGCACCGATAAAAAAATAGAACAACCATCTTTGGTGGGAAATAAAAAGAAGGGTCTGTGTATTGATATTTCAGAAGATGATCCGAAGATGGAATCATACATTCAGAATTGATATTTCTTAAAAAAATAAATATTAGATAGAGTTTCTGGAATGGGAAACCATGTAAAAAATGACATTCGATATTTCGAACAAAAAAAAATTATTTTGAAACAAATGAGTTTGTGCAGTAATGAAGCTGCAAGCACAGAAACATCTTGTGCAAGATGACCACCATTTACAGTACCATCGTAGAAACAGGCTAAAACGGATGAGTACGAAATTAGTAGAATTGGGATTCAATTAATAAGATATACTAAACGTATATTTGGAATAAGAAAACTATTTTGGAAATGAATTCCATTTCCAGTATGGCAACAACTTCAATAAAATCCGCTTGACAACTCAGAATGACGAAATACTGAGTTTGAATGAGAAAACCAAAAATATAATAGATTTCGAAGATATGGAATATAATCCATATTTGGAATGAAAATTGATCTTCGGAAATGGGAGGATATCAGAAAACTTATCGTTTCGAAATTTAATTGATATGAAAGATAGCCAGGCAACTAGGATTACCCGTAAGAACATGAACTCCAAAATTGGAATATTGAGTTTAGTTTTTGAAAAGAAAATGGGATCAGGACCATTCTGTGTGATTAATATGATCGCCTATTAAGGGAACAGTTCAGAGTCCATGAAAATTAATGGACTAGAACATATATGTATCAGATAATGCTGATCTTAAAGAGAAGATAATGAGCAAATAATATTCGATAAAAGAGAATACAAATGTTCTGATATGTTGGCTTCCAACATAATATCGGTCAACAATGACTTAGATAATTAACGGGGTTACCGTATGTGATATGAAATCCAAGAATCATATCCTGAATATTTATGAAGATCAATCCAGGAAAATCTGAACTGGAGCAACAAATACTGTTTTGACAATCAGTGCTAACTTGTTGCTAATGAAGACAAAGAAATAATGATTTGTTCTTTTCTTTTACTCATACTGAAAAAATGCTGATGAAAAATGAGATAGACATAAAACCAATAAGGTTTGTCATGTGAGAAGAAAAATTGGGAAAAATCAGTTTTTAGCATTGTTGGAGAAGCTAATCTCTAAGAAACTATGGCTAACGATTTGTGTAGTGGTCGAAACCCATGAAACACAAACGAAAATTCCGGAAGCGATTGTTACTAAACATTATAATAATGATGATGTTATTGTTAGGTAGAATAGAGAAATCAATGGAAAAAAAATCATCATTTTCAGAGATAAAAATATTTGATGTAAAATAGACTACCAAAATGGCAGGAGAATTTAGAATTTGCTACCAGCAAAATATGTATGATGATAGATATAACCAGCATCAAAACGATACAAAACCATACGTGAATGAACCTTGTTAAACAGATGAACAAGATCATGAATAGAGATATGAGTACATGGGCCTACTTGAGCATCCACGAATCATATATGAGAAAAGTGAATGTTATACAACCCCTTAACGAGCATCTATGATGAACATGAAAACGATGCTGAGTAGATTGTATACTAATTGATATTATTGATTCAGGAAAGTAAACAAAGATCATGATACTCCCTGGATACAAGGTCCTAACCTTCAGATTATATTATAGAGATTTAGCTCTTGATATGATGATAAAGATCAAGAATAAAAACATTAATGATCATGATGAGATGTAAAACTGACTAACGAACTTGATGTATAACGTTAGCTGTCACCTTCACAGGCTTTAGATAGTATTCTGTTTCATGAATTCTTCATCCAACTGACAAGGGTTAAAACAGAAAAAGGAGTATGGTCAAATAAATGACGACATCATATATTCATTTCATTAAACGAGTGCTTAATATATGGAAAGAATATATAGAATGAAAAATAATTTCGGAAATAATATCTTTAACATTAACAAAGAAAATCATGCTAAAGTTATGGAACAATGATAGCAGAAATTTTTCTTAGGCTATGAAAATCAACGAAATAAAAACATAGATGATTTAGATGTTGATTTTAAAGGAATAGTTTTTTCCGTGAACAATGGCAAGAAAGAAAATCTGATACAATATCACTTGATTCACTTCACTGTATTCACAGACAACAGAAGAATACAAAAAGGATGTGAATATTTTGATTTTAGATAAGTTCAAAAAATAGATATGCTTAGACCGGAAACAACGAGATTATGTTGATCCAAAAATTGGTCATTAGCTTTTCTGTCTCCTCTTCCTCATGGAGAGAAGTATTTTTGAGTATGATCATAGCTCTTATCATCGTTAGGCCTAAAAGCCAAGACCTTATATTCCATCTAACGAAACCATGTCGTGTATTGATCACGAACACAAATCATAGATATAAATAGAGAGTGAACTTGACAACATAGCGACCAATATGCCATCATTAAGAAAATATGCCTTCGAAGTTACACCTTTTAACTGATCAACAAAAGCATTTAGATAACGATAGCCAAAATATAAGGAGAAGCCGGAGTGGCTTGAGATAATATTTTGGTTTCAAAGATGGAAAAGCATTGACATGACTTAACCTGAGTTGAAGAAAGCCAAGTTATGTATTGCATTAAACATGACTTAGACTCTGTTCTTGTTTAACTGTTTCATGAATTCTGCAGCTAACATGAAGAACAAGAAAAAAACTACATAGATGTTGCGAATGAAACACACATGGGTTGTCTGTTAAGCATATATATGAAGAGAGATATAGACTTTAACAAACCAATTGAGTGATTGACGACGGTATTCAAATAAGAAACTAGTTGGATCAATTAGGTGTTTAAGATGAGAAACAAACGAGAATGTGTAGTATTGAAAATCTAAAAATTCATTTGTTGAATAAATACTGTGGTGATACTGTAACCACACAAAACTAAGCGGAAAAAATTTTGATCAGGAAAAAAAAATCGATCTTTTCATGCTCTGTACCATATCACATTTATGATAAGAGACAAGATCAAGATGAAATAGAGAAGACAAAGATTAAAGTGGTTCGGCACTAACGCCTACGTCCACTGAGAAACCCTTTAGGGTGAAATTAGATTGATCATCAGTAGATACTGAGATGTTCTACATTTACATTGTAATTCCTATTTATAGGAATGATAATGTTATTAGTAAACCCTAAAACCTAGAAGATAATAACAAACTTAACGTATCTTGACTAGGTAATCTCACTAGAGTAAACAGATGTACCAGCTAGATTAAAATGACTTGGTCTTCTAAATATCTTTGACTTTATCTTCACTAGATGCACGGCTACAGTCTTCACGGTCACCTCGCTCGGTTATCTTGTATAGGGCTAGATATTCCAACATCCACCAAGGCATCAACGGACACTTCATGTCTAAAATCTCTTCTATTTATACCATCTTAAGACAAGGTTCCAACATCAAACTAGCAGCCTAAATATTTCAAATACTCAGCCCTGACATAATATTCTGCTCTTTAGCACTTACTCTTTTGTGTTTTCAAAGCAATGGCTACTGCTTCAGTTCATCACTCGATCTTGGTTAGCCAGACCATCCGTGTTCAAACCCAAGCACGAAGAAATGCTAGCTTCAGAGTTCGTTGCATGGCCGAGGAGAAGCAGCCACAACAACCAATGACAAGCAGTAGCAGTACCAATCCACCACCACCACCAGCAGCAGACTCCAGTTGCCACTCCTACTTTCCCACCACCGCGTGCTGCACCCAAGGTTCGTTTTACAAATTATATATATTAGTTAACCCAGTTTGATGATTATTAGTTGTAGTTTAGCTAATGAAAAACGTTTCTTTTTATGGCGCGCAGAAAATGAGCACAAAGTTTGGCGATTTGTTAGCATTCAGCGGGCCTGCACCAGAGAGAATTAACGGTAGACTTGCCATGATTGGGTTTGTTGCTGCTATGGGAGTAGAAGTTGCTAGAGGTACCGATGTTGCAGCACAGTTAGCTGATGGAGGACTTCCATGGTTTGTGATAACCAGTGTTGTGCTATCAGTGGCCTCTCTTATACCATTGTCTCAAGGTGTCAGTGTTGAATCAAAATCAGATGGTTTGATGTCATCAAGTGCCAAAATGTGGAACGGTATTGTTGGGTTTGGTTGCTTTAGTGCTTACTGAGGTTGCCAAAGGTGGAGCTTTAATTTAACTTTCATTTTAATTTACTAGGCCCTGTAAATGATTTTGATCAACATATATATAAATGAAAGAAAGACAAAGATGAAAAGAGAAACAACACGTTCATTTTTATGAACTGGTAAAACTTCTATGAGATAAGTACAATCTGCGGGACTCACACGTCACACACCCTACACCTATATTTCCAAAGGAACCAATTAACATAAGCAATGACATCCTAGTATCATAGATAATTAAGAACTATTTTTTGGGACCATGGTTTTATTTTGGGTAAGACATTAGAAGTAAATCTAGGTCATCCCTTATCTAGATATTTATATTAATACCTAAATTACTCTCCTAATTAATTTTAGATAATAATTAGTTAGTGTAATGATTAGTGCAATGATTAAGTTAAAGATAATTAGTGAGATTAAAAAATCAGATGGAAATTTTTAAAAAAGAAGTAGAATTATTGAGAGATTAAAATTAAAAAAGATGAAGAAGGAAAACATGAAAAACGATGGATTTTACCAACCACAACCGGAGGAAGAGTATTTGGGTACCCAGGTATGCTTCAAACTTAGATAATGTTGGTTGAATTGCTCCAAATTTTCAAAAAAATGTAAATTTTTAGAGTAGATTTGGAGTTGTTCGGTTACCTTATGTGAAGAACATGTTACCGAACTCATCTGAAAGTGTAGTTCAGTTAGTTTTTCCAAACACGCAGGTTACCGAACTCGCACTTTAATGGAGGTTTTTAGTCGTTCGGTTAACAGACATGTTACCAAACTTTGTTTATGGATTTACAGAATCATGTTCGGTTGGTTCGCAAACTTTAACGCAACAACATATCTAACCGAACTCCACATGTATGCAATTAGTAAAGAGTTCGGTTTGTCAAGATTTTTTGCGAACAAACCGAACATAATGGGACAAGTTCGGTTAAATTGAAACTCTACATAGTAGGAAAAATAACACAGTTCGGTTACATTGGAATTTTTTTTTCTTTTTGTAATATGGGTAGAGTTCGGTTACTAGATAGTTTCATAATTTTTGTGAACCAACCGAACAGGGTAGGAAAAGTTCGGTTAAATCATAACTCAACATAGTGGGAAAAATAACATAGTTCGGTTACATTGGTTTTTCTTTTCTTGTATTATGGGTAGAGTTCGGTTACTAACTAGTTTTAGAAATTTTTGCGAACCAACCGAACTCGCAGTTCGGTAACCTAACTTTAAATCCTATTGAACCGTATTGTTCTTCGTGTTCTTCCTTTCAGGAAGTTCGGTTAAGAAACTAGGATTTTTGTGAAACGCGTCCTATCCGAACAAGGCACTGTAACTTCCATATGAACCATATTTTGATGATATCTATTTAATTAAAAGTAATGTGGAAGAAGAGAAGAACATGAGAAAAGAATAATTTTCAATCGAACGAGGAACGTCAAGGAAAGAGAAAAGAAAAAGAGAATATTTTTTTTCCTCAAAACTATTTTTTTTTTGATTTCCCTCCTATTTTTGATTTTGATTTTGATAATAGATTCATTTAGATTAGATGTATATGATTAAATTCATATAATTATTAGGTTAGTTTTAATTTAATTTAAAGTAAAGGGTAAATGTGTATTTATCTAATTTTAGGACACCTCCTATAAATATAGGGAGGTTGGCCTAATAAGACCATGGTCCCCCAAAAACCATGGTCCCTAGAAAATCATTCATAATTAACCAAGAAAGACACCAATCATGAAGGCCCAAACTGGTAGCCCGATGAAAAACATGTTCCATAGACAAGCCTCTCCAAATGGCATGAGAAATAGATCATTCAGTAAGAAAATGGTCAAGATACAAATGAAGCACACAAAGGGCATGAAATATCAGTGGGAAGAAACCTCCCCAAATATTCTCTAACAGGTAAGCAATGGGTTGAAACTTTCGGAAGAAAAAACTTGGTAAGTCCATCATTAAGATAAGGAAGTATCCTTGAACTAAAGGCGGGTACCAAGATTAATAGGGTCGCAGGAGTAGAAGTCAGAAGTAGGAGTCAGAAGCAACGCTATTTTTCTTCACAATAAGTTGATTTTTTTATTTCTAAAAGTTGTTCTGAAAAATTATTGTCAAACTGAATTCTGACTTTTCGACTTCCAAAGATCGAAAAGCAAATTCTGAGTGTACATCGAAACACCCTAGCATTCGTATTAAAAACCTACAACTACATTGGAGACTCTACCTGACGCATTATTAAGAATTAAAATCGCAGTATATATTAATTTTTTAAATACAAGTCTGGCTGTCCTACCTGTGGGCTTCCCCGCTTTCTTGGTTGCCAAAAATCCTTCCAACGTCTCTGCTTATTGGATACATATTCACAAAAAATTATGTTATTATAATGTATATGTGTGATTAAAAACAACTTAGAGGTTCATATACTAAGTGGTGAGGATATCTTAGTTGAGCTGATACTGCTGAGTAAATGAAATGTGTTCAAGACAAAGATTGCAATAATAATAAGTAAGACATAGAATAAGTGCAACTATTTTATTAAGGAACACAAAAGGTTATTAACTTTCGTCTACACCCACGGAATAATGAGTAGTGATTGTATTATGTTTTGGATGAGTTTACAAGATATTCAATGCTCTCAATGGTATTAAATAGAACTAAATATTTAGAACTTGTACTTAAACTCTTAGTGATCAATAAGTATAAGCTCTCTCTAGATCCATCTCAGTAATTATGCGTCCCTTCTTTGGAAGTGAAGCTTACAATATATAGCGCCTTCCCCATCAGGGACATCTTCGCTGCCTCCAGGTCCATCAAGAAATAATGCTCCTTCGTACATATTGCTTCGTCGACCGATGACTTTCCCAAATCAAATTATGCCACCTAAGCTCATATTCCACGCGCCTGAAGACCACACGCGTCTAGGTAGATACATGTTGTATTTAATGTTGAGTGGAGCTCAGCCATCTCTGACTAGGGGAGGAGCCAAGAATCACGAGAAGGGGATGCAAAAATGCAAAAACAGGCTTAAATATAAAAAAAATATTCTTAAAGAGCTTAAAATGGGTTTTGGAGCCAGTTGAGCAGGAATGGAAATGCACACCCTTGCAATAGGTTGGCTCCGCCCCCGTCTCTGACTCGCCGACGACACCTATGTCCCTAGGATATGACCTAGTTCTTCATCACCATTGTTGATTCATATCTCCTCGTGGTGTGAGGGATCTCCTACTTCGCGGGAATCTATACGTCGTTGGTCTATTGGGTTAACTTGTACATGATCTTTCAGATGGTGACACATGCTTGGCAGATAAATGGTATCCACAGTATTTATTTTAGGAGATGACATACCGTTAGAGGTAATTTTCTTCCCTTCCCTTATTCTTTACCTTTTTTTCCCCTCTTTCATCTCCTGCTTTGGAGTAGCGTACTGCATCCATTTTTGTAATAACACAACTATTAGATATCCTTGTCCATTTTTCTTTTCCCATCCTTTTCCCTACCATCTCCGTAATTCACCCTATTAGCTAACAGATTATGCTACTAAGCAACAAATAAGGGTTGCTTACCCATAAATAAAAAAAAAGGGCCACAATTGAATATCATACTATCCAGCTCCACAACTATTTGGTTATAAGTGGATGGATCTGAATAGAAGTTTAAACGAGTACCCAGTCTAGATTTAACTGATTTCAACATTTTCTTTATGGGTGGGAATGAATAATCCTTCTTCAGCGATGTTGGAGCTGAGTGATAGATGAAGAAATTGATGTGGATGTTGTGAAACTAGAAAATAGAGAATGAGACACATAGTAAACTGAAGAAGAGAGAAAAATTTCTTACTAAAGGGTTTTGAATTATAAGGATTAACATCTCTATTTATAGGGATAGAAGAAACCCTAATCTTACATACAAGAGCATCTTAGTAAATAACTTATGATAGTGGAAAATAATAACGATTACAAAAATAAGACCTAGTTAGTAGTCAGTGGAAATACTTGTATCCATTTATTGACAGAAACTCACTATGTAAAACATCTTAATCCTAAAATACTTGAATATGTTTTGGGGTTTCTGGTATGGTTGTATTTTCCTGATTAGAAACTCTATCTTCAATATCTGCATCGCTAGGTATGGTTGATCCATCTACGTTTCTCTTCTGGGAGTATTAGGTGCTTGAAGATATGGAAAACTGACTTATATTGTTGAAGATATGCCAATTCAAAAGGTATTAATATGCTTTTTGATTGGGTTATTGAGTCTCCACCACCACATTCCCATACGAAGCCCATGTTTAATGCAAGATACGTTTGTGTATTGTTTCCCTGATTCAGTAAACAAGGATTAAGAATAAAGACATTGAACATATAGAAGAAAAGAAGAAAACATATTAAGGTAGAAACTGAAAGACTGATACAAATAAAAAAAAATGGATTTTTTTTTCTTCTTCTCTCCTATTTATCACCAAAGAGTTTAAGGTAAAGATTAGAAATATAACCAAATTTTAGACACAAAGAAAGAGACTCCTTGGAGATAAATGAAGAAGAAATATAAATATACGTCTTATAAGCCAGGGTAAGTCCCAAATTTTAACCATGGTAAACTTATTCTAACGCACGAGTTAAATTTAAAAAAATTGGAGAAAATAAACCGGCAGACACGGTTTTCACTTTGCATTTGTTTTTCATTAACCTAAAGGCTAAACTCTACCGGCCGTTATATAGTGGTGGACCCCACTTAATTGTGGTGTACTTTTTTCACTATTTTCATAAAGATAGATGCAAAACTCTACCTATATAAAGGAAATGAAATAGCACATGAGGTGTTATCTTTGACCCCTTATCTCTGTAGATCCTTAAGAGGACTAACGTACCCTAAAACAAGTTTGTAATTTCCAATCTTTTTGTCCTTAATTTAAAACCTAAATTTTTACCTCTGAAATCTTGTTCTCTTTTGGGGCAAGGTAGTCAATATCGGTTGTACAGGCAGATGTTACAGGTTTTTATCGGGTATCAAAAAATACGTATATAATGTCGGAAATATCGACGATACAAAGACGAAACGATATTTTCGGTTGTACAGGACGGTACATACCGATATATCGGTTTTACTTATACACCGATAATATCGGTTTCAGTAAATAAATTTTCCATCAATATGCATCTAATATTTATAGACAAGTACAACATCAATTGCAGAAGGTAAAAATCCCTAATATATTTATGATATAAAACAAATGAATATAAGGTAGGATACAAGATCGAAAACATATTTTAATCGCAAAGCAGGGAAATATAAAAGATAAGTAAAGGATAATAAGAAAGATTTACTTGCATAATGGGACAACAATCACAACGTTGGATAATAAATCATCTTGTATTTTGAAAATCTGAGATATGTGTATGATTCTTATCATTTTTTATTATGGTTTTATAAATATTTGAAATTTTAGTTCTAATGATGTATCACCGATAAAACCCGATATTATCTTTTGTATAGGTGTAACGGACCCAGCCGATACGAGACCGATACCCGATATTAACTACTTTGCTTCCGCCTTAAAGAAATTCCAACTTCTTCATTGAAAATTCAGGAGGATTTCATCCATCTCTCTTACGTAGTTGAGGTATTTGTTTCCCTTGCATCAAACTTGTAATGTCGAAACCCATTTGCCTCATTAGTCGATTTGGATCGGCGATTTAAAGTCTTACTACTTTTCAGGGATGAATCACTGAGAGATTGTCTTAAATTTATTATTTTGTTTTGATTTATTATTATTTTTTTATTCAAAGGAAATTTATTGATATCATTGAGAAATTACATAAATATCATGGGCAACCAATTCTTAAATGTCAAGAGGGATATGATCAACAAATTTGAAATCAACCTTCAAAATCCTAGCTTTTTTAGCTATCTTATCTGCAACTCCATTAGAATCTCTCCTTACTGAAATACACTTCCAGTGAATAATTTTATTCAGAAGAAATCTAATATCTAAAATTAAAGATTGATTCATCCAATCATCATAGAAATTTGGTTAATTTTTTATGGATTTCACTAAGACTTCACAATCAAACTCGAGGATGACCTTACTGAAATTTCTTGAAACAAAGAAACATTTGCTTTCATAGCCTTGCACTCAAGTTCCCCAGCTTCAAAACCTTTCTTGAATCTCTCCTTACTGAAATACACTTCCATTGAATAATTTTATTCAGAATAAACCTAATATCTAAGATTAAAGATTGATTCATCCAATTATCATAGAAATTTGGTTAATATTTTATGGAATTCACTAAGACCTCACTATCAAACTCGAAGATGACCTTACTGAAATTTCTTGAAATTTCCAAAGAAACAGTTGCTTTCATAGCCTTGCACTCCAGTTCCTCAACTTCAAAACCTTTCTTGATTCCTCCATTAAGATATTTTCCTTGAACATTGAAGTAGGTACCTGCAAAATCTCTTACAATTAGTCCTAAACCACCTATTAAAGTATCCTTCATAAATGAAGCATCAAAGTTAGTCTTCAGATAATCATTATATGGAGGCTTCCATCTTAGGACCTACAAAGCACCGTTACTACAAGGGCTGTTCATGGTAATGAAAAACTGAAGGAACCGAGTCGAAAAAGCCGATAAGGAGAAAATCGAACCGAGCCATTTACTAATGGTTTGGTTTTGTTTTTAAATCTTTAAAACCAAGTTAATGGTTTCGGTTTTGGTCTGACTATAAAACCAAACCGAAAACCAATGGAAAACCAATTATCCTTATATATTTATTGATATGTATTTCAATCTACTATTCGTATATGACTGTTTGAAATTGATTAGGGATGATATTTTTTCAAGTCACTATCGGTTCTCTAGAAACCCACTGGAAAAACCGAAACCGGTGAAAACTGATTAGAAACCGAGCCGATGGTTAACGACTTCGTGTTGGTAGATTTATTAGAAACCGATGGTAATGGTTTCAGTTTTGGTTTTGCTAGAAACTGAGCCGAAACCTTCTATGAACATCCCTAATTACTACCACTAGAAAGATTAGTTCCAAGATGAATAAGATTATCAATGCCATCCACTGACATTATTATATTAGGGTTTAGATTCTGAAAAATCTTTGAGCGCATATCTTTTCCAAATTGTCCAAACTGACACTATAAAAAGTTTATTTATGTCATGCCAAGAAATACCTGTACCAAAATTCAAATTGTTACGTACAGAGAACCTAGAAATTACCCAAGCTATAAAGGAACCACGTTGAGCCAAAATGTTACCCACATAAATGTTTAAAGCAAGCCACATAGATCTAACATAAGAACATTCGATTAATAAATGATTAATAGACTCACTAGGATGATTACCCAGACTACAGTAAAGCTCAATACCACTTTTGTATCTGGAAAGCTTACCTCTTGTTGGGACTATATCTTTAATACATTTGTAAACAAATAATATGATCTTATGAGGCAACTTAAAATTCCATAGATATTTCCATACCTGTAGAGGAACATAATGAGTACCTACAGAAGAGTTAGGCATTCTAGACAAAAAATTGTAAACACTTTAACTGAGAATATTCCTTTTCTATACGAAAACCAAATGAGAGCATCATTTTCCTATAACATGGAAATTCATTTCTATAATTGTATTTGCAGAAACATGTTCAAATTAGTTTTGAACTAAATGAAAATTACAAGTCTTAGTACCTTCATAAAAGAGCTCAGAAACATAGGAATAAGAAACTGCGTTAACTAGACCTTCAACATGCATATGAGGGTGATCTAAACCTATAACCCAACAATCAAGCCAAATATTAACCTTAGTTCCACACCTTATAGACCAAAAACTATTGTCCTTAATGATATCAATGCACCAATGATTCCACTCAAATCCAAGAACAACTTTCATTGAGTTTCTGCAAATGAAGAATACTACAGTTATTAAAATTCTTAGCACTTAAAATCTGCACCCACATCTCATCCTGATCATTAATGATTTTCCAAACTAACCTGCATATGAGAGCAACATTAAAAGTCTCTAAATTCCTAAAGCCTAGGCCACCCAAATATTTAGACTTGTTAATGTTATCCCAAACAATAAATTTAATACCTTTTCCAGGTTTATGCCCCCACCAAAATTCCTCTTCCAGAAATCAAGCTTACTGATCCGAGTAGTAGGAATTTTAAAACAACTCATTTGATAAGTGAGAAAAGAATTCGAAACTGATTTTACCAAAGTAGATCTACCAGCTTGGTGGGTAGTACCTATATAATTATTAAGCCTATCCTCAAATGATTGAATTATTAGATCAAAATATTCCACCTTAGAATGAACAAGTAACAAAGGAGATCCAAGATATTTCTCAGTATCAGTAACTATAAACATATTAAGAGCATTAGAAAGATGTGCACAAGCATCAGGACTAAGATTCTTACTAAAAAACACACAAGATTTATCAAAGTCAAACATCTGACCAGAAAGATTACCAAAATCCCGCAAAATTTGTAAAATATTATCAACATGCTTCATATTAGCTTGGCCAAAACTTAGAATATCATCAGCAAAATGTAGATGTGAAATAAGAGGATATTTCCTAGAAACTTTAATACAAATTATATATTTATTAGCTTCAGCAGCAAGCAGATCTAGAAAGGTATTCTATAGATAAAACAAAAAGATAAGGGGATAGAGGAGCCCCTTGTATAATTCCTCTAGTTGGTTCAAACTGATCACAAGGATAACCATTTAGAAGAACATTTATGCTAGTAGTAGAAACGCACTGCATGATAGTTAAGATTACAAAATTCGTTATTAAAGCTAAAACTCTCAAGAACTTTTTTGAGAGAGTTCAATTTGAATATGTTAAAAGCTTTTAACAAATCAAGTTTGAGTGCTATTTTACCATTGAAACCTGCGTTGTCTTCAAATCATATTAGTGATTACATGAAAGTTATTTGTTATTTCTACTGGTCATCCCTTTTAGGGATGATGTGCTCACTCAATTCTCACTTTCAGTTTCAGAGACAAATCAAGTTGTGCACGTGGCAATGAAAGCTTCGAATTGGTGTTGTTAGTTGGTTAGCTTTCGTTATGTTAATTTGTATTTATATTCTTTGTGTAAGCCAAATCATTAATGTATATGTATCATTTGAAAGGAGTTCTTATATTTATTTCAGAGTGGGTCTAGATTTGGGTTAATATTTGTTTAGAACTTCTGAATTATTTCTTAAATAGATGATTTAGATCCTTAGTGCCTCATTTTATAGTTAAATAACTTGGATTATTCAGCTGCTAGCTTTGGGGGAGCTACACTTATTAAGAAGAGGTTTAATTTTGGACACAATCTTGTAAGAGGCATTGCAAAGACCAATTGCCCAAAATTCAGATGGTAATTTTGGACTCTTATACTTGGGAATAAGAGAAGTATAAGTCCTTTTGAGATATCTAGGCATGTGACCACTCTGAAAAAACCTTTGAACAACATCTCTAACATCTTTACAACAAGTTTCCACTGACATTGATAAAAAAAAACTACTTGGAAACCATCTGGACCAGGAGCACTCTATGCATGCATGTTTTTCACCACATTTTTGGTTTTATGTTCATTAGGAATTGCATAAAGCATTTCATTATAAACATCATAAATTATTCTAGAAACAATGTCAAACTCATGATCATGCAGAATAAGATTATAAGTACAAGCAAAAGTACTAAAATGATTAGTAAACAGTTTACTAACGTCGTTCCTCTGTCTGAGCCAATTTTCGCACTAATATTATTAGTATGCAATATTTTGTTAACTATAAAATGAAAATATCTAGTGTTATTATCCATATCAAATACATATTTATCTCTAGATTTTTCTTTATAGGAATCAGGTTGTATTTTGTACCAGTTTTCTAAATCACTGATAACAGACTTGACTCTAGCATGATGTTCATTAGAGCTAGGCTCATTTTGAGAATACTTTAAAATATTTTGAAGATTGTCGATGTTCTTTTGAATATCACCAAATTCCATCATATTCCACTGAGATAAGGCTATTCTAGCACTATGTTGTTTTTGGTTCAATTTATAAGAAGGGCTACTTTGTATATCAACATTCCAAGTTGATTCCAGATTATGCTTAAAAGTGTTATGTCCTATCCATCCATGTTCTGAAAATTTTAATGGTCTCCATAAATGTTTAGGAATTGGATCAGTTATAAGCAACACAAGACAATGATCAAAATCAATAAAATTTAAATGCTGAAGCTTAGCAGTAAGAAAATCAGACACCAATCATTATTACTAAGAGCCATGTCCAATATAGTTTTCCTAATACATGTACCATAAAAGTTACTAGTCCAAGTATAATTTCCACCTTCATACCCAGTATCCATTAGGCCAGCATCATTTACTTCATTTTGAACCCAAATATCATAGTTATAATTATTTTTATCTAAACAGAAATTCAAATCTCCTAGAACTAACCAATATTTTTGTATATCTTTACTAAATTCAAATAGAAAATTCCATTGAGTTTTCTTAGGCTTAGTATAAGTAGAACCGTACATAAAATATATAAGAACCTTAGGCTTACTAGGGAATAATTGAATCAAGACATGAATAATGTTATTTTCACAAACAATAACTTCAACATCAATACCATCTGCCCACATGGGGATAAGACCACCAACATATCTAAATCTATCAATGCAAGCAAAATTAGGATATCGAACAGATTGGGCAACTGAAATCATTTTAATTTCATCAATTTTTGTTTCACAAAGAAAAATGAAATCAAGATTTTAGGTTTTAACCAATTTTTAAAACCGGTATTTAGTAAACTTATTTGCAATATCTTGCACATTCCATGATAAAATCTTCATCTTGAAAGAAAATAGACTAAAATAAATTAAAAGAATTGGTTTTATAAAATATACCTTAGTCTCCTTAGTGTTGCCATTTTGGATATCCCTAACTGCCACATGTGGGTTATCTGTGTGTTCACAAGTTTTCCATTGTTATTATCAGCATGTTTTAAAACATGAGCCTCTGGAAAATCATTTTTATGCCTCTTACAAAGTCTTTCACCTTCAACAAGATCATTTTGTACTCCCTCACAACCAAAACTAGAGCTTACAATATAACCATCTTTTGGTGGAACAAAAACAATATCCTTATTGTCATTCCTTTTTGAGAAACTAGGAACTTGATCACCTCCTCTAGCAATCACTATCTGCTTCCTGACTCCTTTTTAATTTCTCCAAAGAAATGAGGTTTAATACATGCCTTAGACAAATTATCTGCAACAACCTTACAATCCCCTTTAATATGATTTATACACTACACCATTTTTCCGGAATAACAACTAAAATTTGTAACAGCTCTTACGCAGTTGCGAATTCGCAACTGCTCTAAAATTCGCAATTGCTTGTAGCCGTTGCGAAATTTGTAACAGAGGCCAGTCGTTGCGAAATTTTTGACTCAGTTGCAATTCGCAACGGCTGACCATATCACATGTGCTTCCTGCTTGTGTGCAAGGTAACACCAGAATTGTACGCGTGCGATCCGTCTGTGTGGGTGGGAACACTAGTTTTATTCTACACTTTCTTCGCTATCATATATCCAAACCCTAATTCCCTTATCTTATTTTTCATCGAGCAGCAGCTGCCTCCATCTTCCTCTCGTTTCAACAGCGCCTCATCTCAATTCTCTTCATCAACACCAACTGAAAAGATGAGATTTATCAACAACATCATCTTTTGTCTATTATCTTCATCAAGGCCAAATGAAAACGAAGATTCATCAACAACATCGGTTCTTGGAGTCTGAATCGATGAAGAATAGACGATGAGGATTATCAACAATAATCAAGAGTAATTCTTTGTTGTCTAAAGCAATTGGTAATTGTACAAAAACTTAGATTACGTCTCTTCATTAGTAAGTTGATGGTAATGGAAACCCTATATTTGTTTCTGCTTTGATCGATGCTGGTGGTGATGTGAATTTTAGGGATCTATCAAATGGGAAATTTTTGTTGTTTTCGGGCTGCACAATCGTTGAATCCCTAAATTAACATTTTTGGGAGTAAGTTTTCTCTGTACTTATATGATTTCCTTCACTTCAATTGGATTTTATGTTCTTGTATAATTAGGCATCTGAAAGTCTAATAAGCATTATGCTATATACACACAGGAATCCAGGAATTGCTGTAGATTGTGTTTTTGAACTGATTTGTTGAATGTACTTCTCTTACATGTATGGGATGAACCAGTTGACCATGGGGGTTATTATAAGTGTGATGTTTCAAATTTGAACTTCCTATTCTAGTTAATATCCGATTTTACTTGTATTCGTTAAATTTATTAGACATGAAGGTATGTTAATTGTGTATTTGTTGTTGATATTAGAAATGGAACATTTGCGTAAATTCAAGAGCACTTGAAAGGTTTCCAGGGTAAGAAACACTTGGAGGATTTTTCTGTTAGGTGCATTCAAATCTTATTATGATTTTCAATCATATTGGACGCTCTCTTAGCTTGTATCAGTTCGCATTCGGACGATTTTTGTGACTCAATCTTTGAATCCGTGTCTAAATGGTTGTGTACAAAATTGTTTGCATCTGTTCTCAAATTTCATGTTATTGTGACTCAATCAGGTCACTAACATGTTATTGTTTTTATCTTCAAGGCATTTTCAACTGTAGGTACGCCAGATTACATAGCTCCAGAAGTGTTGCTGAAGAAAGGTTATGGCATGGATTATGACTGGCTGGTAGAACTTGGTACTTGTAGCTTCACCATCAGAATCACTTAAAATTACCTGAAGAGGCAAGGTTGACACCTGAAGCAAGGAATCTCATTTGTAGATTGTTATATGATGTTGACCAGAGACTAGATATTGGAGGGGCATATCAAATAAAAGTGAGATCTTATTCCTTTTTCGAGTCTTTTCATATCATGTAATTTTGTTTCTTGTATTTACTGTAATGGAAACTTCTCAAGCTCATACTTTGTTCAAAGAAGCTGTTAAATTTAATTTATGAAGTTCTTAAGAGATTGAGATGATGTGCATTTGATTTTGCGTGGAAATGTATCTTAAAGTGTTATCTGTGACACAATTTCACGGAGTTCAGCTTCCTCCAGTATCCAGATCGATTAGAATTTGAAACTGCTGTGCATTTGATATTACTACTTACATTGGATATCTTGCTGAAGCGTGATATCGTTGCTTCATGTTATTATTTTTGTCTTGTAGGAGTTCTATGCTTTGAAAAAGAGATGTTCACTGTGGGATGGAAACTCATTGAAGTTCTTTTTCCTTGTTTCGGTTTGTACGTTTGTAGTATATATTACTGCTATTCATAGCTATTTATAGCTTTCTTTGCCTAGGAGTTCAATCTTATATAACTAGAAGAGGATTATGGGGTTAGCCTAGTTTCATCTTACTACAGAATGAGGGACCAATAAGAGGAAACCGATGTGAACATTAGCAAAAGCCTGAGAAGTAAACATGAAGAGGTTAAATATCTAATGCACTTCATTACCTTTGTCGTGGTTCTGTAGTTATGCAATTTTCAATGAAAGATGACTAGTGAGTAACTTAAAAAGCACCAAAATTATACAGTCCTTGAAAATTATGTTTCTTTATCTGCATAGTATATCTTTGAAAGATGAGCTATTTTCTTATTCACGCTTCAGTCTATAATTCTGAACCCCTTGTGATTCACCAGTCATTTATCTTCATTCTTTTGTTCAGTAATATTATCTCTTTGTATACAAGTTATACATTACGAGCTTCCTAACACTTCAGAGATCTTTGTTCATAGGTCTGGTAGAATAGGAAGTGTTGGAAAGATGGTGATAATGCAGCATCATTAAGGAAGTACTCTTCTGATGCAAAACCGATAATGCAGTTGAGTGATTCTATTCATATTCCTGTCATTTGTGCTCCCTGCTGACAGGTATGTGTTTACTGAACTCATATGCTAGCTTAGTTATAATCATCCATATCATTAAACTCAGGGTTGGTATTGGTTGAATATGAAGCCATAGTTGAGAATAAAAACTAGTACTAGAGTCTAGAGAACTGACAAAGACAAACTTAGACTTGAAACAACTTTTGAAAAAGAAATGAGAAAAGACGTATCATTACAAAACAAAATTACAAACTGTGTAACATATTGGTGACTAAATGATCGTTCTACTCACGAAAGGAGAGTCATTCTAGAAATTGAACTCATAACTGAACTTAGTGAAATTTTCTATCTTTTGTTCATATCATTTTTCATAAACTTAAGAAATGTCTCCTGAAACTGAACTTTATTGGGTATTGATAGTATGTTATTGGCCTGAATATATTGTTCGAATGGAAGACTTTGTTGTTCTGTGTGGCACTCAATGTATCTCTCAGTGGTATTCTGCCTGGATTTGGCCTGAAAATGAAGCAGGGAACTCATGACTAGGTCAATGACAAGTTGACTTGACTTTTTTTCTGTTGCAAAAAAAATAGCAACGGTCAGGAGCTGTTGCTAAATTTATAACTAGAACAATAAAACCGGATCCGGCTAAGTTTATTCGTTCTGAGTTTTTTTGGTTCTATATTTCGCAACTGCTTGAAGCTGTTGCGACAAAAATATAGCAACAGAAGCCAACAGTTGCTACACCTATTCGCAACATCCAAAACCGTTGCAAAGAAAAAAAGCACATAGGTGAACCGCAAACCGTTGCGAAAAAAATTTCGCAACGACTTGGACGTTGTTGCAAAAAATATGCTACGGCACATTGCGCAACGGCTGTTTTCTGTTGCAAGCCCATTTTGCAACAACGGGCATCCGTTGCTAATCCCGAAAAATGGTGTAGTGATAATGAAGCATTTAGGATCAATCTTTTGAGGCTTCTTCTCACAAAAGAACTTGATCCATCTGGTATGCCTTGCATTAATAATGGCCATAACACCCCTTCTCAAAGGGTAATTGATATCAACTTGAACACATACCTTAACAAGATCTCCTCCAACTGGTACACCATCCTCAGGTTAAATAGCCAAAACTTTTTCCATAATCATTCTTATTTTAGTAATAGAATTCTCATCCATATGCTCTGGAAGTATCTTCTTAATTTGGAGCCAACAATATTAGTTTCCCTAATCCAATTTTCGGTAGATTATCTCAGAATTGTAATAACGAAGATTAATGAGATAGTCATTGATACTCCAAGGACGAGTACCAATTTTTTTTTTTTGAGTATCCTGATCTTTGAAACGAAACTTCATAATATTATTATCTAGCTCAAATACTTTGATATCACCAGCTAGAATAATATCCCAAATAAAACCAAGAAACTTCTCCACAGTATTCAAGCATATTTTCCCTTGCATAAATTTTTTACCAACAAGACTGAATTCCTCTTTAATTTCATCTTTCTCCTTAATATTATCAGATTGATGATAAATAACCCCATTTACATCACAAGATCTAGAGTAGCTTGCATAAATTTTGTAGCCATATCTAAAACGGTTGTAACATTTTCTTCTGCCATTTGATGAAGAGTAGAAATATGAAAACCTAAAAGAATATTTCTAAATTGAAGAAGACCATATGAATTACCACATTTATAAAACTGAAGCTCTAGATAATCCGGGAAAATAAATTACTTGTGAAAAATATTCATCCTAGTATCCCGTAATTGGGAGTAAAATCTTGACTGAATATTTCCTCCCAAAAGAAAATCCGTTTCAGAAAAGTAAAGATGCTAGATGTGGAGTAATCTTGTAACGTATTTTTAGAATCTTTGTATTTAACAGAAACACGACATTCTCCAACCCACTGAGTTGCTGTTGTGAATCAGCAGAGAAGATTTTCCAGACAATCAAAAATGGCAAACTGAAGGAACACATTAGCTTCAAAAAGCATCAGAACAACTTTTGTAAACGCTAAAATCACAACTGTAAACATGGTAAACACCATCTGGGATATCACCAACTGCAAGCACGTTAGGATAATTTTTTTTAGTTAATCATAATTCCAAAAACTGATAATAAAAAGATAAATATTTCCAAAGATTCAATTCCTAACAACGTATTTAGTAACCATAAACATATAAGAAAATCTTCCAAAAAGATAATATACGCGTTCAATCATGAAAAACCAGTGTAAATCAAAAGAAATTGAAGAAAATAAAAAACTGAGTCAACTCAGTTTTGTCGCCCGATCCTCAGAGCCTCTCTTTCCTCCCGGGTTCCTCCTCCTTCTTTTATATTTACGCTTGAGATTGGAATTTCAGTTTTTTCATACGTTATTGGTGGTTTTGAAGGCAACACACGCAGAGCTGCATGCCTCAAGTGGAATGTAAGTAATTTTATATTTGTTTTTCGATTTTAATTTTTTTTAATTTTGTTTTGATTCATTGTTGTTTCAGCAAAAAATGGTTGTTATGATGATTTACTATGTTTATTCAAAGGTTCTTGGTACCTGTTATTGCATAAGTTTAATTTGGTCTAATTTTGTAAGAATCCATGTTTTTTTATATGTGTGTAATCAAAGTAATTTTCAGGTAACTTTCGATTAATGGTCTCATTTTTTGGATATGTTACTGCATGAGTTTCATTTTACCTAATTAGAAAATTTCAACAAGCCTCAAACTCCTTTTACTCCACGACAGCTTGGTTAAACATAAATTCTTCAATGTGTTTTTTGTTACTTGCATTCTATGATTCTGTTTATTACGTCAATTACTTGAACAACAATTTGAGTGCAGTTTATTTGACACTTGAGAGTGTCTTATGGTCACATGGTAATGATAATGTTTTTACCAAAGAAATGATATAAATGAGCCCCAATATGCATTAAAGAGGAGTATTACAAGACCTTATAAAAATCCCACTAATATTTAAACCTTCTAAATCAACCTAGAGACCCTAAAACATTCATCTGCACATTTTAAAAGATTCAGTTAAATTTTTTTCTCTGTTTTCTCAAAATCCACTCACTCCATCTCTCAATGGTTAACTTTTGTATTTTGTTTTTTCTTTACTTTTTCCTTTTCTTCTTCTTTTCCTTTCATTATCTTTTTCTTATGGCATGGAGGTTTCTTGATGATTACCATGAGCATGCCGATTATTTCATTCCCATGGCCATGAGAGGAAATCCCTTCCAATTCATTACAAATTATAAGGGGGTTGGTGTGTTTCAAGGAAAAACTTACTATATTTTTGATTCATATATCTGAGTATGGATGAATATGATCTAGTAGATCATTCAGAAATTGTGATCACAGATACTGTAGATCGTCAAGTACCAACGAAATTAGGTCCTTTATCCAGCTCTGTCATATGGTAATAAATGTTTCTTATTTATAAGTCTTTTTATGTGATCAATTTTGTTAATGACATTTTTTTTTGATCGGTAAAGAATTTGGTGCAGGAACATTTTGAATTCAGGTCACTGTTATCATCACCTAGCGACTTTATCACTGTACTACAGCAACACCGGCTTGTTAATGACATTTTATCTACCCAAGAAATTGAAAACTCTCATAAAAATATTACTAAAACACATTTATCAATATCCCTATATGTTTCTTAATTAGCTAAAAGCCATTATGATTCATTTTCTATTTAGATTTGATATACTTATTTCCCTCACTTGGTTGAAAGATATTTTGTTCGATATGTTCCTGCCATTAACGTTGAAAGAAGAAGAAAGAATTGGACGGTTTAGCTACCCTCATTTGTTATCTTGTTAATACAAAATATTTTATTGATATATTTAATAAGGGTAAAAGATATATTTAAGTAACATTGGATGTAAAAAATAGTGAAATAGTTATTAAAAAGGAAATTTGAATTTAATGATGCATTATTATTTTTTTTATTGGGTTTAAAGCCCAAAGGTTATATTAAATTTTAAATTTTAAACCTCAAGAGGTCTATTACCTACAAGCCCAGGTAGCTAGGAAAAGAAAGAGAAAAATCCCCCACCCCGATGCTGACGAGTTTCAAACTCAGGTCGCTGGTATCATCACCCAACGACTTTACCACTGTACCACAATGACATATGCTTTTTTTTTTTGGATTCAAAACCCTAATCTTGTATTTATAATGTCGTACGGATAAGACTTTCTACAAATGTTGTTACTGTTTACTATATGACAATTCACTGTTGTTACTATTTACTGTATGGCAATTCACTACTCACTGTAAGAAAAAAAATTACAATAACTTGCGGTAAAAAGACAAAATCTTGATATCAATATTTTAAAAGAGAAATAGATTCAATCTTCAATCGGTCTTGTTTGGTATTCTCAACTCAGAATTTGCTCCTGTCTTCCTTCCTCTTTCACTTTATCTCTTTACTCCTCCAGTACCACCTGATCAGACCTGATCGGCATTGTTATGCATTAATATATTGACAGATAATTTACTAAATAATTATGCGTTTGATAAAAAATATATATAGTAAATTATGCATTTATCATTTATGGAGATACCTCAAGCAGTTATTATCTTTAGGCAACTACGTCACAAAATAGAGTAGGAAAACTCTTGGGCACGTTAAATAAAAATTGAAAAAGCAAATTAAAACTTGTGGAGAGAAAATTATGCATGGAAAGGTTGATGAACTTATTAAGAGGGAAAAGATTTTTTTGGGAACAGAAAGAAACCATTCCAAATGGGTTCGTTAATGTTATACTTTATTATAGATATAAAGAGAATTATTAACATAGTATAATAAAAAAAGAGTTACTGACATAGTAGATAAAACAGACGCCTCCACATCTGGGGACTCTGGTTTCTTCCTCAACTCTAACTAGTTTTTGGACGTCTTAATAAATAACTAGTTACGTACATGTAATTTTTTCCAAAAGATTTCAGACATAACGAGCACTCATTGCAATGAGGCATAGTGCCAAAGAATAACAACCAGCACTAAACAATCACACTCTCCTATTACTACCAGAAGCATCACAATAGGTGTGTTACACCGACTCTAATACCTTCTTAATAGAATTTAATGAACAAGGATTTGTTGGTATTTAGACAAATGAACAAGATAGGTTCATAGAGGAACCTTTCCTCAAAGTAAAGGCCAACAGAGGAGCCTAACCCTCAAAATCACACAACCACGACTCCTTTAGATAAAACACATTCGATGTATTTCACTCATTTCCCATACGATACATATATAAAGAATACATTAACCATTCTTGGATAAATATAAATATAAATAAATAACCCACTATTAATATAACTGCATATGTTATCTTAACCCTAATTTCTACTGCTCTAAAGTATTATTATAAAAAAAGCTTACAAACAAGGAACATGAGAAAGACTAGATAGGAATCCAAATAAGTAAACAAAATTCTAAAGTGCTCTTGGATATCATAAAAACTCTTGCAAACTTTTAAAATCATGGATATTGACAAGATGCCTACAGAGAGTTTAACAAGTGAATTATCCACTCACTCTCATACACCTTATACTGCACACAAGCTACTCCAAGATACCACACCAAGTATGTTTTATCAATCTTTAACCCAAAAGTATTGATCAACGGAGCTCTTATTGGAAAGCGAAAGAAACTGAGATTGAGGTGAAAGAAAAATACAACGGGAAGAAATCAATTACCATTACTTACAACTTGTTTTCCTTGTCCCTCCATGCAGAGTTCTTCTATTCACCTTAGTACCAATAGTTCCGTTGGTTTCTCAAACCAGGTAGACATCAAGTAACAAAAAGAGGATCAAAGTAGTCTGGGCCATTAACACATATAGTAATTCCAGTAAAAAAATATCTAAACAACCTTGAAACATTATATCACATATTGAATATTTTGATGCCTGAATTGTTAATAATATTACTAGTGTGTGACACCATGCAATCCTCAAAACGAAAAAGAGATTTTTTTTCTTTTTGGATTGGGATCTAATATTTTCTAAAATAAAATAAAATAAAATAAATAGAAAGAGAAATAGAAATAGAAAAATATACCGGGAAATATCGAGGATTAGTAGAGCTTTGAAAATAAGAATTACTCACAAAACAAAAGAAATTGTAAAAATAAAAAGAGAAGAATTAAAATTATAACCATGAAGATGAACCGAAACAACTTTATTCAGTAGACCGCAGTTCCAATTTGCTGCATTGATATTTCTAATTGCTCGAAATAAAACACGGTCCTCATCATAGCATGGATTGCCTCTGTAACCATCCACAAATCCTTATAATCTGCAGATAAAGGTTAATGCTTTATTAGCATCTCAACAAATGGGATGTCGTTGAATAGTTGTGGAGTCTTCCTAGAAAGCGGTTCTCATCTTTCTATACGGTATGCTTTTGGAATATTAAAAAAAAAGAAATATAAGTAAACCGAAATATGTATAAAAATATTATAAGATCCAAATTTCGTTGTTTTCTCATTCAGGGGATTACTTATTCCCATAAAATCTCGAGAGAAAATCCTGAAGCTCAGGATAATTTCGACTATTAGATAGAAACATTTGACGTAGGATATGTCCAAAGTTATCATAATATGAAATTAAAAAAATTATTTGTTAATTGGTTTAAATTATTTATTCATTAAGATAATTGTTAGAGAACTGCTCGTTCGAACTCGCAAGTGTTTCTATCTCAAGCTTTTTTGTCATTATTAGTGATCAAAACTATAAGTCTTGATTTCTAGTCTACTTATAGTGATGTCTCGGACTAAGATAGATTGTATAGTTGAGCTTTAGACTTCACGCCGTTCATCAATTGAATATGAAGAACTACTAAGGAGAGCTTGTGGAACTTCATCAACAAAAGGTATGTGGAGACTAAACTCATCTATGACTCAGAAAGTCTATTTCTACTCTATCTCCTAAATTGAGACAAAAGTCGTATAACTATATAGTATTCGATTATACACATTTGATATTTCGATCCGAGTTTAACTCGCGTGTATATTTCTCGAGATATGTGTTGGTAAGCTTTCGCTTTAACCAAGTTCATCTTATTCTTGACGCAAGTTAAAAGATGATCATGTGAAAATTGCCTAGTAACATCTTACATGATTTGTGTGAGAAATCATTTGATGTAAAACGGGAATGTTTCATATTGATTATTTTAATAACTTGAAAATCGCTTTGATGCTAATAGTTCGTGAAAACAACTATTGTCATCCTCTAAGAAAGTTTTAATGATTGAAATAGAGTTTAGAACAATTGGATTATGAAAATAGTACGCATACTTGCATATATGTAATCCATGTTCGAGAACCATAGTATGCATACCCGTATGTGTACCTGTTGGTTTGTGAAAGTCCGGGTACCTAATTACACATACTTGCGTAAGGTTTAGATCCGGATTTTTCTACTATGTTTTGTGGTATGCGTACCTGTTCGCATACTGGCGAACCAAAACTCAGTCCGGTCACTAAGGTATGCGTACTCATTTGCATACCTAAGTGGATGATGTTCTAAAAGTGGTTTGTTCATAAAATAATACATCTATATAATAAGGAATGCAATCTTTTGCAAACCGTGGATATAATGTTCATGACTTGATTCGAGTGAATCAAAATCGATTTTTCTTCAACTGTGTCTTGTATACTTCTATGAGAATATAAACAATTCAACAACTCTAGAAACTAGTTTCATTTGAGTCATCTGAACTAGTTGTGATCAAGATGAATAAGTTTGATATGAAAGTGCTCATATGGCTAACCTCGGTTAACTATTGTTGAACCAACTTAGTGTACACGTTTAGGTACGGTTACTCAAACCTAAATGAAGGTACATCTCATTTGTGTATAACAAGCTAAGTTTGATCTAACGGTTGAAAGACATTAGCTTGAATCTAATCAGGTTTTTACCTAACAGTGAGTATTGAATGTTTTGTTACCAAGGTAACTTAGATTGCAAACGCTGATTTGAAAACTATATAAAGGATAACTCTAGCAACTGGGAAACCTAATCCACACACCTCTTGTGTGATTGTAGTTGCGACTAGAGTCGATTCTCCTTTAACCTTAGATTTTTCACGAAACCCTGTAGGTTAACGACTTGAAGACTTCATTGGGATTGTGAAGCCAGACCCAACTATTTTCTCTGTAGTTGCATGTTCTGATCTTGCTGTTTTCTATCGTGATTAAGTACTATCTTCTCTAAGATTTGCTCGAGATTCAATCTCCGATAGGCAAGATAAAAAGTAGTCACAAATATCTTCGTCTCATCGTTTGTGATTCCACAATATCTCGTTTCGCTTCCATACGATTAATATTATTGTGAGGTGGTTGATATTTTTAGCCGTTCTTCGGGAATATAAGTCTGGGATATCAATTGGTTCCTGTTCACCTTGATTTATCAAAAGATGGAACAAAAAATCTTGGGTATTTCTGTGGGAGACAAACTAATTCATTCTATAGACTTTTCTGTGTGAGATAGATTGGTTTATCAAGTCTTCGACTTTGGGTCGTAGCAACTCTCAGTTGTGGGTGAGATCAGCTAAGGGAATCAAGTGCGCAATATCCTGATAGGATCAAAGACGTAAGGAGCACGACTGTACCTTGAATCAGTGTGAGATTGATTATGGTTCAACTACATTCTAGTCCGAAGTTAACTTGTAGTAGGCTAGTGTCTGTAGCGGTTTAATATAGTGTGGTGTTCAAATCTGGACTAGGTCTCAGGGTTTTTCTGCATTTGCAGTTTCCTCGTTAACAAAATTTCTGGTGTCTGTGTTATTTATTTTCCGCATTATATTTTGTTATATAATAGAAATATCACATGTTGTGCGTTAAGTTCAATCAGTTCTCGGATCCGGCCTTTGGGTTGTTGATAGAATTGATTGGCACTTGGACATTGGTTTTTGATACCGTCCAAGTTATTTCTCTTATTCAATCAGGCTCACAGATTCCTATTTGTTTGATTGCGGATTGAATTGAGAAATTGAGATACAAACTCTTTGATATACTTTTCTTAAGATTGAGTCTAACTGTCTAGTTGATTCTCTTGAAAGTATATTGGAGTTTGTCCATACAAATTGCTAAGTGAAATATTGGGTGTGGTTTTTAGACCCCCACTTTTAAATAATAGTAAATTATTTATTAAGTGAGATATTACCATTATGTCACGCATCTCGGTTCCCTGTTTCTACTTCCCCTTTAAGTATGACTGACTCAAAATCCGGTCCATGGTAAATGAGTACAACGTTTTGCAAAGTTATGTTTCCATGGAAATAACCCATGTGCTTTAACTTATGAATAACTCTTCCAAATGAATAACTATTTAAAGAAATACATAACAATAAAATAACAAATTCCAGTCTTTTATTTGCTATATTTCCTGCATATTACCTTGTATTACTCTTGTTTTCTTATGTATGTCTTATTTAGGTATAATTATCCAAAAGGAGCGAAAAAAGTGATGACAAAGACCTAGAAGTGAGCATATACTAAGGACAAGGTGGAACTCGAACAAATATCATGATTATTGAAAAGAACAGAAAAAAGAATAAGGTCATTCCGAGTTCGTATGAGAAAGTTACGGGAAAAACACCTTAAGGATCTCTGTTGGGGATCTCTACTAGGATCCGTCCCTTACCTGGGGATTTATAGAAGTACTGGTTACCCTCTTCAAAAAGTTCTGAAAATACTTTCAAAGGTGGAGAACTTAGTTTTGAATCATGCAAATCCTAGGATTATTAGGGGTATTTAAAGAGACTTCTAAGACATTTCAAATGGGATTTCGACGGACGGTTTATCAAGGTTCTGAAGTGGAGACAAGATGACAAGGAACAAAAGCTAGGATTTTGGATTTCTTCCATCATCATATCTATTTCTCTTTGATCTCATATGTATATCATGGGTTTTACTTAACTCATGAGTAGATAAACTCCTATTTGATCGAGGATGAATTCTAAGTTCTCAACAAGATCTAATTTAATATATGAATCTATTTTGATTTTTTATATGATTATTTTTCATATCTAATATGATGATTGTTTATAATTGATTGATTGATTATTTTAGGAGGTTTACTAAACGGATATACTGATTGATCTACTTCTAGTAACGGGTTAGGATATCCGTAATTGTTGAATAACCCTTACATAAGTAGAAAATGTAAAACCTTGCAGAGGGATTTGTGGAGAAATCGCGTGTAGAAACAACCTACTAAGCATACCGAGCTTATGTAATATATCTTATAATCAACCTAATTCATAAAACCCAAAACACTCGAATAGGTTATACCTTTAGAGCTTTCTAATGGTGGCCTAGATGTTTAGAATCTGGTAGTCAAACACTTTCGTATCCAGTGATATTAAGAATTTAGGGGATATCACAGCTAATTGATATCCTACGGTTGGTGATAATCTATGATTAATGGCGAGTAAATGAAGATATTACTTCAATGATTGATTAGTAACGAAAAAGGATTCCTCGATCATTTCTCTCATCCTTGATTACATCTTTATTTATTGCTTTGTTATTTACTTTGATTTATAACCTATAAACAAAAGCCTCGATTTGTGATATTTGACAACTAAAAACTCTTTGCTCTTCGTGGGAACTTTAATTACTCAAAACGCGCATCAAATTTTGGCACCACCGCCTGGGAGCAGTTGATAGCTTTTTGTTGTTAATTATTTTTGTTTGAATTTTGTCTTTAAGTTTTATTGTTAGTTTTTGATATTTTTTCTATATTTTTGATTTCAGGTGCTTAACCTCTGGCTCCTGGTTATCGCACCGGTTATCAACAGTATGATATTACCAATCAAAGTGTTCTACATGATCCGTCGTTACTAAATATGGTTGGAGAAAATTACAATCTTAATCAAGGGGGTACTCCTCAACCTCCACCACTTCCTGCAAGGAAGATAATCAGAGATATGACATTTCTAACGTTAGATCAACAATAACCTTGCATAATATTAGACGAGTCAATTGAACTAAGATCTCAGTTGATTCATTTTTTGGCAAAGTTCAAAGGGCTTGAAGGAGATAACCCATATCCTCAGTTGCAACTCTTTCAACACAAGTTAAAAAGTCTAAGGCCATCAGGTACTAATTAAGATAGAGATTTACTGACAGCTTTCCATTTTCTTTGACTGATGCTGTAGAAGAATGGTTTTACTATCTTCTACCTAGAAGTATCAAATCACGGAAGGATATGAAAAAAGAATTTCCAGTAAGTACTTCCTTTCCCTAAAGCAACAACTATTCGTAAAGCAATTGGTGGGATTGGAAAACATGGGAAGCTCTTTACGAATATTTGGAGAACTACAAGAAGTTGTTATCAAGTTGGCCCAATCATCAGATCAACGAACAACTAATCATATAGTACTTCTATGATGGTTTGCTTCAGTCAGAGAGAAATCTTATTGATGCAGCAAGTGGTGGTGCTTTGCACAAAAAAAACTCTTGCAAAGGCTACAAAGTTGATTGAAAAATATGGTTGCTAATATGCAGCAATTCAGTGCAAGAGGTGAGCCATTGGGAAGGAAGTTGTACGAAGTTCTCTCTACCTTACATTTAGAGCAACGGTTGAATAATATTGAAAATATGGTTGAACGTATAGCTTCTGTAGTCATTCCCATATCCGATGAAGAGTCCGGAGAGGTAAATGTTGTGTTTCAAAATTATAAGCCAAGGTATGATCCGTACTCTTCTGCATATAATCCAGGTTGGAAAGATCATCCAAATTTTAGTTATGCAAATAAGCAGGCTGTAGTTCCAAATCCTACTTATGGACGACAGAAAGGCTTCCAACCCCTTCCACAACCTCAATAACAGAATCCAAGTTCTAGTTTATAGGAGATGATAAAGGTTATGATGCAAGGAAAAAAAAATCTCAAAAACATGACACAATTTTGCAACAAAACCTACAATATCACATAAGACCGATTCTTCTATTAAGGATCTGCAAACTCAGACAGGGCATATGGAAACCGATATGAATTTAATGAAGGCTCAAGTATCTTCGAAACTTCGTTCACAATATTTTTTTAATCATAAAGAGAAGGTTATTTTTGTAACTGAGTGTAATCAGGCGTGTGGTGATTTAAATCAGAATTCAAATATGAGATTGGTCCCATGATCGGTCCCATAACTGATTATGGGTTCGAATATATATAGGGAAGAAGAGGTGCAAAACGAACCTTAACAAAGCCATTTTCAACTGTCCAACCCGAGGTTTCGGTTCCTACACATGTTACACCACCTCCTTTTCCTAATCGTTTTGCCAAGTCTAAAGGGCAAGCTTAAGATAAAGAGATAATGAATATATTCAACAAGTTGGAGAATAAACATCCATCTATTGAGGCCATATAAACGTTACCCAGGTGGGCCAAATTTTAAAAGGATTTGTGTACGAAAAAGGATAGGTTGATTGCTAATGAAGTTCCCCAAGTATGAGAAAGTACTTTTTATATGTTGTTAAAAAAGATGCATGCAAAGTGCAAAGACCCGGGGGATTTCATCGTGCCAATTACTATTAGTAAAAATAAGCTTAAGCGTCCTTTACTTGATTTAGGTGCATCCATTAGTGGTATGTCAACTGATATTTATGATTCTTTGAGTTTTGGACCTTTACAAGAGACAAGGATTATCATTCGATTGGAAAACATGTCTAACATTTATCCTGAGGGGCTTATGGAGAATGTTTTAGTACAAGTAGATATGGTTTAATATTCCAGTTGATTTTTATGTTGTGGATATGCAAAATGGTGTATTTTGTGTATTTACTTCTTTACTCTTAGGGATACCGTTTATGAAAACTACAAAGACGATTATTGATGTTGATAATGAGACGCTTACCATGGGTTTGATAAAGAGATTATAAGCTTTAATATCTTTGAAGAAACGAGTTATCCTAGCGGTGTCCATGCAGTTTTTTTATTGACGTCATTGGTTCGTTAGCTCAACAAATGATTGCATTAAGTACTTGATATTGTGTTAAAACATGATATCAATACATATGTTTATGTTGTATGAATCTGGATTTCCATGTATCCGATGATATTGTGGAAACTTGTGGTGCTCTAACAACACTAAAAAATACCCACTCAAGTAATATTTCTTATATATCTTTACCCGTTATTGATGAAATTCCTTACACTCTGTTGTGTAGGAACCTAAACTTGAACTAAAACCTCTTCTGGATCACTTAAAGTATGTTTACTAGAGTGATAAGGAAGATTTACCAGGTATTACTGCGAAGAATCTCACAGCAGTACATGAAGAACGACTAATTAGGATTTTAAGAGAGCACAAAAAATCCATTGGTTGGATTATTGATGATAACAAAGGTATTACTCCATAAATGTGTATACACTGGATCCTAATAGAAGACAATACCAAGCCAATGCGTGATGTGCAACATAGGATTAATCTCCCTGTAATGAAGGTTGTGAAGAAGCAGATCCTCAAACTTCTAAGTATGGGGGTGATTTACCCAATTTTTGACAGCAAGTGGGTTAGCACGGTACATGTGCTTCCTAAGAAATTAGGTGTTACTGTCTTCAGAATTCAGGATGAAAAATTTGTTCCTACACAATTTCAAACAGGATGGAGAATGTGCATAGACTACAAAAATCTTAATTCTGCTACCCGCAAAGATCACTTTCCTTGCGTTTCATGTATCATATGTTAGAAAGGTTGGCGGGATATTCACATTATTTCTTTCTAGATATATATTTGGGCTACAATCAGATTGTTATCGCACCATGGGATTAAGAGAAAACTACTTTCACTTTTTCGTTTGGCTCGTTTTCTTATAAATGTATGCCGTTTGGTCTTTGCAATGCGCCTGACACTTTTTCAGAGATAAATGTTAGCAAATTTTTTGATTACGTGTAATACATCATTGAGGTATTTTTTATGGATAATTGTAGTTTTTGAGGTGATTTTTTTATGGAGGTTTACCAAGGATTTCTTCGAAATCTCAATGCCGATGTGAAAATTATTGTAAAAAAGAGATTCCTTATAACTTCGATGAGGAGTGTAAGTATTCCTTTGAAAAAATCAAGGAATTGTTGACTACTGCATTAACTAATTATTAAATCACCAAATTGGATCTTGTCATTCAAGTTGATGTATGATGCAAGTGATTATGCAGTGGTACTGTCATATGTTAGAAATTATATAAGTTATCACATGTGATTTACTTTGCTTCTCGGACCCTTAATGAGACGCAAATCAATTACTCTGGAAGAGTTGTTGGCTCTAGTATTTGCGCTAGAAAAATTCAGATCTTATTTGGTGGGTACACAAGTGATTGTATACTCTGATCACGCAGTACTTAGATACGTACTAAAGAAGAAAGAACCTAAGCTAGGACTGGTTCCGTGGATCATTCTATTGCAAGAATTTGATCTTGAAATTAGAGAAAGGAAGGTGTTGATAATACATTGGAATACCATCTTAGTAGACTTATTATTTCAGAAGAAAAACTTCTCTTACAAGATCGTTTTTCGGACGAGCAACTTTATCTGGAGATATTTCAAAACTTTGGTACGCGGATATTTTTAACTACTGGGTTATTGGACGAGTACCTAGTACGATGTCAAAATTTTAAAAGATAAATCATAATAAAATATCCAAGCAGTATGTGTTGGATGAGCACTACTTGTGGTAATATTATTCTGATCAGGTGTGTAGTTAACTCTGAATTTCAATTTATTCTTACCGTTGTGGTGTGCACTTTGGTGCAAAATGTATCGCTCTCAAGTTTTTTGAGAGTGACTTTTATTGGCCCACGTTATTTGAGGATGCATATGTTTTTTGTAAATCTTGTGATAAATTCCAACGAACATGCAATCTAGGTGCTCGAAATCAAAGTCACTCACACCGGTTCTCTATGTTGAGATATTCAATGTATGGGTAATTGATTTTATGAGTCTTTTTATTATTCGTTTGGATAGTTTTATATACATCTTACTGTGGGTTATGTGTCAAAATAGGTGGAAACTAAAGCCACCCCAAATAATGATTTTCAAGTTTTGTGAGTTTGTGAAGGGAAATATCTCCTCTAGGCATGGTACACTACGGTGGTTATCAGTGATGGAGGTTCACATTTCAAGAAATCCTTTTGTTCACTCCTCAAGAAGTATAATATTACTCACAGGATCGGTATACCTTACCACCCACAGGCTAGTGGGCAAGCTGAAATTTCAAATCGTGATATTAAGTCCATTTTTGGAAAAACCGATTACTTTACAAGAAAAGATTGAAGATTAAGGCCGAACGATGGATTATCGGCGTACAAAACATCATATAAGATACTAATTGACATGTCTTCATATTGGTTGGTTTGCGGTAAATCTTGTCGTCTCCCGGTGAACTTGAACATAAGGCGCTACAGGCGATAAAATGGTACAATATGGAGTATAATGTAACAGGGAAATAAAAGGAGTTACAACTTAATGAGCTAGAGGAGATACACAATGAAAATAAAAGACTAAAGTTTTCTATGACAAGATAATTTCTCGAATTTTTTTTTCTGGGGCAGAAAGTTCTTTTATTCAATTCTCGTCTTAAATATTTTCTGGTAAGATAAGTTCCAGATGGGTTGAAATATTCGTTGTAACTAATGTTTTCCTTATAGTATGCAGTTGAGGTTTCTAGTCCCAAAACTAAGAAAATTTTAAAGGTTAATGGTCGTAGATTGAAGCCATATTATGAAAACTTTCACTACGATGGATGTTGATGTGATTGAGCTACAAGATTTGCTCCATCTGAAGGAGTAACCGAAATTCCAATTCAGGAAGGCAGCGTTAAACCAAGCGCTACATGGGAGGCAACCTATCGGTTTTGTATCTATACTCCTTTTGTTTTAGATTTTGTAGTTTACATGTAATATCTTGCATTCATATCTTAAATTTTGCAAAGTTTTATATCAATAATAATTTTTTTTGACAAAAAGCATTTTCCGTTAGAAATAATTTAACTACACACATGTTAGCAAAAAAACTCCCGGGACTTTGCTAAGAGTCCGATTTGAGTGGTTGACCCCAACTTTTAAAGAGGACAGACTCACTTTATTTTACAAAAAGAAAATCTTTATTCAAAGTCTGTTAAGTTGGAGCAATAGGCATGGATATTTGAGTTTCGGTATCTTTCTAGAACTTTTTTTAGGTTGCGCTCTGTCAGTTTGGATGCCATAACTTCCAGACTGTTTATCAAAATACTTTCCCCTTTTGATATGTTATAGAAAAGACGTAGGTGAACAACTTTATTTTAGGATGTTTTGCCTAGTCCCTTACCCATTTGTACAACTTTAAGTTTTCCTGGATGTTACCTCAGAAAATTGAATTTTTGGTTTTAAACATTGAGAACAATGTCAAGTTTAAGTGTGAGGGAATAGTTAAGCATATTTCAGTAGTATATTAGTATTAGTATTCATTTTCTTAGGCTAGTTTTAGTATGTATTTACTAGAAAAAAACCTCTATATTTCTCTGTTATTTGAAACTTCGTCTGTTGGAGTTTTAGAGCTATTTAGGATGATGAAACTAAACCTTTTAGGTTGAAATGATTCTTTTGGCTATAAAATACTTGTCATACCCACTTTAGTCTGGTCTATTCATATTTGAATGTGAAACTCAGGTGCTAGAAATAGCATGATAATCGAATAGCAAGGTTTCTACCTACAATTTAGTAAACATATTAAGAAGTCAACTATCACGGAAATTGTAATCGTGGTTAAATAAGCAGTTTGTTGATGTCATATCTGTGACATCCAACAGTTGTAAATAAACTAGATTATTAATGATTCAGCGGCCCAAGATCAAAATTTTTTTCCGACATGTCTTCCAGTTTTTAAAATTGCAAAATTTGTTATATTATCAGCGGATTTTCGTACCGAACTGGATTTGAACCAGCACAAACGTAATGGATCTACAATTCGTCCCCATTAATCACCTAAGTACCGACCAAGGAAGAATCCATTTTAGATTTACACAAAAATCTATGATCAACCTCCTTTCGCAATACCAAACCCCCAAGAGAACTCTGATATATTGGATGCCGAATCCATGCGACATGTGGCCTCCCTCCTTGAAAGTTATATATATGTCGAAAAATATATTGGAGTTGGAATTCCTCAAATTTAGTGGGAGTGGCACAACCGCACAAGAAAAATCTGTTATTCCGTCCTTTGGAATATGGACGGCGGGAATAACACACTCAAAAGAAAATTAATAAACCAACTGCAGATCACGTTAGAAACATGCCAAAATTTATTTTAAGCTCTGTTTGGGATTGTTTTTTTTTCTCAACAAAAGCACTTTGCAACCAACTTGTAACGAACTTTTTAGGAGAATAGTATTTGGCAATTTTTTTCAATGTGCTTTTCTTCTAAAACACTTCTGTTTTAGGCCAACTTTTAGAAGCTATCCATGAGTAATTTCTAAAGGAGTAAAAGCAGAAGTTGTGGACCCACTCAATTTTAATTTATAGATTTTCCATTTTAACCTTATTATTATGTTAAAATGACAAAACTTACCCTTAAAAAATTTGTTTATATATAGTTATTAGGATATGACCCGTGCCGTAACGTCCCGGGTTTTGATTAGACTTTGGATTAGAAATCCATGAGTTTTAAAGATTTTACACCTGGAAGCAGCCCATATTTTCTTTTCGTTAAAAATGTGTTGGCTACTATAATGCATGATCTTTTTCTTTTATATATATCAAAAACGTATGTGACATTAAAAAAATGATTTTTACGGATCTTAGATTCTCATCTTTAGAGATGCTCATTAGAGATGGTGATTTTCCAGGAAACAACCCATCATCGTAGATGCTCTTAGATTCTCATCTTTTGTAAGGTTATTTTTCAGAGAAGATGTTGTAATTTAAACGATAAGGATTCCAAAACTGCAAGAGCTAGTGTTATTTTAATGGCTTGATCAAAAGTAGTAAGCTACCACACTACGCGAACTTTCGTATTGATCAAAAAGCGAGAACAAAATGTTTTCGACCTCACAGCATATAGAACCTGGATCCGTCCCTGTCTGTTCCTGCAGCTCTATTATGTCAACTCTTAGAACAATATGTTAAAGTTGTTTCTTTTGTTAATGATTCTTGTATTCTCAAGGAAAGAAAAATCAATATTAGGTGATCATTTTTACAATGTCCAAAACAAACACTCATCCATGTTATATATCTGCAATTTTTTCAATTATCTAAGATAATAATTTTTGTATGCACAATTCCTTGATCGAAAAACAAACAACTAAACGGTCATGTGACACTAATTTTTTCTGATCGCGTGACCACCAAAACATTCATATTAATTAGAGATTTTCCATTTGGGTAGTGTACATTAAATTCCTCAACATTCTAAACTGAAGCCGCAAAAATCCATTTTTTTACAATATAGTGTTGTCACAGGGATTAACCGGATTCACCCTACGTGCGCAGTCACTCAAATCATGCGACATTCTCAATGGGTGCAATTCTTATCGTTAGAAATTCATTTGTAGAGAAAGGTTGGTCCCAATTTATTGTCAGCTTGATCCTCCAATCACAAAAACCAATAGCAAGGTAAAGATATTGATCATCTATCTTGTTTACAAAAATCAGAAACTGGAATTTCTCTCCACTTCCATTACTTCCAAAAGTTGGATCTCTTGGACCTTTTGCCGTAGTAACCCATAATAAGAGAACCCAAAGGGAAAATTTCATAACTACAACAATGTGTAGTAAGCTTTCCACAACAGTACATAAACGTCTAAGCATACTAATGATAGGGATCTGTACAATATATACGACCTGTTAAAGTCTGTGGGCATCCAACTCAAAACCAATTGAAAATGAATGGAGTGGCCCTTCCATATTATATTTTGAGTTTATTCAAGGGATATTAGCAATGTGGGACTACTATCCTTCACACGCCCCCTCACATGCATGGCTTCTCTCTATGAGGCCTAACACGTGCACATACGTTGTGCGGGTGGCTGTTAGGCCTACTCACACACGTGCCTAGCTCTGATATGCATGTTAAAGTATGTGGGAATCCAACTCAAAACCAATTGGCAATGAATGGAGTGGTCCTTCCATATTGTATTTTGAGTTTATTCAAGGGATATTAACAATGTGAGACTACTATCCTTCACACAACCAACACCTAAGCATCACAAACCAAAACCTTACATTTCTCGGAAAAAAACTAAATTACTTAAAAAAATTAGAGCTGCCAACTTCATACATTTGTTTGCAACAACAAATTGTCAAGACAAACTCCAGGTTGGACTCCAACAACAACATGTACAATCATTTTCGAGAAGAACCAAATTTATCATCTTATTGTCTCATTGAAGAATGGTATTTTCTCAGGAAACAAAGCACAATCTACGTCCTTTTATTTTTCTTGCGAACTGCTCACCGTACCGTTTTATATCTGACAGCCTAACTCCAAATTTAGGAGGGTCAGACTGGAACGTGATAATAATACTATGTATATTTAGATGTATGAAACCATTAGGTGTGATTTGATGTTATCATACCAGTTGCAAATGTGTTGCATATTCCATTAATGATGAATATAAGAAGTTTGTAATTTGAGAATCATGACGAATGAATCAAAGACTGATTTCGGATCATGCCCAAGAATCCCAATACGATCCTGCGAAGAAAAGAAAATGAGCTTGTATTATACGTAGGTGGACTGAAGAAAAATATGTACAAATAAAGGACTACGAAACTTGACAACAACTGAAGCAAATATGTGATTTCCTTCCATCGTGAGAATTGGATGTCATTTTCTCAAGGACCTATACCTGCAAAGATCGTCATCATTTATTTCGGTTTCATTATATACTCCTTAGGATTAGAACAGAGAAAGGTCAGCCTTGGGTACATGTATATCCTTTGACGGTGGCACCTTTTTCTCAGATTCTTTATATATCCAAGTATTTGGCATGCTTATGCATTGTCTCCAAAGACAACGAAAATTCTACAACCAAGTTTAAAGTTTTTAGTAAGGAAAAACAACAGTAACTTGGTCATGTTTATTATATGCAAAACCGGAGAGTGCGTCCTTATCTGCAATTCCAATGGTGATTTTTCAGGACCTTGTATCGTTGTATGGAAATATTGCACTGGTACCCACAACTACAACAAAAATGAAAACTGAATGATGGTCTTTGAGAGCAAATGGTGGCTGTGGATAGAAAAAGAAACCCATTCAGAACCGTCAGATCAGCAAAAACACATTTGTTTTTGTAAGAATGATTCTCACTAATCAAATTTGATTTATTTTTGTATAAAATAATAATTAATAACCTAAGCACCCAACCACATCTCTCACACCACGTCGAGAGTTGCGCTTACCTCCTCTCCCGTTGGTCGGTGAACAAAACCCTCGCTCCTGATTGGCTGAAAAACAAGTTATCCCCCTTACATTCCGTGGCCATCAATTTATAATTAAATAAGTTCAATCCGATGCTCCAAATTTAGTGGTTGGGTCCGCCCTCTTTTATATTGCTAGGTAGACGTTACCCTTGATTCTGATTGGCTGAAATTTGTTAAAAATTCTTACACCATGTCTACATGATATTAATAAAATCCGAGTCATATAATCAAATTAGTTAATAAATGGCCAAGATATTTTAGGGCCGTGAAATATAAAAAGATAAAAAATTACCGGAAAAGAATATTTTGATAACCATAAAAAATACGGGAAATCTTTGAAAAATCTAATAATTTTCCTAATTTGATTTCCAAATCTTAATAGAAAAAAAAGGAAACAAACAACAAAAAATGGCGGAAAATCTGTTGATCACCATAAAAAAATCGGGAATTCTGGAAAATCTAAGTAGTTCCATATTGTGATTTTAATATAAATAAAAAATAGACAACAAAAAAGGACGGAACATCTGTTGATTATCATTAAAAAAAATAGAAATCTTCGAAAAATCTATTTATTCCCGTATTTTGATTTTAAATGTCAAATCTTAATAAAAAAGGAAATAAATAACAAAAAAGGGTGAAAATCCTAGATCTTATTAGTTTCCATATTCTTTTGGGCGGGGTCTAAGACTAATTTTGTTTTTGTTAATGAATCTATAAACTTCCTGGAAAAATCTGTTTATCTCTATATTTAGATTACTCCAAGTATGGTGGTTGATTGGCCGACAATCTATGCTTAATTTAGTGAAATTTCTTAGAAACTAAGTTATGTTAGGATTCTTAGGAAACAAAAATATGGTGACTTTTAGATAGGATCTTAAAAATACCGTAAATGTACTTCTCTTAGAATATCGGAAATACGGAAGCAACTTTTTCTTCCAAAAAAAAAAGATAATAGTAATTTCGCACGGATTTTGATTAGAGCAAGTCTTATGGTGGAATACAAACTATTCCAAGTGTGGAAAAACCACGGAATGTCAAGTATAGTGGCTTCCAAGTTGGGGTCTTCCACAGAAAATCCAAGCAAGGTTTCACGGTTTCGTGGAAGGGTTCGTGGAATCCATCTGAACGCCAATAAGAATAGCGTTAAACACAATTAAGAATGGAGCTAAAAAAATGCAATTAAGAATTGCGTTATTTTTAATCCGTAGATTTAAAATGAGTTGTTGAAATCTAACGGCTGAAAAAAACTCCATTCTTAATTGCGTTTTTTTAGCTCCATTAAGAATAGCGTTTCTACTATTCCACCATTACACTTGCGCTTTGATAGACGCATTTATGTGTCTATTTTGATCTCAATTGTATATATTGTTAGTGCTCGATTCTTTACTTATTTGGTTATTTTATGTCTGTGTAGGTGTTTTTGGAGAAATAAGCTTTTGCGGGAATATTGGCTCGAAAAATGGTATTTGCGCTCGTGGGAGAAAATTACTATTCGGATCCTCAGTGTGGATAAAGCGCACTTCAATTACTAAGGGGTGACCCCAGGACAACTATTATTGGCAAACCGGAACTGGATAGGGGGAGGTGATCTTCCAAAATTCAAATACGGTAAAAAGGCGGGAAAATTTGTTGCAGTGAAGACAAATTAGGGTTCTTGATTTAGAGGAGTTTGAGGTCGATTAAACCTCTGATTTTCATAGGATAGACTCCTTATGGGTCTAGGAATCTGATATGGGTGTTGAAATCGATTAGACCGGGCTCAATCGACGAAATTTTATCACAATAGAAAAATATGGAAAGTCACATGTGTGACCTGTTTTAGGTAATTTTAGAGAGATTAAAGTGATATGAACCTTCCCAAAGATTTGTAACTATCAAAGGAAGAGTTTAGAATAAAAAGGAAAGCTCGGAAACGTGTAGAAATTCTAAAACAAGAAATTGCCGCAACTTTGCCGTGAAGAGAGGGGAAAAGATTTTGGAAGATTTGAGAGAGACTTAATCGGTATTTTTGATATAAATAGATTGTTTGGGTCATATAGAAGGGGTGTCTGGAGTTTGGGGACCTGAGGAGGGCCAGATAAGTAGAAATCAGAGTTGTATCAAACTCTGTTTCTGCTGCTGCTGCTGCACAGCTCAAGAACACGAAGAACATTGACGCACTAAAAACTGTCGCAGAACAGAATCGTTGTTCAACAACAGAAGAGCAGTAACGTTTATATACAACAGTTAATCATTGTTCCTCTTTGTACCAGAGATCTGTAACACTTTTACGCTGTTGCAAATCAGCTGCTTTACACCTTCACTCTTTTAATCAACTTTTGAGCAACAAAAATATATTTTGAGAAAGTGATTAATATGAGGAGCTAAACCCCAACACTGGGATGACGGAGAAATCCATATTTCATGCCTGTGGTATTTGTATTTTATTCTTTTTATGACTTTTTACATTAATTTAATCGTTTTATGATTTTTCTTAATTAGTTGTGAAGTCGTATGATGATGTATGCTTGGTCTAAGTGCTTTTGATGCATCATGCTAGTGATTTACAGTTAATCTTTTTAAAATCTACCCTGGTAAAGAATTAGAGTCAATAAACAAGAGCTATAATTGTCTAAGAATTGATTTTTGAACCACATGATATCAGATTTGGTGGAATCCTGAGTCTCAGTAATCTCTCGATATTGTGACAAACCTTGTGTATATATTTTCTTTATTTTTATTGTTTTCTATTTTTAAGTCTAGAACCCAGTCTTATCAAATCCGAGTTGAACGAACTTTATTTACCACTATAAAACTACATCAATTTTTGGCGCCGCCGACGCGGACTTGTATGTAGATTTGTTTTAGGTTTCTTTTTATTCTTTTTGTTCTTTTTTACGCGTTTTGATATTTTTCGATTCTTTTCAGATTTGGAACGAAGCTACAAGGAAATAAAAAGTGCTATAAAAGAAAGCATCGCCAGAGAAGGAAAGAAAAAAGGAATCTGAAAGGAGTGAAGAAGAAGATTTTGTATATAGTTATTTTGTTTTATTTTTAGAAACTGTAAATAGGGTTTTATTTTTGTAATTTTTCTTCTCTTTTTTGGACATTTTTATTTTTGGACTTGGATATTTTTATTTTTAAACCCTAAGGAAGGGTTAAAAATTAAATATAAACTGTTTGCAGGGAAGGTTGACAATTACGATACTGTCTCGGCCCCTCGGGTTCGTACACTGACATTGGAGTCGGTGGCCTGAATCGACTTTAACGGTTCATCGCCCGTCTGGTACGGGAGGTAAGACTCTATCCACCCACGAATCCCCTGTCAGTGGGTTTTATTTTGTGTGACAACTCACACCCCTGCAATAGAATGCCGAACTGGTATTACAATAGCCAATACAACGAATATCCGACTGAGTTTCAAAATGGACGTTACTACTTTGACCATAGTGTGAATAGTGTTTGGGAACATCAGCCTTTTGAAGTTTATGGTCCATGCCATGGTGAGCCCAATTACTATCCGTACGCCCACCGGTCGTACGATTCTTCTCTACTAGAGTCCGCATGTAAGTTAGCTGAGTCGACACAAAAGTTACTTGAGTCGACACATAGTTCGGCAGAGATGAATAACTTAGTTATGAATAAAAGCAATGCAACGTGTGAACCTTCTTTCCTAGATAAAATCAGGAAGTCATGTGAGTCGACTCAGAAAATGTTGTTAGAGGCCCAGGAAAGAACTGCTCAGGATAGTCTTAATTTCCAATATAGTGTTTCCAATAGTACCCTTGAAAATGAGGATAGTTATTTGCATAATCAAGATGACGAGGATATAATTGGTAACACTACTTGTTGTTTAGATGAGGTTCAACCATTTTCATGTTATTATAATGATTATGATGAGGATAGTGTTGATGAAGAATTTGAAATAAATAGGCATAGTGATCAGGAATTTGATACTCCAACTGAGCTTAATAATAATATTATTTCTAGTTCAAATCCAAATAATTTTAATAATTATTCACCTATTCAAAAGGACGAGGATTTGACTAGAGATACCCCCGTTTTAGACGATGTAGTATTTCCTTTTGATTACGAAGCTAATAATGGTTTAGAGGAACGAGTATATTTTGAGTCTAGCGATTTAGAAACAATAGACTTAGAAAAAGAAAATGAACTCGTCGAGATGAGTGAGGATGTACCTAACTTAGAAGAATCAATTGACCCTTTTCATGAATTAGATGACCTTAAAATTAGGGAAGTTGTGACTAGTCTTTCTAGAGACACTGAAAACTCTTAGTTTGGGGGTGATTATCATTCTCCATGTGATTTAAATCTTAGAAAGGTCCCTCACTTGAGACTTGACATATGTGCCTCAACCATTTTATAAGATTATCTCCATACACATTTTCCTGAACCTAGTGATGTCCACAAGAAATTTCAGTTATTAGAAACCCATCCTATGGTTGATGTGGTTTACCCAGGCTATGATACCCAGATTGACTTTGTTTTCCCACCAAGTATTTTTCTTCCAAATGTCGGAATGTTTGATTCTCAAATGTGTCGAATATTAAGTTTTGAGACTAAACCTAATTACTTTAGGAGATTAGGGTCGACATACTTGTTTAAGGAAGATCACCACTCTCATTGTGGTCAGCTGTGTAAGTCAAATCTGATTGACTTAGAGGATCCTCAATTATTCAGGTTATTATTATGTGCTTCTAAGTTTTTATTTGAGTTTTTCCAGACTCTATTACCTGAACATTTGGATCTAACCTATGAGGAAATGCAGCCCATGAAAATATTTTACTTGGACCCAGTTATAGAACCTGAACCTGAACCACAGCTAGATGTAGTTGTCTTAAAGAGGAAACTAGACAAGGGTGTGCTTTATTTGTTTATTTTCTTGATAGGTTGCAGATTCCTTTTACTTGTGATATCTCTATTTGGTTTTGATGACCCACAGATATTTCGGCTATTACTTTATGATTTTATAAGGTGACTAATCCTTTCTTAGTTTGGCTGAAGACATTAAACTTAGCACTTCTTGGGAGGTAACCCAATATTCATGCGACACGGTAATATCTTTCCTTATCTCTTTTGCTTCAAATGGTAACAATTTCTCCTTGTTCATGCTTTTAATTTCACCTTTGGATCATTGAGGACAATGTTAGATTTAAGTTTGGGGGTATAGGAAAAACTTTTTAGTTGCATAATTAAACTCCAGAGCCTAGAAATTTATGCCTATTAAGAACGACACTAACCAATCTAAGTGGATGAAAGCATTTTGGTTGTAGGAGTTGAGGAACCAATCTGACTAGATGGCAACATCTAAAGAGTCTATTCATAAAAGCACAGAGCTCAGGTGTTAGAAATAACATGATAGTTTCACCATATCTCGTTGAGTGCTTTTCACTTCCGTTTTTGTTTTGTTTTGTTTTTAAACTATGTTTCTCTAAGTGATTAGGTGGGGCTCACGATTCAAGTTGTTACCAATGCTAGGGTGAATTAGAGTGATTGAGATTGAAAAAAAAAGAAAAAAAAAAAGAAATTGAGACCAGACCATCAGACCAACTGGAATAAATTCAATAAAGTCGACCACTGGAACCCTTGTATATGGTAGTTGTGTTGACCTAGAGTTAGGATTATCGACCACTGGTACTCTTGTATATGCCAGTGTGTTGATATTAGTCAGACTAGTATCTCAGTCCATTAGGATAGGTTCATTTTAGCGGAGGCCTTCAGAAAGATATGAGAAACACCGTTCACCTAGTAAACATCAAAACCATCTATGTTTTCCTATATCCATCTTCTTGATCTATCCATGTGATTAGTTTTGACTCCGGATATTGATGTCCATAGTGCGACTATATAAGTAGAGCTTTGTTACTTATATATGAATTTTAGTATGCTTGAGTGCAAACTCGTGTACAACAATTGTAATTTTGCATCAGGGTACTTCCTCATGTAGCCAATAAGTATGCCAACCAAGGAGATTCTTTAGTGCCTTCCAAGGTTCTGTGTAGATAGATAGGTTCTGGAGTATAAAGGTTTTGTGGGTATACCTCTGGTAAGCCCTCCGGAGACAACACTCCGCCACTAGGGCCACCTAGGGGTTGAAAGGCTTGTTGCATACGCTAAATGCAACCGATGATGCCTGCGACAGTGAGTTAGGATTTTATTTTCTAGATTTGATTTGCTCGAGGACTAGCAAATAATAAGTTTGGGGGTATTTGATAGACGCATTTATGTGTCTATTTTGATCTCATTGTATATATTGTTAGTGCTCGATTCTGTACTTATTTGGTTATTTTATGTCTGTGTAGGTGTTTTTGGAGAAATAAGCTTTTGCGGGAATATTGGCTCGAAAAGTGGTATTTGCGCTCGTGGGAGAAATTACTATTCGGATCCTCAATGTGGATAAAGGGCACTTCAATTACTAAGGGGTGAACCCAGGGCAACTACTATTGGAAGACCGGAACTGGATAGGGGGAAGTCATCTTCCAAAATTCAAATTCGGTAAAAAGGCGGGAAAATTTGTTGCAGTGAAGAACAGATTAGGGTTCTTGATTTGGAGGAGTTTGAGGTCGATTAAACCTCTGATTTTCATAGGATAGACTCCTTATGGGTCTAGGAATCTGATATGTGTGTTGAAATCGATTAGACTGGGCTCAATCGACGAATTTTTATCACAACAGAAATATATGGAAAGTCACGTGTGTGACCTGTTTTAGGGAATTTTAGAGAGATTAAAGTGCTATGAACCTTCCCAAAGATTTGTATCTATCTAAGGAAGAGTTTAGAATAAAAAGGAAAGCTCAGAAACTTGTAGAAATCCTAAAACAAGAAATTGCCGCAAATTTGCCGTGAAGAGAGGGGAAGAGATTCTGGAAGATTTGGGAGAGATTTAATCGGTATTTTTGATATAAATAGATTGTTTGGGTCATATAGAAGGGGTGTCTGGAGTTTGGGGACCTGAGGAGGGCCAGATAAGAAGAAATCAGAGTTGTATCAAACTCTGTTTCTGCTGCTGCTGCACAGCTCAAGAACACGAAGAACATTGACGCACTAAAAACTGTCGCAGAACAGTATCGTTATTCAACAACAAAAGAGCAGTAACGTTTTTATACAACAGTTAATCATTGTTCCTCTTTGTACCAGAGATCTGTAACACTTTTACGCTGTTGCAAATCAGCTGCTTTACACCTTTCACTCTTTTAATCAACTTTTGAGCAACAAACATGTATTTTGAGCAAGTGATTAATATGAGGAGCTAAACTCCAACACTGGGATGACGTAGAGAGCCATATTTCATGCGTGTGGTAATTATATTTAATTCTTTTTATGACTTTTTGCATTAATTTAATCGTTTTATGATTTTTCTTAATTAGTTGTGAAGTCGTATGATGATGTATGCTTGGTCTAAGTGCTTTTGATGCATCATGCTAGTGATTTACAGTTAATCTTTTTAAAATATACCCTGGCAAAGAATTAAAGTCAATAAACAAGAGCTATAATTGTCTAAGAATTGATTTTTGAACCACATGATATGAGGTTTGGTGGAATCCTGAGTCTCAGTAATCTCTCGACATTGTGACAAACCTTGTGTATATATTTTCTTTATTTTTATTGTTTTCTATTTTTAAGTCTAGAACCCAGTCTTATCAAGTCCGAGTTGAACGAACTTTATTTACCACTATAAAACTACATCACGCTTCCATCCACAGTTCCAAGTGCTGAGGTGGCGTGGAAGATGGATGGATTCCACCATAAGACTTGCTCTTACAGTAACACATAGGTAAGGTCTATCATCTCTTTCTTCAACTCCATTTCTTTTATCTTTCCAAGTCCTGATCGTCAGACAACATTAGAACACGTAAATCCCGTATTTTTGATGTTGTGGGTAATGGTTTCTAAACTCAATCAAACAAAAATTAGGGTTTCAGTCATCATGTTGTTATTTTTTATTGGCTTGCTCTTTTTCTTTTTCTTCGATGATGTAGGTGTGGTTTTGGTTATGTTTTGTTTTATGGTATCCTGTTTTTTTCCTTCTTAGATTCAATTAAAAAATAATTATATCTTTGAACATGGATTTTGATTGTTTCACATAGGGCTCGCACCTGAGATCCCAAAGGTTTTGTACCTATATCAGGAAGCATTCGCAAGGAACATAAAGGATAAGAAAAACATGTTTGCTTTTCCACACTTTTTTCTTCAACTCTATGTAAAACACAAATTTTAGTTACATGGGTTTTCTTATATCTCATTGCATACCAATTAAACATGACACTTATTTCATGGAGACCTGGGCACTTATTTTGATCACTCAATGGTGTAATAGCATTTCATGGTTTAGAACAAAATAAAATGGTGAGCCGCATAGGGACAATCTAACTATTCCATGGAATGGTAAATGGCAGTTCAATCTGTCTAGATAACTCTCACTATTAATACAAGGTTTTTTTCTTAATACAAGGGTTTTTGTAATGATTTATTAAAGTATATTATTGCTTTCGTAGTTAAGTTATGGGTATAGAAATTGGACCTATTTAATGGGTTATTTTAGATGCATAATAAAGAGATAGCCTAGCTGCATTTCCCTGTGGATGATATCTTGAAACATTTCAGCGCGGAAAAGATGAATCTGTTGAGTTAGGGTCGATAAAAGACGCGCCTTTGTGTTGTTGGGGGTCTTTTAGCTCAAGCAATATCGGTAGAACAGGATTGATCTGTGTTGGGAAATCCACCTCATCTTCAAAATATATATATATATATATATATATATATATATATACATATCCGCTGTTATATATATAATATATTTATTTACATATATATATATATATATATCTATATCTTCATTTCCTATTGATTATCTCAAATATTTTTATTGTGAAATTCTAAGATGGCTCAATTAGTGAATTAGTGAAATTAGACTACCATCACCATGGTGAAAAATGTTTAATGTAAGGGAAGCACATTTGTCCCTCATCAGCTCAAACTATTTGTCCTTCAATCGGCTGCTTCCTTCAAGTAAGGTATTCAAAATTTTAGATTTTCTTTTCTTTCATTGATTTTTTTCTCTTTCGTATTGACATGAATATTAAGTTCTTTTGGTTTATATGATTTATGTAGAATATTAAAACATTAAAACATTCACGATTTCTATCTCACTATATATTAAAAAACCATGATATCATAAGGGGATAGATATGAGTGTAGCAATGGAAACGTGACCAAAAGACTGAGAAGAAAACTCGAAGAGATAAAATATATTATACACTATATTACCTTTGTCACGTTGATGTGGGTCTGCAATTTTGCAGGAAAAATATTAACATGTTGAAACTTAGAAAGTAGGACAATAATAAAAGTTATTTGATTTCAGTTACTATTATTATTATTATTATTTCAGATTTTTGTTTTCTTCCAATGTGGTTTTAGTATTATTAATTTTTAGGTCACATTTTTGATCTTTCCATATGAAACTCTAGTGTACAGAAATAAGGAAAAATAAAATCAATATTGTATTTGTGGAAAAATAAAATCAAAAAGAGAGGAGAAAAGGGGTGAACTATAAACAATTCCTTATTGTTTATCTCACTTTATTTGTTTTACGTTGTTGTCAGGACTCGAGATATCTCAATTTGCATTTAGGAACTATGACCATGACCAAAACTAACCATTCCTACTTTTTGGGTGAAAATGTCGGTGTCGACGGTGTTCAGTGAGCCATGGAAGTTAGAGCCGGGTGAAAATGTTAGTGTCGACGTGTTCAGTGAGCCATGAAAGTTAGAGCCAGTGGCACCGCAGAAGTCCATGTAGTGTAGAGAGATGTAATGGCTTTTAGCCTTGACATTCAAAAGTTTTGTGAGAAAATAGAAAGTGGTTTCATAGATCCTGATTCAAAATGAGGCTTGACCGAGACAACACTTTTCTTTTTGGAATGTCTGGAATGTCTGAAATGTGAAGATGTTCTCAAAGGGAAATCCAGTTCAGTGCATATATTTTGTTATTTTATTATTTCACTATAGAATGTACCACACATTTAATCTAAATTTTAGCTTTGATTCACTTGGCCATGAAAAAAAAAGCATATGTTACATACTGAAATGTAGCAATTGTTAAGAGTTTTAGAGAAATCTATACGGTTCTCCTAATCTTCATTCTTGATCTTTTTTCTCTAGGTATAGTAGGTATACTGCTTGACCACTAATGCTTCCAAGACAATGCCAATATTTACCTTCTCAAGATCAAGCATTCACCCATCCTTGGATATTGCAGAAAAGTTCTCATATTATCAGTTATTGAAAAGTTCTCACAGGGTGTTTAGTTCTTCTAGGCCTAAAGCTGTTGCAGAAGTGAAGATGTTAATAAAACAGAGTGTGGTATTGTGGAGCTGCGATCTCACTACTTTTAGATTTGTTGATTCAAGTCAAATACTTCACAACTGGGAAACGACCATTAATGCATAGTGATTGATCTTATGTGGATTTTGTACTTTGGCCTTTGGCCTTTTTTCCCCTTTAATATAAAATTTCTTATTTCAAAAAATAAATAAATAAAAAATTATCAGTTATTGAAAATAAATAAATGAGTGACTTAAGAAGCCACGTATCATAATTTGTTCAATTTGCTGTTTTTGTAGCTGTACAGTTAATTAAAGTATATAATTTATGAACTGGTAATGCCTTTGTATATAAACTCTGCCCCCAAAACAGATAATATAAAAAATTAATTGAATTAAAACTCGATTGGGATCAATTTGCTGATTTTCGTGATAAATCCCACATAGTAGTAAACAGTTTATTTCAGGGCGTTAGTCCATTTCAAAGTTTAAAACTTAAAGAGGAAGATGCTTTCTTTTCTTACCTAAGCATAACTTGAATGAAAACAGAAACATAACTTGAGGTGCTTAATGTCTTGAACAAACGGAGTACGTAATACATACCTTGAGGTGCCTAACGTTAGCACTAATTATGAACAACACACCAACCCACTAATAGAATCTCCTCCCTTACATTATTCCATATAACGAACAAATAATAAAAAAAATAAGAAAAGTCGGTCCGCGAGGATTTTATTACGTGCGATGCTTCTAATCGCGATAAAAGAGTAAAGTCGAAATGTTTCATGATCTTATTGACTAGACCAGGAAAATAAACATACCCTATTTTTATGATAAGTTACTTACTCCCTTTGTTCCATTTTAGATGATGTCTTAGGGTTATTTTTTGTTCCACAATACTTGAAAGTTTTCATGTTTTTTCACAAAACTACCAATAACACCCTAACTTTTTTCTTGGAACTATAAGTTTTTTTTTAATGCACTAATAGCAAATAATGTTTGAAGACTTTTTTTAAGGGTTTTGAAAAAGCGGGGGTCTAACAACACCACCCAATATTTCGCATAGAAATCTGTATGAACAAACTCCAATATACTTTGTTAGAGAATCAACTAGACAGTCAGACTCAATCTAGATAAAGATATATCGAAGGAGTTAATATCTCTCTCTTGATTTGATTTACTCAAGCTAATAGTAATCAGCGAGTCTCTAATCAAATACAAGGAATAACTTGGATGGTACCAAAGACCAATATCCAAGTGTCAATCAATTTAAATCAACAACCAAATGTTGGATATTCTAATTAATTGAAGCTTGATAGACACATTTTTGTGTCTAATTTGTCCTCAATGTTCTGTATTGTTGGTACTCGATTTCGTACTTATTATGGTGTTTTATGTGTTTGTAGGTATTTTTGGGAAATAAACATTTTTGGAAAACTCGGCTCGAAAAGTTGATCGGGACACCCCCGAAAAAGTACTAAAGGCACCCTCATTTTGGATAAGGGCCACCCCAGGGGCACCCCAGCTGTTAAAGGCACCCCTGTTTTGGATCGGGGAGCTCCATCTTCCACCTTTTGAATTATCAAATATGGCGGGAAACTTAAGCATTCACCTGTGTAACTTTTGATTCGAGTTTTGGGACAGTGCAGAGGAGATTCAATCACGAATTTTGTTTGGTTTGGTCTTATTAAAACTGAACAGGGTTAGTAAGTCCAACATAATCAATCAAATAGGGCCAGTTCATCGAGCTTGGCTTAACAGGGGAAGAACGTATTCTGCGTAAATTCTTGGGAAGAATTAAGACGAGTTTAGCAGGAGGTTTACACGGGATTGGACTCATATCAACCTGTTTAACCATAACAGGATTGGTAAGAGCTTTAAATTCGATTGAACGAGAAGATTTCACATAATCTCGACTAAACAGGGAAAGCACATATTCTCGGGAAACTTCTGAGTTAGTTTGCGAAGGTTTGTGCGTGTTTTATGCGTGCTAAACTTCTTATGGAGTGTGTATAAGGCTGTTGGGAGTGTATAGAATACATGCAGACGTGTGCAGCAGATAAAAACGGAATATTATTCCCGTGTCTCTCTGAGAAAGGAAAGAAGATCACCGAGGAGTTATTGTTGTGATTCGAAGGGCCCGTTGAGTATAAATGAGTTACTGTGGTGTCAGAGAAGTGCGGGGACATTTAGGGGTGAAAACAGAGGTGATTTCTGAGCTGCAGAGTCGTTTCTGCTGCTGGTGCACCTCAAGAACACGAAGAACATAAGAAACGCAAGAACAATCGTTTTGCTACAGTGACAACGACATACAGTTATTATCATTCTCTGTAACAGCTCGGTTTGTAACAAAAATAAGTGTTACAAACCCGGTTTAATAATTTTCCCTCTATTTTCATCTTTGTAAACACCAATTGAGCAATAAAAATGGATTTTGAGCGTGTTTCCAATATGCGGAGCTAAACCCCATCACTGGGACGACGGAGGAGGATGTTTTTCGTTCATGTGGTAATTAAAATAATTCTTTTATAAATATTTGCATAGAATTTAATTGTTATTTTGTTTGATGTCACATGCTTAGTTTTAATTACTTTTGATCGTCATGCTCAGAACTTACAACTAATGTTTTATGAAATCTATTTTGGCTAAGAATAGAGTTATTGTTTCTTTTTTTTTGAGCTATACATGTTTAGGATTAATTTATGAACCCATGAATCATGAAAAACAGTAAAATCCCGAGTCCCAGTAAATTCTTCATCCTATGACATAATTTGTATATTTTTCTCTATTTTTAGTATTTTTCTTTATTAAATCCTAAAATCAATTTCAACAAGTCTGAGTGAACGACATCCTTATTTACCACTATCTAAAATCCGATCAATTTTTGGCGCCGCCGACGCGGATTTGTTTATAGATTTGTTTTTAGGTTTTATTTTATTTGTTCTTTTTATGCGTTTTGGTATTTTTGTTTGCTTTCAAATTTGGAACTAAGCTAAAGGAAAAAGAGAAAGTGCTGAAAAGAAAGGAAAAGCTCAAAAAGGAAAGAAAAGAGAAATCCAAAAGGAGTGAAGAAGAAGTTTTTGTAAATAATTTTATTTTTATTTTTTTAGAAACCGTAATTAAGGTTTTTATTTTTGGACATTTTTTTCTTTTCTTTTGGACATTGAACATTGGGATTTATTTTTAAAACCTTGAGGAAGGGTTAGCTTAAATATAAACTGCATAGGGAAGGACAGCGATTACGATATCGCCTCGGCCCCTCGGGTTCGTACACTGACATTGGAGTCGGTGGCCCGAGTCGACTTAAACGGTTCATCCCTCGTCTGGAATGGGAGGTAAGAATTCTAAACACCCGTGAATCCCCTGTCAGCGGGTTTACTGGATGATTTCGTATGCATATAAGTTGAGGACCTGAAATCGGATTTAATTTTCTAGTAAAGCGCAAGGCCTGGCCAAATCAAGATAAGGACTCAGATTTCATCACCGTTTCCTTCTTGACCGCCTTAGGAACACGTAACCTACGCGAACCTAAGCCTTAAAATTTGGACTAGAACGAGACCGATAGGGTAACGAGCTTATAAGGAAAGTCGTTCGAAAAATATTGGTTACTATTTTGAGCATACTTTTAAGTTCATGATGGTTACTATGAGTTGAATACGCCGCCTTGTAGCGCCGGTGAGGCCTTGGGTATCAAAGCTCCACTAATCTTCCCCCGTCTCTATTCAACTTACTTTAACTCGGATTGATTCCAGAGAGGTTTGCTCAGATTGTAACGAATTCCTTTTCGAAAGAATAGAAGCTAGTCTAGAAACAATCTAAGTGGAGACATCATGCTTTTTGTTTGCTAGATAAAATAGGATTGTTGTGGTTGAGTCAGCCTTGTTTGTACTTGTTTAGAATTCCCTTACAGTTAGGATGTCGAATTGGTATAGCCAATACAATGATTATCCAACTGAACGACATGGACATTACTCTTTTTATGAACATAGTGTGAATAGTGGTTGGGCACGCCAACCTTTTCAAGGTTTTGGGTCATACCATGGTGAACCCAATTACTATCCACACGCGCATCGGTCATACGGGCAAGAAAATTATAATACTAGTTCTTCGTCTTTAGAGGATACAATCAAAATATTGAAAAGTAGTCCTTTTTATGATCATTCAGTTCATATTCCTTCTCTAGAAGAGTCTCTCAGGAATTTAGCTGAGTCATCACGTAAGTTAGCTGAATCGACATACAAATTAGATGAGGTGAACAACATAGTTATGGACGAAAGAACTGCAGCAACGACTGAATCTTCTTTGGAAGATATCCTCAATAGGTTAAGTGAAAACTTAGATCCAACACTTAGGCAGCTTTCTTTAAAAGAGACCCTTGAGAGGATAGTTGAGTCGACACGTATACTTGAGTTAGAGACGAACGAAAGTATTGCTCGAAATGACTTGAATTTCAAATATAGTGTATCCAATAATACTCTTGCAAATGAGGATAGTTATTTGCATAATCAAGATATCGAGGTTATAATTGGTGACACTCCTTGTGTAGATGAGGTTCAGCCATTTCCATGTTATGATAATGATGAGTATGATGTGGACAATGTTGATGAAGAATCTGAAGTATTTAGGCATGATGATCAGGAATTTGTTACTCCTATTGAGATTGATAATGATAATGGTATTTCTGGTTCAAATCCCTATAATTTTAATTATTATCCACCTATTCAAAAGGACGGGGATTTGACTAGAGATAATACCGTTTTAGATGGAGTTGTACTTCCTTTTGATTACGAATCCAATGATGGTTTAGAGGAACTAGTTTATCCTGAGAATATTGTTTTCGAGTCTAGAAATTTAGAAACTCTACTCTTAGAAGAAAATGAACTCGTAAAGATGAGTGAGGATGAACCTGACTTCGAAGAATCAATTGACCATTTCCAGGAATCTGATGACCTAGAAATTAGGGAAGTTGTGACTAGTATTTCTAGAGACACTAAAAACTATAAGTTTGGGGGTGATCATCATTCTCCATGTGCTTTCACTCTTAGAAAGGTCCCTCACTTGGGGCTTGACATATGTGCCTCAACCATTTTACAAGATTACCTTCATACGCGTTTTCCCGAACCTAATAATGTCCAGGAAGAAGTTCAGTTGTTAGAAACCTATCCTATGGTTGATGTGATTTACCCAGGCTATGATACCTAGATTGATTTTGTTTTCCAATCAAAAACTTTTATTCCAATTGTGGGAACGTTTGAATTTGAAATGTGTCAGTTATGGAGTTTTGAGACTAAACTTAATTACTTTAGGAGATTAGGGTCGACACATTTGTTTAAGGAACACCACCACTCTCATTGTGGTCAGATGTGTGAATAAAATATGATTGACTTAGAGGATCCCCAGTTATTCAGGTTATTATTATGTGCTTCTATGTTTGTATTTGAGTTTTTCCAGACTCTAGAACTTGAACATTCGGATCTAAATTATGAGGAAATGCAACCCATGGAAATATTTTATCTAGACCTTGTTATAGAACCTGAACCTGAACCACAGCTAGATGTAGTTGTCTTAAACAGGAAACTAGACAAGGTTGTGCTTTATTTGTTAATTTTCTTGGAATATTGCAGATTCCTTTTACTTGTGATAGCTCTATTTGGTTTTGGTGATCTGCATTCCGGCTATTACTTTATGATTCTATGAGGTGATTAATTCCTTCTGATGTCTGGCTGAAGACTTTAAACTTAGCACTTCTTTGGAGGTAACCCATGCTCATGCAACACGGTAATATCTTTCCTTAACTCTTTTGCTTCAAGTGGTAACAGTTTCTCCTTGTTCATGCTTTTAATTTTATCTTTAGAACATTGAGGACAATGTTAGATTTAAGTTTGGGGGTATGGGAGGAACTTTTTAGTTGCAATAAATAAACTCCACAGCCTAGAAATTTATGTTTATTAAGGATGACACTAACCAATCTAAGTGGATGGGAACATCTTGGTTGTAAGAGTTGAGGAACCAATCTGATTAGATGGAAACATCTAAAGAGCCTATTCATAAAAGCACATAGCTCAGGTGTTAGAATTAAAGAAAACATGGTAGTTTCGCCAAAAGCACTAACTAATCCTTCTGTTTTTATTTTTTTTTAAGTGACTTGGTGGGGCACACGATTCAAGTTGTTACCTTTCCTAGGGTGAATTAGAGTGATTGAGATACCAAAAAAAAATAAAAAAAATTGAGACCATACCATCAGACCAAACGGAATAAATTCAATAAAGTCGACCGCTGGTGCCCTTGTATATGCCAGTTGTATTGACCTAGAGTTAGGTTTATCGACCATTGGTCCCCTTGTATATGCCAGTTGTGTTGATATTAGTCAGACCGGTATCTCAGTCCATTAGGATAGGTTCATCTTGGCAGAGGCCTTCAGACAGATATGGGAAACACTGTTCACTTTAAACCATCTACTTTTCTCTTTATCCATCTTCTTAATCTTTCCATGTGATTGGTTGACTCCGGTTATGATGTCCAGAAACTAACTGAGCAGAGCTCTGTCACTTATATATGAATTTTAGTATGCTGAGTGCAAACTCATGTACAACAATTGCAATTTCGCATCAGGGTACTTCCTCCTATAGTCAATGTTTGTATGCCAACCAAGGAGATTCTTTAGTGCCTTCCAAGGTTATGCGTAGATAGCTAGGGTATGGAGTAAAGGTTTTGTGGGTACACCTCTGGTACACCCTTCCGAGATTAACTCGGTCGCTAGGGCCACCTAGCGAGTTAGGATTTTATTTTTCTAGATTAGTTTTGCTCGAGGACTAGGAAATAATAAGTTTGGGGGTATTTAATAGACACATTTTTGTGTCTAATTTGTCCTCAATGTTCTGTATTGTTGGTACTCGATTTCGTACTTATTATGGTGTTTTATGTGTTTGTAGGTATTTTTGGGAAATAAACATTTTTGGAAAACTCGGTTCGAAAAGTTGATCGGGACACCCCCGAAAAAGTACTAAAGGCACCCTCATTTTAGATAAGGGCCACCCCAGGGGCACCCCAGCTGTTAAAGGCACCCCTGTTTTGGATCGGGGCGCTCCATCTTCCACCTTTTGAATTATCAAATATGGCGGGAAACTTAAGCATTCACCTGTGTAACTTTTGATTCGAGTTTTGGGACAGTTCGGAGGAGATTCAATTACGAATTTTGTTTGGTTTGGTCTTATTAAGACTGAACAGGGTTAGTAAGTCCAACATAATCAATCAAATAGGGCCAGTTCATCGAGCTTGGCTTAACAGGGGAAGAACGTATTCTGCGTAAATTCTTGGGAAGAATTAAGACGAGTTTAGCTGGAGGTTTACACGGGATTGGACTCATATCAACCTGTTTAACCATAACAGGATTGGTAAGAGCTTTAAATTCGATTGAACGAGAAGATTTCACATAATCTCGACTAAACAGGGCAAGCACATATTCTCGGGAAACTTCTGAGTTAGTTTGGGAAGGTTTGTGCGTGTTTTATGCGTGCTAAACTTCTTATGGAGTGTGTATAAGGCTGTTGGGAGTGTATAGAATACATGCAGACGTGTGCAGCAGATAAAAACGGAATATTATTCCCGTGTCTCTCTGAGAAAGGAAAGAAGATCACCGAGGAGTTATTGTTGTGATTCGAAGGGCCCGTTGAGTATAAATGAGTTACTGTGGTGTCAGAGAAGTGCGGGGAGATTTAGGGGTGAAAACAGAGGTGATTTCTGAGATGCAGAGTCGTTTCTGCTGCTGGTGCACCTCAAGAACACGAAGAACATAAGAAACGCAAGAACAATCGTTTTGCTACAGTGACAACGACATATAGTTATTATCATTCTCTGTAACAGCTCGGTTTGTAACAAAAATAAGTGTTACAAACCCGGTTTAATAATTTTCCCTCTATTTTCATCTTTGTAAACACCAATTGAGCAATAAAAATGGATTTTGAGCGTGTTTCCAATATGCGGAGCTAAACCCCATCACTGGGACGACAGAGGAGGGTGTTTTTCGTTCATGTGGTAATTAAAATAATTCTTTTATAAATATTTGCATATAATTTAATTGTTTTATGATTTATATTAATTATTTGTTATTTTGTTTGATGTCGCATGCTTAGTTTTAATTACTTTTGATGTGTCATGCTCACAACTTACAACTAATGTTTTATGAAATCTACTTTGGCTAAGAATAGAGTTATTGTTTCTTTTGTTTTGAGCTATACATGTTTAGGATTAATTTATGAACCCATGAATCATGAAAAACAGTAAATCCCGAGTCCCAGTAAATTCTTCATCCTGCGACATAATTTGCATATTTTTCTATATTTTTAGTAGTTTTCTTTATTAAATCCTAAAATCAATTTCAACAAGTCTGAGTGAACGACAACCTTATTTACCACTATCTAAAATCCGATCAAACTTCAACGCAAAACCTGTATTATTTCAATTATATAACAAAATATAATGCGGAATAGAAATAACACAGACACCAGAATTTTGTTAATGAAGAAACTGCAAATGCAGAAAAACCCCAGGACCTAGTCCACTTTGAACACACACTGTATTAAGCCGCTACAGACACTAGCCTACTACAAACTAACTTCGGTCTGGACTGTAGTTGAACCCCAATCAATCTCACAGTGATCTAAGGTATAGTTATGCTCCTTACATCTCTGATCCCAGCAGGATACTATGCACTTGATTCCCTTAGCTGATCTCACCCACAAATAAGAGTTGCTTCAACCCAAAATCGAAGAATTTAATAAACAAATCTGTATCACACAGAAAAGTCTATTGAAATAGATAAATCCGTCTCCCACAAATATACCTATGAGTTTTGTTCCGTCTTTTGATAAAATCAAGGTGAATAGGAACCAATTGACAACCCGGACTTATATTCCTGAATAACAACCTAGAATTATCAATCACCTCACAATAAACTTAATCGACTAGCGAAACAAGTTATTGTGGAATCACAAACGATGAGACGAAGATGTTTGTGATTACTTTTTATCTTGCCTATCGGAGATAGATATCTTAAGCCAATTATTTCAATTGTACTCGTACGATAGAAACAACAAGATCAGATCACACAACTACAAGAAAGTAGTATCGATCTGGCTTCACAATCCCAGTGAAGTCTTTAGGTCGTTAACCCGTCTTGAGATAAGAAAAACAGAGGGTTAAAGGAGAATAGACTCTAGCAACAACTAGTATCACACGTAAAGTGTGGGGATTAGGTTTCCCAATTGCAAGAGTTCTCCTTTATATAGTCTTTCAAATCAGGGTTTTTAATCAATGTTAGCTTAGTAACAAAGCATTCAATATTCACTGTTAGATGAAAACCTGATTAGATTCAAGCTAATATTTATCAACCGTTAGATCGAACACATAGCCTGTTATACACACATGAAATGCACATTTCCAGGTTCGTGTAACCGTACCCAAACTTGTACATTAGTTGATTTAATAATAGTTAACCAAATGGTTAGCCATATGATTACTTTCATATCAACCATATTCTTCTTCACCATAACTAGTTCAAATGACTCAAATGAACTAGTTAGAGAGTTGTTCAATTGCTTAGATCTTATGTAACTTCATAAGACATGATCGAAGCAAAAACGATTTGATTCACTTGAATCGGTTCATGAACTTTATAGCCACGGTTTGCAAAAGCATTCCTTAATCAATATAAAGATGAGTTCAAGAACAATCGTTTTTAGACGTAACCTACTCAAGTTCGCGGACTGGGTTCGCGGAGTTCCCGGAAGGAGTTCATAAACTCCAGCAGAAATTCTCGGTTTTGAGAACTTCGCCAGTTTGTGGACTGAGTTCGGGACTGAGCTTGCTAGGTGAGTTTTCAAACTCCAGCAGATATTCTCGGACGAGAACCTCCGCCAGTTCGCGGACTGAGAACTGTGCAAACAATTCTGGTTCTCTTGATCAACAAAATTCGCAAACTTTGGTTCAAGGAATATGACTTATACATATATTTGTTTCCACAACAATGCTTATATCCATCAATGGTTATATAGTCTAAACTCTCATTTCAATCATTGAAACATTCTCATAGGACGTTATATAGTTGTTATCCACAAACCATTTTTCGTCAGAGAAATTTTCAAAGTGATTGAAACATATCATGACTTTCTTCACTAGGTAAAGATGAACTTGGTTAAAGCGAAAGCTTACCAACACATATTTCGAGAAATAGATAGGCGAGATAAACTCGGCTCGAAATACCAAATGTGTATAATCTAAGTCTATATAGCAAAACGACTTTTGTCTCAAGATAGGAGATAGAGTAGATAGACTTTTGAGTGATATATAAGTTCAAGTCTCCACATACCTTTTAGTTGATGAAGATCCACCGGTTCCTTGAGTATTCCTTCATCTTGTATGATGATTTCCATGGAGTTCTTGAGCTCAACTAAACTTTCTATCCTAGTCTGAGACCTTAGCTATAGTAGACTAGAAATCAAGACTTATAGTTTTGATCACTAACATTAGAAAACATGCCTGAGATAGCAACGCATGCGAGTTCGACCGAGCAATGCTCTAACAATCTCCCCCTTTGTCAATTTTAGTGGCAAAACTATTAATACATATGGAATACAAAAAAGATAAATACATTTTTGAAGCTCCTATTCCACATGCCTAATCTTCAACATTACTCGAAATCTTCGTCACTTCCAAGTACTCCAATGATCCCAAAGGTTGTAAGTTTAGTATCATCATTGTTGAAAATCCGTAGTTATAACAATGAGAAAACAGAGTTCTCGATCATTGTTATACAGTGACATAATATCATTACACAGTATCAAAGTTCAATTGTATCACAACTTTGACAACAATACTATGGTGATATGTATCACTCCCCCTTAGCCAATACTCCATCTCACATGGAAACCACTCCCCCTTACATAATGATCCAAAAACCATATGTATTTGTAGTGTGAACTACATATTAATTCTCTCCCTTTTTATCAATAAAATTGGCAAATGTTCAAGAACGGGATCCTAATGAAATTTCCGAAAGAGACGTTTCATGACCAAAAGAAAGCATATATCAACTTGTTCTTTAGATGCAATCATAACGCCGAAGCTAAATGTATTCATCAAGGAGTTTAAAGATATAAGATAACCCCTATAATATTCCACAGCCGCACTACCCACAAAGATATGGCAATTAAGCGCAAGTTCAATTAAGAACTCTTCCCCATAAAATGTCATTCCCGAAAGAACAACAAGAGCGACCTCAATTTCGAGAGAAAAGAAGGATTTCTTTGGACATAACAAGTCACATACGAATATGAATTTGAATCCAAATATACTCAATTAAATTAACCACAAGAGAACCTATGATTAATTTAATCGAAAATTCTCAACATAAGTGAACTTATGGATATCCAAAATACCCAATTAGATTAATCACAAGAGAACCCATAATTAATCTAATCGGAATACACAATCAAATTAACTAGAAAAAGTAATCAATTTAATTGGTCATACTCAACATAAGAGAATCTATGGAGCAATGACTAAGTTAATCATAAGAAACAATCAACCCAGTCAAGAATGCTCAAACATAAGAAAACTTATGGGGTCATAACCAAATAACCAAACAAGATGATTAATTTAGTTGCTTATGCTCGACATAAAATACCTTACGGAACAACACCATAGCTAATCATAGAAATAATCATCTTGGTCGTTTAGTGCTCAACATAAGACACATTACGGAGCCTCACAGTAATACATAAAAGATTATGGATCAGGGAAGATCAATACTGCGGAACACACAAGGATTCATTCTATTTTCCATCATTATTTGCATAACGACATACAATAGACATAATCCTTGCAAACAAAATATTTTAACCTATCTTTCATCAATAATTGACATAATAGGCTTAACTTTTGTATTTGTCAAAAGTCAATTCATTCTTTTATCAATACATGCATATCAACTCATGAATGACTTTACTTTCGACAAGATATGGGACAATTAAGTTCACGGATGTAAACACATATATCCCATAAAAAATTTGCAATATATGAAACCATAAAGATTAATACTGCAAATAACATCTTCCAAATAATTTTTTAGAATTTAAACCAATAAACCTAAAAACATGAAGATGAAAATCGTTGGACATAGCTATGTGTAATCACAATCATGGCTATTCCAATCTCTAGTTATTCTTCTAAATAAAACAAGAAAATAAGATATATTAGGCAATCAAATCTCTAAGAGAACATGATTTGAAAAACACTAAACCCTATTAGCAACTATAGGTTGAACAAGGACAAGATCATCAGTTGCTTTCTTCAGTTCGTTTTTCAGAAAATCAAGGCTCCTTGTTGCAATCCGAGTTGTTCACGAACGACCTCAAAATCTCGAAGAAGATTTCCTACCAGTTGTGATCACATCTGGACTATTAGTTTGTTTTCATGATCAATCGCATGATAACAAGTTATGAAAACAGGATTCTTGTGAAACTCGATAGTCTTTCCCTTCTTGACTTCATCATTTTTGTTGTCTCCGTCCATTGTGTGCATATGAAAATTCAAAAGAATCTTTAGACCTTATGGAACAATGTATCAATCTGTGACACATATAAATATGAGGAGGTTCCATGAAAACCCTAGAAGAATTGATGTCCGTGTGGGTCCGGTGTACGTGCACACTAAGTCACAAAACATGGTCAAGACAAAATGGAGGAGAAATTCTTGAAGAATGATGTCAACAAGGAAATTTTTATCAAAAGAGGGTGATTAGAAAAATCTTCACGAGAGAAGAATTGGAGCTAGGCTCGACAGATTTCAAAAATTATTAAATACAACAACACAGGTATCATACAACCTTAACCGCATTCTCAAGACACATTTCTTGAGAACAATGAGCATCCTTCTTCGGTTATAGGAAGGATGCTGTATTGAGCAGTCATGTTGTATTTAGATGAGCATTTTTCTCATCAATAATAATTTCTTCTCTCTCTCCTTCAAGAGGATTCACAGGTGTTTGAGGGTGAAAATGGTTTCTGCTGATTTTGGTAATTTCGGGTGTGTGGGTGAGAAACAGATTTAAGCCCTAAACAATGTACTGCAAGGGAGTACTTTAGATTCGAGAGATCAATCTGTATAAATTCGGCCTAAAATAAGAAATGGCCGTTCCAGACTTGCTTCGATCACAAAGTGAAGGAGAAGGGTTGGTTTTGGGGAGGGAAGCGAAGAGAGTGTTAGGACCAGAATAGTTGATTCTGGAAGAGTAGTTGTTTTACGACTTGTCTCAGAGAGTGAGAAGCTAACAGATGGGAAAGCTAGCAAATGTTTTTCTGAATGTTGTATGCTTCTGACCAGAAATTGTTGTTCGGTGGAAATAGGTAAGACCTATTTATACAAGTCGAAGTGAAACGTACTTTGGTCTCGTAAGAAATGGAAAACGGATGAGTAAATAGGAGGAGGTGGTAACTGGTAACGCCTGGAATTTATGTTCCATAAAAGAAAGTGTTTTACCATTACTCCCTGTATTTACTAATCGCCTCATCCTTATGACACTGTCTTGTAACGGGAGTAGTGTACGCCGCAAGCTGTAAACCGCCAAACCAATACCCAATGAGCATCCCCCAGTTTGTGTCATGTGTTGATGTCCCGAGTGTTTTCATGGAAAACATGTAGCATGTTGCTGTTGTCTGGAAAGTTTGAGCTTGGGAGACTTGCCGGCACGGTGGTGACCTTCGACGGTCGAGATTTTGCATCTAAGATGGAAGGGTGGCTGTTGATTGTCGCACGCCTTCGTTTTGGCAGCCATGGATGGAAGGCCGGCATGGCATGGATTAGGCGCGGAAAGGTGGATGGCGCGGCATGCCTTGTCATGTTTTAGGCGCGGCCAAACTAGGGTTTTGGCGTTAGGCCAAAGGTTACCATGCGTTGGTTGGTGACCTTGGACGGTTGAGATTTGCATCTAAGATGGAAGGGTGGCCATTGATTGTCGCACGCCTTCGTTTTGGCAGCCGTGAAGGGAAGGCCGTCATGGTACGGCTTAGGCACGGCAAGGTGGCTGACGTAGCATGCCATTGGCACATGTGGCATGGTCGTCATGCCTTGGCATGTTGTAGGCGCGACCAAACTAGGGTTTTGGCGTTGGGCCAAAGGTTACCATGCATTGGTTGGTGACCTTGGACGGCTGAGATTTGCATCTAAGATGGAAGGGTGGTCGTTGATTGTCGCACGCCTTCGTTTTGGAAGCCGTGAAGGGAATGCCGGCATGGCATGGCTTAGGCGCCGCAAGGTGGCTGGCGCGACATGCCATTGGCACATGTGGCATGGTCGGCATGCCTTGGCATGTTTTAGGCGTAGCCAAACTAGGGTTTTGGCGTTGGGCCAAAGGTTACCATGCGTTGGTTGGTGACCTTGGACGGTTGAGATTTGCATCTAAGATGGAAGGGTGGTCGTTGATTGTCGCACGCCTTCGTTTTGGCAGCCGTGAAGGGAAGGCCGGCATCGCATGGCTTAGGCGCGGCAAGGTGGCTGGAGAGGCATGCCATTGGCACATGTGGTGCGGCTGGCATGGTTGGCATTCCTTGGCGCGGAGACATGGCTGCATAGCTTGCCATTGGCACGGTGGTGCGGCTGGCATGGTTGGCATGCCTTGGCGCGGAGACGTGGCTGGCAAGGTTTGCCATTCGCACCGTGGTACGACTGGCAGGGTTGGCATGTCTTGGCACGGAGACGTGGCTGGAAAGGTTTTCCATTGGCACGGTGGTGCGGCTGGCATGGTTGGCATGCCTTGGCGCGGAGACGTGGCTGGCAAGGTTTTCCATTGGCACGGTGGTGCGGTTGGCATGGTTGGCATTCCTTGGCACGGAGACGTGGCTTGCAAGGTTTTCCATTGGCACGGTGATGCGGCTGGCATGGTTGGCATGCCTTGGCGCGGAGACGTGGCTGGCGTGGTTTTCCATTGGCACGGTAGCATGAGAATTAGGGTTTGGCATAGATGATGTCGGTCAATGTTAAGGGTTCTGCCGTGGAACATGACACATAAAAAAAAGGTACCCTGGTAATTCTTACGTAGGCATGTTGATTGGTCTAATAAATGCGCTAATGGTCATAGTGACGTCATGTCATATGTGCGGTTTTACGATTTTAACCCTAAGCTAAAAACTACCATCTACATTAAGTCCCCTGCTTAGCTCGGAACGGGAGCATTATGGTGAGGTAAGCATAAGATGGTGACAGGAGAGGACAAAAATCAAAGCGACAAGTCGTGAAAAGATGGTTAAGAAGTCCCAACTAACCTTTTTCGAGAGTATAAGAGAGTTTGGTGATTTTCGTGTTAGGCGGCCTTCCATAGATTTCACTTATGGTGTAGACCGTGAGGTGGTGAGATGAACATCGTCGGCTTAGTCTGGTCATGCGTTGTCTTGGCTAGGTTAAGGAACACTGAGACGCTGGCTTGGTGAGTTTTTGGTGTTGGTGTGGTTTGGAAGGGATTTGTTAGCGCAAACTTGCCGCGGATGTTGGCACGGCGTGACTTGGGCGTCGGCATGGCGTAGCTTGGGCGTTTGCGTGGCGTGTTGATACCGTGAAGCTTGCCATTGTTTGCCTGATTGCCTCTTCCCACACGTAGTTTGAATAATAAATCCTTTCCTTATTCAAATGCCAAAGTATCACACCCTCGTGTCTCTTTTGTTTGGCTTTCATTAGGGTTTTTGTGAGGGGTTTCGTTCGAGGATGATTTCCCAACCGTGATGCAATCACGTTATGTTTACTCAGCCTCTGTTTCTCTTTCTTCCTTTAGGGTTTCCACGGTATTTATGCTGGAGAAGCGGCATCGTCTTCCCCGTTTTACAACAGAGATTTCCTCTTGTTGAGTCTGTATCTCTTCATCATGTCAATCAGAAGTGAATCGTCCTCGAGCCAGCTAGATCCTCTAGTCAAACGCGTGAGGCCTGACTCTTGGAACAATTCCCCCATCCGGGTCACTCGAGTCAAGAAGATTATACCGGTATGTTTTCGTCGACCGACAGATGTTTCATTGTTTGTTGATGAATGACAAAAGTTTTTTCTTTTGTGTAGAGATATCCTGTCGGAGCATGCGTCACTATCATTGATGAGGATGATTTGGTTACCCCCTTTACTTCGATCCCGATCCCACCAACCACTGCAGATCTGGAGAACGCCGACTTAGGAATTTCTTGTCATGAGTATCCCGATGCAGGTTTGTCGTTCGGAACCCGCATGAGGTGTCTCTCCTCTAATTACCGAAACGTCGGTGGGTTTCTGGTGCGGAAAGAATTCATGAATCTTTACACAAAGCTATCGAGGATATATGGCCACATCGCCACCAGGAGTGTGGTGCAATATTGTTCGTCTGATTTAGTTTCCACAGTGAATTGTCTCTTGCCAATGGTCGCCGAAATGGAAAATATGTCTATACGTGTTGTCGCGGAACCAACTATTCAAAAGTGGGAGAACATGGTGTCTACCTGTGAATCCCTGAAGTTCAACATTAGCTGGTTGCGGCATCGTCTTAATATTGTGAAGGTCGACAGATCCGGTATTCTTGCTGGCGTGGTTCCTGCTACGAAAGCTATTCTGGAAGAGGAGAAAGCTCTGGCCATGGAGTCACAGAAGGTGGAAGAGTCAATCCGGAACTTGAAGAGTAGGACTGAAAGGTATCAAAGCCGGTTAAAGATGATGCTTTCGAGGGATTACAATCTATTGGATGGGCTTTTTTGTATTATGTAGTTGCGAGATGTTTTGTTTCTTTCTGAGTATTGAGCATGTTTTTGCCCCCCCTTTTTTTTGCATCGTTTTTTTTTTTGAATGAATAAGAGAATTTTATTGATTCGCTTCACTCAAACAAAGGAAAAGAACTTGATAATTGAGATGTGGAAGAAAAGTGGAAAGATACCTGGCTATCCGTGTTTGTGATATGGCGGGGCGCGAGGTGGTGGTCAGGCGTACTATGCCTTAAGCCACTTTCCGTTGATGACTGCTTCCAATTTTACTCCGTCTTATTTAATGACCTTGTAGTACCCACTGTTGTATGCCTTCGTGACTATATAAGGCCCTTCCCACTTTGCAGAGAATTTTGGTACGGACGCATCTTGTTGGATGTGTTTGGAAGTCTTCAGTGCCAAATCTCCCACTTGAAAAACCCTAGGCTTCACTGTTTTGTTATATGCTCTTGAAACCCTATTTCTGTATGCTCGTGCGTGCTCTTCTGCCTTGGATCTTCTGGAATCTATAGTGTCCAATTCTGCTACTCTGGCGCTCAATGTTTCAGCTTCATCCCATCGAACTCCACTTGCTTCGACAATCCTAGCTGATGGGATTTTAACTTCTGCTGGTAGGATGGCTTCTGCGCCGTAAACGAGGGAGTAGGGAGAGGCACCAGTGGAACTTCTTGGTTATGTCCGATACGCACAGAGTGCCATATCCGAGGATTATCGTGCACTGTCCGACTGAGGATTCGGATCAGAGTTTTGTTGATACTCTCAGCATGTCCGTTCCCTTGGGGGTAGTACACTGTGGAGAAGACTTTCCTAATTCCATATTCTTCGAGTAATTCCCGTACTTGCTTGTTTGCGAAAGGAGTGCTGTTGTCGGTGATGATGTGTTTAGGCACGCCAAATCGGCAGATAATGTACTCCTTAATGAATGCCGCGATTGTGGCTCCATTAGTCCCTCATAAAGGTATGGCTTCGACCCATTTAGTGAAATATTCGGTTGTTGTTATTATGTACTCATGATGCTTTGAGGACGACGGGTTGATCTTTCCAATGATGTCGAGTCCCCAGCTGTAAAAGGGCCACAGACTGCTTATTGAATGCAGGGGAGTTGATGGTACATGGATAAGGTTTCCGTGAATTTGGCATTTTTTGCACCTCTGGACGAAAACAACTGCATCATCCTCCATAGTTGGCCAGTAGTATTTCTCGTGTATCTGAAGGAATAATTTCCTTTTTTCTTGATGTTCGCCTTCGTTCATCTCTTTCAGCATGCTTGGGATTTCTGCTTCGTTCAAACATCGTAGCAAACTTCCTCCAAAGCTTTTTACGATATAAGATTCCTTCGTGGAATACAAATCTCTCGGACCTTTATTTTATCTTGACTGCCTCCTTCTTATTGGTGGGAAGCATACCGTCACCAAGGCGTTGCAAACGGCGATAGAGTGTTATCACTAATGTTTGTCTGCAGACTTGAACATGGACGCGGTTGAGTTGTTGTTGTGCTTCTCTCTCTCCGAGGCATCTTGACAAGGAACCGTCTGGTTTTCGATGGTACAACACCCCTCGGAGCATGAAAATTTTTGTGAGGTTTTGAGACTGACCTTTCCCTGGGAAGGCGAGCTTTTAAGCTCTTGGATAATTGGTGTTCTCCAGTCGCCGGCTTCATCCTCTTAGGGTTGTGAAAGCCATGTTGAAGCCATGGTTCGTTTCTTCACTATCAGGGTTTCCTCAAAACCTTCAATTGCAGTTTCGATGCTAGCGTAGCTAGGCAATCGGCGTGTCGGTTTCCGCTGCATCCAATATGTGTTATGGTCCCGTCGGCGAAGTAGTTTAGTAGTTTTTGTGCCTCGGATCTGTATGGGGCCAAGGTTACTTCCTTCGGTGTGTATACTTCGTTCACCTGGTTGAAAAGTAATTTAGAATCCCCTCTTATTTCCAGACGTGTGGCTCCACCTTGTTTAGCCAAGGACAGTCCGATGAGAAAGGCTTCATATTCTGCTAAATTGTTGGTGCAGGGAAAATATAGCTTGAAGGAGTGCGAGGAGACTTCACCGGCTGAGGATACTAGAACCACACCTGCTCTTCCAGTGCCGTTGTTAGGGGTAGCGGAGCCATCGAAGAATAGTAGCCACGTTTCTTCTTGGATGAAAGAGATTTCCGGAAAATCTTCAGGGAGGTCCTCGTGTAGTGTCATGGTGCTCTCTCCCGAAAACGCTTCTAGTAAATCCGCAACTGCTTGCCCTTCGATGGCTCTCGAGGAAGTGCATGTTATGTCGAACTCTGACATTTGGAGGAGCCATTTGGCCGGCATTCCTATCAGGGACGGTTTTGAGAGGAGGAACTTCACAGAATCAGACTTAGATATCAGCACCACTTTATTAGAAAGTAAGTAATGCCTGAATTTCTGTATGAAGTGAATCAAAGCTAAGCACGTTTTTTTCTCTTTGGGATATCTGAGTTCGACATCTTTTAAAGTTCGACTGAAGTAGTAAATGGGATGCTCAATCCCTTCGTCATCTTCTTGGGCGAGGAAAGCTCCGACAGTAGTGTCACTAAAAGCAGTGTAGAAGTGTAGCGGTCTTCCTTGTATGGGAGATTTCATGATGGATGGGGAAGATAACGTTTGTTGAATCTTCCGAAACGCCTCCTGTTGTGGTGTGGTCCAGACGAAGATTGCTTCTTTACTCAACAAGGGAGTAAACGAAGCAACGAATTGAGCCAATCCTGGTATGAAGCAGTGAATGTAGTTTATTTTACCCATGAAACTCTGAAGTTCTTTCACGGTTCGTGGTGGTGGCATCGTGAGGATAGCTTGTGTTTTGACTGGGTCAACTTTAATTCCCTCGGTAGTCACATGGAAACCTAGGAACTTTACCGAAGAGACACCAAAAGCATACGTCCACGGGTTCATCTTCAGTTTGTACTCGCGACATCTTCGAACACTTGCCATAGAATCTCTGCATGGGCTGCCCGAGTTTTTGACTTGACCACTATGTCATCTACATAATCATCGACTTGCTTGTGCATATGTCGTGAAAAATGGTGGTCGTTGCGCGTTGGTATGTGGCACCAGCATTTTTCAAACCGAAAGGCATCACAGTGTAGTAAAATTTTCCAAGAGGAGTTCGAAAATCCGTCTTACTTGCATCGTGTTCGTACATCTTTATTTGGTTGTAGCCGTTGTATCCATCCATGAAAGAGAACATACCGTGTCCACTGGTGGCATCTACCAGCATGTCGATGTTGGGGAACGGAAAGTCATCTTTAGGACAACATTTGTTCAAATCTCTAAAATCAACACATCACCTGATCTGGCCGTTCTTCTTTTTTACTGGGACTACGTTGGCCAGCCAAGTAGGGTGGTGAATTGGCTTGATGAAACCAGCCGCTATTAGCTTTTTAATTTCTACCTTAATTTGTTCTTCCACATCATGACGAAATTGTCTCGGGGTTTGCTTGACCGGTTTGGATCTGGGTATCACGTGTAAATGATGAGTGACCAGCTTCTCATCCAAGCCAGGCATTTCCTCGTATGTCCATGCGAATACGTCTTGATATTCCTTGAGAAGGTTTACCAACTTTACGCGTTCGTCTGCGCACAGAGTCGAGATGATCGAGATGGGTCGCGGGGATTCTTCACTCCCGATATTAACAAACTCAAGTTCGTCTGTGGTAGAGTTGGTCACGTCTTGTAGCTGTCGCAGTGCATCGGGTACTTCCTCCTGCGGTGCATTACTGCGTTTGCGTTCCATCGGGCGGAGATACTGTGTGGTAGTATCTCCTGTAAATTGCTAACAACGGTGCTGATATACGGTTTTCCCTTTTTCATCATGGCCCATGATAAAATCCCGTGCTCGCTCGGTGTGGGTGCGAGCCAAATTCTGGCTTGGCAGGTGGGGGCCAGCGTGTCTCTCTTCCGAATGGGTGATGTGAGATCGGGTTTCTCCGTGAAGCGGTGCAAGACCATCGGTTCCTTCAATGGTCGTCCACTTTGGTAGTGGGGTGTGGTGAGTCTTGTTGGTTGTGGCCTGCGGGCCCTTCCTTGGCTCAAAAATCTCCATGCCGCAGATCGGCATATGGAGATAACAACGCATCTACGCGGACGACTTCTCTGTTCAGCATGGTTTTCAAGCATTGGTGATACGTCGAAGGAATAATTTTGTTGTCGTGGAGACATGGTATTCCCAGTATCATGTGGTAATATGGTTCTTTTTCGATTACCTCGAACCTCACTTTTGACTGGACGAGTCCTACTGATAGATTCAGGTTGATGTACCCATACGTGCTAGTTTGGTTGCCTTCGAAATCGGTTATTTTATTGGACTGTCTCACGACTTCGTTAGGTCGTACCCTGGCCGTTCTGAGTTTCCTGAGGGTAACAACGTTGGAGGATGCTCCCGTGTTGATGAGAGCCCTTTTGAATTCCACGTCCTTGATACGGGTCGTGACGTGTAAGGCCCGATTATGTCCTTCCTCTGCCATCATGTCGTCGTCGGTAAACGTGACATTGTTGATGGAAATCTCTGGCATTCTTGATGTTTCCAAGCGTGAAATAACCAGGGACGCATTTAACGCTATTCGATTGATGGCGGTGAACTTCTCCATCTGTTGATCTCTTGAAAGATGTAAGAGTTCACAGAAACTTTCCACCAGTGAGGCCGCTTCCTGGCCTACTGGTTTCTGATTGGTAGTGAAGTTGTTGACTTGAGAGTGATCTTCTGGGATGTTAGTCCCCAGTGCTGGAGTTTTCGGGGCAAGTGGATCGCTCAACTCCGCCGTTAAATTGATGAGGAAGTCCAGTATGATGTTAATCGCTTCTTTCATCAGATCCATGTTCTTGGTATGGATCTCCTAAATCCGTGCCAAGTTGGTTATCCTCGAAATTCCTTCGTCGATCACGTTTTTGGATGTTGTTTTGGGAGAAGGAACATTGTCGTTCGCCCGAATGGAACTTGAGGACACGGATTCAGCCCTAAAACCGACCATCTTCCTGAGTTAGAGAAACGTATTCTGAAATTGGTATTGGAACCGAGAGATTGACCTCCCACTGTGGTTGCCAATTTTTTGAGGGTGAAAATGGTTTCTGCTGATTTTGGTAATTTTGGGTGCATGGGTGAGAAACAAATTTAAACCCTAAACGATGTACTGCAAGGGAGTACTTTAGATTCGAGAGATCAATATGTACAAATCCGGCCTAAATCAAGAAATGGCCGTTCCAGACTTGCTTCGGTCACAAAGTGAAGGAGAAGGGTTGGTTTTGGGGAGGGAAGCGAAGAGAGTGTTGAGACCAGAATAGTTGATTTTGGAAGAATAGTTGTTTTACGACTTGTATCAGAAAGTGGGAAGCTAACAGATGGGAAAGCTAGAAAATGTTTTTCTGAGTGTTGTATGCTTCTGATCAGACCTTGTTGTTCGGTGGAAATAGGTAAGACCTATTTATACAAGTCAAAGTGAAACGTACTCTGGTCTCGTAAGAAATGGAAAACGGATGAGTAAATGGGAGGAGGTGGTAACTGGTAACGCCTGGAATTGATGTTCCATATAATAAAGTGTTTTACCATTATTCCCTGTATTTACTAATCGCCTCATCCTTATGACACTGTCTTGTAACGGGCGTAGTGTATGCCGCACGCTGTAAACCGCCAAACCAATACCCAATGAGCATCCCCCAGTTTGTGACATGTGTTGATGTCTCGAGTGTTTTCATGGAAAACATGTAGCATGTTGCTGTTGTCTGGCAAGTTTGAGCTTGGGAAACTTGTCGGCTCGGTGGTGACCTTCGACGGTCGAGATTTTGCATCTAAGATGGAAGGGTGGCCGTTGATTGTCGCACGCTTTCGTTTTGGCAGCCGTGGATGGAAGGCCGACATGGCATGGCTTAGGCGCGGCATGCCATTGGCACATGTGGCATGGTCGGATGCCTTGGCATGTTTTAGGCGTGGCCAAACTAGGGTTTTGGCGTTGGGCCAAAGGTTACCATGCGTTGGTTAGTGACCTTGGAGGGCTGAGATTTACATCTAAGATGGAAGGGTGTCCGTTGATTGTCGCACGCCTTCGTTTTGGAAGTCGTAAAGGGAAGGCAGGCATGGCATGGATTAGGCGCGGCAAGGTGGATGGCGCGGCACAACATTGGCACATGTGGCATGTTCGGCATGCCTTGGCATATTTTAGGCGCGCCAAACTAGGGTTTTGGCATTGGGCCAAAGGTTACCATGCGTTGGTTGGTGACATTGGACGGCTGAGATTTGCATTTAAGATGGAAGGGTGGCCGTTGGTTGTCGCACGCCTTCGTTTTGGCAGCCGTGAAGGGAATGCAGACATGGCATGGCTTAGGCGCAGCATGCCATTGGCACATGTGGCATGGTCGGCATGCCTTGGCATGTTTTAGGCGCGGCCAAACTAGGGTTTTGGCATTGGGCCAAAGGTTACCATGCGTCGGTTGGTGACCTTGGATGGCTGAGATTTGCATCTAAGATGGAAGGGTGTCCGTTGATTTTTGCACGCTTTCGTTTTGGCAGCCGTGAAGGGAGGGCCGGCATGTCATTGGCACATGTTCCATGGTCGGCATGCCTTGGCATGTTTTAGGCGAGGCCAAACTAGGGTTTTGGCGTTGGGCCAAAGGTTACCATGCGTTGGTTGGTGACCTTGGACGGCTGAGATTTGCATCTAAGATGGAAGGGTGGACGTTGTTTGTCGCACGCCTTCGTTTTGGTAGCCGTGAAGGGAAGGCCGGCATGGCTTAGGCGTGGCAAGGTGGCTGGCGCGGCATTCCATTGGCACATGTAGTGAGGCTGGCATGGTTGGCATGCCTTGGCGCGGAGACGTGGCTGGCATGGCTTTCTATTGGCACGGTGGTGCGGCTGGCATGGTTGGCATGCCTTGGCGCGGAGACATGGCTGGCAAGGTTTGCCATTGGCACGATGGTGCGGCTGGCATGGTTGGCATGCCTTGGCGCGGAGACGTGGCTGGAAAGGTTTTCCATTGGCACGGTGATGCGGCTGGCATGGTTGTCATGCCTTGGCGCGGAGACGTGGCTGGCGTGGTTTGCCATTGGCACGGTAGCATGAGAATTAGGGTTTGTCATAGATGATATCGGTCAATGTTAAGGGTTCTGCCGTGGAACATGACACATAAAAAAAAGGTACCCTGGTAATTCTTACGTAGGCATGCTGATTGGTCTAATAAATGCGCTAATGGTCATAGTGACGTCATGTCAGATGTGCGGTTTTACGATTTTAACCCTAAGCTAAAAACCACCATCAACAACAGGAAAATCATTTGTCGTAATTGAAGGAGGTTTATCAGGAGAGGAATTAGGAGTACCTGTGCCGACCGCTTTCCATGTTTTTTTGATGCTCCGTCTAAGTCTGTTTATGCTGGTTTTAAGCTCGTAGGCTCGATTGTTGATATAAATGAAATCAGGAGCAGATACCTCTGGTTTACTTTCAGTATAGTTTGGTATTTCTTTCTTCCTTCTTTGCCTTTTTCTCTTCTCAGAAGTATTTAGGAAGTCAGTTGCTTCTATGCTATTCTTCCTTCTACCATTGTAGGCATTTTTCGTTTCAAAAACACAATTAAGAAAAGACTTATTACATTATTTTTCTTGATTGTCGAAAATACTTTTTACTCCAACAATGTGAGAAACTGGTTTAATGACTTCATTAGACATCCATGGAAGAATGTTGTGAAGTTTTTCATTCCTTAAACGAATACGACATCTTCGTTCAGGGTGTTCTCTATTCCCGCAATAATGGCAAACATAAGGAATGTTTTTACCTCGATTCATGTGTGCTGACTTTGGAGGTTGATAAACTTTGCTCTTTTGAACCTTAACTGCAGGTGAAGGTATTTTACTTTTGCTATCAGTAGAAACCTTTTGTTGAGAAGAATCACTAGCCTTAACAAATTTTACCTCTTTGCTAATACTTGGAGCATCAATTCCCTTATATCCCAATCCTCGTGTATCACGATGATATTTACTTGCTCCTAGCATAGTGGTTAATTTGCTTGAACTAGTATTGAACTTTTTCAAGCCATCTTCCAACATCTTGATTTTATCAAAAGCAGCAGCCAAATCAGCCTCAAGGCGTTTTTCTCGAGTGAGATAAGCGCTTTCTCTATCGTCAAAACTTGTTTGCTGGGAATTAATCCTGGCTTCAGATTCAGCAAGTTTCTCTTCCAACAAAAAGTACTTTTGATAAAGATTATCACATTCAAGTGACTTCATACGTAGGTTTTCCTCAGAATCCTTGAGGATCGATTCATTAGAACGGTTCGAAAAATAAACACCTGCGTAACATCTTCTAAATTTCTTGTTTTCTCGACAGAGAGGAGTCAGAAGAGGTGTGACATGAGAAGTTGTAATCTTATTTATTCCACGAATCCAAAAACTTAACATATTCTGAGACTTCCTCATCAACATCTCTATCAATATCTGAATCACCTTCATCAGAAAGTTCATCCAACTGTTCTTCTAGGAGAGTTTCCCAATCAGCAGTTTTTACATCAAGAGAATGTTTAGATATTGACTTAGATGTGACATTTTTCTCGGGTGAGTCCAAGCTTTTAGAATCATCTGGTGATTTCTGAACGGGTAAGTTATTAGAGATTGAATCGTCCATCAGCAGATCGCTACAAACACAGACTTGTAAGGTCTTTAAAATGTGTTTGCCTGCTCTGATACCAATTGAAAAAGCGGGGGTATAACAACACCACCCAATATTTCGCATAGCAATCTGTATGGACAAACTCCAATATACTTTGCTAGAGAATCAACTAGACAGTCAGACTCAATCTAGATAAAGATATATCAAAGGATTTAATATCTCTCTCTTGATTTGATTTACTCAAGCTAATAGTAATCAGCGAGTCTCTAATCAAATACAAGGAATAACTTGGATGGTACCAAAGACCAATATCCAAGTGTCAATCAATGTAAATCAACAACCAAAGGTTGGATATTCTAATTGATTGAACTTCAACGCACAACCTGTATTATTTCAATTATATAACAAAATATAATGTGGAATAGAAATAACACAGACACCAAAATTTTGTTAACGAGGAAACCGCAAATGCAGAAAAACCCCGGGACCTAGTCCAGTTTGAACACACACTGTATTAAGCTGCTACAGACACTAGCCTACTACAAACTAACTTCGGTCTGGACTGTAGTTGAACCCCAATCAATCTCACACTGATCCAAGGTACATTTATTCTCCCTACATCTCTGATCCCAGCAGGATACTACGCACTTGATTCCCTTAGCTGATCTCACCCACAACTAAGAGTTGCTTCAACCCAAAATCGAAAACTTTAATAAACAAATCTGTATCACACATAAAGGTCTATTAAAATATATAAATCCGTCTCCCACGAATATACCTATGAGTTTTGTTCCGTCTTTTGATAAAATCAAAGTGAACATGAACCAATTGATAACCTGTACTTATATTCCCGAAGAACAGTCTAGAATTATCAATCACCTCACAATAAACTTAATCGACTAGCGAAACAAGTTATTGTGGAATCACAAAAGATGAGACGAAGATGTTTGTGATTAATTTTTATCTTGCCTATCGGAGATAGAAATCTCAAGACAATTATTCCAATTGTACTCGTACGATAGAAACAGCAAGATCAAATCACACAACTACAAGAAAGTAGCATCAGTCTGGATTCACAATCCCAATGAAGTCTTTAAGTCGTTAACCCGGTTTGAGAAAAGAAAACCAGAGGGTTAAAGGAGAATCGACTCTAGCAACAACTAATATCATACGTAAAGTGTGGGTATTAGGTTTCCCAGTTGCAAGAGTTCTCCTTTATACAGTCTTTCAAATCAGGGTTTGCAATCAATGTTATCTTAGTAACAAAGCATTCAATATTCACCGTTAGATGAAAACCTGATTAGATTCAAGCTAATATTTATCAACCGTTAGATCGAAAGCATAGCTTGTTATACACACATGAAATGCACATTTCCAGGTTCGTGTAACCGTACCCAAACTTGTACATTAGTTGGTTCAATAATAGTTAACCAAATGGTCAGCCGTATGATTACTTTCATATCAACCATATTCTTCTTCACAATAACTAGTTCAAATGACTCAAATGAACTAGTTAGAGAGTTGTTCAATTGCTTAGATCTTATGTAACTTCACAAGACACAATCGAAGCAAAAACGATTTGATTCACTTGAATCGGTTCATGAACTTTATAGCCAAGGTTTGCAAAAGCATTCCTTAATCAATATAAAGATGAGTTCAAGAACAATCATTTTTAGACATAACCTAATCAAGTTCGCGGACTGGGTTCGCGGACTTAAGTTCCCGGAAGGAGATCATAAACTCCAACAGAAATTCTAGGGTTTGAGAACTTCGCCAGTTCGCGGACTGAGCTTGCTGAGTGAGTTTTCAAATTCCAGCAGGTATTCTCGAACGAGAACGTCCGCCAGTTCGCGGATTGAGTTCGCAAACTGTGCAAACAATTCCGGTTCTCTTGATCAACAAAGTTCGCAAACTTTGGTTCAAGGAATAAGACTTATACATATATGTGTTTCCAAAACAATGCTTATATACATCAATGGTTATATAACCTAAACTCTCATTTCAATCATTGAAACATTCTCAGAGGACGTTATATAGTTGTTATCCACAAACCATTTTTCGTCAAAGCAATTTTCAAAGTGATTGAAACATATCATGATTTTCGTCACTAGGTAAAGATGAACTTGGTTAAAACGAAAGCTTACCAACACATATTTCGAGAAATAGATAGGCGAGATAAACTCGGCTCGAAATACCAACTGTATAATCTAAGTCTATATAGCAAAACGACTTTTGTCTCAAGATAGGAGATAGAGTAGATAGACTTTTGAGTGATAGATAAGTTCAAGTCTCCACATACCTTTTAGTTGATGAAGATCCACCGGTTCCTTGAGTAGTCCTTCGTCTTGTATGATGATTGACATGGAGTTCTTGAGCTCAACTATACTTTCTATCCTAGTCCGAGACCTTAGCTATAGTAGACTATAAATCAAGACTTATAGTTTTGATCACTAATATTAACAAACATGCTTGAGATAGCAACTCATGCGAGTTCGACCGAGCAATGCTCTAACAGGTATAAATGGAAAATCTTCATATCTCTCTCCATTTCTTAATCTGCGTGAAAACTCCAAAAACATCATCTAAAGTGGAGCGGGGGGAGTATTTAATTTAACCCTATACGGGGTGTGGGTTGATGTAGATAGATCAATCCATTCCATTTCTCTTACACCGTGTTTACATTATTTTAATAAAATCTGGACCTTCGGATTAGGTAAAAGAAAAACGAAAAGATACTAATAAGATTTTTTAACTACAGAAAATCTTTGGGGAAAGGAAAAAATTCATATATTCTTAGAACGAAAAGATCTTCAAAGAAATAGAAGAAAATAAAAGAAAAATAAAAAAATTAAGAACGGAAATAAGATTTTTACATGGGAAATACGCATGTGCTCTATATTTTATGGTAGTTGTCTTTGTGTTCAAGGATCGGGTATCTAAATTAAGAAACACGGTTGATTTGTTGACATTTTATGTTCTATATATATATCACGCTTCAAAAAAAGTATAAAAATCTTATGCCTATTTTAGAGAAAGATCCGAAGGAATATCGTGATGATCAAGCTACGATGTGTACAAGAAAAATACAAGGCTACTAGGTTTGCAACTTCAGTTACAGTCACATGCCAAAATTCGAACGTCTAATGGATGAGAAGAACAATATGAAAACAATGGAGATCCATAATCAAGGTTTGTCTGCTACTCCACTGTATTCCCTTTTTTCTGATTTGAAACTGAATCTGTATAAGTACACCAGGATTGTATAAGGTCATTTTACATTTTCATAATTCAGTTTTTCTTATTTGTACACTAAGATTAGTTACAGAAAAGGGCATGGCTAAGGACGAGAACTCTTAATTTATTAAGAAAGAGATACTGAAATAAGTGGTGAATTAACATTTCTAGCTCGATCTAGAGAACTCTGACATAATTCAGTTTTTTCACTTCGTCTTTTTTTATTTGTACATGTAATTAAGGTCAGAGAAAAGACATAGCCAAGGATGACAAGTCCAAATTTTATTAACTCCATCTTAAAAACTTTAAATTTTGTCTTTGGCCTCTCTCATTCTTCTGCACATGTTAATTCTAAGAAATGGAAGCTCTATAGAAATGTTATAACTTAAGAGTTGTGGCAATTTCTTATCCTCTATCAGAAGCTTTGGAATGGATCTTTTTTTCTTCTTTCTTTTTCAGAAAATGGGTTATTTGTCCAAATATTTTTAAAACATGGTTCAAATGGACGAGTAAAAATTATTATGGATGAAATGGACACCAGAAAAATAGCAAGGATGAAACTGGATTCATCCTCACTTAAACTTAAAAAATAGCAAGGATGAAACTGAATGCATCCTGATGTAAATTAAAAATAAGAAAAAATATTTAAAAATGGGTAGGATGAAACTGTTTACATCCCGGCTATTTTTATATTTTTGTCCATTTAAACAATATCAAAATCTAAATGTCCTTTTCATCCAGGAATTGTTGATTTTGATCTTTTTAATCAATTTTGTGTTTCTTTTTTCGTTTTTTGCGCAGTTGACCAATTGTTTATTTTTATTTTTTTGTTACCGCGTATCTTTTGTAGGACTACAGATGACTGACACTATGATGCGGCTGCACTACCTCTTGGACTACTAACGGACACAATCTAATCCCTACGGTTGAACCAACCAGATAAAGCAAAACTTGGAAGGTGAGGATCCTTTTTAAAACTTCTGCCATGGAGATGGTTATGTTTAAATTATCAACCTCGGAACGAAAGATAGCAAATCAGATAATTATTAATCGTGTTGAGACTCCAGGCTGCTGACAACAACCCGCGAGAAGAAAATAATTCATTTGAGACATATGGGAGAATGGACTTAATTATACAAAACAAGGGTCCGATCAATAAAAGATAATAATAAACAAGGGAAGATACGTGGTAAAAATGTGGACGATTATGCTGCAGCAAAAGCTTAGCCTTTGTCGGTTGATAAGAAAGGTTGTGGGCTGATAAGCATGTATATGCTACATTTTATACTCATATTTATGTTAGTTATGATACAATATTTTAGTTACTAATACTATTTTAGTGCTTTCGTAGAAAGTACAAGTGAATTTGATCATCCAGCGAAATAAACAGCAAAATGTGAGACTTAATGGTGTTTGCGACGAAAAAGGAAAAATGTGGTTGGTCTGGTACTTCCATATATCAGCAACCACAATGATGAAATGTGGTTGGCCTGGTATTTCCATGTATCAGCAACCACAATGATCAATTATGCTGGCCTGGTATTTCTATATATCAGCAGCACTTATTATGCTGGACTGGTATTTTCATGTATTAGCAGCCGGGTTGGCCTGGTATTTCCATGTATCAGCAACCACAATTATGAAATAGGGTTGGCCTGGTATTTCCATATATCAGCAACCACAATGAAAAAAATGACAAAATGTAGCTGGCCTGGTATCTCCATATATATCAGCAGCATAAAATTGTATCGTAGGCGACGCACAAACGCAGCAAATGAACTGAAATCAAAGTGGGGTTGGCACGTGCAAACTGAAAATGAGAGTATTTTATCTTTCTTGCTTTATTACAAATATATTCCACCGGGAAAGATAATTTATTTGCCATGTGAAGAATTAATTGAGGAATATTTACACGTGAGATTATTTTGGAAATAAAGTAACTCTTTCTTCATTTGGAAGATTTTGAAAATAAGGAGAGATTATTATTTCATTGGAAGAACGAGGTGGCAATACTATTTGGGGAAAGATACTGATGACGACATCAACTTGCATGCAAGATATTTTCATAGAATAATTTATTTTGATTCTTTGATTAATGAAATAAAAGAAAGGGAAGGTTATAAGAAGGGGTGTCGACTATTTGAGAGGAGAGCCCGGCCACAGGGCCATAAGTAGAGAAGGGTTTTGAAGTTTTGTTTTCGATTCTTCATTTTTCATTAGCTAGAGTTTGATTTTAATATGTTTATGGCTTTTGAGAAAGCCATGTCTAGCTAGAGTCATGTTAGGGTTTACGTAGAAACCAATTTAATTGTGTAAACTCTACATTTATATGCTCAATAATGATTTGAATGACTAGTAGTTTTTCTTCATATGGCTTGGTATTTTATTGATCATGTGATTTTCTTGATTATTTATGCTTTTCAACTGATATGGCGTGCTTTGGTTAAGTTCTTTTACGTGATATGCTTTATGATTGATAGGTAATGCTTTAGAATCACTACCCATGAAGCAAAGAAAATTACAGCGGAGAGACAATATTTGAAAATGTATGGAATATATTTTTAATGACTAGTAGAATTTGCGTAATTAATTGGTGGAAACCGAAAATCCTAATAACCCGCTCTCATTTTGTTTACTGCTAGAATTATTATTATTTCATTTTGTTCCAAATTTTTGAAAATCGTTCAAACATCATCTTGTCGATTAGTTAGTTTTGATATTAATTAGTAGTAGTATTTCACATTCCTCGTGGGAACGACCTGTACTTGTCATTGTTCTACTAGTTAGACATTGTGCACTTGCAGTATTTTATTGTAGGTTTCCCAACCTACCATGGGCTCACCTCCAGTCGTTGTAAAACTCTATACCTCTTGGAAATAATTTTTCATTTCAATTTTAATCTATCGTTGGTAACTTTTAGTTTTTTATATTTATTTATTTTTGGCGTTCGTATAAATTTATTGGATTTTATGTTTCAAATTATGACTGACTACATTCTGAGACCGGCTTGAGTCACCAATAATTATTTTTGGAGACTAAACGAATACCCCTGGTTTGCTGGATATAACTGGAAATGGGTTAACTGCATTGGAAAGGTTAAGTAAGTCTCAACCTTCTCTTATTTGGTTTCGTATTTTCGAATTCAGTTTTGTGCATTGTTTGTATCAAATAATTATTGCGTATTTAAGCTTTTTAAAAATTCGTGATACTGGTTGCAAGCCTTAACTCCATTGAAATAATTGTAAGCATTGTGCTGGCATGTGCGATTCATCGTTTCATTTATTGGCATTTTGTGCCAAATTTTGCAACGGAGATATGCTTTTTTACCAAATATTTCTGGGTATTCTGCCAGTTATTATTTGGTTCCAACCTTCTTTTTTTTTGTTTGCAAGGGCTTCATAGGGGCAGCATTTTTTTGTAATTTCAAAGTGATATTCGGCCAGTTATTCTTTAGTTCCAGTTATTTTTGCAAGGGTTTCATGGATGCAGTATTCTAGAGTGTATGATAGTGGCTTGGATACCATATGAAAGAATGGTGATTAATTGATTATGAAAGTTATCGATTAAAGATACAAAACTAGTCTCTTATATAGACTTAACTCAACATAATATCAAAACAATTACAGGAGGTTTACCGACATAACAGTAAATGCATAACTGTTGTAACAGTTATGACAGCTGATGACTGTAATTAAATCCTAAGGCTAGGATTGATTTCATGATATTAGTCTATACAATGTACGGATACTTGAGTAAGTCTAACATCCCCCCTCAAACTGAGGCACGTACAGCAGGCATCAGTTTGTTCTTCTGTAAACTAAACTGAGACTTCGACAATCCTTTCGTAAATAAATCAGCAACCTGACTGAGAGTGTGAATATAAGAAACCTTAAGAAAACCAGATTTGACTAAATCTCGAATCATATGATAATGCACCTCAATATGTTTGGTGCGAGCATGAAAAATTAGATTTTCTGTTAAGCTGTCAGCACCCATATTGTCACAGTATAACCTGCAAGGCATAGACAAGTAGACAGACAGTTCTTCAAACAAGTAAGAGAGCCATAATATTTCAGCAGCTGCATAGGCCAGTCCCCTATACTCAGCTTTTGTAGAGGAACGAGATATAGTATGCTGCTTTTTAGAAGACCAAGAAACTAAATTGCCCCCAACAAAGACACAATAACCTGAAGTAGATTTTCTGGTGTCAGGGCAGCCTGCCCAATCAGTATCACAGTAAGCAACAAGTTCAGAGCAATTTCCAGTACCACTGAGAGTAATACCCTGACCAAGAGACCCCTTTATATACCTGAGAATGTGTTTTGCAAGCTGCAGATGAGTTTCAGTAGGGCAATGCATAAATTGACTAACATAGTTGACAACATAACTAATGTCTAGTCTGGTAAGTGTTAAATACTGAAGGACACCTGCTAAACTTCTATAAGCTGCTGCATCCTTCAATAACACTCCATCATAAGCTGAAACTCTTGGACCAGATGCCACTGGAGTTTTGCATGGTTTATAACCTAGTAGGTCATGCTTTCTAAGTAGATCCAGAGAATATTTGTTCCGAGTAAGGAGTAATTTAGAGGCTGAAGTATCAAAAGTAGCTTCAATACCTAGAAAATAGTGTAATGATCCAAGGTCTTTCATGGCAAACTCAGTCTTGAGAGATGAGATAAAAGAAGTGAGTAAGGAATCTGAAGTACCAACAAGAATAATATCATCCACATATACTAAAAGAATCATTCTCTCAGAACCTTTGTGATAGATGAACATAGAAGCATCACATATCGAATTTGTAAAACCAAATTTAAGAAGATAACCACTGAACCTTTCATACCAGGCTCTAGGGGCTTGTTTAAGTCCATATAATGATTTTTGAAGATGACACACATGTGTAGGATGATCAGGATCAACAAATCCTGGTGGTTTCTCCATGTATACATTTTCTGACAGATTTCCATGTAAGAAGGCATTTCTCACATCAAGTTGCCTCATACTCCAATTGTTTGAAAGAGCTAAACTAAGAACACATCTAATAGTTGTAGCTTTAACAATAGGGATAAATGTCTCTTCAAAATCAATCCCATCTACTTGATGATAGCCCTTACCAACTAACCTTGCTTTATGTTTGTCTATGGTGCCATCTGCTTTTAATTTGGTCTTATATACCCACTTACAGCCAAGAACATTCATTGAAGGATGATAAGGGACATGAACAAAAGTATTGTTTTCATGTAGAGTTTTATACTCAGTTTTCATTGCATTGATCCAAACAGGAAGTTTACTATCTTCTTTGAAAGTATTTGGTTCAGGATGGGGTTTAAGTAAAGTGGTGAAAGCAACATGTACAGGGTGTTTGACTGAACTATTTTCTACAAAATCTTTAGAGATATGTTTAGGAACATGAGTACCTGATTTGGATCTGGTATGCATTCCACAAGAAGGAGGAATAGTAGTCTCTGAAGAATCACCAAGTATAGTTGTTGTAGTTACTGCTGAAGTATCATCATTTACAGCTTGTTCTGGAGAAGAAGTATAAGATATAGTAGAAGCATCAGCAGGTAGTTCTGTCATTGGTGAAGAAACTGAAGTAGATGAAGTAGCAAAAGGAAACTTAGTTTCATCAAAAACTACATGAGTAGTTACATAAATCCTGCGAAACTTCAAATCCATGCATATGTAACCTTTATGATGGATACTATAGCCCATTCTATAAGCCACTAAATTTGGATAACACAAACAACCATAAACTTTGAAGAAGGAGTAATCTGGTTTGATCTTGTATAAATCTTCAAAAGAAGACTTGTACTCAAGAAGTTTACTTGGAAGTGTTAATAAAAAATACAGCTGCTAGAAATGAATCAAAACAAAACTTCTTAGGAAGAGAAGCATGAAAGGATAAAGTATTCCCCATTTCTGTGACATGCCTGTGTTTTCTCTCTGCAGATCCATTTTGCTGGTGAAGATTTGGACATGATATTCTTATTGCAATACCACTGAGATCAAGTAATTCCTTACATGGTCCTTTAATGAGTTCAAGAGCACCATCACATTGAAAATGTTTAATCTTGACATCAAACAGATTTTCTACAAGAGATTTAAACAGCTTGAAGCAATGAACACTATCTGATTTGTGTTTCATTGGATAAATCCATGAAAATTTTGTACAATCATCCACAAACAAAATATAGTACTTATATCCAAGATGAGATTTCACAGGGGAAGGTCCCCAAACATCACAATGAACTAACATAAAAGGAGTACTAGAATAATTACCAGTACCATGAAATGGTAAACATTTATTCTTAGCTAACTGGCAGAACTCACAAACAGATGAAGTTGTTTTGTAGATAACTTGATATCATTAGCTGTAGTAAGCTTATTGAGAATCTTCTCAGCTGGATGACCTAGTCTTGAATGCCATAAATATGATGAAGCAACTAGAGTAGAAAAAGCTTGATGTTGAGATGTTGAGAAGTGAGTTTGTTGAGTAGCAGCATTTCCATTAGACTGACCAGAGATTATGGGGTAGAGTCCATTCTCCATCTTCCCTCTAGCAAGAATAAGATTGCTCTTCAAAGACTTTATTTTATATCCCCAAGGATAGAACATAAAGACACAGTTATTATATTTAGTAAATTGAGCAACTGACATTAAGTTGTGTTGCGAACGAGGCACATAAAGAACTTTGTGTAGGTCAAATTTCTTAGCGAAGTAGTTAATGTAGAAGTACCTACTAAAAAAATAGGAAGTAACTTACCATCACCAACCATCACTTGTTCTGTACCAGAATGTGTAGAAGAATTTTGTAAAATCGATGGATCATTAGTCATGTGACTAGAAGCTACTGAATCTGGTATCCAAATAGGTCCTGAGTTGGTATGACTCCAGTATCCTCCACATTCATAAGCAGTTTCAGATGGAAATTGAATATTGTAATCAAATTCCTGAGCAGACCAAGGAGAAGTAGAGGTACTACCAGCATTCATGTCAAGACCAAGAAAGGATTTCTGTGGAGGAGCAGAACTATTCCTTGAAGGTGAATATCGAAACCTGCATCGATTCGCTTGATGACCGTCTTTGTGACATATTTGGCAAGGAATGTCTCTAAAGTCAATGACCTGCTTTTGAGAAGGATTAAACTCAGTCTTTCGAAAACCAGGAGGAGGATGAAAAGCATTTGGTTGAGATGGTTTGTTCTGAGAAGGATATGATGATGTTGATGGAGTGTATGAAGGATATGATGATGTTGATGGAGTGTATGAAGGAGGTTTTCGAAAGTTAGCCTGTGGAGAAGGATGTTGTTTCATTACAAAGAAATCTGAGTTTGTTGGATCAGAAACTAGAGTAGAGAAAGCATCTGAATCTTGCTCCTTGAGAAACTGTTCATGACTAATAAGGCGAGAGCGAAGTTCAGAGAATGATAATGGTGTTTCTCTATTTTGAACACTAACAACAAAGTGAGTAAATTCTCTGTCTATACCATTGAGAGTATACATACCAAGATCTGAATCTTGAACTGGTTCACCAATTTCTGCAAGAGAAACTCCAATCGTCTTGATTTGATGAAGAAATTCATAAATTGATGACGAACCTTTCTTAATCGAGTGCAGTTGAGATCGCAACAAAGACTTCCTAGCAAGAAAGTGATCACTGAATAACATTTCCAGATGTAGCCATTTATCTCTCGTCGTTTTCTTACCAAGAAGTTCTGATGAGAATGATCTATCAACAATAGCATTGATGCAAGATCCAACAAACTTGTCAATCTGTAGCCATTCAAGATATTGAGGATTTGGAATCTGAATGTTGTTAAACATCACCATAGGAGTCTCAGGAGGAACAAATCCATCAACAAAGCCATAAAGATTGGTAAAAATGACAATAGAGGAGATATGGTCTTTCCAAACAAAATAATTTGATCCATCAATTTTACCAGAAACGAAATTAGAGATATTCTGAAAAGGAATTGTGAATCGACTATGGAATTGAAAAGGATTATAGAAAAAAGATTAAAATTGAGGTTGTTGTGGTTGTTTAATGTAAGCGTTAGAAAATTGTTGATGTTGTTGTTGATGTTGTGATTGTTGTGGTGTAACACGGTTGGGAATCTGTATAGGTGTGTGTTGTAAAGGTGGTACAGGAGAAGATTGTTGTGTTGACATTGGTGGTGGTGGTGGTTGAGATGAAGATGGTGGTAGAGATGAATGAGTTGGAGAAGAAAAAGGCGGTTGTTGAGACGAAGAAGGTATATATTGTGATTGTAGACGAACTTGTGAAGAAAACAATGTTGGAAACATTGTAGTATTGTTGTTAACAGCGAAAGACGAGATGTTTGTTTGAGTAGTTCTCACCATGGTTGGGATGAGAATTGCAGGTTTAATGGTGGACTTGTTGTACTTAGGGTTTTGGATCGAGAGGAAGTTGAAGTTCCCCTTTGATATCTGATACCATGTAAGAATGGTGATCAATTGATTATGAAAGTTATCGATTAAAGATACAGGACCAGTCTCTTATATAGACTTGACTCAACAGAATATCAAAACAATTACAGGAGGTTTACCGACATAACAGTAAATGCATAACTGTTATCACAGTTATGACAGATAATGACTGTAATTAAATCCTAAGGCCAGGATTGATTTCATGATATTAGTCCGTACAATGTACGGATACTTGAGTAAGTCTAACAGGATAGTGGCTTAGCATAATAGGAGTAGGAGGTCCATGAGTATATAATAGTGGTTGGCAACGGCAGTGGGGTACATGAGTACCGACAGTGGCTTGGCAGCGGTGGTGGGAGGTGAGTGTATAATAGTGTCCTGCATGCTGCGGCATGGGAGACACTGGAGTGGTTTCTCTATTGAGATGATAGATACATGAGTATAAGTTGGTGGCTTGGTCACGGGAGTAGGAGGTTTAGGAGTGTATGATGTTGGTTTTGCCACATGATTATAAGGCATTAGAGTATATGTTTGTCAGGTTGTGCCTGGCTTGGCTACGATAGTTGAATCCTGTTAGTAAGCTATCCATGGGTTTGATGGAGTTAAAATTACATGTTAGTGGCATGTTTTGAATATAAAATATAATATGTTATTTTGTCAACATGTTCCTGTGTTTTGATAAATCAACAATATTGTCTTAATTTCCATTTGTGAAACTTCATGTTCCAGAAGGGGTATGCTTCGGCGTCATAAAGGTAAGAGTTGTGAGATTGTGGAATGCAAGGGACATCAATTTGTGAAGAGTTTTGACTTTATATTATGCATGGGGAGGTAAAACATATTTGAACTTGCACATTATTAATAATTTTATCTTCGAAGGAATGATCTATTCCAAGAGATATATTAGAAGTGAGTGACTTTGACATTTAGCTGATACTATAGTGAGTGAGTGCCTTAATATGGTTTTACATATTCTAAAATCATCCTATCCGCATCAACAAAGAACGCATGTACTTATCAATTAACTGTATTTTTATACATCCCAACATATAGGGAAAGCTCGAAATTGTACATCTAAGACAATGTTTTTTTTAACAATGTGTTTGGTATCTCATGAATTGAAATAGTTTTAGTAGTAGGTTTGCTTTAGGATCATGATAATGGCGTATTTTTTGAATCATTTACGGTACATGTTTTTATACTATTTATTTGTTCTGAAGCAATGCAAGTTCCACTTCTATTTTGGTGTTAGTTGGTGGGAATTTCACCACTATTCAAAATACATTGTTCTTACAGTAACCAGTTTCATTGGTGCTATGGGAAATAAAAAATTTGCGTATTCTTTCCTTCGGATAGTTTTTATTTCCCCTGGTGGGTGATGCCTTAATGTGTCTGCATCCATCTTACAAAGAGAGTTGAGGTTTACTTTTTGCATTTTTTTTGGGGTTTTATATTGTTAGAGTTATTTGATTCGTGATTTGTGTAGTTGTTATTCTGTGGGATTATCATCTTGCACCGTAATGTGTTGTTATCTACGAGATGTTTCAACAAATCTGGGCCATGGGTGCGGGGCGAACACACCAATCGAAATTTTTTATAAAACCCGGTGTGTACTAATGCTTTCACTACCTTTTGGGTCGCCTGTGTCGTGAAAATCAGAAAGACTGCTTGGAAATTATTTATTTTTAAATCAAACACAAAAAGATTGTAAGGGCAACGTAATGATTAGTAAAAAATAAGGTAAATCTACAGTAAAAATAACACACAATTCTACAAACTAATTAAAATACATCAATTCTACAAATTAATTAAAATACATCAATTATGTCGACACTCTATGTACTCACCTCCTGAATTTTTAATACTAAATTTAAACCATTGAATAATAAGATACCTAATGGGTATAAACTTTCCTATCTCTTTAAAAATAAAACTAATCACTATTTTTTTTAAATACTAATGCATTTGTCTACGGGTGCGGGTTGAAGCCCCTCCACGCTAAATTGGCCGATCCCACCGGCCCCGGTACGTAACACGGGTTAGACACTAGTAATATTTAAAAGGTAAAATCTAAAATTAAAAAATTGAATGACTAAAATATGAATAAGAACTATTACTGTATTTTTCATATTTATTTCAATAATATTAAGAATAAAAAATACTCTTTTATTGTTATTTATAAATAATCTTTAAACCATGTCTATTTTAGTCATCAGTCATATCATAAGCATTTCAACATGATAGTTTACCAAACAGAATTTACAGTTTATTAGTTCCACGACACTTTACGTAATATAGTTTATCAAATGTTTAACTACTTTATTTTTACAGCACAACAGAACACAATAAAAAAGCAAATCTCACAACAATATCCAACTTGCCTTCGTTTTCTTATAAGAAATTGTAAATTGTTGTGTTAGGTGTTAGAGATAAAAACATCGGACAACAGTGTAAACCCTTTGGGACAACATTATTACCAAAAGTTAGCAGAATATGCACCAAGGTAAAAGGTATAAAAACACTTTCAGGTCAATCTGTTGAGTCGTTGACTCTGTTCGCATTTCAATATCTTCATTGATATTGGCGAAACGAATCTTAACTCTAGTAAATTAATAATACAATGGTTCTATATGAACAGAGAATACCAAACACGTTAAAAATCGCCTTCCACAGGAAAAAAATTTCTTATTTGTGGGTCCATGTAGGCCCGCGTCCTTGAAAAACGTGTAGGGAATGGGTTTATGTGCGGCGGTTTTGAGCCGGTTTTTTCAGCAAGGTTAGTCAAGAATTTTTGTTAATAATAAGGCAAGTTTGAAGTTTCACCTAGCACTAGTCTCCTAGGATTCCATAAAGCTTTATGTGTCATGTAATGACAAATGATCAAGTGGATTCTGGGCCTTGTTGTTCTTTGCACATCAACACATTCGTTCAGCAATAATCACTAGCACCATTATTTGTCCATACCTCGTGACTCTTCCAAGCTCCACCTCTACGTCGACGTACTTCATCCCATGATTTTACTTGAACTTTCTCGATGCATTATGACAATTTTGTCTTTCAATATTTACTAGCACTGGTTCATATTTCTCCCACGTCATTCACTTCTAGACCGTGAACGTAAAGACCTTCATGTGTCAGTAAATTAACGGTTTATACAAGTTCTAGTTCATCATGTGGACTTCAACCAATTCATGTCCAAATTTTCCTCTCTATTTATACCATGTTAGAACATACTTAATTTCCAACATCAAACTAGCAGCTTCTTTCTATCATACACACTACTGTATCTCTTTCTCTGCTCCTCAGCACTTCCATTTAATTAGTTTTCATAGTAATGGCTACTGCTTCAATTAATCACGCGATCTTGGCTAACCATGTCAGCCGTGTCCGAATCCAAACACGAAGAAATGCTAGTTTCAGTGTTCGTTGCATGGCTGAGGAAAAACAACCACAACAACCAATGACAACCAGTAGTGGAACCACTCCACCACCAGCAGCAGCACAAACTCCGATTGCAACTCCGACTTTCCCACCACCGCGTGCTGCACCAAAGGTTTGTCGCACAAATCATATATGTATTTTAATAATTAATCTCTGTAATTTGATGAATACCAGTTATAGCTTAGCTGATGAAAATGTTTTTATTTGATGATGCGCAGAAGATGAGCACAAAGTTTGGCGATTTATTAGCATTCAGCGGTCCAGCACCGGAGAGAATTAACGGAAGACTTGCCATGATTGGGTTTGTTGCTGCTATGGGAGTCGAAGTTGCTAGAGGTACTGATGTCGCTGCACAATTGGCTGATGGAGGACTTCCATGGTTTGTGATAACCAGTGTTGTGCTATCAGTGGCCTCTCTTATACCATTGTCTCAAGGTGTCAGTGTTGAATCAAAATCAGATGGTTTGATGTCTTCAAGTGCTGAAATGTGGAATGGCAGAGTTGCAATGTTGGGTTTAGTTGCATTGGTCCTTACTGAGGTTGCTAAGGGTGGAGCCCTTATTTAATTTTTAATTTACTCATTCCTGTATTCCTACTTGGTTTTTACAAATTTAATCTAAGGTAGGCAATGTAAATGTTTTTGATCAATACATATATGAAAGAGAGAAAAATTTGAAAAGAAAAATTGCACTTATTCATTTTAATCAACCTTTCAAACTTCTGCCAGAAACAACTATACTGAGATGTTAGTTCATTCATGTCTGGGAGAATTTTCTTTGAGCATATATATACAGAGCTCGCTTTCTTGTCAAGTTACAAAACTGCTATTGGCAATAGTGGCACCATTATAAATACCTTGCAAATTTTCTTCTAGGATAAGTTTAAGATTTTGGTGGTGGCTGGAGCACCCTCAGCCAATTCCCAAGTTCTGTCATTGGTGGTAGTTGCCCATTCACACCACCGTTAGAATGTAAAATGATTGTTTCCAAATTAATTGTCCATTTTTGTGAGTTCTTTGCCGGGGCCCAAACCCTCTAGCCTGGTATATCACCCAATACTCTTAGAATAAAGCCCACTTCTGCTTTGAGCCAAAAGATTGAAAGTACCCGCGTATTCGTCATCAATGGAAATTTTATTTGGCAAGTAAAAAATGGAGCCAATGCAAAAAGGGCATATTAATTAAATGCCTTTATAGAGGCCCAACACAAATACCCTCCCCCAAAATAATAACACCTTCCCCTCAAAAACACAGACAGATAGATTACTCTAATGCCCCTGAATATATTCCACAATTATAACGTTAAATTTCCTTTAGTACAGTAGCCGTTACTATTCATACCACGATCTCTCTTGCTTCTTTTCTTTCTCGCTCTTCTATAACTGCAGAAACAAAAATCAAATTTGAAATCGTCAATCCAAACTGAAAAAGAAACCGTTGTTTTTATATATATCTCAGTAACCGATTTGGTTATAATCATTTTCAGTTTCAAGAATCAAAAAGTCAGAGAAGAAATGATTGAAAACTAGATTTTACTGATTTTGAAGATTCAAAGACAAAATTCAAAGAGGTAAACACGATTCTCATCTTCTACTTACTGCTATCGATGAAGATATTGGTTTCGATGATGAATTTTTAACATTTTGACGTCGATTTTTTACGGTTTACAAAATCAAATTTATTTCTCTGAAGAAAAAAAAAGTTGTTGCATGTACGATTTATGAACAATTCCTGCTTTTAATGTGTTTGATTTGACTTGGTATCTACTTAGTTTTGTATCTAATTGATTGATTTTGATTTTAGGTTAGTTGGGGTTGATTTTGAGTTTCAGCAGTTGCAGTTTCAGATGAAAGAGGTAAGAAATAATTTCTTCAGTTAATTTTGATTTTCACCCACTTTGTTGTTCTTTGTATGTGTTTGTGTTTTCCGTATGTGTATGTTGATGTCAAAATTGTGAAAAAAACAGTTTCAGTTGATGTTGATGTTAATAGATGGGATCAACAATTGGAGTTGATACTATAAAATGCTTTGTTCTGTGTGTTGTGTAAGTTCTTTACATGTTGATGACAAAAATTGTGAAAAAAACAGTTTCAGATGATGTTGATGCTAATAGATGGGGTCAACAATTGGAATTGATCCACATCCATAAATTGCTTTGTTGATTCTACAATATGTGTTGAATGTTCATAATTAATGTTACAGCTATTTGTCGAAAGTTGAATATTGATAATGATTATGTAAACTTCAAAGGAATTAGAATAGGAGTTGATGTTTCAGTTGTTGTTGTTGATCCCTTAAAATTGTTTGTAGATGTGTTTGTTTTTCAGTATTCTATTATATATGAAACTAGTATCTAAGTCTACATATGAACAAGTTATGGTAATTGATGTTGATGTTAAACAATAGATTGGGGTCAACAATGGGAGTTGATGCCATATTACATGGTTTAACAATAGTAATTGATGCAATTTATTGGATCAACAACAGAAATTGATGCCATATTATAGAAGTTGATCCATTAATGTTATTGTTCTCTTTTTCTTATCAGCTGTTGATTCTACAATTGAAAAGGCGTGGGTCTAACAACACCACCCAATATTTCGATTAGCAATCTGTATGGACAAACTCGAATATACTTTTAAGAGAATCAACAAGACTCAATCGATTAAAAGTATATCAACGAGTTAGATTATCTCAATCTCTCAATTTGATCAATACTCAAGCAAATAGAAATTTGCGGGTCGTTATCAAATCACTTAGAGAGATTAACTTGGATGGTACCAAAGACCAATATCCAAGTGTCAATCAATGTAAATCAACAACCAAAGGTTGGATATTCTAATTGATTGAACTTCAATGCATAACCTGTATTATTTATATCATAAAGATAAACAATATAATGCGGAAATAGAAATAACACAGACACCAAAATTTTGTTAACGAGGAAACCGCAAATGCAGAAAAACCCCGGGACCTAGTCCAGATTGAACACACATTGTATTAAGCCGCTACAGACACTAGCCTACTACAAACTAACTTTGGTCTGGACTGTAGTTGAACCACAATCAATCTCACACTGATCCAAGGTACAGTTATGCTCCCTACGTATCTGATCCCAACAAGATACTACGCACTTGATTCTGTTAGCTGATCTCACCCACAACTAAGAGTTGCTTCAACCCAAAATCGAATACTTTAATAAAAAAATCTGTATCACACAGAAAAGTCTATTGTAATAGATAAATCCGTCTCCCACGAATAGACCTATGAGTTTTATTCTGTCTTTTGATAAATCAAGGTGAACAGGAACCAATTGATAACCCGGACTTATATTCCTGAAGAACAACTTAGAATTATCAATCACCTCACAATAAACTTAATCGACTAGCGAAACAAGTTATTGTGGAATCAGAAGCGATAAGACGAAGATGTTTTTGATTACTTTTTATCTTGCCTATGGGAGATAGAAATCTCAAGCCAGTTATTTCAATTGTACTCGTACGATAGAAACAGCAAGATCAGATCACACAACTACGAGAAAGTAGTATCGGTCTGGATTCACAATCCCAATGAAGTCTTTAAGTCGTTAACCCAGTTTGAGAAAAGAAAACCAGAGGGTTAAAGGAGAATCGACTCTAGCTACAACTAGTATCACACGTAAGGTGTGGGTATTAGGTTTCCCAGTTGCCAGAGTTCTTCCTTATATAGTCTTTCAAATCAGGGTTTGCAATCAATGTTAGCTTAATAACAAAGCATTCAATATTCACCGTTAGATGAAAACCTGATTAGATTCAAGCTAATATTTATCAACCGTTAGATCGAAAACATAGCTTGTTATACACACATGAAATACACGTTTCCAGGTTCGTGTAACCGTACCCAAACTTGTACATTAGTTGGTTTAACAATAATTAACCAAATGGTTAGCCATATGATTACTTTCATATCAACCATATTCTTCTTCACCATAACTAGTTCAAATTACTCAAATGAACTAGTTAGAGAGTTGTTCAATTACTTAGATCTTATGTAACTTGACAAGGCACAATCGAAGCAAAAACGATTTGATTCACTCGAATCGGTTCATGAACTTTATAGCCACGGTTTGCAAAAGGATTCCTTAATCAATATAAAGATGAGTTCAAGAAAAATTGTTTTTAAACATAACCTACTCAAGTTCGCGGACTGGGTTCGCGGACTTAAGTTCCCGGAAGGAGTTCATAAAATCCAGCAGAAATTCTCGGGTTTGAGAACTTCGCCAGTTCGCGGACTGAGCTTGCTGAGTGAGTTTCCAAACTCCAGCAGATATTCTTGGACGAGAACCTCCAGACTGAGTTCGCAAACTTGTGCAAACAATTCCTGTTCTCTTGATTAACAAAGTTCGCAAACTTTGGTTTAAGGAATAGGACTTATACATATATGTGTTTCCACAACAATGCTTATAACCATCAATGGTTATATAGTCTAAACTCTCAATTCAATCATTGACACATTCTCAGAGGACGTTATATAGTTGTTATCCACAAACCATTTTTCGTCAGAGCAATTTTCAAAGTGATTGAAACATATCATGACTTTCGTCACTAGGTAAAGATGAACTTGGTTAAAGCGAAAGCTTACCAACACATATTTCGAGAAATATATAGGCGAAATAAACTCGGCTCGAAATACCAAATGTGTATAATCTAAGTCTATATAGCAAACTACTTTTGTCTCAAGATAGGAGATAGAGTAGATAGACTTTTGAGTGATAGATAAGTTCAAGTCTCCATATACCTTTTAGTTGATGAAGATCCATCGGTTCCTTGAGTAGTCGTTCGTCTTGTATGATGATTGTCATGGAGTTCTTGAGCTCAACTACATTTTTTATCCTAGTCCGAGACCTTAGCTATAGTAGACTAGAAATCAAGACTTATAATTTTGATCACTAACATTGACAAACATGCTTGAGATAGCAACGCATGCGATTTCGACCGAGCAATGCTCTAACAATCTCCCCCTTTGTCAATTTTAGTGGCAAAACTATTAATACACATGGAATACAAAAAAGATAAATACATTTTTTAAGATCCTATTCCACATGCCTAATCTTCAACATTACTCGAAATCTTCGTCACTTCCAAGTACTCCAATGATCCCAAAGGTTACAAGTTTAGCATCATCGTTGTTGAAAATTCGTAGCTATAACAATGAGAAAACGGAGTTCTTGATCATTGTTATACAGTGACATAGTATCATTACACAGTATCAAAGTTCAATTGTATCACAACTTTGACAACAATACTGTGGTGATATGTATCACTCCCCCTTAGTCAATACTCCATCTCACATGGAAACCACTCCCCCTTACATAATGATCCGAAAACCATATGTATTTGTAGTGTGAACTACATATTAATTCTCCCCCTTTTTGTCAATAAAATTGGAAAAGGTACAAGAACCGGATCCTAATGAAATTTCCGAAAAAGACGTTTCATGACCAGAAGAAAGCATATATCAACTTGTTCTTTAGATGCAATCATAAAGCCGAAGCTAAATGCATTCATCAAGGAGTTTAAAGATACAAGATAACGCATATAATATTCCACAGCCGCACTCCCCACAAAGATATGGAAATTAAGCGCAAGTTCAATTAAGAACTCTCCCCCATAAAATGTCATTCCCGAAAGAACAACAAGAGCGACCTTAATTTCGCAAGAAAAGAAGGATTTCTTTGGACATAACAAATCACATACGAATATGAATTTGAATCCAAATATACTCAATTAAATTAACCACAAGAGAACTTATGATTAATTTAGTCGGAAATGCTCAACATAAGTGAACTTATAGAGACATAAATTACTCAATTAGACTAATCACAAGAGAACCCATAATTAATCTAATCGGATTACACAACCAAATTAATCACGAAGAGTAATCAATTTAATTGGTCATACTCAACATAAAATAATTTATGGAGCAATGACTAAGTTAATCATAAGAAACAATCAACCCAGTCAAGAATGCTCAAACATAAGAAAACTTATGGAGCCATAACTAAATAACCAAACAAGATGATTAATTTAGTTGATTATGCTCGACAGAAAGTACCTTACGGAACAACAACAAAGCTAATTATAGAAATAATCAACTTGGTCGTTTAGTGCTCAACATAAGACACATTACGGAACCTCACAGTAATACATAAAGGATTATGGATCAAGGAAGATCAATACTGCGGAATACACAAGGATTCATTCTATTTTCCATCACTATTTGCATAACGACATACAATAGACATATCCTTGCAAATAAAAGATTTTAACCTATCTTCCATCAATAATTGACATAATAGGCTTAACTTTTGTATTTGTCAAAAGTCAATTCATTCTTTCATCAATACAAGCATATCAACTCATGAACGACTGTACTTTTGACAAGGTATGGGACAATCAAGTTCACGGACGTAAACACATAAATCCCATAACAATATTGCAATATATGAAACCATAAAGATTAATACTGCAACTGACATCTTCCAAATACTTTTTAGAATTTTAAACCAATAAACCTAAAAACATGAAGATGAAAATCGTTGGACATAGCTATGTGTAATCACAATCATGGCTATTTCAAACTCTAGTTATTCTTCTAAATAAAACAAGAAAAGAAGATATACTAAGCAAACAAAATCGATAAGCTAAAAGAAAACAAACTCCAGTGCCATGTCTGAACACGAACTAAGATCATATGGACGGTTCAGGATCCTCACGAGTCTTGGGGTCTTCCAACTTGTGATTGACAGCATCCCTTGCATATTCAGAGAAGAGATTCTCTTTGTGAAGATCATTGATGTGAGATTTTATGAGATCAAGGTGAGTGGTAACCTTTTTCAACTCAGTTTTCAGCACATCAAGACTTTTCAAGGTATCAACTATCTGCAGTTTGGATTCCTTAAAGTATTTAAGAAAATCATGAACCACTTCAGCAGAAACCATGTCACCTTTCTCGACATCCTCATGAGTATAGGCATAGTAACATGAGGCATTGGTATGATTATCTTCTATAAGGGTTCTTTTCTTCCTTCCCTTGGACACGAGACCAAAACCTTTCTCAAGAAATCCCCTTGCAAAATCAACATTGCGATATGAAGAAGAAGACATTCCTGATTACCCAAAAAACAGCTTAGAGTATGCGTACCTGACTTACTAACTCGATAGGTCGGGTATTTAAAGGATTTCTTTGGGAAGAAGGGTTTTAGGGTTTACAAACTGTTGACTCGTACTGGAACATAATTATCCGTGCGAAAACAACTTGACCCAAAACAAAAAATAGAATACTCTTGTCAAAAAGGCTCAATGACTTTTAAAACTTCAGAGAAGTAATCTAGAGCAAAAGAGAGACAACAGATGCAAAGAGAAATGAATTAATGGGAAAAGAGAGAAAAAAGACACAATAATACTGATCAGCCATGATTGCCGCAGACAAATAGTTTTAGCTATAGACGATAAGAAGATAGCTCAACTAAGCAGACATCAAGAGCCATATTATACCTGAAACATCTTTCTCAACGGGATTTTTAAGAGCAAGTTCTTTAATCCTTGTGATTAATTAGCACAAGTATGAGCTCTGAGCTCATTAAAAGAATTTTGTTTTTGATCAAGTCTCTTTTTCCTTTGATATCTAGGAAAGAATCCCTTTTGATGTGAGAAATTATCATAAAACTTACTGTCATCAAAACACGAGACATAGTTTGAGTCCTTACCAGAGGATTTTTTCCTTGAGAGGGTAGACAACCTATTAATGGTTTCTTTATAACCTTTAATCATTTCCTTCAAGTTATCGTTAATATAATCGCTTCTCCTCCTTTCTTCTGGAATTTTATTCTCACTTAAGGTAACATCATCTTTTCTGTTAACAGAAGCCATGACTCGATCTTTCCTTAGACGATGTTTATTAAGACGTCTGTTCTGCACTTGAACGTTTGAGGAACTCATTGAACTGAATTTCCTGGTAGCATAGACAGGGTAGGTACGAAAACCAATTGGTTTAGTCATACGAATGTCAGTTACACCTTCGAGGATTAAGTCTAAGGTGTGTTGAAATTTAACCAAGGAGTTTTTATTTAACTTAGAGTTTCCCTTTCGTTTCACAGAATTCTTTGTCTCACATAGGAGACATACTTTCTGATCACAAGCATGATTAGATGGTATCGTCTTAGTATCATCGTTAAAAGATTTCTTCCCTCTAATTGGTGTGCAACATCCTTGATTGATGGAGATTTCAGGCACATCCGTTTTACAAGAAGGGACTTCCATTTTTACTTCTGAGCGTGAAACATCTTTAGTTATGTCAGAAGTACTTGGCATATTAGATTGCTTTGAGAATCCTTGAATAGAGAGCTTACTCAAGTGATGTTCAACTTCCAAGGCATGTCTTTTGAGGATAGATTCAAGAGTCGTACAGGAAGAATGATCTTCAGCATTACCTTTGGATTTGCAATCTTTTATTACACCAAGTAGAACATTGACATGGTGCTTTAACCGATTAAATCTATCAGCTTGGGTTGTAACAAGATTTAGAATCAATTCACTCTCTTCAACTGAATCATGTTCATTAATAGAGAAGCTCTCTTTTGAAGGGTAATCGGAATCACACATGTCAGTGTTTGTCTGTCTAGTCAGTACAGAAGATTCATCTATATCCGAGATTGAGGAACCTTTCTCTTTAATAGAGTTAGACGAGATAGAACTTTTATTTCTGGTGACGCGTTTATCAGAGATGGTACTCTTGTCCATAGAGTCGGATCGCTACAAACACAGACTTGTAAGGTCTTGAACGTTTTTTCCTGCTCTGATACCAATTGAAAATGCGGGGGTCTAGCAAAACCACCCAATATTAAGCTAGCAATCTGTATGGACAAACTCTATTATACTTTTAAGAGAATCAACAAGACTCAATCAATTAAAAGTATATCAACGAGTTAGATTATCTCAATCTCTCAATTTGATCAATACTCAAGCAAATGGAAATCTGCGAGTCGTTATCAAATTACTTAGAGAGATTAACTTGGATGGTACCAAAGACCAATATCCAAGTGTCAATCAATGTAAATCAACAACCAAAGGTTGGATATTCTAATTGATTGAACTTCAACGCACAACCTGTATTATTTCAATTATAAAGATAAACAATATAATACGGAAATATAAATAACACAGATACCAGAATTTTGTTAACGAGGAAACCGCAAATGCAGAAAAACCCTGGGACCTAGTCCATATTGAACACATACTGATTTAAGCCTCTAAAGACACTAGCCTACTACAAACTAACTTCGGTCTGGACTGTAGTTGAACCACAATCAATCTCACACTGATCCAAGGTACTTCTCTGATCCCAGCAGGATACTATGCACTTGATTCCCTTAGCTGATCTCACCCAGAACTAAGAGTTGCTTCAACCCAAAATCGAAGACTTTAATAAACAAATCTGTATCACACAGAAAAGTCTATTATAATAGATAAATCCGTCTCCACGAATATACCTATGAGTTTTGTTCCGTCTTTTGATAAATCAAGGTAAACAGGAACCAATTGATAACCCGGGCTTATATTCCCGAAGAACAGCCTAGAATTATCAATCACCTCACAATAAACTTAATCGACTAGTGAAACAAGTTATTGCGGAATCACAAACGATGAGACGAAGATGTTTGTGATTACTTTTTATCTTGCCTATCGGAGATAGAAATCTCAAGACAATTATTTCAATTGTACTCGTACGATAGAAACATCAAGATCAGGTCACACAACTACGAGAAAGTAGTATCGGTCTGGCTTCACAATCCCAATGAAGTCTTTAAGTTGTTAACCCGGTTTGAGAAAAGAAAACCAGAGGTTTAAAGAAGAATCGACTCTAGCTACAACTAGTGCACGTAAGGTGTGGGTATTAGGTTTCCCAGTTGCCAGAGTTCTCCCTTATATAGTCTTTCAAATTAGGGTTTGCAATCACTGTTAGCTTAGTAACAAAGCATTCAATATTCACCGTTAGATAAAAACCTGATTAGATTCAAGCTAATATTTATCAATCGTTAGATCGAAAACATAGTTTGTTATACACACATGAAATGCACGTTTCCAGGTTCGTGTAACCGTACACAAACTTGTATATTAGTTGGTTCAACAATAATTAACCAAATGGTTAGCCATATGATTACTTTCATATAAACAGTATTCTTCTTCACCATAACTAGTTCAAATGACTCAAATGAACTAGTTAGAGAGTTATTCAATTGCTTAGATCTTATGTAACTTGACAAGACACAATCGAAGCAAAAACGATTTGATTCACTCAAATCGGTTCATGAACTTTATAGCCACGGTTTGCAAAAGCATTCCTTAATCAATATAAAGATGAGTTCAAGAACAATCGTTTTTAGACATAACCTACACAAGTTCGCGGACTGGGTTCGCGGACGTAAGTTCTCGGAAGGAGTTCATAAAATCCAGCAGAAATTCTCGGGTTTGAGAACTTCGCCAGTTCGCGGACTGAGCTTGCTGAGTGAGTTTCCAAACTCCAGCAGATATTCTCGGACGAGAACCTCCGCCAGTTCGCGGACTGAGTTCGCGAACTTGTGCAAACAATTTCGGTTCTCTTGATCAAAAAAGTTCGCAAACTTTGGTTCAAGGAATAGGACTTATACATATATGTGTTTCCACAACAATGCTTATATCCATCAATGGTTATATAGTCTAAACTCTCATTTCAATCATTGAAACATTCTCAGAGGACGTTATATAGTTGTTATCCACAAACCATTTTTCGTTAGAGAAATTTTCAAAGTGATTGAGACATATCATGACTTTCGTCACTAGGTAAAGATGAACTTGGTTAAAGCGAAAGGTTACCAACACATATTTCGAGAAATATATAGACGAGATAAACTCGGATCGAAATACCAAATGTGTATAATCTAAGTCTATATAGCAAAAAATACTTTTGTCTCAAGATAGAAGATAGAGTAGATAGACTTTTGAGTGATAGATAAGTTCAAGTCTCCACATACCTTTTAGTTGATGAAGATCCACCGTTTCCTTGAGTAGTCCTTCATCTTGTATGATGATTTCCATGGAGTTCTTGAGCTCAACTACACTTTATATCCTAGTCCGAGACCTTAGATATAGTAGACTAGAAATCAAGACTTATAATTTTGATCACTAACATTGACAAACATGCTTGAGATAGCAACGCATGCGATTTCGACCGAGCAATGCTCTAACAATCTCCCCCTTTGTCAATTTTAGTGGCAAAACTATTAATACACATGGAATACAAAAAAGATAAATACATTTTTTAAGATCCTATTCCACATGCCTAATCTTCAACATTACTCGAAATCTTCGTCACTTCCAAGTACTCCAATGATCCCAAAGGTTATAAGTTTAGCATCATCGTTGTTGAAAATCCGTAGCTATAACAATGAGAAAACGGAGTTCTTGATCATTGTTATACAGTGACATAGTATCATTACACAGTATCAAAGTTCAATTGTATCACAACTTTGACAACAATACTGTGGTGATATGTATCACTCCCCCTTAGTCAATACTCCATCTCACATGGAAACCACTCCCCCTTACATAATGATCCGAAAACCATATGTATTTGTAGTGTGAACTACATATTAATTCTCCCCCTTTTTGTCAATAAAATTGGAAAAGGTACAAGAACCGGATCCTAACATTGACAAACATGCTTGAGATAGCAACGGATGAGAGTTCGACCGAAATGCTCTAACACAATATGTGTTTGTTTTTTTAATAACGGCATGTTGATTATACAATATGTGTTGAATGTTGGTAATGTTGATTATACAAGTTTCAGTTTAGGTTCTATTACTGTGACAAATGACCACTATAACATATGAAATTTTGTTGTATAGAAACTAGAGATATAATGCTAGTTTTTTTTTTGGTTTTAATGCTAATGTTATATAGATCAACAACAGTAGTTCGATGATAATCAACAACAGGAGTAGATACCATTTGATGGTATCAACAACAGTAGTTGATCACATAAAATGGAATCAACAACAAGAGTTGATACCATTTGATGGTATCAACAAGAGGAGTTGATACCATTTGATGGTATCAACAACAAGAGTTGATCCCATTAGATAGGATCAACAACATATGTTGATCCCTTTTTACTAACTGTTCAATTGTTATTGTTGTGATTATAAGAAGGATGACTTGATTAATTAGTATCATCTTCTGCTAGGGAAACTTTCTTATCAATGAAGACTGGTTTAGTAAGAGAAGATGGTAGATTTAATTTTTCAGACATCTGGTTTGAGAGAGTTTGAATTTCAAGATTCAAGTTTTGGGGATTCTTAGAAGAAGAGGGGATTTCCATAATATAAAGGCAATGGGTATATATGAATGTTATTTGATTGAGATCAGAATTCCAAGTAACTATTATAAAATGAAGAGATAGAGAGAAGAATCTCTTATTGATATTGTTTTGATAAAGATAACAGGCAATGTGGAAGAGGGAAATGCAGGAGGGGTTTGTTTTCTTTTGAATTTGAACCTTAAAAAAGGAATGAGAAGGTTGTTGACCATAGTCATATAAATTTTCAGGAGAGTTTTGGTGTAAGGTTGTTGTAGGAAAGCTGCAAGTTATGCTTTGGGTGAGAGGTTTGACATATGGAATGTCACTATCATTACCATGCTTTTTGAGTTTGTCTTCGAACCAAGGTATTCACGTGAGTATTATGGGGGGAGAGCCACAAGAGGATGTGGCTAATAGTACCTTGCTGGAACATTTGAGAAAGATTGGATTGAGGATAGGTGACATGGATATGGGTTATTGAGTATTTATTTTGTTTGTCATTATTCATGATGACGTTGAGGTGATGATGTAAACTGCCAAACGTAATAATGGTAGAAAATGGGGATTTTTTTTTTTTGTCTGGATGGGTGGTAAGGGGAAATATTTTTTGTGCTTGCTGGGTGGTTAGTTTTGATGGATAGACTAAAGACGTTTCTGTCTAATATGCCCCAGGTTACGGTGAAGCCTCCCAACTGGTGCTGCCATCTCCTAGTCTGCATAAAGCATAAAGTGTTAATTAGACCCTAAAGATAAATATCAAAGTTTGGTAACCCACCAGATACTCCCTTAATGGAAAATCCAAAGGAATTAAAGGTCTTAATGAAGATTAGGTGTTAAAAATAGGTCTTGATAGGGTAATTACGATTTGGATGGGTAAAATCAGACGCATGGCTTTGAAGAGGCGTGGTAAACAAAGAGACATGACGCTTAACCAAGCGCCTTAAATGGCAATGAATAGGTATGGTGAGGGCTTTAAAAGGTGGTTTTGGGGGGTAATTAGCATATTCAGAGCAGAAAATTATCTTTCTATCAACAGAAAAGGAAAGGTTTAGGGAGAATTTTAGAAAGTCTAAAAAATGGCCGACAAGTCTTCTCAGAGTGTAGGGGTTGTGGGAGTTCATGAAGAGTCTCCTCTGCCGTCATCTTCTGCATCTCCAGATTCACCAGAATATACACAAGCCAAGACTCTTCTTTCTTCACTGAGGATTGCAGAGTTACAGAAGCTACATGAGGATGTGTGATCTGAGATCGATTGGCAGTTGCAACTTCAAATCCAACAAAGGGATGAAGAGAAGGTTGCTCGAGAACGAGAAGAGAGAAGTCTTGAGAAATTGTATGATGCATGGCTACCAAAATATTTTGATAGGCGAGAGAGAAAAAATGAAGAGTGGGAGGGGAAGAAAGCGGGGAAACAGGCAAAGGCACCCAAGTATGGAAGTGTAACTGAAAGTGATTCTGAGTCAACTGATGGGTTTGAGGCTGAGGGAGAGATGGAGACTAGTGATTTGGATTCAGATGCTTATGGGGGTCAAGAAGAGGGCAATCATGGAAGAATGGTGTATGATGAGAAGCATTTAAGGAGCCGATTTGAGTATGAAATTTCCAACCCCAAGATCTTCTCAAGAACCATGAATGAGGGTGAATCAGAAAGATTGAAAGTAGGTTTGAATGTGCCTGATTCCGATGATGAAAATGAGGAAGATAGGGATGATGCTTCATACTCCAGTGGAACTTCGCCTGCTCCTCAGATAGTGAACGCTGTGAAGGGGATGAATGGGATGAGTTGTGGTGAACACTGCAGATTTACTAGAAGAGACCAGATTTTCAGGTTGAGCATAAAACCTGAAAACAGTTAGCAAGTTTTTTATGAAATGGCTCTTCTGGTAACTTCCCTTTATCCCAAAATTCTTAAATTTGTTGTTGTTGATGGTGGTAAGTTTCTTTTTGCTTCTTAAGGGTAATCGGTCGGCTTTGTTTGCAGTTTTTTTGGTTTGTGTGCTTGTATAGTTGTTGCTGGTAAGGGTTAAACAAGTAGTAGTCTTGGAGGTTTTCTGATGAACAATTGGTAGTCCTGTGGTAAATGGAATTTGATTAGTGGTATTTTGGATGTTGTAATTAGAATTTGAATGTTGGGAATTTTGGTACTCAGTGTTTCGAATGTTTAAACTCTTGTAATGGTTTATGAAACTCTGAGAAGATTCAGGGATAATTTTAGTAATATCGTTGTTTCTATTTCCTGCTAAGCTTGTGGAAAAATTGAATTTCTTAATGAAAATGGTGAGACTATAGGTGAATAAACTTGTACTAGGATCTTTGATATTAAAGAACTGAGAAATGTAGGATATGTAGTTAACAATAAAAGCAATGCAAATGATGAGAGATTGATGAACAAAACTCATGAAAGGTGAAAAACTTACGAGTTGTAGAAATCTAAAGTATTGAAAGGCGATACTAGTAGTTATATGGATTGGATAATCCCTGAAGGATTTGGTATCTCTGATATCAATCCTGATCAGTAATTGTTCATTTTTGGATAATATGACCTTGTTGTTGTTAGAGCCGTCTTAAATGATTTAGGTTTCTTCGAGAAACATAATTAGTTTGCGAATTCGAAAAATTTACTTGAGACTCGTAAAGCCTGTTTAGAAAATATTTTACTTGATAGATCCTTGATATCCGCAATGTTTTCTTGATCATCATAGTTGTGGTTTATTCTAAAGGCTTGTTTCTTTTTTCTATAAAGTCATTCAAGAACTATGTGATTGAGGAATAAAATTGATCGAAACTAAAAGAGTTCTTCTTCTATCATTTTGTAGTTCCGCAAGACTAACAACTTGATTTAAATTTTTCTTGTGAGGTAGAATTAATTAGATATCTCTATAGATTTTGAAGAGAATAAGTTATCTTAATTGTTGAGATTTGCTTTACATTTTTTTTACTTGAAGATCCCTTAAAGAAAATATATTCATGTTACCTTGGTTGAAACACATCCGAAGGAAATCAAATAGGTGACTCGTGGAGGAAACTTCTAAAGAGAATTACTTTTCTAATAGAAGATTTACAAGCGCAACTTCTAAAGAGAGTTGGATTCTCTTAGGAGTTTTACAAGTTCCTGAATACAACTGAAGCAGGACAACTTCGAGGGTGTATCTTGTTCGTATTACATTGAGTTCGAAGTAGGATAGTAGGCCATATGTATAACAACTTAAATTAGCGTGTGTACAGTTTAGACTGGGTCCGATTTATTTCTACAAGATTGTAGTTTCCACGTTAACAAAATCATGTACATTTGTTTTATTTTTATTTTTGCATTATAGTTTTTTTAATAACTAAAGTGAAAGCAAATAAGTATTTCAATTAACCCTGCTCAATTTAGTTCTTGAAAATTAGAGTATACATGACTTGATCTTGTTGGAATTCAGATCTTGAAGAGGTTATTCTTGGTTGTCATTGGATATTATTTTTTAAGATCGTCCGGGGAATATTCTCCACTCAAAAAAAAAACTAAAGATAACGTGTACAATATGGTAATAGAAAATGACCCCACGAGAATATCTAGCACTTCAACTTTGGAAGATTACCAGAGGCAAAGAACGCCAGCTAAGCTCCCTTGTGAAGGAGAATCAATATATTTAGCATTCTTATTACCCCGACACTCCAAACAATGAGACCAGAGCAATGTTCGATTTTAGTTTCTTGCAAAAGCAAATTTGTACGCTTCCAATCTTGCACCATTTTCTTCATAGTGTCCATTCGGTTTAGGTCATTTAAAACAAGGATATTTTAATAAACAATTTTAAATCCATCAAAAATAATAACATTTACAGACACCGGAGCACATACAGTTGTTATGCTTGAAGCAGTTTTGCACATTCAATCGGAATATTTCTTGAATGAATGAGATCCAATTGAATCTATCGTAAAACCATTTATACCTTTTCGAGAGCCTTGATCTTAGGACCTGGATATACCACTTATAAAAGTATTCTGAATGTACCTGTACCATGAGTAAGATTGCCACATATTGGGTCAGAATATTACCTGGGTCATTGTTCAGCTGTCATCCAAGCCTGCTAACCATTCAACCGACACATCCCACCAGCCTGTGCAGTATTACATAAATTCAATAACCGGGGATAGCATGTAACGCGTTTTCCACGAAAACACTCGAGACATAAAGCATGTCAAAAACTGGGGGATACTCATTAGGGTATTGGTCTGGCGGTTTACAATGTGCGGTGTGCAATACGCCCGTTACAAGAAAGTGTCATGAAGCGGGATGGTTAATGGTGGCAAGAAGTAACGTGTGTAAACGGATCCACTTCCTTCATAATGGAAGCACGGTTTCTGACGGTTACATGCTCTCCCATCACTCAACCGTTCCCACTTCCTACGAGACCAGGGTACGTTTTATTATGACTTGTATAAATAGGTTTCACCTATTTCCACCAAGAAAAAAGTTTTTGGTCGGAAACAACACAGTATCTAGAAATCACCTGGTAGCTTTCCATTCTGCTAGCTAGTTCTACTTTCAGATACAAGTCACAAACAACCACACCTTCAGAATCAGCTATTGCGGTCTCAACACTCTCTTCGCTTCCCTCCCTAAGACCAATCCTTCTCCTTCACTTTGTGACCAAAGCAAGCCTGGAATGGCCATTTCTTGGTTTAGGCAAGGATTGTACAGATTGATCTCTCGAGTCAAAAGTACTCCCATGCAGTGCATTGTTTAGGGTTTAGATTCTTTCTCATATACACACCTAAAATTACCAAAATCAGCAGAAACGGTTTTCTCCCACAAACAATTAGCGACCACAGTGGGAGATTAATCTCTCGGTTACAATATCAATTTCCAATTTCTAATTTAGTTCTTCAACCCGATCTCGAGATGGTGGAAGCAAACAATCTGCTCGGGAATCAATGGCTCGGTTATCAGTTATCACACGACGAGGAGTGACTGGGGACTTCTTACAGTCAGGACGGCGTCGCCCATAAAACCCGAACTTAAGCCCTGAGGATCCATTTTATTGGTAGACCCCAAAAGCGAGAGTAAGTTTTGTCAGACAATGTTTACACGATCTATTGTCTGAGTTTCCACATTTACAATTGAAGTCAATAACCATGTTATCCCAAATTTCACATTATACCATATTTTCCCTTTGATACAACATTCATGATTTCGCGGATTTTCTGGAATAATTGTGCTACTCACGGCGATCAAGGTGCTACTATCTTAAAAGTAATGGTTCATTCCAAAAAATAATCCAAAAACTTTCACAGAAAGCAATCGCCTATTAAATAAATAAATAAATAAATAGAAAACCAGACCATAAACTAGTCGTTTATTTGCCTTTCAAAAAAAAAACTAAGAAAAGGAAGTTCAAAAGACTGAAGATATTCAAGGGAAATCATTCAACAATGGTTCGTTCTTATTGGAGAAAACATCCTTCACGCTTTAAAGAGCCGCCTGTTTCAGCTTCAACTCTTGAGACAACCTTTCGACTTCTGCTTCCTGTTGGTTGATCACATCCGCAGAGGGACCTTCGATCGCTTCATCCTGCAACCTTTGGATCTCGGAAAAACCTTCACAGAACCAAGACACGTTGAACTCAAAGTCTACGCACACGTCCCGATGAAACTTCCATCTTGAAATTACATCTCCTGAAATAGTGTGGCCAGTCACGTTGCACATGTCATGAATTGTGGATAAGGCTTCTTCTACACGCTTAACCAACGCAAACCGGCTGGTGATCTTTTTAGTTGTTGCGATGTGTCCATACATTTCGCATGTTTTGGTATACAGCTCCGCGTATTTTATTGGCACACTGAATCCTCCAATCAACATGTGACCCTCAAAAGGAGCCTCAAACGGAGGATCGAAAACAACACCTGCTGCTGGATGTGCAACTAGCAAATATTCTTTGGGAAAAATCACGCCCGTCGTCACAAAAACATTTTCCTCCATTGGGGACACAACATCATCTCACGACGATCAATCGCAATCTCCAGATTACCAGCGGGTACGGTTTCCATGATTGGAGACACAGTTACATCTTCATGGCCATGAATCTCCATCTCGGGGTTACTTTCAGAAGCGGCTTCTTCATGTGATATCACTAGTTGAATATTTTATACACATTAATAAATAAGTCCAAGACGAAAAACGTGTGAAAACTCACCGACTCGTCTGAGGGATCACTGGAAGAAGACTCATCGCTACATTCATAGGAGACGCCATTTTCTGACCCTGGGAGAGTCTGGCGAAGACGTTCGAATTGTCGAGACCCTGAGTTAAAAGAAGAACAGATGTTCAGCAGCAAAATGGAGAATTTATGCAATTCAACCAAACCCGTAAGATCATACGTACTTGCATGTTGAAAGAAGTGAAAGTCACAAGAGCCGTTGAATCCGATTGGAGGCCACCTGCATGGCTTTTCTACCTTCGATCCTTTCTCTGGATACTGTCTGCATCCAAGCTAGAGGATTTTCGCTTGGCCGAAGGAAGCTGTTTCAGCAACTTATGCTTGGCGCAGAGGAAGGTTTTCCACGTATATTTGTCACAACATCCTGCACGAACTGATGGATGGCTAGAAACTCATCTTTCCAGAAGATATTATACTTGGGAGTCGTCACCGGTTTTCATTCTGGGAGCAATAAGGGAAGGCTTTTATCCGGTACAAAGACGATGTAATCAAGAATGACGAGTAACAATTCATCTAGGGTTGTCGGTGGGCGACGAGATAAGATTCCCTGATCAAAGCCCATATGTCGAGTAGCTCTGTCAATGTTGTAAGAGACCAATCCACAAGACTATCTGAAGAAAGATGGCACATACCCAGGTATGCAGATTCGCAAGAACACAATTTCTCCAATACTCATATTCTCGTCGAAAGAATTCAATATCACGTTCGGTGCGGAAGCAAAAGTGTCTGGTCGAACTATGGGTGCATGGGACGGAGCCCAAGGACGAAAATTAACTGCATGCTCGTTGTCAAGAAAATCAATAAGCTTTGATCCAGGTCTTGGACTCCTATCCAACAACGAAGTATTCTAGAGCCGCCATATGTATCAAGAAATAAGGTTCTCGGGTTAGGGGCATAATGTTTGAAATGCTCCCACAACCATGCCTGGAGAAAGGATACATGTATATACGAGTCTACTTTCATGTACCAATTAGAGACGTACATGTCCTCTACCAAGCGATCCAGATGGGTGTACAAAGAGCCAAGAAACAAACTGTCGATGGAAAGAGCAACGCCTTTCGCTAGTTTGATAGCAAATTTGATGAGGTTCTGCCTTATCTCTTTCTTTCCAGAGCCATCATCAAAAATATCTGCAGCAACATGGAGTGTATCATCCAGCACTTGATCCGACTCTGTCTCATCAGGGAACCACTCAGACACCCACCAGTTATAGAAGCACTTTTCCTCATAATTCTTTCGAACATATTACCAAAATCAGCAGAAGCGGTTTTCACCCACAAATAGTTGTTAAAAAAGATGCATGCAAAGTGCAAAACCCGGGAGATTTCACCGTGCCAATTACTATTTGTACTAATAAGTTTAAGCGTCCTTTACTTGATTTAGGTGCATCCATTAGTGGTATGTCAACTGATATTTATGATTCTTTGAGTTTTGGACCTTTACAAGATACAAGGATTATCATTCGATTGGAAACATGTCTAATATTTATCCTGAGGGGCTTATGGAGAATGTTTTAGTACAAGTAGATATGGTTTAATATTTCCAGTTGATTTTTATGTTGTGGATATGCAAAATGGTATATTTTGTGTATTTACTTATTTACTCTTAGGGAGACCGTTTATGAAAACTGCAAAGACGATAATTGATGTTGATAATGAGACACTTACAATGGGTTTGATAAAGAGATTATAAGCTTCAATATCTTTGAAGAAACGAGTTATCCTAGCGGTGTCCATGCAGTTTTTTATTGACGTCATTGGTTCATTAGCTCAACAAATGATTGCATTAAGTACTTGATATTGTGTTAGAACATGATATCAATACATATGTTTATGTTGTATGAATCTGGATGTCCATGTATCCGATAATATTGTGGAAACTTGTGGGGTTCTAACAGCACTAAAAAATACCCATTTAAATAATATTTCTTATATATCTTTACCCGTTATTGATGAAATTCCTTTACACTCTGTTGTGTAGGAACCTAAAATTGAACTAAAACTCTTCCGGATCACTTAAAGTATGTATACTTGAGTGATAAGGAAGATTTACCAGTTATTACTGCGAAGAATCTCACAGCGGTACATAAAGAACGACTAATTAGGATTTTGAGAGAGCACAAAAAAGACATTGGTTGGATTATTGCTGATAACAAAGGTATTATTCCATCAATGTGTATGCAATGGATCCTAATAGAAGACAATGCCAAGCCAATGCGTGATGTGGAACATAGGATTAATATTCATGTAATGAAGGTTGTGAAGAAGGAGATCCTCAAACTTCTAAGTATGGGGGTGATTTACCCAATTTCTGACAGCAAGTGGGTTAGCCCGGTACATGTGCTTCCTAAGAAATTAGGTGTTATTGTCTTCAGAATTTAGGATGACGAATTTGTTCCTACACGATTTCAAACAGGATGGAGAATGTGCATAGACTAGAAAAATCTTAATAATGCTACCCGCAAAGATCATTTTCCTTGTGTTTCATTTATCAGATGTTAGAAAGGTTGGCGGGATATTCACATTATTTCTTTCTAGATGGATATTTGGTCTACAATCAGATTGTTATCTCACCATAGGATCGGGAGAAAACTACTTTCACTTGCTCTTTTGGTTCGTTTTCTTATACATGTATGTCGTTTGGTCTTTGTAATGCGCCTGACACTTTTCAGAGATGAATGTTAGCATATTTTTTGATTACGTGGAATACATCATTGAGGTATTTCTTTTGGAAAATTTTAGTTTTTGAGGTGATTTTTTATGGAGATTTACCAAGGATTTCTTCAAAATCTCAATGCCGATGTGAAAATTATTGTAAAAAAGAGATTCCTTATAACTTAAATGAGGAGTGTCAGTATTCCTTTGAAAAATTCAAGGAATTGTTGACTACTGCATTGATTAATTATTAAATCACCAAATTGGATCTTGTCATTCGAGTTGATGTGTGATGCAAGTGATTATGCAGTGGTGTTGTCATATGTTAGAAATTAGGTAAGTTGTCACATGTGATTTACTTTGCTTCTCGGACCCTTATTGAGACGCAAATCAATTACTCTGGAAGAGTTGTCGGCTCTAGTATTTGCACTAGAAAAATTCAGATCTTATTTGGTGGGTACACAAGTGATTGTATACTCTGATCACGCAGTACTTAGATACGTACTAAAGAAGAAAGAACCTAAGCCAAGACTGGTTCTGTGGATCATGTTGTTGCAAGAATTTGATCTTGAAATTAGATACAAGGAAGGTGTTGATAATACATTGGAAGACCATCTTAGTAGACTTATTATTTCGGAAGAAGAACTTCTCTTACAAGATCGTTTTTCGAATGAGCAACTTTATCTAGAGATTTTTCAAAACTTTGGTACGCGGATATTTTTAACTACTGGGTTATTGGACGAGTACCTAGTACGATGTCAAAATTTCAAAAGATAAATCATAAGAAAATATCCAAGCAGTATGTGTTGGATGAGCATTACTTGCGGTAATATTATTCTGATCAAATCATTCGCAGGTGTGTACTTAACTCTGAATTTCTATTTATTCTTACGGTTGTGGTGCGCACTTTGGTGCAAAATGTATCGCTCTCAAGTTTTTTTAGAGTGACTTTTATTGGCCCACGTTATTTGAGGATGCATATGTTTTTTGTAAATCTTGTGATAGATTCCAACGAACATGCAATCTAGGTGCTCGAAATCAAATCCACTCACACAGGTTCTCTATGTTAAGATATTCAATGTATGGGTAATTGATTTTATGAGTCTTATTATTCGTTTGGATACTTTTATATACATCTTATTGTGGGTTATGTGTCAAAATAGGTGGAAACTAAAGCCACCCCAAATAATGATTTTCAAGTTGTTTGTGAGTTTGTGAAGAGAAATATTTTCTCTAGGCATGGTACACTGCGGTGGTTATCAATGATGGAGGTTCACATTTCAAGAAATCCTTTTGTGCACTCCTCAAGAAGTATAATATTACTCACAGGATCGGTATACCTTACCACCCACAGGCTAGTGGGCAAGCTGAAATTTCAAATCGTGATATTAAGTCCATTTTTGGAAAAACCGATTACTTTACAAGAAAAGATTGAAGATTAAGGCTGAACGATGGATTATCAGCGTACAAAACAACATATAAGACACTAATTGACATGTCTCCAGATTGGTTGGTTTGCGATAAATCTTGTCGTCTCCCGGTGAACTTGAACATAAGGCGCTACAGGCGATAAAGTTGTACAATATGGAATATAATGTAGTAGGGAAATAAAGGAAGTTACAACTTAATGAGCTAGAGGAGATACACAATGACGCTTACGAGAGTTCCCGCATATAAAAAGAAAAGACTAAAGTTTTTTATGACAAGATAATTTCTCGAAAGAATTTTTCTGGGGCAGAAAGTTCTTTTATTCAATTCTCGTCTTAAATATTTTTTGGTAAGCTAAGTTCCCGATGGGTTGAACCATTCGTTGTAACTAATGTTTTCCTTATAGTATGCAGTCGAGGTTTCTAGTCCCAAAACTAAGAAAATTTTAAAGGTTAATGGCCGTAGATTGAAGCCATATTATGAAAACTTTCACTACGATGGATGTTGATGTGATTGAGCTACAATATTTGCTCCCTCTGGAGGAGTAACCAAAATTCCGATTCAGGAAGGCAACGTTAAACCAAGCGCTACATGGGAGGCAACATATCGGTTTTGTATATCTATTCATTTTGTTTTAGATTTTGTAGTTTACATGTAATATCTTGCATTCATATCTTAAATTTTGCAAACTTTTATATCAATAATAAATTTTTTGACAAAAAACATTTTCCGTTAGAAATAATTTAACTACACACTTCTTAGCAATAGGCATGGATATTTGAGTTTCGGTATCTTTCTAGAAATTTTTTTAGGTTGCGCGTCTGTAGCGCCCCTAAAAAAACATAGCAGAAGTTAACTAATTAACAGAGTCAACACTTGTGGATTTCGCTGCGCAACTCTGATCTGTCTCTGAAAACTAAAAGTGGGAATAATTAACATTTAACTTCTAAGTAATCATAAGCAAGATTAAGAAAAACAATAATGTTTTCCCAGACGTTAAATAGTGTCCAAGTCACTAAGATACACAAATACGAATATGGACAAGCTCTTTCTTCAACAATGTATACTATTCGTGCTAACTACACTCATTAGCTATTGATACCACCAAGACCATGATGACCCATAATAAGCATAGAAGCTGAATTCATGTAGGTATAAATATGAAAGAGCATATCCTCACAGAAGTAAACAAACATGTATATGGACAAACTCCGTCTTCAAACAATGTATAATATTCGTGCTAACCACACTCATTAGCTATTGATATCACCAAGACCATGATGACCCACTCCATGCATAAAAGCTGAAATCATGTAGATATAAATATGAAGGAGCGTATCCTATATACCACAAGTGGAAATTCCCATTTCCCATAACAATTCATATAACAAACAAACAATTCAAGTCATTTCCAAACCATGGAAATATTAACAGAATCAACAGAATTATCATAATGCAATTTAAATAAAGCATGGAATGCATAGACATACAATGCATGATTTGTTAAATATAAACTTTTGTAATAGAAACAACAATGGTTACAAAAGAGTCAAATGTATTCCCACCTCTTTTGATGACAAGCCACGTCTACCTCGAGATCCGAGATCCAAGATCCACTGGTCCATTCTTTGAATCGATCGTTGTTAATATAGACTAACTGTTAATCACACGAGAAGTCTAAGAATCTAGCCAAAATGGCTCATACAAGAAACATACAAGTCATTCTAATGATTTTAGACCCATTTAAGGTTCTATATCTTTTATTTATCTATCTTTAGCATGGATAAGGTTTACTAATTGAATTGGGTTAGTTTTATAGTCCACTAGCTAAGACTTATGAATATCTACAACATCGTAGAAGGAATCAAAGGCTAACTCAGACCCCTAGTGGTCCGAATCATCAACATAAGATAACTAGTCCTAAGCCCAAGTTCTCTAAATAGTCCCATTAACCAAAGGCCCGGTCCAATTGGTCAGCCGATGGTCTCTAACGGTCAGAAGGGTCAAGTAACGGTCAACATCCATCCAAGGTCAAGTCATGGTCAAGTCAATGGTCTACTGATTTGGTCACGAAGTTAAACCGATTCAACTCAGTCAGACACACCGAGTCAGCTAAACTGACTGGAATGACTAACAGGTATACTTCTATTGCAGACAACTTCAACTCTACTTCTTACATTTTCATATCTACCAAACCAAAATTATACATTCATTCATAAAACAAACTTTGAAGTTCAAATACAAATGCAAGCTAAGCCTATCTGCAAATGCAGTAGTTGCAACATTCTTTCTACATTCAGCTAGCTACAATCACCCTTAACAACTCCACGATCCTGCACATACTAGACAAACTTCAGTCACATCCCTTGTACAGAACCATCACTTGTATCTCCAAGTCTCACAACTGCAGTTCAATCCAACATCCCCATCTCAGTCCTTGTCTGCACAATCTGTAAGTTCAGTAGCACCATTCTCTTGTTCAGTTAACCTCAAACCAATACAACTCTCCGATCCTTGTTCTTGACCTGAGCCATTAACAACATCACCTGCAGCAGTTACACCTAACTGTCATCTACACGCCACAAGCAATTCAACCTCATTCTCATGAACAACATTCATTCATTCCACTATTTTCAGTTCCTTCCTGCACAACAGCTTATTAACACTTTGGTTCTTCTTCTAAACCAGAACCACCAATAATTTCATATGTAATGTCTAGTTTCAGCCATTCAACAACTTCTCAAATCAACACTTACAATCTCATATACACAGACACATCCTCATCAAATGCAAGACTAATTCCTAACTAAATTAACATTAGCACAACAACCTCCAGTTTCTGAAATTTCAACTACACTTCATAATCACAATCCCTATCCCATCTCAATAACATCTCAACTGAAATCTCCATAAGCCATTTATTCAAAACCACCAACACAAATACAGCTCTTACAATATTACTTCATCCATCTCAATTCTTAGTTCACAGACTAACTTATAAACTCAACAATTAGAATGGAAACAATTCTTAACTAATTTTACTGAGATAACAATTACCTCAATTTGGTTTCACCCCAACATTTGATTCCAGCGGTTGTACCAACTTCTTCTTGTAAACACAATCAAAATCAATTACTCTTTGGTATTAATCTTCTTTTCTCAAACTCAAATTAAAACCTTAAATCATTATCAGCACCATCAATCCTCAGATGAACTTTAGATTGATTCTTAATCCCCAATTCGATTTCATAACGTCCATTCAACTCGTTAACTCAACCGAACCCATCTCGAATCGAACTCCAAATAATTTACAGAAACCTTAATTTTTAATTTGGGGAAGAACAGAACATGAACCCTAATTTCTGCAATTCTTCACGAGCAACTCATAACAAAAATCAACCTTCTTAATCTTCATCTACAAGTTATAATCTTCAAACCCATCTTCTAATACATCTGATTCATCACTAATTCGAACTCTAACGCAAATCTCTGAGAAATCCTAACTTCAGAACCCATCTTCGATTTATAACAGCTTCAGACTATCGACTAAACATCAACACCTGTCTAGCTTCACTAAGTTTACTAATCTCCTCCTAATTAACTCACTCGATTCAAAAACCAAGCTTCCATGAAGAAAAGGAAATGAAGAACAGAATAGAAGAAGAGAAGAAGAAAGAGAAATAAGAAAAGAGAATGAGTTTCTCTTCGGTTGATTTTGGTGATAAGACCGATGGATTTACTAATCCACACTCTAGATGCGTGATAAGGGAAGTCTGATGCGTGTGGTAACCACAGTAAATTAATTAATCTTTTTTCACCTAACTAACAAGTAATTTAGTGTAATCAAGTTCGTTCCCACGAGGAGCAAGAGGTTTTAGTTGTTTAGTTGTCACAAAAAGGGGGATTGGTTTTAGATTTTAAAAACAAAAGAAAGTAAATAAAGCAATTAAAAGTTTAAGTTGAAATCAATAAGAGAGATTAGATCAAGGAATCCTTCTTTGTTGCAAAACAATGATTCAAGTTATGTTCTTTTCCACTTTTTATTAGTCATAGATTATCACCAACCGTAGGATAGCAGGTTCGCTTAGCTAACCCCAAAACTCCTTATTTCACTGAGTAACAGGTTCGCTTAGTTATCAGATTCTATTCAAAAGAACCACCTTGAGGTCCGCTTAAAGATGTAATTCCCCGAACGCATTAAAATTTATGAATTTAGGTTTAGTACTAGTAGTTAACCTCGATTCGCTTGGTCCACTTTCTAGCGTTGTTTTCACACACAATTGCTCCACGGAATCCCTCTGCAAGGTCTCGTGTTTGCTACTTGGTTAAAGAGTCAAGAAATGATTACTTATCCCCTGACTTTCACTAGCTTTAGATCAAATTAACAAATCAATTTAGCGTGCACTCGAAACAATCTATCAATCAACCATGAATGTATAAACATTCCTATTAGTAAAAACAAACGATAATCATGTGAAAAACTTCAAAGTAGATTTAAAAACAAAACTCAAAACATGTTAATAACTAGGAATTCATCCTCAATCAATAAAATTAGCTACTCATGCTAAGGAGTTCACACAAAGAATAAAGAAAAGAGAAGTGTTGTGTGTGTAAAAGATGTGTAAAAGTTGTATAGAGAACTTCTCTATTTATAGGCTTCAATTTGCTTCAACTCTTCTTAGGAATATAATCCCTTTCCCTTTGTAACTCAACTTCCAAATCCAAGTATTTCTCAAATTTTCCATCTTCTCTTTCCAAATCCAAGCCCAATTCTTCAAACCCATGAGTCTAGATGAGTCTAGAAAATTCTTCAGTAGTTTCTGTACTTTTGGTCGCCTGAAAAGTTTTTGGGATCACCGGAATCCGGCTAAAAAGCTCCATGCCGGTTACCTGAGTTATGTCTCCGCTGACAGAATATTCTGTCAAGATACTATTAAGCTTAACGGTCAAATTAGTCAAACCGTCAGTCAAGAGGGTCAAGGCAAGAAAGTGAGTTAGCTACCGAGTCAGTATCTTACTCAACTGAGTTGGATCGGTCATCGGCCGGTATGAGTTGACTCACCAGAATGGAAATCCGGCAGAGCTTTGTTTATTTCTGGGCATTCTCGGCCAATTCAGGCCTTTCTTTCTTCACCTGTTAAGAACCTAGGCATACATCTATACTGATCATTCTTGCACACTGCCAATTCTTGCTTATGTCACTTCAATCCATCAATTCCTCCTTCCATTTCTTCTTTGTTCAAAACTCACAGCAACATCAATTTCAGCCAACCCTTGAGCGTCACCAACAGCACCAGTATCTCTCAAATTCAGTTCCACCATAAACCCCATTGCACCAAGAACCCATTTCATTCTTCTCAATAATTGTAGCTGCAATTCCACGACATATACCCATGAAAATCCTTGTTATTCTTTCAAATCCATCTCTTATCATCACCAGCTTCGAATCTTAGTTCAAGGAACCCTAATTTCAAAAATCTCTTCCTCAATGGCAGCTCCATCTTCACATAATTCTTCGACCAACAGAACCCATACTCTATAATGAACCCAAGATCAGCAGCATCTTCAATTCTCGCATATCGAACCCATTTTCAATTTCATCTCAGATTCAACCCATTTCATTAACAGCATCACGCTCATCTTCCATGATTCAATTTCAGTTGCATACCATCATCAATCTTCAATTATCGATCTGTTTCAGCTCTCAGGTTTCTTCTCCCTGTGTTGTTCAATAGCAACAATACTCGCCTGATTCGACCACGGTACAAGCACCACCATCTTCTCCATTGAATCTCTCAGGAACACCAACACAAACCCATTTCTGATTTCTCTTCTTTTCCTCATCAATTCCATCGGAAACCCATACGAATATTAACCTCATATCCCCTTTTCTTCTTCTCCTTATGTTCTTCACTGCCAACATAAGATCTTGTAGTTCGAACCCTAATTCTTCTCTTGTAATTCTGGGTTCTTCTCGTCGTTCATCTTCTCTCTCGATTCTGCTGTTTCAGGTGTTAGCAGCAGCCACACTTCTCGTTTCTCAATTTCATAAATGACGAATGAATTGGTGGCGGAGGAAATCTCTCGATTTAGGGTTGGATGGTTACACCCCAGGGATAAGGACCACCCCACTCATTAGATAAGGGCCATCCTGATTGGCAACCCCTTAAAATAACAGCTGGCTTATTTTTAATATTCCTCCACATAGAGTTGCCCCAAAACCTTGGCTCGGCTCGGCTCCCAATATTGTTTGCCTGGTGAAATGACAATTTTGTTGTTCTTGTGCAATTTTGGATGATTTCTTCTTCTTTTCTTATGCATGACTCCAGAGTAGCTAATAACTCAAAAACATACATAAAATACATAATTTACAAGAAAATAACAAAGAAAGCATAACCAATAGATATTAAATACGGTGTATTCTACACCTACCAAAGTCCAGACCGGTTTATTGTGAAATGATGATTTTTCCCTTTACCTTAATATGATACAATTTTCTTCCTGCGGCATCCGAATGACACGTTCGAGTAGCCTATTTTGCATAACTTTTCGAGTTCTATCTAACAGTACTAGTTTCGTATCTAGATCGTTGTTAGATTAATTCCTATTAATTATCGCTTGTGTTAAACTAATCGAGTTATTATCAGCTAATACGTCTTGACTAGTCTAATAGCGTTGACGAGCTTGAGGGTCTTTACATTCTCCCCACCTTATTCATTTTCGTCCTCGAAAATTAAACCATTCTTATGGTCTTCAAAAACTCCACACCTTATAGAAAAACCCCGTCTCTTATCTAACCGCAAATAACATAACACAAACCACAAACCTATATGTCTTTCTACAACTAAAATTTGTGGCTCTAAGTTCAACTATACTAATTTAAATTCTATCCAAGAGGGAAGTCTAAGTTTCTTACATGAATCTCTATAACGGAAATTATGATTTTTAGATTTAAATTCTCTACACTAACTTCTATTTCAGTAAGCTACTGGTTCTAATTACAAGAGAAAATATTCTACAAGCTTCTAAATAAAATTCCGGATCTATAAGTTCACTATCAGAAGCAAGCTTTCCTTCTATGCCTGGTGATACAAGAATGCAGTCGCCCTGTCTAGGTTCGCGACACCTGACAATGCCTACGTACGTAAAGTATCACCTGAATATATCAGAATTATCAAACTCACTACTCCCCAGTGCTGGATTAACTAATTGCAAACTTATTCCGATTTATTAAGTATTAATTTATTAAGATTAATTAGTCTTTAGCTTTTATCTTCACTAGTGTAAGTATGATAAATTTACTTCGTAAAATGTATAAGCATTCCATATCATTTTAAGCAATTTAGTCATCTGAATTTATTTATTTTATCAATACATGTAATCCAAATTCGATTTCAGCCTAATTTATAATAACTAACATTTTAATTTACTGCTATACAATATATAAGTTTTTTCCAAATATTATCAATTTTAAATTTGCTATTAGCATAATTATTGAAAAGTCATTATCAACTGTGTTACTATTCCCACTATTATTATTATTATCGTTATTGGTTTATTGATACTAGGTCTTAATATTTAAATATGATTCTACATTCATGTAAAGATTATTATAGTTGATTTTATTTATTCCTATTGAATCCGTATACTACAACGTATAAAATAATGGCGTTAACGTTGGTAATTTAATATGATTTAATTTGAGTCTTCATAAAATTTTAACGTACGTCGGTAGTCTTTATATTTTGATATTAATAATAAGCATATTATTCATAGGTAATATTATTCTCCTTTAAGTCTAAAGCATAATACATTAATTATCTAGATTAAACAAAAAACATATCTCTAATTTATAATTAATTTAATTCGTTAATAATAATTATTATATTTTTAATAACTATTTAATCATAATTATTATTTCTATATTTTTAATGAAATTTTAGTTAAGCTAAGTTCAACATGATACTAATTGATAAATGCTAGCGTTACTTTATTAAAAATTATTATTACTATCATTTTCATCGTTAATTACTAATATAAAATTTTATTATTGACATTGATGGTTGAACTATTATTCTAACTACTCTTACAAAAATTATTAAGTCCCAAAATATCATTAACATTTATGTAATTAGAATTTGTTTACTCTTCATATAAGTCAATGTGTTCGGTAACTTTCTATGTGATTTACAAGATCTATCAATAATATTGATCTTACTATTTTTATAATATTAGATTGTCTACGTGTCCACGCTTTTTAGATTAATTATTCTTAAATCCTTATTAGCTAAACTTATTGGTGTATCCTACAACTTTTACTTCATTACATATACAAACAATCGAACAAGCAAATCAATCAATCAAATAAATCTCTTATCCATTGATAGCTTTTAGTGATTAAGATTTATCTCACAACCCAACCCATTCTAAACTAATCTAGTTCACTAACTGGCACTGACTATTTTTATCTTCTCCCATATAAGATCTAATAGTGAGCTCTCATACCAACACTGTAGCGCCCCTTAAGCTAGCAGCTGACTAATCCAAGAGATTAACTAAATAAAGAGGCACTACGAATCTAATTCAAATACTTAAACATTCAATTAAGAAATCTGCTACAAAACTTATCCCAAAACTAACCCCTCTCAGAATATATATACATGAACTTCTCTCTAATGATACATATACAATAGTCAATTTCTTTACAGATACAATAAACAACATAATAAACATAGCAGAAGTTAACTAATTAACGGAGTCAACACTTGTGGCTTTCGCTGCGCAACTTTGATCTGTCTCTGAAAACTGAACGTGAGAATAATTAACATTTAACTTCTAAGTAATCATAAGCAAGATTAAGAAAAACAATAATGTTTTCCCAAACATTAAATAGTGACCAAGTCACTGAGATATACAAACACGAACATGGACAAGCTCTTTCTTCAACAATGTATACTATTCGTGCTAACCACACTCATTAGCTATTGATATCACCAAGACCATGATGACCCATAATAAGCATAAAAGCTGAATTCATGTAGGTATGAATATGAAAGAGCATATCCTCACAGAAGTAAACAAACATGTATATGGACAAACTCCTTCATCAAACAATGTATAATATTCGTGCTAACCACACTCATTAGCTATTGATATCACCAAGACCATGATGACCCACTCTATGCATAAAAGTTGAATTCATGTAGATATAAATATGAAGGACCGTATCATATATACCACACGTGGAAATTCCCATTTTTCATAACAATTCATATAACAAACAAACAATTCAAGTCCTTTACAAACTATGGAAAGATTAACAGAATCAACAGAATTATCATAATGCAATTTAAATAAAGCATGGAATGCATAGACAGACAATGCATGATTTGTTAAATATAAACTTTTGTAAAAGAAACAACAATAGTTACAAAAGAGTCAAATGTATTCCCACCTCTTTTGATGACAAGCCACGTCTACCTCGAGATCCACGATCCACTGGTTCATCCTTTGAATCGATCGTTGTTAATATAGACTAACTGTTAATCACACGAGAAGTCTAAGAATCTAGCCAAAATGGCTCATACAAGAAACATACAAGTCTTTCTAATGATTCTAGGCCCATTTAAGGTTCCATATCTTTTATTTATCTATCTTTAGCATGTCTAAGGTTCACTAATTGAATTGGATTGGTTTTATAGTCCAATAACTAAGACTTATGAATATCTACAACATTGTAGAAGGAATCAAAGGCTAACTCAGACCACAAGTGGTCTGAATCATCAACATAAGATAACTAGTCCTAAACCCAAGTTCTCTAAATAGGCCCATTAACCAAAGGCCTGGTCCAATTGGTCAGTTGATGGTCTCTAACAGTCAGAAGGGTCAAGTAACGGTCAACATCCATCCAAGGTCAAGCCCTGGTCAAGTCAATGGTCTACTGATTTGGTCACTAAGTTAAACCGATTCAACTCAGTCAGACACACTGAGTCAGCTAAAGAAATTGAGTCAGCTAAACTGACTGGAATGACTAACATGTATACTTCTATTGCAGACAACTTCAACTCTACTTCTTACATTTTCATATCTACCAAACCAAAATTATACATTCATTCATAAAACAAACTTTGAAGTACAAATACAAATGCAAGCTAAGCCTATCTGCAAATGCAGTAGTTGCAACATTCTTTCTACATTCAGCTAGCTACAATCACCCTTAACAACTCCACGATCCTGCACATACTAGACAAACTTCAGTCACATCCCTTGTACAGAACCATCACTTGTATCTCCAAGTCTCACAACTGCAGTTCAATCCAACATCCCCATCTCAGTCCTTGTCTGCACAATCTGTAAGTTCAGTAGCACCATTCTCTTGTTCAGTTAACCTCAAACCAATACAACTCTCCGATCCTTGTTCTTGACCTGAGCCATTAACAACATCACCTGCAGCAGTTACACCTAACTGTCATCTACACGCCACAAGCAATTCAACCTCATTCTCATGAACAACATTCATTCATTCCACTATTTTCAGTTCCTTCCTGCACAACAACTTATTAACACTCTGGTTCTTCTTGTAAACCAGAACCACCAATAATTTCATCTGCAATGTCTAGTTTCAGCCATTCAAAAACTTCTCAAATCAACACTTACAATCTCATATACACAGACACATCCTCATCAAATGCAAGACTAATTCCTAACTAAATTAACATTAGCACAACAACCTCCAGTTTCTGAAATTTCAACTACACTTCATAATCACAATCCCTATCCCATCTCAATAACATCTCAAATGAAATCTCCATAAGCCATTTATTCAAAACCACCAACACAAATACAGCTCTTACAATATTACTTCATCCATCTCAATTCTTAGTTCACAGACTAACTTATAAACTCAACAATTAGAATGGAAACAATTCTTAACTAATTTTACTGAGATAACAATTACCTCAATTTGGTTTCACCCCAACATTTGATTCCAGCGGTTGTACCAACTTCTTCTTGTAAACACAATCAAAATCAATTACTCTTTGGTATTAATCTTCTTTTCTCAAACTCAAATTAAAACCTTAAATCATTATCAGCACCATCAATCCTCAGATGAACTTTAGATTGATTCTTAATCCCCAATTCGATTTCATAACATCCATTCAACTCGTTAACTCAACCGAACCCATCTCGAATCGAACTCCAAATAATTTACAGAAACCTTAATTTTTAATTTGGGGAAGAACAGAACATGAACCCTAATTTCTCCAATTCTTCACGAGCAACTCATAACAAAAATCAACCTTCTAATCTTCATCTACAAGTTATAATCTTCAAACCCATCTTCTAATACATCTGATTCATCACTAATTCGAACTCTAATGCAAATCTCTGAGAAATCCTTACTTCAGAACCCATCTTCGATTTATAACAGCTTCAGACTATCGAATAAACATCAACACCTGTCTAGCTTCACTAAGTTTACTAATCTCCCCCTGATTAACTCGCTCGATTCAAAAACCAAGCTTCCGAGAAGAAAAGGAAACGAAGAACAGAAGAGAAGAAGAGAAATAAGAAAAGAGAATGAGTTTCTCTTCGGTTGATTTTGCTGATAAGACCGATGGATTTACTAATCCACACTCTCAGCTGGCTAAGGGAAGTCCAGACAGGTTTATTGTGAAATGACGATTTTGCCTTTTACCTTAATCTAATGCAATTTTCTTCCTCTGGTATATCCGAATGACACGTTCGAGTAGCCTATTTCGCATAACTTTTCGAGTTCTATCTAACGGTACTAGTTTCGTATCTAGATCGTTATTAGATTAATTCCTATTAATTATCGCTTGTGTTAAACTAATCAAGTTATTATCAGCTAATACGTCTCTCGACTAGTCTAATAGCGTTGACGAGTTTGAGGGTCTTTACAGCGTCTGTCAGTTTGGATGCCATAACTTCCAGACTGTTTATCGAATTTTCCCTTTTGATACGTTATAGAAAAGACGTAGGTGAACAACTTTATTTTAGGATGTTTTGCCTAGTCCCTTGCCCATTTGTACAAATTTAAGTTTTCCTGGATGTTACCTCAGAAATTTGAATTTTTGGTTTTAAACATTGAGAACAATGTCAAGTTTAAGTGTGAAGGAGTAGTTAAGCATGTTTCAGTAGTATATTAGTATTAGTATTCACTTTCTTAGGCTAGTTTTAGTATGTATTTACTAGAAAAAAAACCTCCATATTTCTCTGTTATTTGAAAGGGGCAATACGATGTTGGGGAACCAAAATATTTTTATTGACAAAATAAGCGGTGGATTTATTAAAATTCCTAACTAAAAGACTTTGGTCTTTTTCGTCCTTGACAAATTTTAAATGACATCTGCGTCCCAAAATTCATGCCATTTTTTTGTTGTCCTCATTTTCATGTTGTGCAGGACAATTCGGTTTACACTTTGTTATCCACCACATACATTCTGGACAATTCTCTTTACACCTTGGTATACACCGGGTTGATAGCGAGGACAACATGGACAATCTACTTTACACCTTGGTATACAGCGGGTTTGATAACGAGGACAACATGGACAACTCGGTTTACACTAAACTAGCGCGAGCTGGACCTATGGGCCCGTGTCGATGGACTCCACTTTACAACATTGCAACCGAGATTACAACAAGTGAAAACTGAAAATTAATACTCCCTCCGTCTTTTTAATAGGCTGGTTTCTATAAATAAATGTTTCCAAAAAATAGGTTGGTTTCCTAATTGGGAAAGTCAAATATTATTTTAGTATTTTTGGACCATTTTCTTTTAATTTCTTTTACTAACAAGTGTCATGGGACCATTGCACTTCATTTCTTTTATTGACAAGTGTCATGAGGACCACTTTCAATGATTAGTTCACTTGATTTCCTTAATTTTCTATGAACAATTAATTTCCTTAATTGTCATGAGGGAGTAAAATTTTAATATTATTAGAACAACAAAAGTTACATCGAAAATAATATTATTTTAATGACTCCACACCGAGGACACCGCGTTTGGTGATACTCTCTACACCACTACCCTTCCGATAAATAGAAAAATAGAAGTTTTCTCTTACTTCTTCGTTTCTCGTTTCGTTCTTCACCGATGAACTCTTCTGCTAATCGATGGAAGTTTTGAGATGAGTAGAATCGAATTTGATTGATTTGGAGGATTCATTTTGTGCCTGATTATCTTAGGAAGTAACGATTTTGACTACACAGACAACGATTACTTCTTCACGGTTTCAGGGTGTGTTCTTCCGGACTTATCAGCTTCTTTTCGTTAGAACTAATAGGTCTTCATTTTAACTCCTGTATTTCATAACTACGTCAATTGATGAAACTTCGTTTATTTATTTTTCTGATTAGGGTTTTCATAAAATTTAAGGTGGTGCTGGAGTGTTGTGAGTTTGAACCTTGTTTAGGTCAGTATTAAAATCAATAGAGATACAGATTGCAAATTGTGCATAAGGAGTGTCTATTAATGCACATGTCAATGTGGTCATGTCAGATTCGTGATAGATTGGTTGAGATTATTGGTACTTTGAGATTTGGGGTTTTTTGAAAGCTTCTTAGTAGAAAGCATCAATTTCAAACTCATCATACCCACAGGCCGGAGGTAATTTTTCATGGCTACATATAGGAAACTAAAAGTTCCTTTCAATGCCCATGTTCATCAATATCATCATAGCCTAGTTTTTTTTTAATTTGGTGAATCAAATTTGTTTTTTGGCTAAGGTGGGTGACATAGAAGTATAGAACTCTCTTCAGATCTTACTAGCTGGAAAGTATTTCTTGCACACATCGCGCACTTCTTCGTAAGAGTTGTTGATTTTCCTTCTCAATCTAATCACTGCTGATTTGTTCAGAAATTGAGGCTAATCTCGAATTTTGTCTTCTTGAAAACTGAAAAAATTTCTCGGTTCAGTATTAATGAGTACGTATATCTTATTAAGTTTTTAATTTTACTATTGGAGCTATAGCAGTGTCGTCACTATGTTCAACGAAGGATTGCCTCATTACAGGGGTGGCCTTACCTTGTCTATAGTTGTATGTCATATCTTTGTTTTTAGTGTGCTTGTGATTAACTAAGTTTGCTTACCAATCGATGCTATGTTGTCGTTGTAGGTTCCAGTTTGGTTAGTTCCAATAAAGGATTGCCTTATTGCAGGGGTGACCTTACCTTGTCTATAGTTGCAGTTGATTATCAGGTACTGTCTCTAGCTCCGACGAATGCAGCTGTACATTTTGTTCTTATTCAGTTAATATTCTCAAAGGCACACTAAGCCTTGGATAACCCATTGTTCTCTTGTGATTACAGAGAGGTTACAGTAGTAAATTTAACAACCATTACTTATGCATATTATGGATCTTCATACGGATAGTTTGTACGTCATATCTTTGTTTTCATGTGCTTGTAACTAACTGAGTTTGCTTTCCCAGTTGATGCAATATTGGTCGTTATAGGTTCCAGTTTCACACACCTTTAGGTGAATTTGGCTGTGTTATGACTACTTTAAATGTGCATTTAGTAGGCTCATGTTCAATGCAACATTTGCTAGCATGGAGTAGAGATTTATGTTATGTTTCAATGATTTAATAGTAAGGGATCTGTGGCACAATGGTATCATGTCTTACTCCATGTCCGAAGCTTGTGCCTTTGGTTCAGTCAGGTTCACTACCTCATGTTTGGAACTAATAGAATTTGCTATTAATCTGTCGTAAGGGCTCTGAGAAAAACACTATTAACTCTTGACTTTTGTTTTAAGCGAATGCATATTTTAGATTTTGATACTGGTTAGTTATTCGAAGTTGAAGTAGCAATTTTTTTGAGATTTTTGGGTTGATATAATGTTTGTTTTCTATTTTCTGTGTTAGTATGATAAAGATTAGATATAAATTATTGCAAGGCCCTATAGTTATACAGGTTTCTTATGCAGATATATAAGTTGTTGATGTATCTATTTGTTTTGCTTTCTTCTTTTGAATGGAACTAACCTTATGTGCAAGCTAAGGCTATTTAGCAAAACAAACACAGTAAGTTTCTAATGCCGGTACTATCACTATCATAGTAACTTTACAATGTCAAAATATCCTTTAAATCTGACCTTGGAATTCTGTTTCAGTTTAATATAACCTTCTTCCACATTCTCTAGGGCCCAAGTTTATCTGGATCAAGTCATATACTGTGTGTGTCTGAGCCAAACGAGAAACTTTGGAGTTTGGTGTTGGCGCTTCGAGCAAAATGGAATTCCTCTGATTCTAGAATGTTTATCTAACGCTGTCGGAAATACTGTGAATAATGCACTGGGAGCCGTGTATTATCTTTGTAACTCTGTGAATAAGGAAGAGATCTTAAGCCTGAATGCTGTCCAACTGTCAAGGGGATTAAAGCCAACATGTTTGTGTTTCTTATTTTCCCTTGTCCAGTGATTGTATGCGTAGTCATGTAATATTTGAGCATAACTTTGTTTTTCTAAATCTACGTGACTATATATATATATAGGTTCCCAAAACTCCACTGGCTGCAATATCACCATTAAATCCTTTATCATTGAGCTGCTTATTGATTTGATGCCCACTTTAGCTTACTTTTTTTATTTTCTTTTGCAGTCCCTGGAGTCCGAGCGTGTTGGCAACACAAAGTTTATGCATCAACAAGTAATGGATTATGTCCCAGTGCATTTGCACAGAACTTGTTGTTTCAAATAGTGACACCCTGATTTACTTCAGTTTATTGTGTTCCTAGCATACCCTGATAAACTAATAATAAGTAAATTGGAGCCCTGCAGTTGAAACGAGTTTCAGTATTACAGAAAATTATTTGGGGGAGGAAGGAGCGGGAAGTGTTGAATCAATGTTGAAATTCACTAAGGGGGGCATCTCCCAGCGTAGGGACCTGGCGTGGCTTGCGGCAGTATGAACAACACCTTTTTTTTCGAAAATGCTTTGTTGTCTCCGCAGCTGTTGATGTACGTAACAACCTACATTTAGCTCCCCAAAAGCTAAACCTATAGGTTTACTGTTGAAGATAAGATAGGATAAGAGAGAACTACATATGTGGGTTCGTATTGATGGTGATAAAGGTTGAGTGCAGGAAAAGGTTGACTTGGAATGGGTTAAATGAAGGTCAGGGTACTCGGTGGTTTGAGAGAACAAGTTTCGCTGATTCTGGAAGTCAGAGGTGAAAAAGTTAAGGGGGTCTACGTGAGTGTTGGGCATGCATATCATACTTAGGTATTCAACTGTGAGATCTCCTTATGCGGCAGTCAACTCTCAGCAACAATGGGAACTGGACAGCTACTTAGACAGAGAATTTGGTCTATGGAAAATAGTAGGCTCACCCATTTGAGGTGAGTGGAACAAATTCAATTCCAAATGTTGCACAGTTCTATAGCATTTTATTGGCATCTACTTATACCATCTCATGTGCCTTAATTTCCAATATTATATCAAACTTGTATGTAATTGTTTTCGAGTAAACTTACATTTACTAATTTAATTTTGTGGTTTAAGGTAGTTAAACTTAGCTTGGAAGTTTGGATAAGCAAGAACAAGAAACGGTATCTAGCTGGAACCAAAGAGAAGTAGGAGGTGCCTCTAGAAGGCAATGAAGAGTGGAAGTGTCAAGAGCTTAAGGGATTGGTGGAGCTGCACACGTTCTATATTGCTTTCACTTTCTTAAGCATACATCCTAATGCTTATCGAGCGCAAATTAATTTATTTGCAGATACTCGCTTCATCTGGGTGACATGTTCTACTTTCAAAGTTGGAGGACTGTCTTAATCAGTCTTCCCAACCTGCTGCGCTGAGCACTAATAAGGTACTCACCATTCTTTACAACTCTGTAATCTTAGTTATTGTGAATGTTGCTAGGTAGTTATTTAAAAAAAAAATATTGCAGGCCAGCTCTACATTTGAAAGCAAGTTACTGTTTGCTGGATATCTAGAACCGCAAGTTCTTGTATAGAAATGGCGAAAACCATGAAGAATGTTGCAAAGTTAGCGTGCTCCATTGTAGTACAGAACATGTTCTCCTTAGCGTGCGCCCTTGGTAATCCAATTCTTTCACCAGCAGTAACCTATCGTAAAGAATTTATAAGTTGGTATAAAAATGAAGAAAATGTAATCTTCTCAATTGATCGATCTTGTTACACAGTCTGTTGCGGAGACACACTGTTGGCTTCGAGAAGTCATATGGAGACAACGCATTAAATTGTTGCCTCATGTGGTATGAGGAAGAGATAAGATTTCAATTTGACATGGATGGTGAGTGGGTCCACTTGAGTAGCATTTTTAACATACCCTCTCTCTTTTTTCTACTCGCTTGCCAAAACAGACCTCATCTACCACTCTCTCTCTCACTTAATAGACTTGGTGGGTAGGCCTAGCAATGGAAGAATATCCGTCGGATATTTAGAAACCCGATATCCGACAGGTTAAGCACTACCGGATATTCGATATCCCATAATATCCTATAGGATATCAAAATCAGATATCGATTCCGATAGGCTAAGCTGTCGGATATCCGATAATATCCGATTATAACAAAAAAGCTTAAAAACCCTTGTAAAGCATTTTCATAATTGACACTTATCGGATATTTATCCGACAATATTCGATGCTAGACTCGAAATTAAGATAAATTACAAATAAGTTCCTATATTATCGGATATCGAATATTAACATTTCGGATGGGGTTTAATCCGTTTCCGATATTTAAGGAAGAAATATCCGATAAAATATTTGATCAGATATTCGATAAAACGGATAAAATCTTATAGGATCTCGAATACTCGGAAACGGATACCGAATATCGAACAAATATTGACAGGCCTATTGGTGGGGCAGAACGCACTGTATATGAGGTTGTGGTGCAGTTCCTGGTGGCAGTGGTGCAACCCGCTTCCCCTCTCTATTACCACCATCAGTTGCTCTGTCTCTCTCTCCCCCTCCCTCCTATATATATTCTTCTTAGTGGTAGTGATGGTTGTAAAAGATTAAAGGTTCACAACAAGGTACCTTGTGCATTGAGTTGGGTTGATTTTGCAGAGAAACAATCTTTTGCAGTATAAGAATGGACATTGGAAAAACAAGCTTTTTGTGTGCGAATGGGATGGTAGTATAGTAGAGTACGGATGCTATACTGTTATTCTGAGGACAAGATTTTAACTACTATTCAAACGAACTTTCTTATTACGTTTTTTGATATGATATTTTTGTGTATGGGATTGTAAATTTGGATTCCTGGTTGGATGTTTAAAGTGGGTTTTATTTCTTTTTGGTAAATGCGGAATCTAATAGCAATTCCTATGGAACTAAGAAATCTGGAGTTTGTTCATTTTGCTCCCACTATGAAAAAATGGATGTTCAGACCATCAGATTTGTTGGTTTGAACATCGAGTCGTTAGAACCAGCGCGCGTCTGTGGAAATGACGGGCGTCATGTCTAGCAACGCTGGCGTCAGTAAAGAAAACGTCAGTGTTTGAATGTTGAACGCGCGTCTTTATTAATAGCGCCCGCGTCTATACTTCAGACGCCAGAGTCTGACCCAATGTCGCCAACGGCTCAATCAGAACGGCCAGAAAAACTTTTGATCCAACGGCTACATTTTCTGAAATCTATAAATACTCCTCATTTCAACCCTAAATTCACACATTCTACACATTCTTCTTCTCTTCACTCACAAATCTTGATCAAACATGTCTCGACCCCGGTTAGTTCAGCGAGTTCCGTGTGCTAAAGAAGAAGATGAATCTATCTGCAGAAACTATGTTTTTTTATCTACTCAGCTTGCTTCGGCAAACTATCCATGGGTGAATTTCTGGACGGTTATTCACGATAGGTTCTGCAGTGACACTCGTAATCCCAGTCGTCGTTCTATATGCGACATAGAACATCGTTTTGGTACAATTAAGAAAGAAGTAAGTGAGTTTATAGCTTTAACCAAACAAGTAATTCGATACCGATTGAGAGGTGAAACTGATGCTGAGATGGTAATAAGATCTTTGGCTGCATGGCGAAGATGGAAAAATGTGGCTTTTCCTTTCGAAAAATGTTTTGAAATCCTTGAGGTGTTGAACAGTTTCAACCCCTTTTTTGTAGTACCTACTACTTCTTCTCATTAGTGAAGCTAATGTAATGTAGTGAAGCCAATGTAAAACGCTTATTTTTAAACATATGTAATTTTATTTAATTAAATACTGTAGCAGAATTAAAAATTACACATGTAGCAGAATTAAAACTACAAATAATCTCTCTAACGTCGCTCTTCTCTAGCTCCCCCATTGTTATATTCTGGAGGCAATAATTCAAAAAGTCCTGGGAATAAACCTGGGAAATCACCAAAAGCCAACATACTTTGTAAATTTCCATATGGGGATAAACCTAATAGACCTGGCTGAACAAAATTAGTCAAATTGGTAAGCACTTTGTGTACTCGGTCCTCCAATCATATAAGAGGTTTGTTGTTGCGGTGGTGTTGGTTGTTGCGGTGGTCCAGGTGTGTAGCATTCATTTGGGTTGTAGGGCGCATTTGGGTTGTAGGGCGAGTATGATGATCAAATGCGCGTAGGTTCAATCCGAAATACCTGAGGTTGAGATACAGGAGGAGTATTACGACGTACATGTGGTGAAGAACTCTGTCGTACTTGTGTTTCTCCCACTATTGTTTCTTCACTTTCGTGCCATGATCTGTTGCTCCTGGTGGAATCGGAAGACTGTGACCCCCGGACATCATCATTTATAGTTGGACTCGATCCAAACATTGTGTCTGTCTGCCTTTTCATAGTTGTACCAAGTACATAGCCTCTACTTGTCGGCTCTGCCAATGCAAATCGTTCAGTTGCCTCCGCAACTCTTTGTCACTGGCAGTGACATTGGAGTAAGGATAATCACGGTCCATACCTTGGGAAACAATAGGGATCGTGGTTGGCTCACCTTGTAAAGTAATACTTTGCAGCTCCCAACGAATTTCGGGCATATTTGACGAAGATGATGAAGAACTTGCACCCGTCCTGGGATAAGTCACAAAGCTTGGCTCTCTTGGAGGTGGTTGACTAGGAACGATATTTGGATCATGGGACATGTTTGATAATCCTGGGAAATCAAACCCATAGACGTGCATGTTCTTTGTCCCAATTACAGGCTTCGTAATCGAGTTGTACCAGTTGACATACTTCGCTTCACTGATATCCCTCCTTGTATTTAGTTCATACCTCTCCCAACTGGATACTCTCAGCCGATCAAAATCAGATGCAGAGGTTCGCATCTGTTGTGGCGGGTTAATTGCAATTGCAAATATACCTTGTATTTGGTACTGCACTCTTTCTCCCAGGTGCCAAACCCCTCGTTGTGATTCCGGACTGTAAAAAACAACTCTACGCAAAGAATAACCAAGAATACGTACCCCAACATCAGCACCATACTGAGGTAAATCAATGTATGGGTGAACAACTGCGTTGTTGTGGCTCCGAGTCATCTGATGAAACCTTTGAACAAAACTGGAACCAAAGACGTCGCTGCCAGTGTTCTTCTCTAAGTTGTCCTTCATATACATGTCCAACATTGGTAATCTAAGTGTCCAGTCTTTTAGGATTGGTTTACCAACACGGAAGTAGGTATACCACCAATACTGCAAATTCCTCCATAATTTTAGTATATTGACTAAATAATCTACATTTGTTCATAAATAATATTTAAATTTAGTAATAATAATAAATTTAAAAATAATAATTTTGATATTTTTACCTCTATGATGCTCCAGAAACCAATGAAGTTTTTTTCGCCCATGGACGAGTTATCCAGCACACAGTACAATTCTGCTAAAATTGCAGATTCCTAATATGGCGCTTTTTCGAGATCTTGTAATGCTTCAATCCAACCAACATGAGCAACAATAGTTGAGTTTGGAAAGAATGACTGACCCAATACCCATAAGATAAACAACCTTTCGAGTTCAGGATAGTCATCTACATGTTCTGGGTTTCTCGGTTTGGATAGGAAAATCTTCAAGGCCGCACATCTAATCCCACCTCCTTTCAAACCAGTATAATCTCGACGCATTTTTGTTTACATAAACGAGGGACAAAGCGTCTCCCATTTACTATTTGACATCCATTCGTTTTGGTTGAATGGTAGCGGGTCTCCCGTTCCACTTGGAATTCCAACAATGAAATACAAATCAAGGGGAGTAATTCCTATTACAAGTATAATATCACTATGATTAATTCTTTTTATTTGTTAATAATTATTTAAAAAATCTAATTTAAGTTAAGTTAAAAAAAAACTTACCAATTTTGAAATCCGGAAAATGGAATGTGTGCGTCGTCTTCCACCACCTTTCTACCACTGTTTTCGGAATTTTTTTGTTATTCTTTCTAGGCGTCATTCTATAAAGGGCACGTCAAGGATATCTGTCAACCCTCTCGCGGACTGCAGACGGTAGAAGAACATAAATAGCATTTAATTATGAAAATCCGCCTCTCATGGTATAATAATCCTCAGACCGTTCATGATGCCCCGACACATGACCTGGGACTAATAATGGACCGACAACTATATTTGGCGAAGCAAACTCTGCTTCTCGATTTTGAGTATAATCTATAATATTGGCCGCACTTCTCACTATGTTCATATTGTATAGAACTTTTGATTTTGAAGAATTTTAGAAGAAGGAAATGGAAGTGGTATGAGTGAAAATGAAATGAATAGAAGGAATTTATAGTGTGGAAATCCGACCGTTGGAAATATAGGCGTTGGACAGTCGACCGTTGGCGTCTTTGTGTCGAACTCCCGCGTAAGCACACTGAGCGCCCGCGTCTGGCCTGCAAACGCCAGAATCAGTCTTTCAGTCGCGCGCCTGTTTCTCTAACGCCCTGTGCTTTACCATAATGAAAAAGCCAGTTTGACCATCCACGTGGCTCAACAAATATTTGAGTTTGGCCATTGTCATAGGAATTGCCCCAAGTATATGGGTTTTCTATTGCATTTACCCACAAAAAATCTTGCGTGAGGAGAACCAATTTTGTTGTATGGAAATGCAAATTACCTTTTTTTTCCTCCGATGCAACTATTAAATTTTTTTTTTGTGAGTTAAGTTATTGAAATTGTGGATTTTAAGGTGGGATTGTGTTTACGTTGTTCCTGCTCTTCTTTCTGGCATAAGAGAAACGGGAACTTCTTCTCTCATCGGCGTCTGTTGCAGGATCACCTTATTTTTGTTTTGGTACAATAAATTTGGCACGACCAGTAGTTTGCTCAGCATGGATATAATTATAAACACAAAGCATGGAATGTTTAACTGACAAGATAAGCCAATTAACTGACAAGATAAGCCAATTTTGATAGAGTAGATATCATTAAGTCTTCTAAATCCAGATATCACAAAATAAAGTATGCCGAAGTTTTAAGAACTAAAATACTAAAGCAACAATACTATTCTTAAACTGAACAAAACTGGAGTTCAGCTATTCTTAAACAGGGCACTGAGAAGTAAACCAAGGTCACTATTAAACAGCTTTGATCACATTTACTCGTCTTCCTGGCTGCGCAACCTAGCTGTCTTGTTGGTAACACAGACATCCAACTGTGCTGCACGCTCAACAATATCCTTCCTCTTTCTTGTAGAAATGTTGTGTGCAATCTCAGCACAGTAAGTCCTGCACAAAAGCAGACAAATAAGAATCAATACAAATAGCATACAGAAAAACAAGAGACACAAGCACAGAGAGAGGAAAGTGAAAATGCTTCTTTACATGGAGAGAGACGAAAGAAGTTTACCTGTTGTGCATCATCAACAATTCAAGCTCCTTCACATTGTGCACAATAAATTTCTTGAAACCATTGGGTAGGTAGTGACGGGTCTTCTTGTCTGAACCGCGACCAATGTTGGGCATCAAAGTAACACCCTTGAACTTTCGCCTCACACGAGAATCAATACCCTTAGGACGTCTCCAGCTTTCCTGACAAAGTTACAAAAAACAATCAACACGGCAACATCTGACAATTGACAGATAAAGAAAAACAAGCTACTTCAACAAATTGGCCAGTTGCTTAAAAAAAAAACTCTATTTTTCATCAGTTAGCAGCACTGATGACTACATTCTAGTGCAGTTTCTAGTGAGTTTGTCCTGCCATTCTTAAAAAAATGTGCATAACTACATTCTTTATCATTTTAAGTTCACAGGACAAACTGCATATAAATTCTAGTGCAGCTTGTCCTGCCATTTTAATTGCCGATGGATGCATATAAGTATCCATCATCAATTAAAATATGGCAGGACAAACAGTTTGGGATGTTCCATGAGTCTTCCATTCCCATCTAAATCTTATAAAAGATGTGAAGTACTCCATGAAGAGTGAGCTGTGTGTAATTATAAAACTAAAAGACATGTTGTAGCAGAACAGATGGCTTAAATCTCCATAATTACATAGCTAACAAATAGAATAATGAAAGTTGTTGAAAAGAGGAGTAATGAACGAGAGAATACCCCGACACGGTGGTATCTGTCACTGTGTGGCCTCTTGAAAGCCTTGACCCGCTTCTTGATAATCTTCTTGGTAAGCAAAGGAACTGCCATGGCTCCTCCTACAAATCAACATTCACATTTGAGTTAAATGCTTATACCAAACAGCAAACAGCAAAACTACAGAAATGTTTCAATTAAGAATCTGTCATCAACTAAATACTACATGTCTAGCTAGACACCATTCAACAGAGTAACCACCATGATATTACATTACATATACACAGACACAAGAGAGAAAACTCAACCCTCAAAGTTGAAAAGAAAACTGATGAAACCCTAAAACACAATCTATTAGGGAAAACAAAATCCTTCAATATATACATGATTTTGCAGAGATTTTTAACCTAAAAACATTTTTACATATCTACACAGATACTACTATCTTATCAAAAATCATTTGGATGAATCAATCTTGAATAAAACACATTTTTAGAGCAAACCCAACAAGAAAATCGCATATTAAACTTCAAACAAGATTTAGGGTAACTACATATGAGCTGCCTTATAGTGAAATCAAGATCTAAAAAGCAAAAATCAGTAAAAAAAACAAACAAATCGAGAGATTATTGAATGTGATTAATTGAAAGACGGGGAGATTCGGCAAGAAAAAACGACTTACGAGTTAGATGTGTCTGCTTCCGCCGGTTCTGAGTGAAACTCTCTCTCTCTCTATCGCTTACCCTAAAACCTTTGAAGAAGATTAGGGTTTTCTATTGATTTATATGCTTCGTGTGGGAGGGGTATTTGTATTCTCTGTTTCGCGTTGCAGGATATTTATGATGGTTCACTTTTTTCTTTTAGGTTTGACTCAAGTTGGGTTGAGACTCTCGGCTTTGCAGCATTCTCATTACCCGGCCCATCGTCATTCATATGCCAAAAGAAGTGGAAAAGGTTTGGGTAGTAAAAATATTTGCTTTCTCAAGGAAAAATAACAGTGAAACAGATAAGTCCTATGGAAGAATTCCATCTTCCATTTTTTTTCCATGCCATCTCAACATTTGGAATTGTTCATACAAGCTCAATTCTTATAATGGAATCATATAACACTAATCCAAACATCGTTCCACGTTAAAAAGAATAATGTTTGATTTGGTCAATGATATTTGACTAAAATATTTCCATGACTGAGATTATGATAAGCATTTTAATGCTATATTTTATACCCTAATTATATTAGGTAGGATACAATATTTTAGTTGCTAATACTATTTTAGTGCTTTTTTAGAAAGGACAAGTGAATTCGATCATCCAGCGAATAAACAGCAAAATGTGAGACTTAATGGTGTTTGCGACGAAAATTGCAAAATGTGCTTGGCCTGGTATTTCCATATATCAGCAACCACAAGGATGAAATGTGGTTGGCCTGGTATTTCCATGTATCAGCAACCACAATGATCAATTATGTTGGCCTGGTATTTCTATATATCAGCAACACTTATTATGCTGGCCTGGTATTTCCATGTATCAGCAGCCGGGTTGGCCTGGTATTTCCATGTATCAGCAACCACAATTATGAAATGGGGTTGGCCTGGTATTTCTATATATCAACAACCATAATGATGAAATGAGGTTGGCCTGGTATTTCCATATATCAGCAATCACAATGGAAAAAATGACAAAATGTAGCTGGCCTGGTATCTCCATGTATATCAGCAGCATAAAATTGTTTCGTAGGCGAGGCACAAACGCGGCAAATGAATTGAAATCAAAGTGGGGTTGGCACATGCAAACTGAAAATGGGAGTATTTTATCTTTTTTACTTTATTACAAATATATTCCACAGGGAAAGATAATTTATTTGCCATGTGAAGAATCAATTGCGGAATATTTACACGTGAGATTATTTTGGAAATAAAGTAACTCTTTCTTCATTTGGGAGATTCTGGAAATAAGGAGAGATTATTATTTCATTGGAAGAATGAGGTGGCAATATTATTTGGGGAAAGATACTGATGACGACATCAACTTGCAAGCAAGATATTTTCATAGAATAATTTATTTTGATTCTTTGATTAATGAAATAAAAGAAAGAGAAGGTTATAAGAAGGGGTGTCGACTATTTGAGAGGAGAGCCCGGCCACAGGGCCGTAAGTAGAAAAGGGTTTTGAAGTTTTGTTTTCGATTCTTCATTTTTCATTAGCTAGAGTTTGATTTTAATATGTTTATGACTTTTGAGAAAGTCATGTCTAACTAGAGTCATGTTAGGGTTTAAGTATAAACCAATTTAATTGTGTAAACTCTACATTTATATGCTCAATAATGATTTGAATGACTAGTAGTTTTTCTTCATATGGCTTGGTATTTTATTGTTCATGTGATTTTCTTGATTATTTATGCTTATCAATTGATATGGCGTGCTTTGGTTAAGTTCTTTGACGTGATATGCTTTAGGATTGATAGGTAATGCTTTAGAATCACTACCCATGAAGCGAAGAAAATTAAAGCGGAGAAACAATATTTGAAAATGCATGGAATATATTTTTAGTGACTAGTAGAATTTGCATAATTAATTGGTGGAAACCGAAAATCCTAATAACCCGCTCTCATTTTGTTTACTGTTAGAATTATTATTTCATTTCGTTCCAAATTTCTGAAAATCGTTCAAACATCATCTTGTCGATTAGTTAGTTTTGATATTAATTAGTAGTAGTATTTCACACTCCTCGTGGGAACGACCCGTACTTGCGATTGTTCTGCTAGTTAGGCACTGTGCACTTGCAGTATTTTATTGTAGGTTTCCCAACCTACTAGATTACGAATAGCTTTTCTGCCTGACTTATATTATTCGCAATAATGTAATTCGCCTTTTACAATGCTATTTCGCACGGCGTTTAACGCTAGTCGGATTACCGTTTCTTTGGATTCCACGCACCATTCCGTGAAACTATGGAACATAGTTTGGAGAAAGTGTGGATGACACCAACTTGGAATACGTCAGACTCGACATTCCACATTTTAATAAGTGTGGAAATGATTTCACGATAAAAAGTGTTGATTTTCTTAGTATGGGTTGAAGAAATGGTTTCACCATAATAAGTGTTAATTTTCTTCGTCAACTTCTCCTAAACGAGAAGGAAAAGGAGATAAAAGAGATATTTTGTTCCAGTACCCTTATCTTAAAATGTATTTGGATATCAAAAGTAGAAGTCAATCCTTGAAGTTAGAAGTATAAATATATAATTTACTTCACAAAGACTTCATTTGTTCCTTCTAAAAATGGAAAAGTAATTTTTTAATAGTATCCAAACATGCTACAAAATTTCAAAAAAATTATGTAAAGTTAATAGTGATGTTTTTGCATGTGAGAAATCTAAATAATAACTTTAAACTAGGTAATAACTTGTGCTACCGAAATTAAGTTGTTATTCGAATATATTTGAATTTATTTTATAAGGTAGTTGGCAATACAGTATAAAATGTACAAAACAAAAAAAAATAAGGAATCAAATAACTCAATATAACCTGAAATTTGATGTCGAGTATATGACTAAAAAACTGCATTATTGCCAAGTCATTCATATTGCCAAGTCATCCATCTTGTGACCAGCATATAGTATGTGAACCAAAATTTGGGTCGCAGCTTAAAATTTGACACCTGGCTAAATACAACTTCATGTGATCTACAATCTGCCGTGTGGCTCAAAATTTAAAACATGATTTGGAAGTTATGTTGTAACTCAATGTTTGTCACATGACCTAAAATCTACCATATGACTTAATCTTCGTCACCACTTAAAGTGACCTGCAGTTTGACCCTACCTAAAATCTTTGTATATAACACTCACAGATTTACCACGTGCAAAAAACTGCAGTTTGATCCAAAATTTACGTCATGATCCCATATTGGCACTCTTTCCTATAATGAGGATTTTTTTAGCTACATGAACTCGTTGGGAAGGGCTGATCCTAGTCGTTGCTCTAACACTTTAGGGGGGGAAAGCTGTGTAAACTCATTTGAGATGCTTTTGCATCTCATTTAATATAAGAACTGGATAATAACTTAAAATTGGGTAATAACGGGTACTACTTGCGCATCTAGTTTCCTTAGTTGATACTTGCTTGACTCCCCTAAATTATCTTGTAACCAAACTAATAGAAATTGCTTGAAATTTATTTGGTATTAGCAGCATTTACATAATGTATGAAACAAAAGTTCTTAGAAATCAAAAGAGACATTATGACCTGGTATCTGCGTTTGAGTTCATGACTCAAAAACTGCACTACGACCTAATACTGAACTACGATTTGGATCGTGCCTCTAAGATTGATATTTTAATCTGACTAAAAAATTACATTATTTAGAATTTGTCTCTCACTCAACATTTTGATCTTAGTTATAATTATAAGCCTTATATTTGTCATGTCCTAAAATCTAACATGTGAACCAAACTTACTTTCTTATAGTAACCCAAAATTTAACTGACCCACGCTTGACATGTGCCAAAATATTGCACTGTGATCCAAAATTTGTCGGGAACCAAATATCATAAATCAAATCAGTTATTTGATGAGTGCCAAATATTGTATATATTTATCCCTTTTTGTTGGCATTTAACTCATCTTTTGTGCAGTAATTCTACATTTTATCCCATATTCTGTATTTTCATTGTTTTCAAGAATAAATATTTTTCTTTCTTAATTTTGCATTTTTAGGTATCAAATAAAGTCTGGATGATTTGCGGAGCAGAAAAGTAGTGAAAAGCCGGGAAGAATTACGCAAGGAAGCCGCAAAGAATGGAGCGCAAGTCCAAAAAGCTAGGAATGGGCTCAAGAAGGAAGAATTGTTCTTAAAGAAGATATGGGCTTGGCATACCCAAGGCCCAAAACCCTCACCCAAACCCATTTCCAATATCCAAACCCGCCTCCATCTTCAGCCGTCGGATTGGATCCATCTCATCATCCAATGGTCGCTTCATCGTTGTTCATCGAAATCGGAAGCTCCTGTCTAACACTACAGCACCTAACTCCATCTGGCACCGTTAGTTTCGTTGTATATCTGCATCCAACGGTCGCTGCCAGCCTCTTCACTTTTAGCCGTTAGATCGATCCATCATCTCCACATCCCACGGCTCATCCTCGCTGTTCATCCAATTTGCTACAACCGCCCAACACCCGAGCACCCGATACCTATACCCATACCAAACATCCCCTTCCCCTTCTTCCATCGACATCTCCTCCTCCATACCCTGTGCAGAACCTTCACCACCTTCTCCACCTTCTCTGCCATCGCCACCACCTACTCCATAGCCACCTAAACACCACCACCAACTCCACTATAATCACTCCCCCCATCTTCTAGCCATCTATCCTACCAATTTCTTTTCTTTTCTTTCTCAGAACCCTAGGAAAGAAATTGGTACAATAGCTCGAGCTAGAAAGAGAAATTGAAGGCATGGGAAGGAGCAGAGAAGGGAGAAGAAGCATGGGTTGAAGACGGACTCGTCTTATCACGTTTGGTAAGTTCGAAAATCAAAACCCTAGTCTACTGTCAATTTGGGGGAATTTATTAAAAAAACCCTAATTTTCTGTTAGGGAGAGCATCAGAAGATATGGGTCTGATTTGTACTGTCAAATTAGGTAGAAACAATTTACCTAATTTCTGTTTGATTTTAGGATTTTTTTTGGGAAGAACCCTAATTTTGTAATTTGGGGGAAAACCCAAATTGGGTCTGTGGGTATAAATAGAAGGGACTGGTGTGATGTAAAGGCTTATGCTGGAATAGCCAGTGTCCAGAACTTTGATGTTCTGTATATGTTGTTTTCTTGGTATTCACTGTGTAATGTTCATGTTCTGTTTATGTTCAATTCTTGAATTCATGTTTCAATTATCTTGTATGATGTATGTTACTGTTAGCATGTTAGTCATGAGCTAAGTCTCACTAGCTGAGGCTCAGATGAAGCTTTAGTGGACTGTTAGGTAGTGGAATGTTAGGTTAGAAGCCTTAGGCCTGTTTTGCTTGAGTAATGGGAAGAAGTTGGTGCTCTGATATGCCTGTGATTGACTGTGCTTTCAAAAGACAGTCAATGCTAGGGGCAAATCAGTGAGCAAGCTGATTCTCTTCCCATTCTAGTTGGATGCTTAAGTTTTTAAACTTAGAATTGCATTGTTTAGCTAGGACACAAGGTGGATTCTAAGCCTTAGCTTAGCCACAGCTGCAATCTCCTCCCTGCCCTTGGCTAACATCCTTGGTTTATTTGGCTTTGTTTCCTGTTAACTGCCTTTGTGCCTCATTGCCACTGATTTTTGCTTCTTTCCCATGATCATTGTTAGTTTATTTCACTGCCATTGTTAATCCTTTAGTTATTGTTCCCTATTCTTCCCTGTTCCTCATCTCTGTCTGTGTTCTCTTTTATTCTCTTTCTTTTGCTATCTTTTGCTCTTCTAGTTTCTCTGTTTTGCTCCCCATTAGTCCATTGAAGCTCATTGTGGCCTAAGTGCATTGATCATTAAGAGCCCAGCTCACAGTTCACTTTCCAAGCTAAGGCCTGTCACTGTCAAGCCCAGATCCTCATACAAGCCAACTGAGCCCAAAGCTCACTTCAACACTGAGCCCAAGTTCAGTTCATTGAAACCAAAGGCTAAAAGCCCAGGTTCATAGCTAAAAAGCCTAGCTCCAGCTAAGGCCCAAATCATACCAAAAGCCCAGGTTTAATCCCAAGCTCAGTTCACTACACCGAGCCCAAGCCTAAGTTTAAGGCCAAAGCCTAGTTCACAGTTCATTCCAAAATCATTCAAAGGCCCAAGGCCTAAAGCACTTCATCATTACAACAAACCCATTAAGCCCAATTTACTCAAAGGGTATTCAAAGCCCAACAGTTCCAAAGGGTATTCATAACCCATTGGTACCACAACCCTTTGATACCTAAAGCCCAATAGCCAACTAGAACCCAAATAGCTAGAAACTCCAAACACTCCCAGTCTCTGTGGATCGACCCGTACTTGCACGAGCTACAACTGACGACCGTGCACTTGCGGAATTACTGTAGGCCCGTTTCATTTCGCTTCAATTTTATACACTTTCCCGGGCCCACCATTATTATGGACTAAAGTCTGCCTTCAAAGCCATGGCACAAAAACTACCCATGACCCAAAAACTCACCATTTTGACCCGATATGTAATATATGTTAGAGCATCACTCGGTCAAACTCACAAGTTTTGGTATGTCAAGCTTGGAAAGGAGGGTACCAAGTACACCACCAACTTTTTCGTTTGGAAACCTGTTTAGACAAACTTATTACAATCAATAATATAGATCAACATATGAGATCCTTAAAAGGGAGACAGTACCTGGTACACTAACAACTTTTTCATTCGGAAACCTGTATGGACAAACATGTCACAATCAATAGTATGTATCAACATATGAGATCATGTACCTGGTACGTAAACAAGTTTATACTTGGACGATCTCATAGATCAATGTCCAAGAGTCGATCAAGTATATACCTGATACATATGAGATTATGTACCTGATACGTAAACAATCAAATTACCGATCTTTGATGATTTGAAAGTGTAAAGAAAAAAGACAGGTGAGTCTGTGATTAAATGAGTTAATCAGCATCTCTTATTATTTGTTGTCTTGATACCTCCTGAGAGATCAAAACAGATGTTAAATCTCACCGCCTTAATATCCAAATGAATGGTGCTGCTCGTAGAGTTGGTGATAGATGTTGATGTGGTGTTGCAGCTGAATTTGAAAAGGAGCTAAAATCTCCTATTTTAAGAACTTTCTCAAACACTTTAGGTGCAACGTAATGTGTTCCTCTCTTATGTAGCTTGAACATCTTCCATACCTTAATTTTTCCCCGAAACAAACCCACTTTCCTAATCTATCTTTCATACCTTACATTCATTAATCATCATCATTCATCCATTATTTCAACGACAACAACTCTACTATAATGGCAATGATAGACGCATTTATGTGTCTAATATAGCCCAATTGTATATAGTGTTAGTATCCATTTTTGTACTTATTATGGTGTTTTATTTATTTGTAGGTGTTTTTGGAAAAATAAGGTTTTGCGGCGAAAGTGGCTAAAAATGTGGCGTTTGGACCTCTGTAGACAGTGTGACGGAAGCGCCCCAGAAACGTACCGGAAATCCCCCAGAAATACCCCGGAGGAACCCCGAAAAAGTGTTGAAAACATCCCGGAGAAAGCGATTTTAGCACCCGCGTTTTGGATAAGGGCCACCCAGGGGACCCAAGTCAGATGCTAAAGGCACCCCCACTCTGGATAGGGGCGCCCCCTTTCTTCTTCACATTTCAAACTTAGAATTTTGGCGGAAAAAAAATGAAGTTTCACTGGCAGATTTAGAGTTCGATTCTTTGGGAATTTTAAGGAGATTAAAACGCTGGAAACCATTGGGCTGGATTTCTCATGACTAAACAGGCCTAGTACAATCTATTGGACGCAAACAATTGGGCCGGAATGCCGGAAAAATTGAATCGAAGTTCAACAGGACACGTGCGCTGCTGATTGAGTTCAAAGATTTTGTGAGGAATTTTTGGGATATTTTCACGCTAACTATACTTGCACTTGGTCTTCTTCAAGTCATTGGAGAGTTTTGTGGCAAGGGAATAACTTAGTAGACGCGTAAAAAGAAGAAAGAGAGGAAATATACGTAACTTGCTGTGGAGAGAAAAGGAGAATTTTGGGGAAGATTTAGTGGACCTGTTTAAGTATATATAGATTGTTTCGAGTCATATAGGGGTTATCAAGAGTTTGGGGAAGGTTTGGGACGCAGAGGAGCGAAGAAGAAGGATTAACAACAATTCCCACCTGCTGCTGCTGCTGCCATTAGAGGACCTTGAAGAACACGAAGAACAGACTGCACAGAGCAGTCTTATTTTCCGCAGCGTCAACAGCAGCAGCGAGTGTCGTTGTTTTACTGCAGTTCCCTGGTATCGTTTCTTTCTGGACGTATTTTGTGGGTCACAAAACCACTGTTTTATAACTTTTGACTCTTTTGATCACACTTTGATCTTTGAATTAATATTTTGAGTGTATGATTAATATGAATAGCTAAACCCCAATACTGGGATGATGGAAGAAACCATTCTTTATTCATGAGTAATTTTTATTTAATTCTTTTATGACTATTTGCACTATTATGAATGGAATTATGATTTTTATTGATTATTTGTGATTTTGTCTGATGATGTATGCTTAATCCATGAGATTCTTGATGCATCATGCTTATGATTTACATATAATACTTTACAAAATCTATTTTTGGCAAAGTAAGAATCGATATTTGTTATCAATATAAGCTTTAATTGTCTAGAATTAATAATTGAATCGCATGAGTATAATAATTGGTGACATCCTGAGTCCTAGTATCTCTTGATCCTGTGACAAATGTTTGTATATATTTTATGTTTTTAATCTTTACAAGTCCGAGCAACGAACTCTTATTTACCGCAATCGAAATACTATAACAAAATAAAGCCGCCGACGCGGACTTGTTTTTAGGTGTTTTTTTTTTACTATTATTTGTTCCTTTTTACGTTTCTTTTTGTGTCTTTGATTTACAGGTTCGAAGTGGAATACTAAGGACTTGGGAACAAAAAGCTTAAAGCTAAAAGCTTAAAGCTAAAAGAGAAGAAAAAAAAGACATAATTTTTTTTTTAGGATTTAATTTTTATTATTATTATTTTTTTGTATATAGCTTTTATTTATTTATTTTTTAGAATTTGTAATAGGATTTATTTTTCATAATTTTTGGACTTTTTATTTGGACTTTATTCTGGACATCTGGACATTTTTTTTATTTTTATTTGTTTAACCTTACGGAAGGGTCTTATTATTAATAAAAAAAAATTAAATATAAATTGTTTGCAGGAAAGGACGACGATTACTATATCGTCTCGGCCCCTCGGGTTCGTACATGACATAGGAGTCGTGGCCCGAGTCGACTTCAACGGTTCATCCCCCGTCTGGTACGGGAGGTAAGTCCATCGAAACACTCGCGAATCTCCTGTAAGCGAGTTATTGTATTCCTTAAGGTGATTCATTGATTGAGGACGAATTTGGACTATTTTTAAATTCCTAGTAAAGGGAAAGGCTTGGCCAATACAAGATAAGGGTTCGGATTTCATCACCGCTCCCTTCTTGCCCGCCTTAGGAAAACGAAACTTAACGCGAACCCAAGCTTTAAAATTTGGAATAAAACGAGACCGATAAGGTAACGAGCTTAATAGGAAAATCGTTCGAAAAATATTGGTTGCTCTTTAAGCACACTTCAAAGTTCATGATGGTTTCTGGGAGTTGAATGCGTGACTGCACCGCCTTCTAATGCGGTGAGGCCTTGGGTATCAAAGCTCTACTAAGCTTCCCTCGCCTCGATTCAACTTACATTAGCTCGGATTGATTCCAGAGGGGTGTGCTCAAATTGTAACGAATTCCTTTTCGAAGGAATAGAAGCTGGTCTAGAAAACAATCTAAGTGGATCCATCATGCTTTTTGTTTGCTAGATTCTATAGGTTTGATTTGGTCGAGTGATGAGTGCCAAATATTATATATATTTATCCCTTTTTGTTGGCATTTAACTCATCTTTTGTGCACTAACGCTCCATTTTATCCCATATTCTGTGTTTTCGTTGTTTTCAAGAATAAATACTTTTATTAATTAATTTTGCATTTTTAGGTACCAAATAAAGCCTGGTTAACTCACGGAGCAAAAAGAGCAAAGAAACGGCAAAGGCTCCCCGCAGAAAGGCATCGAAGAATGATGTTCGCAAGAGCCGGATCAACTAGAGGTGGGCTTGAAGAGGAAGAAATTACTCTTAAGAGAAGAAGTGGGCTAAGAAAAATTAAGGCCCAAGCTCAAATTCTAAACCTAAGTCCAAGACCAAGCCCAAAAGCCCGCCTCAGCTCTCATCCGTCCGATCTGATCCATCATCTACGCATCCTACGGTTTCGTATTCGTTGGACATCAAACTTGCTGCTCTCGACACATACTACAGCACCTAACTCCATCTGGATCCATCAGTTTTGTTGTGCTACACAATCCAACGGTCAGTCAGAGCACGTTCTATCGTAGTCGTTCGATTCAGCCCAGTTGTGACGAACCATCATCATCCACTCGCTGCGCATCAACTTCAGATGATTCCGCTCAACACCGTATCATCAAATATCCCATCACCTACACCAGTCGAGCCAAACATTCGTTTTCACCCAAAAACCCTTCTTCCCCCGACAGTTGCAGACCCCTGCAATTTCTCCTTCTCGAACTCCTGTACCACTTCACCATCTCGAGCCTCTCCAACCACACAACCCCTCTACCCTTCCCCCATAAACATCACTCATCACTCTACTTCTCTCACCTCTATCTCATTCACCCTATGAGATAAATCTAAGAGAACTAGGGTTTGAGTACGAGTAGCAGATGGCTTTCATACACGATGGAGACGAGTGGCAGAGCAATTGGGAGCATGGGTTGTCGACAAAAGGCAGAGGGGACAACGAAATCAGTGAGTAATTTTGGGAATTTGAGAAAACCCTAATTTCAATTTAGGGTTTCGAAAAATTAGGGTTTGTTGTAAACTATAAATATGGATGTTGTTGCCACTGTTAAAACTTGTTCTTGGACTAGCCAAGTTTCCACCCAATTTGGGTTAGCTTAATTTCAATTGTTACTGTTATTATCTTGCTCCTGTTACATTGCACTGTTAACCATTTGCATATGTTTTTATTGTGCTGTGTATGATGTTGTTGTGTGTATCTGTTTGATGTTTGTTAGTTTAATGTTCTAAATTCACCACTAGGGTGAAGATGAAACCTTAATGCCACTGTGTAGGAGACTACAATTCTGGCCTCTCATCACATTGCTCTCACATTGTATGTCATGCATATAGTGTAGTTAGGATCCCCCTGTGACTGAAAGTGCAGCAACCCATGTGAATTGCTTATGGTCCAAACCTCAGACTAGTTATGCTTTAATCAGATAACTAGTACCTTGGGAGGACATTTTGGTTGCAATTGGAATATCCAACTTAGTCTAGGTTAAGAGGTGGAATCAATGCCCTAGTTTGCCATCCATCTTCAACTGTTAGTATTGTTTTCTTTCATTTGTTTGGTTTTCCTGCATTTTCTGTTTTGCATTTTCATTGTTTGTTTCCCCTGCTGCTATTTCTCTTCCTGTTAATTGCTCCCTTTTCTTTTTCTCTTGGCCTTGCTGCTGTTACTTGTTATTCTTGCTGCCTCATCCTTGTGCTGCTGCTGCAGTACTGCTTTTTCTCTTGGCCTTGCAGACTGCTGCTGCTACTTGCACTGCTTGTGCAGCTGCTGTGCAGACCTGCAGTACTGTCTGCTGCTTCTCCTGCTGCTTGTGCTGCTACTTCTTTTCTTGTAGTGCACTTGCCTTGCTGTGCACTTTCATCTGCTGCACTGTTGCTGCCTTATTTGATATTTCTCCTGCCAAGGCTGCTGCCAAAGCTGCAGTTCCTGCATCAAACCACTACTACTGCTGCTGCCTGCCAAGCCAAGTCCACAGTTCAGCCCAAGTCCAAAGTTCAACTGAACCCAAATTCAATCTAGTGAAGCCCAAAGGCCTAGCTAAACCAAGCCAACTGAACCCAAAGGCCCAGATTCTTGACTGAAACAAAAGCCCAAGGTTTAGTTCACTAAGGCCCATTTCACTAAGGCTCAAAGCCCAGTTTAGGTTAAGGTTAAGACCCAATCCAATTCCACTGTGGGCTTAATCAAAAGCTTAAGTTTAAGTCCTAAGCCCATTTGCACTTCAAAGAACATACTGAGCCCAAGCTCAGTTCCTTTTATTGAGAACAAACCCAATAGTACATTAAGCCCAACACTTCCAAAGGGTTTCTAAGCCCAAAGCAAATCTAGGAACCCATTTAGCTAAAACACTTCCGAAACACACCCGATCTCTGTGGATCGACCCGTACTTGCACGAGCTACAACTGACGACCGTGCACTTGCGGTATTACTGTAGGCCCGCGTTTTCATATCGCATCATTTTTATACACGTTTCCGGGCCCACCAAGTTTTTGGCGCCGCTGCCGGGGATTGGTGCTGTGTTTTATCTGTGTTTTTCTTAGCTATTTTTGCATTTCACTGCATAGCATTTGCATCTGCATCTGCTTCACTTCATTTGCTATTGGACCTGCCGTTCTGAACCTGTTTTTTCCTCTGCTGGGACGCCACCAAGGAAAAGAACCAAAACCCAACTGGGTTTTTGCAACAATATCAGAGCAGCTGGGCTGTGCTAAAAAGGTAAGCCTAAACCCATTCCATTGAGAGAACCCAACCTGTGGGCTTCCAATTTTTTATTGTGGGCTTGTAATAATTAACCCAATTTTTTTGGGCTTTTTATTTTTCTATTTTGGGTTTGTAATAATTTATTTGTGGGCTTGTTGTTTAATTTGTGGGCTTATATTTATTTTGTGTGGGCTTGTTTAAATTTTTCCATTGGACTTGTATTTTGGACTCTGGGTTTAAACCCAGCTGAGCTTGTAACCGATCACGCTAGTTGAACTCGTTAGTGGGCCGAGTACCCAAATTCTAGGCCGAGATTTTGGACTCAGTTCCACCAAAAGTTTTCAACCAAGCGGAGCCAAAGCAGATACAAAACAAACAGTGGGCTTGCTCCCATTCAACAAACCAAATTTTATTTTCTTAAAAAAAAAAAAAAAAAAAAAAAAAAAAAAAAAAAAAAAAAACACCAAAATTTTGCTCCTAATTTCAAAAACCAAAACTTTTCTCCCCTTCAAAAAACCAAATTTTACTTGCTCCCATTTTAACAACCAAATTTTTTCTAAAATATCCCATTAAAACCAAACTTGCCAAAAAAATGTCTCCCACCAAAACCAAATTTTTCCCAAAAATCCAAACCCTTTAAAAACCAAATTTTGGGCTTTGTAACATAGTTACTTAGCTTTTGAGCCCAATCATGTATAGATCTTTTTCTACAGTTGGGGAATACAACAAATCCCTTAGAGAACTTGCGTGTGGACAAACTTCACGTTATGAACCTTCCACAGACCATGATGTCAATAGTCATAGGAATTATTATGGACATTTTCAAAGTCCCGAGCCGCAATACATGAACCCTAATGACTATTCACACATGCATCATTCGCCACAACGTGAAAATGAACACTTTGCTAGTGCCTCACTCACCAATCATCACTTATGGATCAATAGAAGCTCGAATCACAGCTTTAGAAATGCAATCACATGAGGAATCTGTCACATCTAATTTTCTTAGGCAACCTGAAATCTATGCATGTCCCGCATGTGGTAGTTTAGACCACCCTGTTGAGCATTGTCATATTTTGCATAATTTTAGGCAATCTAGAGAAAATCCAAGGTATGAAATGCCCATAAATTGTGAGAATGGTAGTCATTGGGACCATAATCAATCCTTTGAGGGTTGCGATCAATATTTGTAAACCCTAATGACCATGCATACATGTACCATTCACCACAATTTGAACATGAAGAATTTTGTACTCCCATGAATTTAGACTCCACCACAGAAGCTTTCAGACTAGTGAGCAAAACTTCGATAGATCTACATCACGAATTCAGGCATATTTAGATCAGATTTTGCTTCACCTACAAAAGGAGGAAATTCATGAGGAAATGTATGTTGTCCCTAATGAAGTGTCTAGTCCCATTCATATAAATAATGTTGAATATGAACCTAATTTAGAGGAACATGAATCGACTAACGACACCACCACTTTTAATGAGGACCAATATGCATGCTACCATGATGATGATTATGATGATTATGATGATGTGTTAGAAGAACATGAAAATATTGTGGAACCTGTTGGTTCAATAACATATGGCTTCTCGCCCTCGACCTTCATGAATGTTGTTTTTTCTAATACTCATTGTAATTCATATGATTTTGATATTGACATGGGATTCGTACAATTATTCTGTGAAGATGAGCATGACATAGGAATAGTTGAATCTTCTGTAGACACTAATATGCATGAAAATATATTTGATGTGTCTGATTCTCTACCTAGGTCACATTGTGATATTTCTCCTGATTTGCCGATGCATGAGAATGAATCTGTTGATGATGTTGATGATTCTAAGTGTGAACTTGCCAATGTGAGTGATGATTGTGAGCATGATGTGACATGTGTAGATGAGTTAGAAGATTTTGATTTGATTGATAATGATATGCCTATTCTTCTACCTAAGTCACAATCTGATGGCCTTCCACCCAACCTAGATTTGGTTTGTGCCAATATTGTAAAACCAATTTTTCTGAATTCCTAACCTAGGTTTGGAACTGTGTGCTTCCCAAGTCCTCTTGGACTATTTTGCTTCTAATATAATACTTTGAGGAACCACAGTTGGAATTAGCATGTTTGCCCGTCCCTAGCACAGTTCATTTGAGCTAGACCTTGCATGATGAACCCCCAAAACTGCGCGATTTTGTTTTCAAAATTATATCTTCTGTAAAATCCAGGTTTGGGGGTAGCTCATTTTGTTTCACAGTTTCACTTGCGTTTCTTTCCTGTTATTATTGTGTGAAGCTGTTGAAATGTCTACACTTCGTCTTTTGGGTTGATCCTCAACTCTTTAGATTGTTAGTGTATGGTGAATTTTTTGTATATAATCCAGTAGATAAAATTTTAAAAACCCTTTTGTTCCTTTTGTATATATTTTCTAATCCAATATGATCTCGGCTGAAATATGTTGGATTTTTGCCTTGAATAACGGAGTTTTAATTCTGCTTTCGCCGAAATCGGGTATTCTCTCTCCTTTTACTCTACTCAGCATGTCCCTTTCCATATGTTGCATTTTAATTCTTTCCATATTTTGAAACATTGAGGACAATGTTTAGTTTAGGTTTGGGGGTATAGAGTAGATACCATGATAATTTGCTAATTGAAAACAAAACTCCTTCTTTTTGAAAAAATTGAAAAATTCAAAAAAAATTAAAAAATTAGAAAAATCATATAAAAAATGGAGCTCATTTACCTTGAAATGTTGACTCTTGTGCAAATATGTATTTTTATTAGGAGTCTTAGTCTAGATATTTAGGCACCCTGATTCTAGCACAATTCACATAGTGATAAGAAATTTGCACGCGCACGATCTACCAATACATGTATGGCCTCGATCTTCAAGGTGTTGGATAGGAAGTTACGATTGCCAATCACTTTAGAATACTGAACGAAACTTGACTAGCTTGTTCTTTGGTTGGTTGGGATAGAAGGTGGAGGTTACATTAAGAAAGACAACCATCGAATTTAACTGGGTGCATCAAAAAGGGCTACCTCTTGCAAAGTGTCATGTAATTTTTGTTTCCTTTTGTATATATCAAAAGTGTTTCCAGTTCAAAAAAAAAAAAAAAAAAAAAAAAAAAAAAAAAAAAAAAAAAAAAAAAAAAAAAAAACGATGTATATATTCAGAAAAAATATCAAAAAAAAAAAAAAAAAAAAAAAAAAAAAAAAAAAAAAAAAATCAAGTATTTATCAATTCCATCATCTCTTGTTCCAAAAATAAAAGAGATTTGTCAATGTAAATAAGAGTCATGTAAATAGTCATTTTGTTGTTTCTGTAATAAGCAAGGAGGGTGTATGCCATTGATGTACAACGCGAGTAATTGTGAAATACCTCCAACTCATTCACAATTCTCGTAAAGTCCGGACAGCTAGCTAGATTTCGACCTCAGTTCTTAGCCTGAGAAACTATCTCTTGGTGATTAGTAGTCATGACTTCAGATCTTTCTTTACACATGTGTAGATACACTTTACACTCTTATCACATGTCCTTATTTGTTATCAGTGCTAGGATTGTGCCTTGATAGCTAGATTGACATCTCCATTTTGCTGTGAGCTTAAACTGTTTTGCACATGTCACATTTGACGGAATATGAGCTTATATTTTGTCCTTAGGTTTTGTAGGCACACCTCTGGTAAACCTTCACGAGACTTCAACTCGTCCACTAGGGACACTTAGTGGTTTAAAAGGCTTAGTGCATACGCTAAATGCATTCGAGAGACCAGCGACAGTGGTATAGTTAGGATTTCCTTAGTTTTGTTTTACTTGAGGACAAGTAAAATTCAGGTTTGGGGGTATTTGATGAGTGCCAAATATTATATATTTATCCCTTTTTGTTGGCATTTAACTCATCTTTTGTGCACTAACGCTCCATTTTATCCCATATTCTGTGTTTTCGTTGTTTTCAAGAATAATTACTTTTATTAATTAATTTTGCATTTTTAGGTACCAAATAAAGCCTGGTTAACTCACGGAGCAAAAAGAGCAAAGAAACGGCAAAGGCTCCCCGCAGAAAGGCATCGAAGAATGATGTTCGCAAGAGCCGGATCAACTAGAGGTGGGCTTGAAGAGGAAGAAATTACTCTTAAGAGAAGAAGTGGGCTAAGAAAAATTAAGGCCCAAGCTCAAATTCTAAACCTAAGTCCAAGACCAAGCCCAAAAGCCCGCCTCAGCTCTCATCCGTCCGATCTGATCCATCATCTACGCATCCTACGGTTTCGTATTCGTTGGACATCAAACTTGCTGCTCTCGACACATACTACAGCACCTAACTCCATCTGGATCCATCAGTTTTGTTGTGCTACACAATCCAACGGTCAGTCAGAGCACGTTCTATCGTAGTCGTTCGATTCAGCCCAGTTGTGACGAACCATCATCATCCACTCGCTGCGCATCAACTTCAGATGATTCCGCTCAACACCGTATCATCAAATATCCCATCACCTACACCAGTCGAGCCAAACATTCGTTTTCACCCAAAAACCCTTCTTCCCCCGACAGTTGCAGACCCCTGCAATTTCTCCTTCTCGAACTCCTGTACCACTTCACCATCTCGAGCCTCTCCAACCACACAACCCCTCTACCCTTCCCCCATAAACATCACTCATCACTCTACTTCTCTCACCTCTATCTCATTCACCCTATGAGATAAATCTAAGAGAACTAGGGTTTGAGTACGAGTAGCAGATGGCTTTCATACACGATGGAGACGAGTGGCAGAGCAATTGGGAGCATGGGTTGTCGACAAAAGGCAGAGGGGACAACGAAATCAGTGAGTAATTTTGGGAATTTGAGAAAACCCTAATTTCAATTTAGGGTTTCGAAAAATTAGGTTTTTGTAAACTATAAAGGGAAGTGTTGATGTTAAAACTTGTTCTTGGACTAGCCAAGTTTCCACCCAATTTGGGTTAGCTTAATTTCAATTGTTACTGTTATTATCTTGCTCCTGTTACATTGCACTGTTAACCATTTGCATATGTTTTTATTGTGCTGTGTATGATGTTGTTGTGTGTATCTGTTTGATGTTTGTTAGTTTAATGTTCTAAATTCACCACTAGGGTGAAGATGAAACCTTAATGCCACTGTGTAGGAGACTACAATTCTGGCCTCTCATCACATTGCTCTCACATTGTATGTCATGCATATAGTGTAGTTAGGATCCCCCTGTGACTGAAAGTGCAGCAACCCATGTGAATTGCTTATGGTCCAAACCTCAGACTAGTTATGCTTTAATCAGATAACTAGTACCTTGGGAGGACATTTTGGTTGCAATTGGAATATCCAACTTAGTCTAGGTTAAGAGGTGGAATCAATGCCCTAGTTTGCCATCCATCTTCAACTGTTAGTATTGTTTTCTTTCATTTGTTTGGTTTTCCTGCATTTTCTGTTTTGCATTTTCATTGTTTGTTTCCCCTGCTGCTATTTCTCTTCCTGTTAATTGCTCCCTTTTCTTTTTCTCTTGGCCTTGTGCTGCTGTTACTTGTTATTCTTGCTGCCTCATCCTTGTGCTGCTGCTGCAGTACTGCTTTTTCTCTTGGCCTTGCAGACTGCTGCTGCTACTTGCACTGCTTGTGCAGCTGCTGTTCAGACCTGCAGTACTGTCTGCTGCTTCTCCTGCTGCTTGTGCTGCTACTTCTTTTCTTGTAGTGCACTTGCCTTGCTGTGCACTTTCATCTGCTGCACTGTTGCTGCCTTATTTGATATTTCTCCTGCCAAGGCTGCTGCCAAAGCTGCAGTTCCTGCATCAAACCACTACTACTGCTGCTGCCTGCCAAGCCAAGTCCACAGTTCAGCCCAAGTCCAAAGTTCAACTGAACCCAAATTCAATCTAGTGAAGCCCAAAGGCCTAGCTAAACCAAGCCAACTGAACCCAAAGGCCCAGATTCTTGACTGAAACAAAAGCCCAAGGTTTAGTTCACTAAGGCCCATTTCACTAAGGCTCAAAGCCCAGTTTAGGTTAAGGTTAAGACCCAATCCAATTCCACTGTGGGCTTAATCAAAAGCTTAAGTTTAAGTCCTAAGCCCATTTGCACTTCAAAGAACATACTGAGCCCAAGCTCAGTTCCTTTTATTGAGAACAAACCCAATAGTACATTAAGCCCAACACTTCCAAAGGGTTTCTAAGCCCAAAGCAAATCTAGGAACCCATTTAGCTAAAACACTTCCGAAACACACCCGATCTCTGTGGATCGACCCGTACTTGCACGAGCTACAACTGACGACCGTGCACTTGCGGTATTACTGTAGGCCCGCGTTTTCATATCGCATCATTTTTATACACGTTTCCGGGCCCACCATCGAGTCAGCCTTGTTTGTGATTGTGTAGAATTCCCTTGCAATTAAGAATGTCGAACTAGTATGACAGAAGCCAATACAATGAGTATCGATCTGAATTTGAATATGGACATCATCATTTTTATGACCATGGTGGGAATAGTAGTTGGGAACGCCAACCTTTTCAAGGTTATGGTTCATACCATGGTGAGCCCAATTACTATCCACACGCGAATTGGTCTTACGAGCAAGAAAATCAGGAACATTGTAGTATTGGTTACTCGTTTTTGGAAACTAGTCCTGATTATGATATTTCTGAACCTGTTCCATCTCTAAAAAAGACCCAACAACGGATTGAAAGGACATATAAACGTTTAGTTGCAAGGAATAGTTCAAAGGAAGAGTGTACACGATATTCTGAGATGATAAACGAGAGTGGTGAACGTATAAGTGTTATGCTCAGTGAAATTCAGGCACGTCTAGAGGCAGAAAATGAACAGTTGGCTAATGCTGCTCGAAATAATCTAAATTTCCAAAATAGGGTTTTTAATTCTACCCTTGATATCAATAGTGAATATTTGCCTAATTTAGAGGACGAGGCTATAATAAAAGACACTACTTATTTGGATAAGGTTCAATCATCTTTGTACTATTATGATGATGAGGATAGTAGTAATAAAGAATCTGAAATATGTAGGCATAGTGATCAGGAATCTATTAATCCAATTGAGCTTTATAATGATTATATTATTTCTAGTTCAAATCCAAATAATTTTTATGATTATTCACCTATTCAAAAGGACGAGTATTTGATTAGGGATACCACCGTTTTAGACGATGTAGTTTTTCCTTTTGATTACGAAGCCGATAGTGGTTTAGAGGAACGGGTTTATTCCGAAAATGTTGTTTTAGAGTCTAGCGACTTAAAAACAATAGTATTAGATGAAGAAGATATACCCGTAGAGATGAGTAAAGATGCACTACCTGATAATAAATTAGAAGAATCAATTGACCATTTTCAAGAATCTGATGATCCAGAAATTAGGGAGATTGTAACTAGTCTATCTAGAGACACTGAAAACTCTAAGTTTGGGGGTGATTATCACCTTACTAGTGCCTTACCTTTAACTCTCAGAAAGTCCCTTCACTTAGGACTTGATATCTCTGCCTCGACAATTTTACAAGATTACCTTCATACTCGTTTTCCCGAACCTAATGATGTCCAGGAAGAAGTTCAGTCGTTAGAAACCCATCCTCTGGTTGATGTGGTTTGCCCAGGCTATGATCCCCAGATTGACTTTGTTTTCCCACCAAATAGTTTTCTTCCAACTGTGGGAACGTTTATATTCCAAATGTGTTGAATATTAAGTTGTGAGACTAAACCTAAATGCTTTAGGAAATTAGAATCGACACATTTGCTTAAGAATGACCACTACTCTCATTGTGGTCAATTACGTAAGTCAAATATTATTTACTTAGAGGATCCTCAGTTGTTTAGGTTATTATTGTGCGCTTCTAAGATCATATTTGAGTTTTTCCAGACTCTAGGACCTAATGATTCGGATCCCACCTATGAAGAAACGCAACCAATGAAAATTTTCTATTTAGACCCTTTCATAGAACCTGAACCTGAACCACAATTAGATATAAATTTCTTAATCAGGAAACTAAGTAAGGGCATGCTAGTCTTGTTCACTTTCTTGGTTCATTGCAATTTCCTTTGGTCAGCTCTATTTAGTTTTGAAGACCCACAGTTATTTCGATTGTTACTTTATGGTTCGAGTTGACTAATCCTTTCCTAAGTCTGGCTGAAGACTTTAAACTTAGCACTTCTTGGGAGGTATCCCATGCTCAAGCGACACGGTAATATCTTTCCTTATCTCTTTTGCTTCATTGGTAACAGTTTCTCCTTGTTCATGCTTTTAATTTCATCTTTAGAACATTGAGGACAATGTTAGATTTAAGTTTGGGGGTATGGGAGAAACTTTTTAGTTGCATAATAAATAAACTCCAGAGCCTAGAAATTTATGCCTATTAAGGATTGCACTAACTAATCTAAGTGGATGGAAGCATTTTGGTTGTAGGAGTTGAGGAACCAATCTGATTAGATGGAAACATCTAAAGAGTATATTCATAAAAGCACAGAGCTCAGGTGTTAGAAATAACATGATAGTTTCACCATATCTCGTTGAGTCCTTTTCACTTCTATTTTTATTTTGTTTTTAAACTATGTTACTCTAAGTGATTAGGTGGGGCTCACGAATCAAGTTGTTATCAATGCTAGGGTGCATTAGAGTGATTGAGATATCAAAAAAAAAAAAGTTGAATATTAAAAAAGACATGAAAAAAAAAGAAAAAAAGAAAAAAGAAAAAAAAAAGAAAAGAAAAGAAATTGAGACCAGACCATTTGACCAAAAGGAATAAATTCAATAAAGTCGACCACTGGTACCCTTGTATATGCCAGTGTGTTTATATTAGTCAGACTAGTATCTCAATCCATTAGGATAGGTTCATTTTGGCGGAGGCCTTCAGACAGATATGGGAAACACCGTTCACTTAGTAAACATCAAAACCATCTATGTTTTTCTATATCCATCTTCTTGATCTATCCATGTGATTAGTTTTGACTCCGGATATTGGTGTCCATAGTGCGACTATCTTAGTAGAGCTCTGTCACTTTATATGAATTTTAGTATGCTTGAGTGCAAACTCGTGTACATCAATTGGAATTTCGCATCAGGGTACTTCTTCCTGTAGCCAATAAGTATGCCAACCAAGGAATTGGAATTTTAGTATGCTTGAGTGCAAACCCTTCTGGTAAAACTGTATAAAAACCAAATCAAAAACAATTCTACTCATTTCAACTCTTCTTCTTCCAGTTTCATATTATCTTCCGATTGTGGAAGAAAAAAAAAATTCCTCGTTCAACCGAAACATCGCTGCGAATCGTAAAATCAAAACATCGTCGATTTGATTATAAAACAATGGATAAGAGAAATGAAACCCACAGACCTAGAACCAAAAATGTTGCTCGGGGTATCGATCCAAACATTGGAATTTTAGCAAGAAATAAAGAAATTCTTGCTGCAAATGAAGAAGAACGCGAAGAACAAGTACCCGGCAATGTAGTCGGTGGTGGCGATTCCGAGACTCAAACACTTCGTCAACTTCAAATGGCCTCAATTAGGTAAGAATCTATCATTTTTGGGGTTTATTTCGCTTTAATTCGTCGAATCGAGAAAAAAAATTTCTAGGGTTTTCGGTTATTTATCCAGATTCGGACGATATGCATGCTCATTTACTTTCGAATATAGTCGTGTTCTTCATTTTTCAAGAACATCGACAGTATTCGGGAGAAAGATTTGATGATTATCTGCCGAATATTGGTGGCCATATCTTCCTGGATACAAACTGCTAATAATCGGTAGTTTAATGAATTTTTTGGCTACCGAATATATTTAAGTAGACACAAAGTATTCGGAAGAACACTCACTACCGAATGTATATATTGAAAAAATCTCAAAATTTATGATATAGGAAAAATCCCATTTTGGGGCCAGTATTTATTCAGAAGACAATATAATGTTTTATACCTCCGATTGTGTAGGATAAAATTTTAGAGTTTCTGAACTCCAGTTGATGAATATTCGGTTGTAAACGTGTTTAGTTATGTTCCGATTGTTTTTCATTCGGAAAAAATATGTGTCTTCTTACTTCCGAATTTGTACATTCGGGTTATAGAGGTGCACTTTTTCTTATGATTGTGTAGGATGAAAAATTTACAGCTTCTGAACTCTAATTGATGTATATTCGGTTGCAAATATGTTTAGTTAGCTTCCGATTGTTTTGTATTCGGGAACAATATGTGTCTTCTTACGTCAGAATGTGTACATTCGGGTTATATTTCCATACTTTGTCTTCCGATTGTATAGTTTGTAAATATTGTTCCTTTATTTGTTGTTTAGACAAAGTCGAGAAGGGAGGAAGAAAGTGACAACTAGTGCTATGAGGGAAAGGAGTGCCAAAGATAATTCAGGTGCTCAACAAAGCGAACAAGAACAAAGCAGTCAACAAGGAGTGCAACCAACTGTTGAACAACAAGGCAGTGAATAAGGGGTGCGACCAAGTGTTGAACAAGCCGCTCAACAAAGTGCAGGACCAAGTGTTGAGACCAGACCATTTGACCAAAAGGAATAAATTCAATAAAGTCGACCACTGGTACCCTTGTATATGCCAGTGTGTTGATATTAGTCAGACTAGTATCTCAATCCATTAGGATAGGTTCATTTTGGCGGAGGCCTTCAGACAGATATGGGAAACACCGTTCACTTAGTAAACATCAAAACCATCTATGTTTTTCTATATCCATCTTCTTGATATATCCATGTGATTAGTTTTGACTCCGGATATTGGTGTCCATAGTGCGACTATCTTAGTAGAGCTCTGTCACTTTATATGAATTTTAGTATGCTTGAGTGCAAACTCGTGTACATCAATTGGAATTTCGCATCAAGGTACTTCTTCCTGTAGCCAATAAGTATGCCAACCAAGGAGATTCTTTAGTGCCTTCCAAGGTTCTGCGTAGATAGCTAAGGTTTGGAGTACAGGTTTTGTGGGTATATCTCTTGTAAGCCCTCCCGAGACTATAACTCGGCCCCTAGGGCCACCTAGGGGTATAAAGGCTTATTGCATACGCTAAATGCAATCGACGATGCCTGCGAATGTGAGTTAGGATTTTATTTTGTAGTTTTAATTTGCTCGGGACTAGCAAATAATAAGTTTGGGGGTATTTGATAGACGCATTTATGTGTCTAATATAGCCCAATTGTATATAGTGTTAGTACCCATTTTTGTACTTATTATGGTGTTTTATTTATTTGTAAGTGTTTTTGGAAAAATAAGGTTTTGCGGCGAAAGTGACTAAAAATGTGGCGTTTGGACCTCCGTAGACAGTATGACGGAAGCGCCCCAGAAACGTACCGGAAATCCCCCAGAAATACCCCGGAGGAACCCCGAAAAAGTGTTGAAAACATCCCGGAGAAAGCGATTTTAACACCCGCGTTTTGGATAAGGGCCACCCCAGGGGACCCAAGTCAGATGCTAAAGGCACCCCCACTCTGGATAGGGGCGCCCCCTTTCTTCTTCACATTTCAAACTTAGAATTTTGGCGAAAAAAAATGAAGTTTCACTGGCAGATTTAGAGTTTGATTCTTTGGGAATTTTAAGGATATTAAAACGCTGGAAACCATTGGGCTGGATTTCTCATGACTAAACATGCCTAGTACAATCTATTGGACGCAAACAATTGGGCCGGAATGCCGGAAAAATTGAATCGAAGTTCAACAGGACACGTGCGCTGCTGATTGAGTTCAAAGATTTTGTGAGGAATTTCTGGGAGATTTTCACGTTAACTATACTTGCACTTGGTCTTCTTCAAGTCATTGGAGAGTTTTGTGGCAAGGGAATAGCTTAGTGGACGCGTAAAAAGAAGAAAGAGAGGAAATATACGTAACTTGTTGTGGAGAGAAAAGGAGAATTTTGGGGAAGATTTAGTGGACTTGTTTAAGTATATATAGATTGTTTCGAGTCATATAGGGGTTATCAAGAGTTTGGGGAAGGTTTGGGACGCAGAGGAGCGAAGAAGAAGGATTAACAACAATTCCCACCTGCTGCTGCTGCTGCCATTAGAGGACCTTGAAGAACACAAAGAACAGACTGCACAGAGCAGTCTTATTTTCCGCAGCGTCAACAGCAGCAACGGAGTGTCGTTGTTTTACTGCAGTTCCCTGACATCGTTTCCTTCTGGACGTATTTTGTGGGTCACAGAACCACTGTTTTATAACTTTTGACTCTTTTGATCATACTTTGATCTTTGAATTAATATTTTGAGTGTATGATTAATATGAATAGCTAAACGCCAATACTGGGATGATGGAAGAAACCATTCTTTATGCATGAGTAATTTTTATTTAATTCTTTTATGACTATTTGCACTATTATGAATGGAATTATGATTTTTATTGATTATTTGTGATTTTGTCTGATGATGTATGCTTAATCCATGAGATTCTTGATGCATCATGCTTATGATTTACATATAATACTTTACAAAATCTATTTTTGGCAAAGTAAGAGTCGATATTTGTTATCAATATAAGCTTTAATTCTCTAGAATTAATAATTGAATCGCATGAATATAAGAATTGGTGGCATCCTGAGTCCCAGTATCTCTTGATCCAGTGACAAATGTTTGTATATATTTTTATGTTTTTAATCTTTACAAGTCCGAGCAACGAACTCTTATTTACCGCAATCGAAATACTATAACAGGCAACAAACTCCATCTTAATACTACTTCATCAATAAGAGTTTTCGTGTGTTTAAATTGTTTTCCTGAAGCTACAATTTGTTTCATGGTAAGATAAGGAATCGGATTGTGTTTGTAGTTATTGTAAAGCACTCCACTTGAATATCTAAAGAAATATTAGGATCTGATTGTGATTTGAGCACGTCATTAACCTCATCGGGAGAATCCAGGTTTTAACTTACCAATCCATGTTTTTTCTCCATAGGAGTTTTTCTTTTAGTTTATTGTTCTACGGTTTTTATACAAGAGCAGGTAATTAAAGGGAAGAAGATGATGGAGTGAGAGGAATACAATAGGAAAATATAAAAAAATAGGAGGATATTTTAGGTATTTCGTGTAACACATGTTTGGTTTTTCCACATGAACGTTTCTGCTGACTCAGATAACTGGATCATGGATGGAAAAACTAACGATGTGAGGAACACTAATTTTGATCTATTTAGGGAGGAAACGCTAATTAGCGATCTTGGGAGGAGAGGAAACGCAAAATATCCCTTTAGATATCTATCTTGTGGAGTTACAAAGTCTGTATCTATGAGTATTTTGTGATTTATATCTATCTTGTTCATAATCTATAGTTCGAAAACTATAACAATCAGTAAGAATACGATCCGTATAACAAAGATCTATCAGGTAAAAAGATAATTGATCGGGCTTCACAAATCCCTTAGTGAAGACTTTAAAATTCGTAACCCGACTCTAGCCGCAACTAGAAAATAGAAGTGTCTTAATTAAGATTATAATATGCAGGGATTCCTATATTTATATTGATAAACATGGATTAATTGGTTGCTTAGAAACAAAATTGAGTTTGCGAACTAGTTTTCATATTGACGAATTACTTTGTTACCATGCAAGCTTAACATCTCCATATAGATGTTCATGTAAGCATGTGAAAAATTTTCCCTGAATCATACAGAAGAAATGTGTAACTATATGTTAGTCAAAACATATGTTATGCACTGAGTGGTTATCCAATAGTTAGGTTGTTTTGGAACCGACAAGCATAAGTTGGAGTATAATAACTCACAAAATCAAAACGGTCCATGTATATTTGTCTTCTGAGTTCATAAACTATTTGTTTTTATAAGTTCTCAAACAATCCATATTAGTTCGTGTACTCAAACAATAAAAGTATTCCACAACATATTAAAATCAACCAATTAGTGAACTTCACAGATCAGTTAGTGTACTGGAGAATTAAAAAGCATTCAGGAACATCTCAAAATCGACTAGATTGCAAACTGATCAAATCAGTTCGTGCATGAGATTTAATTGAGATTTAATTCATCAAGTCTTATATTTATAAGTTAAAGTTCACGAACTGAGCAAAACAGAAAATAAAAACTAACTTGACCACTTATTATGCAATTATAATATTTTAATCAATAAATTGTTTTCAATCTATTAAGCACCAAGTTTTGAATTGCTTAAATTCTTCTTTGCAATGGTCATCATGATACTAAAGTAATACAACATATCTCAGTAGATGGATGGTAGATAATATGAGTAAATATGATAGTCAGTCTTCACATATCTTTGTTGATGTAGACATCTTTGTTGTTCTTTAGCCTCCAATCTTCAACGGTGAATTTTGATACTCAATTACCATGCTTTAATCCAGGTATGAGACTGACCTTAGTAGATTATAAATCAATATGCAATTTTGATCAACTAAATTTGACAACAAGCTTGACATTTAAAAACTTGTGAGTTTGACCGTGCGCTAACATTCTCCCCATTGACAATTTAACGAAAAATTATCAATTACATATAATTTAAAAACAAATAAACCTTCAGTTGAATCTCCATGATACCTCTTGAGTTAATGAATCTTCAACATTCTTGAATTCTTCGTTCTACAAGTTCTTTTATATGGTATGTGTGTGCTCGTTCAACACATTGTTGTTAAAGATTCTTAACGTAGAACAACATATGAGAATACTCAAGTTAGGGCATTTCGAAAGAATAAATAAATTACTTAGTGGTTGTTATTCCAGTGCATAGTATTATTATGTACTTCAAAGTCCATTATATCATACCTTGAAAGTAATACTACGGTGATATCCCCCCACCCCCCAGTCTATACTTATATCTTTTTAGTAGATTGCAAGTTTACCTTCGACATTGTAATTCACCCCCCCTTAGACAAAGCTCGGTAAAGCCATATTTCTTAGTAGATTTCTACTAAGTAATTCTCCCCCTCATTCTCATAAAAAATTGAGAAAGTTTTCAAATAAGGATCATAATGAGCTACGCCTTAAGAAATTATCAAGACTAAAGATAACATATTAGCTTTTTTGATGACCACATTAAGTTTCGCAACTTAGCAAATTCACCTATGAGAGATTTTTAAAGGTATTGTCATCTCCTTAAAAATTCCGTACCCGCACTCCACACAAAGATATAGCATTTAAGCACAGTTCCAGTTGAATACTCTCATATTTATGTAATTCCCAAAGAGAACAACAAGAACGACCTTACTTTATACAAGTAAATTTGTATCCAATATTTTCTCACTTCTACACAGTTATGAGCAAAGAATTTCAAAAATAATGGTCTTATATTTTAGATGAATCCAAAAACGTTATCCTTTTATGAGAAAAATTACACGTTAATCAAAAATTTGCTCTACTTGGTTTTAAACAAAGAGTAAAGAATGTAACTTTTTTTTATATGATTCGTAAGATTTTATTCAGTTGTAGCCAGTTATGTACGTAGATTTTAAAGTCACAACTTTATTTTCCGCCAATCACGTACAAGAAAATAAACCGATGACTAAGAATTATCTTATGAATTCCCTGAAATGTATTCAAAGTATAATCATGAATATTTGAATATTGCAGTTTTGTTCTTGAATGTTTATTCCTCTTTTATCCAATTACGAACAAAAAAAGTAAAAAAGCGTAACTTATAAGAGAAATTCATGAGAATATGTTCTAATCTTACATCTCCCCCTCTTTAATGCCAATAGCCCTGGCTAAATTGAAAACTCTAACCTTTTTTCGTTGTCACCGTACTTTTCGTCTGCGCACGTATTTTTGGTACGTCGCACATATTATTCATCTAATCCGTTTTCTTACTACTCTCCGTTAGATTATGTCCATATCAAACTACATCCGTCCGATCCTAGGAAAATATACGAAAGTTACCCATATACTTAAACATCTCTTATGTTATTTCGTCTTTCTTCTTCTCCCACAACTCTATCTCATACCAAAAATACACGAAAGTTACTCATTAACATATTTCTGAGATAACCCTATCCCTGCAGATGGACATGAAGATTTCACTCGATTGTTTTTCGCTTCTTCGAATAGGTATTTACATTTCCAAAAATTAAAATCGTTTTGAATGATTTCTGGAAAATTCTAGGGTTCTATCAGTTTTAGGGGTTTTAATTGATTTATGTTTATAAATGATTTTGAAGGGTTTATGATTTAATGATAGCATCGTCAACATTTATTTTTAGGGCAAGAATGATGATTTCATATCTTTGATTCATGCAACAAGAATTTAGATTGATTTTATACCGTCCCCAAAAGCGAATTCCGATTGGTTTCATTTCTCCCCCAAATTTCTTCTAGGGAAAGAAGGAAAGAGTTGATGATTTCATCATCTTCTAAATCGAGTTCAATTTTAGCTCGTCTCATCAATTCATCACCATAATCACCAGGTTAGTGTTCGGAATTGAAATGTTAGATTGCTTTACTTTTTTTCTTATTTACTGGATTTTGCTCTTTCAATGTTGACATAGTTTTCTCATGTCACTCAAAAAGTCTGAACTTTGTATGTTAAGAATGGCTGATTGTGACAAATTTATATGCACAAAATATGTTTGATGAAATTCCTCTGGAAGTTTTTTTCTTACTGTTATTACATGATACAAACAATGGTTTGAATTTGAATTTGGATTGAATTGGTTTGTTACTGTTGTACAAGGTGAATCCAAAGATGGATACATCCCAAAGTCGTTATGCCACTCGAAGAAGCATGATGACCGAAGAACAACGAGCTACTGAACCAGAAAGGTCTAACATTCGCGGTAGAAATGGCCGAGAAAACATGCAGATGAGGAGATATTGCTTCAAAATGAATGTAGGAGAAATCAATATAGAGCTAGGCAGAAAAATGCGGAACATACATGTCTTTATTTGTGTTATACATATGGATTAGAGGGTTGGATTCCGTGTTTATGACTAAAACTACTCGCTGATTTTTGGACAGGTACGATGGATTAATAGTGAGGCTATCATGGAAGAGCAAGGCTAGATAAATAACCATTTTAACTCTTTGTGTGTTTCTTATTAGGGTAATGCAGTTCTAACATGTTTGTGGCGATTGGGAGGGAGATTGGATTTGTAAGTAGCAGCGAGATGAAGAAACTCTCCTTCCTATTTGTAATGAGAACTAATAAGAACTGTAATTTTGTGTCAGATCCTTATTACACTTTCATGATGTTAGGTGAGTATTTAGTTCTTCAAAGTCCATAAATTAAAGTGGCAGGCACATAAGGTGTACTACTTCGTTGTACACAAGAAAAAGAATCAAAGTTTAAGCTAGGAGCGCGGGTATTAGAAACTCAGCTTATGACGTGCAACGCACGTGCACTCTCATGAAAAATAAGCAATACACATAAAATAATTAATAAAAATCAAGCATTGCAAGCCTCATTATCAAAATAAAATCTAACCAAATAAACTTCAATAATTGATGGATGATAAGAAGTGGTAATGTACTGAAAACATTAATAACCTACTTCCAAATATTAGTCTTTTCTTCTTAAAACAATAGGAATAATTAATTTCCGGGGTCAACTAATCACCAAGATTTTTGAAAACTTCTTCATCATCTCTAAATTCTTTGTCAAACAAAGGCATCAAAACATAAGATTCATGATGGTTGGCTTTGAGTCCCTCTATGAGATGTTCATTTTGCTTGACCAGTGCTTCTTAAACTTTTAGAGTTATCAGAAACACATCTCCTAGAGTTTTAACTTCCAATTTACTACATTTACATTGTTGAAGTAAAGATGTAAACCTCTGATGGTTTGAACAATTTTTTCTTGGCTTTTTCATGTTCTTCTTCTTTTGAATGATTTTCACACTATCCTTGATAGTTATAGAGTTATCAACAACCGTAGAGATATAGTTTTCACCATAAGAGATTGGTTTTGGATTCTCCAGGAGGAAATTTACAGACATATGTGATTTTGAATTTCACAAATCACATATAAGTAGTCTTTCCAAAAACCAATTTTTGGAAGAATGTTATTCCCTCTTAAAAACATTGTACTAATCAAGGAATAATGAAAATGTTGATTTGAGATGATAGATGTGTCCCAAAATATATGAGAAATTGTTTTAACATGTTGCCAAAGATCAAGTTTAAATCCCAACAATATGATTAGGTTTTTCTAAGAGAATGTAACTATCTTAGTTTGTTATATAGAAATTCCCATGAATCGAGTTCTCGTCTTTTGTTTAGGAATCAAATATGCAAGGAGGATATCGTACAAACATCATAAGATAAGTTGACACTTGTATCGAGTTATTTATTGGACTCCCAAATGACGTGGCACTACCTTGAGTAAGAATAACTCATTTAAGGTATTTAGAGATAATTTTTTGACAACCACAAAGGTATTTTTTATAGTCAAGATGTCGTTATTACAAGAAGGTCATTAACCTATTTACACGGTTTCATATATAGGGATCAATGTCTCAACATTAATTACATTAATTAAGATATGTGAATAATTATCTCCTTTTCTGAAAAATCAACTACAGTTGACAAAAAGAAATTGTCAAAACATACCATAGCCTCACCAAATCACTCAAGTAACAAAAGAAACGATTTATGTTATACAACTAAGATACAAACTAAACACGCTTTGTATAAACCCTTATTATGAAAAGGATTATTTAACATTTAGTACCCAACAAATGTCCAACACCTAGTTTTGGTACCTAATATTTAAAATATTAAGGGTTGGTACCCTGACCAGATGTTGACTGTCAACCAACATGCTAGGACCTGATTATTTATTATTTTCTTTTAATAAATATATTTTTAATATTAAAAATATTAATTTTCCATATTTACCCTTCTCACGGCTCCATCTTTCTACCACTGTCCGAGATAAAAGAAAAAATAACAAAAGATCCTAGCTTAACTAGTTACACTTTGCAAATGTAGGATTACAGAGTACGTATTGGTTGTTTTTCCAATACCGAGAACTTCTTCCTCCATCATAATTAAAGCTTTATAACTGTGACCCAAAACCCCAATTATTTCAATCAATCACAACCCTCAAATCCATCTACCCGAATAATATATGAGGGAACTTCTGATGAAGCATTTGATATTGTGATCTAAGAATTCTCTAAAAAATCAAAATCAACAGAATGATCTCCGTTTTTTTTTACCACCATCTCCAATTCTAGATCCCCTTTTTCCCTAATTTTTCTTTCAAAAATTACTTGTTAAATGAATTGATGCTGAGCAGATATGGCAACAAATTGATACGCAGTCAAATCATTTGGTATTAAACACAAAACGAGAATCAAATCATTTTGATAAAAACCCAATCGAAGTTTCTAAGGGTTTTGATGGATTTATTGAGAACAGAAAGAAAAAAAAAAGTAAGGGTTCTGATGATGAAAAGATGAAATCTAATTGGGAGGTATATATGTTAGTTTGAATGATAATAAGTGGTGACTAAACTTGCCAGATAGATGAACACTAGAGAAAAGGAAGACCGTCAGACAAATGTTGGTTAGTTTCATGGAGGTGCAGTTGATGAGATGAAGTTTCGTTAATTTTCTTTTTCATTTTCTCACTGATTCAAGCAAAGTCTTTATGAAAAACTGATCGAGTTTTGTGGAAGAGTATATGGATTTCCATTTATTCGTTCCAAGGATTAAATAGTCTGATTCAATTGTGCTTTTTTGAAACGGGTTACAAAGTGAATGGTAATGTTGGAATTAAGAATGGGTAATGGTGGAATTGGGAATTTGGATTTAAGAATTACATGCTCGTAATTTTCATTTGAGAAGAGTGAAGAAAAAATGGAATTTAAGGGCAATAGTGGAAACCAATTCTTAATGATAATTAAATTAGTATAAATGAAAAAAGAAAAAGTATTATGTCTAACCTAGTCTCTAACAGTCAACATCTGGTCAAGGTACCAACGCTTAATATTTCAAATATTGGATACCAAATCTAGGTGCTGGACATTTGCTGGGTATCAAACGTTAAACAACCCTTATGAAAATTCCTTATATTTTAATGGGCACATGGACGAGATGCACACAATTAGGTGTGTTGAGGTGACTAGTTTTTAGCTCACCGCTAGATTTCTGCTCGGATTCATCAATCTCTTGAGTTTTAGTATGCTTGGAAATTGTTCTCTTTATCCATTGAAAAGTTCTCTTATGTTTAGATTCATTTTTCAAACTTGATGAATAATAAATTTTAGTATTATTAACCTTTCATTGATTAAACTCTTGAAAGAATTGAAGCACATTTGTTAGTCTAGTTGCTCTTCTTTGAGGTTTGCTGACAAATCTACTTTCTTTTTGTACTTGAAACAAATGTTTCAAATCATCTCCTTTTCAAAGTACAAAAAGTGCAAATCTTATTTGGAATTGTCTGTTTTACTACAAAATTATGTTACTAGTTTCTGCAAACAAAGAAAATTGGGGGGATCCTGCAAAATAAAAATAGTTTTCATGAGTGGTTGATGTGTTTATCATGTAAATCAGAGAGATCATCAAGATTGTAGTATGTATTGCTATATTCATCAAGGTCGACGTTTTCTTCTACAAGAGCAACATGTACAATTTCTTTATTTTATGAATCATATCAGTCAGATACTTCATCAAAAGGTTCTGCAAGAACTTTACCATGAGCGTATTTTCTTAGGTTAGGACATTCATAGCCAAGTGACCAAAACCTCTACACTTGTGCACTGAGGCATATCTTCATCATCACTATCAGTATTGTTTATGTTTCCACGAGGGACATGATTGTACGAACGATTTGATGAATATTAAGGTTCTTTTAATGAATTGTTTATTTTTCTTTCTTAGAAGATTTCTAAGCTGTCGAGTGATAAGAGACACAAATATGTCAAGATCTTTTACGGAATCTTTGTTATCACTTTTTCAATATTTCTCAGTCACATAACCATGTTTACCCTTTTCAGGATTACTAGTGTTTTAGTCACTTTAAAGGAAATGCCTCTTTTGGGTTTTAGTGTGATGTTCATGAACAAAGATCTTCAATTTTCCAACAAGACCAGTTCTTGTAGGAGTTGAAAGATTGTTCCCCTATGTAATGCATATATTTTAGACTCATATCGAACTGGTAAAGATCTCAAAATTTTTAGCCCAAATATCCTTTTCTGAAATAGTTTTTCCTAATGCATGGGAGACATTCACTATTACATAAAATTTATGATTAAATTCCTCGAATGAATCTTCAATAGTCATACGAAAGCTTTTCCAATCAAAATTAGGTTTTGAAGCTGTGCTTTTTTATCTGAAGAATTTCCTTCGATTACAGTTTCTAAGATATCCCAAGTTGACGTTTCACATGTAGGCACATGGTGTTGAAGATCTTGGTTTATGGCATATATAATAGCATTAAATTCGTCAGAATTTTGCTTTGCAACACTGATTTCACGACATCATATTCACTTATATCCTCGACATAGGTTACACCATATACATTAATTATTGGACAAGTGTACACTTTGAAAACCTTCACACATGCACTGAAATCACGATCAACTTCTAAGAAGGAATGCATGACTATTTTCCACCATAAATAATTCGTTTCATCGAAGGCTAGTGGTATGGTAATAAAGATATAACTCTTGTCCATAGATAGCTACAAACAAAAAATTATTAGGCCTTTTAGGTGTTTACCTGCTCTAATACCAATTGAAAATGAGAAGGTAACAAGTACACCACCAACTTTTTCGTTCAGGAACTTGTATGGACAAACTAGTCATAATCAGTAGTATAAATCAACATATGAGTGATTGTACCTGATATGTAAACAAATTTACTCGGACAATCTCAAAATATAAAATAAATTCCAACAAGAACGAGTCTTGTAATCTATATTTCACGATACGAATTCTCAACAATAAATCTTGTAGGTTTTGGAAAGTTTTGAGCTTAAGAACTGTTTAGATTGACAAACACCCAATGCATGAACTCCAACATTATCATACATTGACAAACACCACCTTCTCGTAGCACGTGGAGCAAAATACTCCGCAACAAATTTTCTCCAGTAGATAATAGTGTTTTCCTACAAGCAAAAATCAAAATCAAGTCAAGTAATGAAATGCAACCAAGCATCCACACACTGACTCCGTTCTTGCAGCACCATCTCCTGCAGTTCAGCACTATCTCCTGCAGTTCCTTTGCAACCACACACTGACTCCATTCTTGCAGCTATAAAGCAACAGCACCACCAGAAACTGCAGCTACAGTCCCATGGAAACACTCTCATCTGCAATACTCCATTTCAGCTTTCCCTGCAATGCACAACTAGACCACAGACTACCAATTCAATCTCATCCTGCAAAAACCCATTTCAACTGCAACAGCATCATTGATTCCTAGCAGCACAAACCCTTGAAATTCATCTACAGCTCCAATTATATATCATCACTTACTCTTCTTAGTCACCATAACCACCACCAGAAACTGCCTTCTTCTCGGCAATGCACACAACAGAAACCCCTCCTTCTGTGTTCATCAGCTCTCCTTTACCACCAACAGCAGCAACTCCAACTGCAGCTGCATCTCTTGCTCAGCTCAAACTCTAACCAAGACAACACCATCTCCCAACAACAGAGACCACCACCAATTCTGAACAGCAACTCGACAATTCCATCTCCAACTCCGGTTCAAGGCTGAGCTCATAACTCTCTTCTCCATCTGCTTCAGCTTGTACTCAAAACCACACCAGATTCCACCTGCAATTGCACCTATACTCAGCTCAAAACCACCATCAACAAACCACCACGAATAAGGGAAATCCAAGACAATACCTACACAAATCAACAGACATGTTAGCTAGTGATTCTAATCTATCAGCTGCTCGATCAAAAATGAGGGAAACAACAATGACCAAAATGATATAAACCAACATCTATAAGGCTGTGCGTAGGGGTGTAAATAATACCCGAAAATACTTGGCCTGCCTGTATCCGTCCGAGCCCGCATGTACCCGAAGTAGTCTAAAGCCTGTTATGGCCCGTCATGGACCACCCGGCCTGGCCTGGATTAATTTATTGGGCGGTCTCGGGCTTTGCGATTAATTATGATGCCCGGCCTGATACCCGGCCTGATGCCCGGCCTGAAAGCCTTCTATATGCCATTAATCATTTAATATCCTCTTAAAAAGACTTAAAAGTTACAATTTTATAATTGTCAATTTTGTGTCAAGAAAAATAAAATATATAATTGTTTTTTTACTTATAATTAACCTTTTCAAAACATTAATGGTAATATATTTTCTTATTAGAAAGTTTATTATATTCTAATTAATTATTTATTATAGGCGAAAATTAAAAATTTGTCAGTGTAATTTAAATATAAAATAATACTATCACTTACGATATGCGATGTTGGAAAGGAAAGGATATTGTATTTAATACCGTTCATTTGAAAATTTAAACTTAAAAAAAAAAAATTCAAAATAGTGGCCTGTCCGGCCCGATCTGACCTGCCCGTATAAAAAACGGGCTTTGGACGATCTTTGGGTAGCAAATTATCTACTTGTGCCCGGCCTGTCCGGCCTGAATTTGTTTACGGGCTCACAAATATTAAGCCTGGCCTGCTCGACCTGTCTTAGTTTTTGGGTCGGGCGGCCCGGTCTGCCCGAATTTACACCCCTAGCTGTGCGTGTGTGGTGGGGTGGTGGCGGGTGCGGGGGAGGGAGGGAGGGCATGAGCTGGACATTAGCCCTACCAGTGTTAGCCTTGCCGCAATCTTGACCCTGCTATTTGTCGTACATAACACAAACAGAAACTCTAAAATTGACGTCTTATATTTCCTACACTTATCGAGTTAATGGTTTTAGGTAAAGATGTGTAAGTTGCCATATGGTCCAGATGTGTAACAGTGCGCAACACGCTTAATTTCTTCAACATCACCTTCTTCATAAGCAGATAGAAGTTTGCTAGCACACCCGTTCTGAAATGGACCTAACCCTAGGATAATCCAGAGAAGACAAACTTACTGAGAACAAACGTTATAGCATGTTTCTGATTGCTCGAAGTCATCTGCATACAGTTAGACTATTATTGCACTGAGATAAGCCTGAAAATCCAAGTAAAAAAGTTATTTCACTGAGATAAGCCTATTATTGCACTGAGATAAGACTATTATTGGTAAAGAACATGCTACATTCCCAGAACCCCAAATTTTCAACCTTAATTTCAATCTCTGGCACACGTAACTTCACACGGTACTCCAAATTCCCTGGTTTTGAAACCAAAATCTGAATCCACCCAAACATAAGAAAATCATTTCAAACTACTCAGTGATAGTGACCACCCATCTCTTTAGAAATCCATCTTCCAACATAAGATTTAGCATCCATTCTAGCGACAGCAATCATGGCCAATGCCTCTGACACAGTAAAAGAACACAACATCAATGACACCACACATGGAACATCCCCCTTTTGAATCAATCAAATCAAATCAAATCTGAATCATATTGAATAAAATCCGTATAAAAAGAATAGATCAATCATACTAAGATGTAAAAATAAGCATAATTCATTTTCAATACAGCTAATATCCAGATTACTGACAGAAAAACAAACAAAACCCATGAAAAAGAATAAAATTTGAATCAATTCCATTACTAAAATACCTAATCGTTCAAGAATTTAATCAACAAAAAAAAAAAAAAAAAAAACCAAACATCAACTACATTAAACATATATGTGAACAAATAGAAGCATAAGTGGAAATTTTTACTGAGAACTAAACAACAAGCCAAAATCAATTCGAAATCTGCACAAAATCTCCGGATATGTACAGCCCTATATCAACAAAACCCAGATGGATTGAAAAAAGAGGGTTTCAAGAAATACAAACCCTATATCAGTAGAATCCAGATGAAAAATTGATGTACAGCAGTAACCTATTTTGAATATAGAGGTTAGGGTTTCATCTCTTCTTTTACTGCAGTTGATGAAATCAGGCTTCTTCTCATCGTTTTTATACTTTCTTCCCACAGTCACGATGTTGATAACTCTGTACATCCATTATCCATGGAGATGAAACGAAGAACAACCAGTAATACTCACACTCGCGATGCTGATGACCTTGCGCATCCATCGTTTCCCGCTGCCTTCTCTTTCCTCTGCCAAAAGAGAAACAGTACCGCTAAAAATCTATATAAGGGATATACAACAAAGGACTGAGTGTGAGATTTATATTTGTTTCTCTACCCTTTTCGGTAGAGAAGTCCTTAGTTAGGAAATATGAATGAGCACGTCCATAGGACAGCAATATCAATTTGGCCCGTCCTGTTTTCAACCATTACAACAAACAAAAAACGCTCGTCCACATAGTAAGGGTCTGTTTGGGAGCTTGGAAACGGGATAATATATCCTGAAAAAGTTTATCTTAATTTAATTTATGATAACCTTGTTAATGGTTTGTTTTAATGGTGTTTGTCTAAAATTCTATCATATCTCGGACTAGGTTAACTTGTATTTGTTTGACTACAGAAATAGGTTAATATGAATAATTATTTCTTAGCCAAATACTTATTTTAAAGGAAAATAATTGTTTAAGGATACATGTATCCCAAGTATTTAGAAAAATACCTTAAACTCACTTTTCTAGCTTCCTAAAATCAAGCAAAGTTTAGTAATCCTTATCCAGGATTGAAATTGCAGTGAGACAAACACATTTTAACAATTTTTTACTGGATAACCCAACCTAGGATGGGATATCCAGGATACCAAACACGACCTAAAGCTTATAGGCCGCTTACAAAGATGTTGGAACTAGATAAAAGGGACTTGTAGTCCTCATGAACATTTGCAACCCCATACTACCCTTGAGAAGATATGCGTACACCAAAGAGGTGCTCAAAATTAAATCAAGGTGCGTTCATCCAAGCCAAATGCATAAATCAAGGTGCGTTCATCCAGTTACCTTTTTCTTGAACTTCTTCCTAGCTTATCTGGAATCATTTTGCCGTATAAGTACCTGAATTTAGTGAAACTAAGCTTTCCACGTAAGTCTCCAAGTAAAAATAACAATCATCGGTACCATCGATAGCCAGATATCTAACTTTGTCATTTTTTTTTGATCGTATAAACCAAAACGAGACCCAACCATTATAAGAATAATATCAGCATACCGACGTAACTTTAACATCCGTGGATATGGATATGTAGTAATTATTTCTTTGGTTGTGGTGAATTTCTTAGTCCAAGACTCCATCACTCCGTAATTTTGCATGACCCATACATCAACTCGACGAGTATAGACACCACAAATTAATAAACAAAGAGAGTCTCCCAACACTCTGAGATTAAAAGTGCTATCAGTTTGGCTTATGATAAATTCTTTTGGGAAAGGCAATTTCATGAACTTCTCACTGCTAATATGAAAAGCAACTATGGCTTTGGAGAATTCGCCGAGGCTCTTAGTAGGTTGTGTAAAATGAAGAGCACCATTTAGAAGCAAACCTACTCGTTCCCCAAGATTCACACAGGGGAAGGTGTTGACTTTTCTCCATGAACCTGTTTTTAACGTGAATGCATGAAAATAAATCGAATCTATGCATACCAACTTGTAATCGTTATTTTTGCTATCATAACCAAACCCATAGGAAAGCAACATATGGTAATATGGTGGTATAATTACCTTATATTCTCTAGTTGATGGGTTCCAAAGAATTAGTGGATTACTGCCGATGGTACCTAAACTGTTAGCCCAGGTCTTCCGCAAGATACTTTTCCAGCTACTACAGTTGTCACTGAGTCCAAGTAATCTAGTCAGGTCTTTTCTATTTACTAGGATCATAACAATTTTCAGTTTCATAATGTACTTATTTCTAATATAAATAGAAGTGTTTCATCTCCACAAGTTCTGTGGAAGATATTCACCATTTATCCATTCTGTCTTGGTATCAGGATCTTGATCCAAGTTCACCTTCCGCAAATATCAAATAACAAAAAAAAAGTGAAGAACCAACAATCTACTCACAGCGTCAGATATGGCAGATACAACAATCAATCTTCGACAAGTTCAAATACATCATTTAGTAACTCTAAAACACACAGAAACCAATCACATATTATGGAAATCTCAATTCAAACCTATCTTAAAGGGGCATGGGATAACTGGATTCATTGATGGATCCAAAGAAGTGCCAGATCGCACTCTACCAGACAGTGATGAGATCAATCCTGCCTTCACTGCCTATGAAGCACAAGATGCATTAATCATTGGTTGGCTTAACTCAACCCTTACACCAGAAGTTCTAAGTGTTGTTGCAAAGCTGGATACTTCGAAAGCAATATGGGATGCGCTGGAAACTGAGTTTGCACCTAAGACGTTTGCTCACCAGATGAATCTCAAAAAGAAACTGCATAACTTATCCAAAGGTAATAAGTCTTTGAAAGCTTATTTAAATGAAGCTAAACGATTGTTTGATGAACTTGCAGCAACTGGTTACACAGTTCCTACTAATGAGATGAAATAATCCATTTGTAATGGGTTAAACCAGTCTTATGATCCAATAGTTACTGTGTTGGGTACTGCTGATAATATGGATATCCAGACGTTTAAGTCTCATCTTCTTACTTATGAGATGCGTCAAGAAAATCAACTATCACAGGAATCACAACCCATTCCAAATCTTGTAACTTCTAATTCAGCATCATCCAGCAGAGATCCACCTAGGATGCACAACAATCAACCTAGACGACAGCCACCAAACAACAACAATCGTCGTCCTCCTTACCAGCAACGTGGTCCTTCTCAAGGGGATGTGTACTGTCAAATTTGCAAGAAGAGGAATCACACAGCAGATCGTTGCTGGTTCCGCTATGATAGAAGCACTGACAATCAGCAAAGGCCTGCTGAAGCTTATGTTGCTTTTCCTGATGCCACTAATGCTCAGTGGGTCACAGATACGGGTGCGACAAATCATATGACTGCTGATGCTCAGAATTTGTGTATTCCTCATGAATATGATGGACCTGACCAAGTGAGAGTTGGTAATGGTAATGCTCTCCAAATAGCACACATTGGTAACACTGAGTTCAATTCTAGTAATCGAAAGTTTGCATTGAATAATGTCTATCATGTGCCACAAATCAAAAAGAATCTGCTATCTGTTCATCAGTTTTGCAGGGATAATAATGTATATTTTGAGTTTCACACTAATCTGTTTGTTGTGAAGGACAAAATCACGGGAGCAACGCTGCTATCAGGAAGGAATGAGAATGGACTATATGTGCTGGATACTTTAAGTGGCATGAAACCATCACTATCTCCCTCAACTTTTCTCTCTGCAAGTATTCCAGTATGGCATCAGCGGCTTGGACATCCAATGTTGAGCACGGTTTCTAGAGTTGTCAAGCAGTTTTCCCTTCCAGTTCAAAATAAGAGTTTTGGCTTCTGTCACTCTTGTCATGTAAGCAAGAGTAGGCGTCTTCCATTTACTCCTAGTACTACCATTTATGATACTCCTTTGAGTCTTATTGTTTCTGATATTTGGGTATCCCCAAAAACTTCTCGTAATGGATTTCGTTATTTTCTGGTATTCATGGATGCTTACTCTCATTATACATGGATTTATCCTTTAGTGCAAAGATCTGCTGTTTTTAATATCTTCTGTCAGTTTCATAAACAAGTAGAAAATCTCACGGGTCATAAAATAAAAGTATTCCAGTCTGATAATGCATTAGAATACAAGAAACTGTCTTCTTATCTAAACAACTCAGGCATAGTGCATCGTTTCTCCTGTCCTCATACTTCAGCTCAAAACGGTCTAGCAGAAAGAAGGATCAAACACATCACAGAAAGTGGTCTAGCTTTATTATTTCATGCACATCTTCCAAAAGATTTTTGGTCAGAGGCTTTTACCACGGCCTGTTATCTCATTAACAAGACACCAAATCTGTCATCTAGTCAAAAAACACCACTTGAGTTACTCTTTGGCAAACAACCAGACTATTTATTTCTGCGTGTTTTTGGTTGCTTGGCATATCCATGTCTTAGACCATATAATGCCAACAAACTAGAACCTAGATCTCTCCCCTGTATTTTTCTAGGATATAGTTCGGCTCATAAGGGTTACATTTGCCTTCATCTACCAACAAATCGGCAATATATATCGAGACATGTTCGTTTTGAAGAACACATATTCCCATTCTCTCATTCCCAACAGCGTTCTCCCGAGGTAAGTTCTGATATTCAAGAAACAAGTACTGATATTTTTGGGTCTTCCATTTTCACACAACATCGAACATTGTTAGTGCAGCCTGACCAAAATGTACTGCCTACTGATGCACATCAACACTTACCGACGATTCTACAGGGTGTCACCCCTCAGCAGTCTCTGGCTTCATCACCAGTGTTACCATCACATCAAACATCACAAGACTAGGGTGGCAACGGGCCGGCTCATGGTTTAGATGCTCCAGTACATACAGTGATCACTAGAGCCAAAGATGGGATTTCAAAACCAATACAAAAGCTCTGTCTGATTGCCACTAAGCATCCACTTCTTGATCAGGACTTCATGGAACCTACTTGTTACTCTAAAGCTTGTCAAATTCCAGAATGGCGTGATGCTATGGACGTGCAGATAAATGCTTTAATTCAAAATGGCACCTGCACCTTGGTTGAATATAAAGAAGGGATGAATATCGTTGGATCCAAGTGGGTTTTTCGAATTAAAAGAAATCCAGATGGCTCAATACAGCGTTACAAAGCGCGGTTAGTAGCAAAGGGTTTCAACCAGCAACAAGGTATAGATTACGAGGAAACCTTTTCTCCTGTCATTAAGCCATGTACAATCAGGCTAGTACTTTCCCTAGCAGTAATGAGAGGATGGACTCTAAGACAGCTCGATGTAGAAAACGCTTTTCTTCAAGATATCTTAGAGGAAGAGGTCTACATGAAGCAGCCTGCTGGTTATATAGATCCTAACTATCCTACGCATGTATGCAAATTACACAAATCGCTTTATGGCCTTAAACAGGCTCCACGTGCTTGGTTCTCTCGTCTAAGTAATCATCTGTTGAAGCTAGGATTCACAGCCTCCATTGCAGACTCTTCGTTATTTGTTCAAATCAAAGGCATCTCAGTAACGTATGTACTGGTTTATGTGGACGACATCATTGTAACTGGTTCTGACTCACACCTAGTTGCAAACTTAATTACTGATCTAGGTCATGAGTTTGCTATCAAAGATATGGGGGTGTTGTCTTACTTATTGGGTGTTGAAGTTTTGCAGCAAGGACGGTCTCTGGTGCTTTCCCAAAGAAAGTATATCTCAGACTTATTACGACGCACAAAGTTGGATGGCATCAAGCCAGTTATCACTCCTATGGCTGCTAATGCAAAGCTGCACAAAGTGGGTTCTACAAGGTTTGAGGATTCCACTCTGTATAGAAGTGTTGTCGGGGCGCTGCAGTATTTGCATATCACACGGCTTGACATATCTGTGGCTGTCAACAAAGCCTGTCAGTATATGCATGAGCCGTATGTGGAACACTGGGAGCTAGTTAAGAGAATCCTACGGTATTTGAAGCATATAATAGACTTTAGTGTCTTCATTAAACCTAGTCAGGATTATACACTGCATGCTTATTCCGATGCATACTGGGCAGGCAGTCTTGATGATCGGCGATCCACAAGTGGTTATTGTATCTTCTTTGGAGGCAATCTCATTTCCTGGAGTGCAAGGAAACAGAAAACCGTTTCAAAATCGAGCACAAAGGCAGAGTATCGTGGTGTAGCCATTGCTACTTCAGAACTTATATGGATTCAGTCGTTGCTGCTAGAGTTGGGGGTTAGGTGTCCTCCACCTACTTTGTGGTGTGACAATCTAGGGGAAACATATCTCACAGCTAACCCTATATTCCATGCACGCACAAAGCACATAGAAATAGACTATCACTTTGTGAGGGAAAGAGTATCTCGTAAACAACTACATGTGCGTTTTATCAGCATCAAGGATCAGCTGGCAGATATCTTCACCAAAGGACTGTCTTCACCAAGGTTCCAACTAATCCGAGACAAGTTGAACATTCGTCAACTCCGGTTCAACTTGAGGGAGGGTGTTAGCCCAGGTCTTCCGCAAGATACTTTGCCAGCTACTACAATTGTTACTGAGTCCAAGTAATCTAGTCAGGTCTTTGCTATTTACTAGGATCATAACAATTTTCAGTTTCATAATGTACTTATCTCTAATATAAATAGAAGTGTTTCATCTCCACAAGTTTTGTGGAAGATATTCACCATTTATCCATTCTGTCTCAAAGCAAGCCATTACAAGATCCCAAAACTGTACTGAAAGTAACTCCTTTTAATTCTTTCACTGGATCATCCATTGGAATCACTCCGCCGCACTTGCACCACGATGATGATGCTGACGCTGATAAGATTGCATCAAAATCTAAGGAGTGAAAGCAACTATGGCTTCGGACATTTGATCTGATCATGAGTTTAGGGTCTTTGTTGGCAATAATAAGATGATCCTCGACAAATTCAGGACTACAAATTGACTTATACCAATTCTTGCATACGGACTTGAAACGTAAGATGGATTTCACTCGTATCCTTAATAAAATTTCTTTTTCTATCTCTCGAGGAATGCTTGGCATTATTGTTTCTTCTCATGGGAATTAGGGTTTTTCAAGATTCATGTGCAGGTGTTATTTACTTTGACTTTTATCCCGTGGTTAAATATCGGATCACTTTTAGGTGGAGTAATTAGGATAAGAGTTTTACTTTGAGCCGGCTCCACTCCAACCCGTCAAACAGGTTCAAGGTTTGCTAATGAGCGGGCAAAGGGCTCTCTACCATAGATGTAATTCTATCGGATGCGAGAAAATATATGCGAGTGGGAGAGACATTCCATCTATCTGTGGACATAACATTTGAAAAGGCTCGGCTTCTACTTATTAGCACAAAACAATTCTCCGCCCCTAAAATTTGTTCTTGTCCTCGAGAGCAAAATCAAGAGTACGGCTTTTCGAAATCGTCCATAATACCAGCACATAACAATACCAAAAGAAAAATCAGGACACGATCATCTTAGTTGTTAAGATTTTCCCAAATGGTATCTGCAGGACAATTGAAGCATCAGGAAACCAATTTTCGTTCCCCTAGTACAGAGTCCAATGACGGACCAACAGCTGGGCTAAAGGGGGCTTTAGCCTGGGTAGGCTTCCCAGTCCACAACCAAGTTTTTTTTTTTTTTTTGCAAAGGAAATTTATCTTTCCTGGGTCCGTCCCTGGTACAGACACAACATTAGTATTAGTAATATAAAGATATTTTTAGAGATTTTGACGCAGTACAAATGATTACCAGCATTGGCACTTAATGACACTTCACTTAAAGACTACTACTAGTGATGAGATGAAAAGATAAAAAAAACCCTTGGCAAAAACAAAAACGCTGCCAATGGGTGCTACAAGAGGAATCCTAAGAGTGGCGGCCACTTGGTCAGTTGGGGGAACAGGAATTGACAAGGTTTGTTACCTCTGTACTCGTGATGATATTGAGAGGGTTAATTAACTTATTTGATTTATGTTCCCTTTGTTAATTGCGCTTTAAAGCGGGGTTCGTAATTGCATCTCCATTGTCCATTCATCTAAGTTCAGCTTCGGTTCATGTCTCTTTCTGTGCATTTGGAAGGCTAGCTGGGAAATTATGTGTGTTTGTGAGCTGGTTGTTCCAGATAGACTATAACTTCTGTGATTGTAAGGTAAATGATTAAATAGAAGCTAGAGAGGGCGCTCTACCAAGTTCCAAGGTTCAGAAGAATTCATAAACACTAACAAACCTGTTGAGAAGATCTTACTAAGTTTTCCTATTCTCCATAATATCAAATCTCTTTAATCGGATCAATATACCATAATGCACCGAAACTTAAACTGTTGCATATTCAGTACGTAATAATACTTATACTTGTAGATAGTTACAGTCTTACAGATATAACATGTAAATGAGTAGTGACCTTTTAAAGCTTGGGGATGTAAAAATGGTAAAAGCGGAGTCCTATAACATTTTAATAGAACTATAAGAAACCAGAGTATTTAGAAGTTAGAACCTAATACTTACTGAAAGTAACTAGGGATGAGGAATTTTCAGGATGTTTTCAGAACTCATATACATTCATCAGCCGGGAAATCATCATCTGAGGCACCATCCAGGAATGAGCCGAGAGATTTGCGTAAAATGCTGAAAGATTTGTCGTCCTGCTTTTCGAAAATATATGAAAGATTTAATTCTGCTATGATCTCTACATAGATTTGCATTAGAATTTGCTTCTGTGGTATGCTCAGTTACCTTCTTTTTCTTCTTTAGAGATTCTTCAGCTGCTGTGATTTTATCAGCACAGGTTTTCTCCATTTCAGATAACATACTCTTTTCTTTCTTCCCTGCAACATAGATAAATAATAAATTTCCTAAATCAACATGTAGAATAAAGTTCAGACAGAACAAAGAGTTAAAGTTATTGAGAAAGATTATGTCACTCACTCTGTTGTTCATAACGAAGGTACAGCTTTTCCTTTTCATTGTCAAATTTGGAGAATATATCTGTAAAAAGACAATCATAATTCAACTTCTTGTCTCCAACTTAGAGAGTGGAGTAAATGGTTTCAGGTTTTTGTTCTCAATTAGAGAGCATATCATTCTGTAGGTACAAGTATACACAATCAGTGCTCCCATTTCGAGCCACTTTATGCAAGGCACTAGTGGGGTTGTAGCACAAACACTGCAGCAGTGGATTTCTTTGCAATTATACCTAGGTCACATTGATTCTGGTTTTCTATCACTTCTATCAAAGAGGTAATTATAGCAACCAAAATGCTTAAATTAGCTAAGCAAAGAAAAATGCCAGTAAACTGGTAGACAACAACAGAAAATCTGGTCTACAGTTAAGCTGATGAGTAAGTGTTTAAATTCATCACAAGCCAATCAAATAGTCGATAGTCATAAAAGTGCGAGACTCATTTTAGCAACTTTGCTTTTCCTGTTAATTTGACCCTTTCAAGAATACCAATTACAGCTATATCGAGAATATCAGTCATCTTGTTCTGAGAACAAACCTAGTTACCTAAAGAGATTTATTGAAATGGATGACTACATTGGTCAGAAGCAACGAGTACACTCCGCTAGTTAAAGATTCAGTGTGATTTCCAAAATGAGTGGCATAGTTATTAATGAATCTCATTTTTCGAACCAGTTAGGCTAACATTTTGAGATGAACAGCAATGATTTCCTGGTAAGATAATTTTTTCCCAGCGAAACATTTGCTACTGTAATGTTAATTTTGACATTACCAAAGTTCAAACAACAATCTACCAGCAAATGAAATCTCCTATTCTTAAAGACAGTTACCTTCAAACGCCTGCAAATGTGCTGCTTTCTCCTTAGAAAATTTCTCATAAACTGACTGGAACTTGGCAAACTCATCCTTGAGAGAGTTCTCACACTGCAATTCAAGCAAACCATATAAATATAATCCACCAGAACCAGCATACTCAAGATCTCTACTCATAATTTAACTGTCTATAAACCCAAAACATTAACAGAATTTTATCTGTTTATACCTCTTTAGAACTCTTTGAAAGTGCCTTCACAAAAGTCTGCCTGTAGTTGAAAACATCATAAGACAACTTACGAGAGAGTGACGAAACCAAATACACAATCAGATCTAAAGAACATAAAATTGTTCAAGGTCTCACCGTTCTTTCTCGAGTTTTGATTTTGCATCAGTTAGTATTGTCTTGACTTCTGAAGACACACTGATTCAGAAAATAAGTTCAAACCATGAAAATCACACCACAATTTCTTCAATAAAAATCAGATATAAACAAAATCAAACCGAATTGGAAGCTTAAGAGGAAATTATAACACATCAAATCCCTAAATTCTTCAAATAAAATCAAATCCGAAACCGGTTTTCCCTTTGTCGCAATTTTCAGATCTGAAAATCATTAAAACAAAAAGAGATGTTACCTAGCAATCGTTTCTTCACTCTTCTTCTTATCATCTTTATGAGCTTTTTCTCTAATATTTTGCAGTGCTGCAATAATTCCTTGAATATCACTGAAAAAAAATCAAAAATAAAATAAAATCATAAAACAAAATATTATTCAATAGATCTTTCATAAACAGATCCGAGAATTGAAATTACTGAAAGAGAGAAAGAGTACTACCTAGAAAGATTAAGATCTAGATCATCCTCTTCTCTCTTTCTTTTATCTGTACTTAAAGCTTCAGTTGTTGTCTTTCCCCTTCGTTTTCTACTACTCCCTTTAATAACTTCTGCCATTGAAATTTCTCGAAATCGACCTCTTCACTGAAACCCTAGCTTTTTACTCTCTCTCTCTTTCTCTCAAGAAGCAGAAAGGAAAAGAAAATTTTTGGTTTTCAAATGAGATTTGAAATTTGAAATGAGATTTTCAACTTTTTAAGGGTTCGCGCTATTTTGGCCAGAAATGGGAGTGATATACTGTAACTTCGGTGTACGGTCTGTCTCATATTTATGACACCTGTTGTACTAGAGTTCTCCTTGGTCAGTTCAATTACGGAACCAGTTTGGATACGAAGCGTTTTATCGGGTTTGTCACATTGGCTCCAGTAGATTGGAAGCCCAAGAAATCCAATAGAACAGTGGTGTGTTGACTGCAAAAATTCCTGGCCAGGATTGAAGGTATCTCACCATGTGTGTGGGGCAAAATATGAATAAAAGGCATGGGTAAGTGATTTTGTGCAAAAATATGTATAAATAACCTGTAGAAGTTAGTTGGGCAAACTGGGATAGTTGCACCTCTTTGTCCTTGATTGCTTCATTTTTGCTGCAAAATGTTACATGCTGCCGCAGAATTGCCAGCTCCACTGCCACTGTTCGCAAGGATACCCATTACAATAGTAAACTAGTACTAGTTCCAGAGCAAAGGCATAGGAGGTAAAAATACAGAGACCTCTAAACAAGAATGGGGAATGGAGCCACCTCATTTTGAGGTCAATGGGTCAACAAGCAAGATCAGCAATAAACTTGTGCCTAGTTGAAGTAAAGTAGTCAAGAGTTCTCTAAGTCGCATTTGGTTCTCCTCTCCTTAGAGCTGGCTCAAACTTAATGGATTTGTGCCCTCTGGCCTCTGCAGTCATTAGCTTCCAAGATATATGCCATATTCCGCAACGGCAGCAATAGTTAGGTGCACTAAATTTTGGTAGCCACTTTTGGTTCGTGTCCCCAGTTGAGTCCTCCAGGACAAGTTGTGCACTCTTGCAACCAGCTTTAAATTGTTGGCATGGTTAAATTGCTCAGATAGGTCTTGGCTGAAAGTATATCCATCTCCAAGGGGTGAAATACCCCATCCACTTCAGTCATCAGGGTCAGACCATAGGAGGTCACACATAGGCCCTTCAGGTGAGGAACTTCTCGAACACTGTACAAATTCTGTATGTTTCAAGGGTCTGTATTGACGGAGACAGTCCACAGTGCAAACATAATATTTCCAATTCAACCGAAGCTGTCAATGAAAACAAGTTGAAGAGATCCATGAAGGTTTATCCACACATTAGCATTGCCATACCTCCATAGGCATTTCTCGTAAAACCCATAAACCTGTGTTATCTTTCGACTTTCATGGTTTCCTCGAAGAATGGTAATTCGCTAATAGAATAATACCCTCGATCCACATAATCACCCATAAACAAGTAACTGGTATCTGGACACTTTCCTCCAATTCGGAGAAGTTCTGCAAGATCATGAAACTGTCCACAAATATCCATGAGAACTTTGCAGTCATTCTATATGTTCTCCACCATTATTAACACCCCCATGGAGCTGGACTTTTAACGTATCAGAAACCTGAGAGGTTTCATCATTTCTGTATTTTTATCAACAGTACCAGTTTCACTGTTATCCGTGTTGGCCTCCCAGTTTCATCTTCGTCGCGGTACTCATGCTCATCACTGTTATCCGCAACACAACCTACTGATATAAAATATCATTTAAACAAATTAGTTTCACCAGTAATCCAAGCAAGAACAAGTCCCGTCTTTAAAATGGTGAAACCGATTTCTGTCTCTAACAATTATCCCTCTCCCATATATTTTCGATATAAGCTTAGTACTTTCATGAAAATCGCTACAAACCCGAAGATTTTTTATAATTCTAATCGGTACACTTGAATTACTAGGTGCCTGTATAAGTGCAAAAGCAATTGCAAGCCTTTCACTATGATAACTAAGAGCACCTTCCTTCTCCTCTTCTTCGATGTCAAACAAAACTTCGTTTATAATTGACTTATGCCCATATGCATTTAATCTCTTACTAATCTCTTCAAGCTTCACATAAATTTCCTTTGAATTTGGGTGTGTTTTATCTCCCATCAAAAACTCATGCAAGACTCCATCAATCTCAATCAAACTAGAACCAGGCAATTTACTTACACCCAAATTCTTCATCGCCTTTCTCACTTCCTTTACACTATCCCATCTATTTATCTTTGCATACATATTTGATAAGAGCACATAGTTCCCGCTAGTTCTTGGTTCTAATTCTATCAAGTTTCTCAGTGCCAGTTCCCCTAACCCCAAATTTTCATGAACCCTTGATGCTCCTAGTAAAGACCTCCATAGAACCACATTAGGCTTCATTGGCATCAGTGAAATCGTTCTGTGAGCCTCATCAAGACGCCCACCACGAGCCAAGAGGTCCACTAGGCACGCGTAATGCTCAAGTTTTGGTTCGATCCCATAAACATCTTTCATGGAATTAAAACAATTATAACCATCCTCAACCAATCCAACATGTGCACAAGCACACAGCGCAACTACAAATGTTACCTCATCCGGTTGTACCTTGTCGACTTTCATTTTATTGAACAGGTTAAGTGCTTGGTGACCATATCCATGCACTGCGAATCCCCGAATCATCGCATTATAACATAATACATCCTTCTCAGGAATTTGATCGAACAGTTGCTTCGCAAAATCAAGACACCCACATTTCGCAAACATATCAATCAATGAGGTAACAACGAAACGATTTAGCTTAAGATTGTTCCTCAATATGTAAGAATAAGCCCATGAGCCTTGAGTAAAAGCTCCTAACTTAGCACAAGCAGTAATTACAGCAACGAATGTGACTTCATTAGGCCTACACTGTGCTAACAACATTTCATTGAACAAACACAAAACTTCAATTGATAAACTAGTCGTATCCTGTTCATCAACAGAAGTTGTAGTAGTTGGATTAGCATAAGCAGATAAGATAGAATTCCAAGTAGCTAAATCTGGTTTCTTAATTTGATTAAACAAACATCTAGACAAACCCAAATTACCAAACTTAGAGTAAAAATTAACCAAAGAAGCTTGAACAAAATTATCAACTGTATTGGGTTCAAGAAATTTCAAGACATGAGTATGAATAGCTCTACCATGATGAAGCCATGATGGATGAGAACCACAAGCTTTAAACAGAGATGGGTAAGTGAAATTATTTGGTTTTAGAGTTTTATGAGATAGAATTTGAGAGTATAGAGAGAAAGAAATTTGGGGATTTTTATTAGAAGCAAATGAAGATATAAGAGTATTGAATAAGAAGATTGATGGCTTTATAATTTGGTTGAAGATTGTGAGAGAGTAAGTTAATGAAAGAGTCGATGAATAGAGAAGGATTCTACTAAGAGGGAATGTATGAAGTATTAGACCTGTTGTGATCATTTGAGCATGGATTTTTTTCAGTGTGGTTAAGGATTTGCATTTTCCTAATAATATTAGAGTTGGATGATTGATGAGATGCTCAGGTTTCATGGGGATTATCACTGGAGCTTGGAAAGAGGACAGAGACAGTATATCAGTAGTGAGTGACCAGCCTAATAAGAATTGGAGATTCTATTCAGATTTAACAGCTCCATCCGGGAATGCCTAAAACTTTCAAGGCATACAAAGGACTAGTCCTAACTTGGGTGATCTTATAAGGGGTACCTCTGGGGTGGTTCAATTACCTATATGCCCTTAAATTCTCTAAATTACTACTAATCTATCCCTATCCCTAATACAAAAACCTATAATCAATAAACCAAAATCAGTTTCATATCCCTAACCCCTTCTTCTTCCTCCTCCACAACAGCCGAACCCTTCTTCTTCTTTTTTTTTTCATCGTATCATCGCGGAAATTTAATCGTCGATTCGTGAAAATTTAGTCGACGATTAAACTCATCTACATAATGGTTCGCCGTAAGCCAATATCTCGTTCTAATCGAGCGATTGAACAACCCATTGAAGAAGAAGAAGATTTAGAGAGTGAAGAAGAAACTCAAAATCAACCACAAAATCAACCGGAAGAAGAGATTGAAGAAAAACCAACTCCACAAATGAGAATAAGAAGGTTAGTTTTACAAACCTATCTCGTATTTGATGTTTTTGATTGGTTTGATTGATTTAATTCGTCAAAATCATGTTTCTGCGGCGGTTACAGGGTATGGTTCGGCGCAAAACAAATCTTAGATGTGCGCCGAGCTGTTCTTGAAATTGAACCCTGAAAGTGCATTTGAACGGCTCGGCGTATATCTGAAATCCGTTTTGAGCCGAACTTGGTGACACAGAGACTTATATTTAGGATCGACTTATTTGACGGTGTTAGTTTTGTGCCGAATATGTTTTGTGAATTTCAGAAATTTTGCATGTGCGTAGGATCGGCTTGTATGGTAGTATTAGTTTTGTGCCGAATAATTGTTGTTTGAATTTCAGAATTTTTGCATGTGTATAGGATCGGCTCATATGGTAGTACTAGTTTTGTGCCGAATAAATGTTTGAATTCATAAGTCTAGATTCGGCTTATTCGATAGTATTAGGGTTGCGCCGAATATCATTGTTAAAATTTCATAAATTTTACTAGTGTGTAGGATCGGCTTATTTATATGATATCATGTTGCGCCGAATACATGTTTGAGTTCATAATCATAGATTCGGCTTATTCGACGGTATCGGTTGTGAGCCGAATATATAGGATCGGCTAATAATTTTGCATGTGCGTAGGATCGGCTTGTATGGTAGTATTAGTTTTGTACCGAATAATTGTTGTTTGAATTTCAGAATTTTTGCATGTGCTTAGGATCGGCTTGTATGGTTGTATTAGTTTTGCGCCGAATACATGTTTGAGTTCATAATCATAGATTCGGCTTATTCGACGGTATCGGTTGTGAGCCGAATATATGGGATCGGCTTATAATTGTTTTGTGGTATGAGCCGATCCACTCTCTGTGTAAGCTAATAAAAATTTCAAGACATGATTCGGCTCATATGTGTTATTTCGGGTAAGCCGAGCCTTCTTATTTTCTTACAAGTTTTTGGCTTTCCAAATCTCTTTGTTGTTCGAATTAGTCTTATAACTTTCATACTTGTGTCAGGACCAATGCAGCTACAAAGAGGAAGAAGATGGAGGTAACACCTTCTACTTCTAAAACTCCCGATCCTAGAGGAGGAGGTAAGAAAAAATTGGGAGCGGGAGGTAGAGGAGGAACTTTAGAAGAAGTAAGAATTGAAAGACAAGAAGAAGGAATAGCTGAAGATGAAGAAGTTTATGATAATCAAGAAGTTCATCAAGAAACACAACCCCAAGGAAAACCCAAGAAAGACAAGAAAGGTAAGAAGGTGGCAGAACCCGAGAAAGAGAAGAACGATGATGATCGACGGATCACTGGTTTACACATTCCTGATGAAGATGACGTAATTACACCTCGATCAGATGGTTTGCCTCATGGTCTTCCGGAATGGTTTGCCACATTCCTGTGTCGGCCTCTGCATTTACCAAGCGCTTTTGTCCAGAAACTTACACATTTCAATTACCTTTTGGAGAGATGTCAATCACTCCTGATGAGTCTAGTAAGATTACAGGTCTTAAAGCAAGGGGTGTAAGTGTGGATGCTGGTTTTTATGACATGAGTTGGGATGAGCTATACAATTTGTACCTGGAATGCCTTGGTTGGGGTTCAATGAAAACTGAGTTGGAGTTTTGTCGATCAGTTAAAGATGTCGATACCGTTTTCATACCAGGTGGCAGAAATAAGAAGAATAAGAAGATCAAGTTGACTAACTTGAAAAGGGAGTTTGAGAACACAAAGGAAAGAGGCACACAAGGTTTGTTGATAATGGATCCCGTCAAAGTGAAGCAAACCGGAACTGCCTACTTGCTTTATACTCTTGGTAGAGACATCTTTCCCGACACTACCGGAAACAAGGTAAATGCTAATTATCTCCAATTGGTAAAGAATCTTGAAACTTGTAACAAGTTTGCTTGGGGAACGACTACGCTCGCTTACCTGCTGGACCAACTTGCCATCGCGTCTAGGTTGACAAGTACAAACATCGGAGGGAACTTCACTTTGCTCCAGGTAAATTTTGGGAGTTCAGAGTATGGTTCGGCTTATAACCATAAAACCTTTTAAGCCGAAGTTTTTTCTTACTTGGTTCGTCTTATAATACTTGATCCATATAAGCCGAACAGTTCTCTGAGTTTGCAAACTTTAGCCTTAATTTGATGTTTCCAAGTAAAACTTGTTTCTATCAATTCAATTCCTTTGATTTTTTAATGTGGTTCTTTCGATGCAGGTGTGGATATATGACCATTTCCCAATTTTGAACTTGGCCAAAGTATTTGAGAAAGATGTCGATTATGTTGATACTGAGCCAGCTGCAGCACGGTACGCGTACGAGGACTCCAAGAAAAGGAACAAAAATAAGTTGGTGGCAAGTTTGAGAGAGACGTTAGTCTGTCTTGGTGTTGATGATGTCGCTTTTCAACCATATGAGAATGAAGATGAGGAAGATGAAGTTGTTGAAGATGAGGATATGCCGGTAGGTATGTATCATGGGCCATTGTGGTATCCGGGTGTTATATACGATCCTAGGCGAGTACTCCGTCAATTAGGATGTGTCCAAAAGGTTCCTTTGTTTGACGAGAAATTCAGGTTGTTACCAAAGAGTGGTAAGGGAACTAAAAGCACCACTTCATCTTGGGAACCAAAGTATGATCCTGATCCCACCGTTGTTGGAATAATTTAGACAATCACACATTAGATGCGTCCAAGTTAACACCTTTACTTGATGATCCATGTGAAGAGGATCCGGGCTATATGGATTGGTATAACCAAATTTCTCATCCCTTCATTATCAATAAGAAAAGTCAAAAGATATCTGATAAGGGGAAGGCGAGGCCAATCAAGATCACCAACAAGTCTACTTCCGAAGATGTAGTCAAGGCTTTCAAGGTTATGGTAAGAATGACTTCACTTTATACTGTTTTCATATATTAGTTATGGTAAAAATGTCTTCAACCTCATGGTTATAAGTTGTTCTCAAATGAAAAATAGGTTGCCGCGGGTAGGGAGATGTTGAAGAAAATGAAGGCCAAACTTGGTTGCAAAACAACAATGACCGTGGAAGAACAAAAATACCTCATCGACAAGTGGGATGCAATCATCAACAAAGGACAAGGACCCGAGGAACCCGAACAAAGGCCTACCACTAAGAGGTCTCGACAAGTTGGTGAAGGTACAAGCCAAGTTGGTGCTACCGTCCAACCCGGTAATGATGCGTCGGAAGATGAAGACCAAGGTGAAAGAAGAGGTGGTCGTGGAACTAAGAAGAGGGGTCGTGGTTAAATGCCCTTTTATGTATACTTTTATGGTACACTTTTTCTTAAGTTTTAAGTACACTTTTATGGTGTTGCAAACACCTTTGCTTTAAGGTGCTGAACTTTGTTTTTAATGGTGCTGGGATTGGGTTATGGACACCGTCAATTTCATGTTTTAATGAATAGCTTAACAGTTATGTGCCGAATTTACAGAGTTCGGCTTATCCTCTAATGTTAGTTACACGCCGAATCATTTGTCCTTCAGGTTCGGCGCATTCGATAATCACATTATGTGCCGAACTATGAACATTTACAGGTTTCGGCTTGTACGATATCCTCAATATGTGCCGAACCGCGAACAATATTTTAACCCAAAAATTAAAAAATTCATGTTCGGCTCAGACGATAATCATATTATGTGCCGAACCTTGAACATAAGAGGTTTCGGCTGATACGATATTCTCCATATGTGCCGAACCAGTAACAATATTTCAACCCAGAAATTAAAAAATTATGTTCGGCACATACGAATTTGGATATGTAAGCCGAATTAGTAATGATTCTATTCCGGGCTATTCAGGATGTTGTTCGGCTTACTATGAAACTTTCATATAAGCCGAATTAGTGTCTAGCAAAAGGGTGGGAATTGGAAATTATAGGTTCGGCGCATGCAGTAAACAGATTCAGTAAGCCGAACCGTTCATCAATTGGTAGATTCGGCTCATAGATGTGAGCCGAACCTCAACCTGTTTCGCCGAACCATGATTCATAATCTAAGAAATCAGCCATTTGGGAATCATTGGTGTAGTTGATGTGTATTTTCCTAGGTTTTTTAGATGATATATGACCCTCCTCATCCTCCATTGAATCAAGAATTATAATTTTCTCACTTTCTCCTTCTCTTTCTCTCCTTCTTAACCAAACCAAAACTTTGATTTTTTTTTCCTCATATTTTTCATCTAAACAACTCTTATAATTCTGAAAATTATCTTAATCTCTAAACAAAATATTTAATCACTAATCAAGATTATTAACACTAATACGTAAAGGGCAGATTTGCCATTAAAAAAAATTTGGGTTAAGGGGTTATCTGATTTTGTTATTCAACAATCTTTTTTGTCTTCATTCAGTATGCCTTGAAAGATTTTGGTATGCCCAAAATTATGATTCTCTATTCCCCTAGAGGAAAGATTTTGGTATGCCCAAAATTATGATTCTCTATTCCCCTAGAGGGGTTAGGACCGTTAGGTACTTATGTAAGGAATTTTTTTTTGATCCAGTAGCACCAAGCCCAAGCATGTGTCCATTAATGATGTCAGCTAACCCATTCTTTAACCTCAGCTATACTATACATGAACACATTCATCCGTATTTTAAATAAGCTTCCAATTTTTAGCTGCCATATATTACTGTCTAACAGTTTTTAGCATACCTCGTTCTTTTTATCATATTATTTTTCGGAAACCTATTCTTCCTTCGTTCTTAATCAAGATGGATATTTCATCGAAAACATGCACAATCAATATAAATTCTCACAACGTTTTTTTCGAAAAGAAAAATTTATATTAAAGAGAAAAGAAAAGCCGAAGCCAATACAAACTGAGAATGCAGTGACACAACAGAAGCTTCTCAAACAAAAGACAACTTAGACCACTAAAACAAAACTGAAAAAGCTTAGGTGTGCAGAGATAGCTCCCAATTATGAATAAGTTGGCTGCTATCTAGAAACTTAAACGTATTCATATCACAACTCCAAAAAACCAACGTTTCCTTAATCAGAACAATGACTTCTTCCATATCTTTAGGCCTCCCACCAAAGACCCTGTGATTCCTTTCATTCCAAACATTCCATATAACGGCATAGCGCAAAATGTTCCATACATCTTCCGGCCAAAACGTTACACTCCCAAGCTTCAAAAAGCTGTAACACCTTTCCAGACATCGGCCAAGAGATTATCAAAGACTTAATGAAATAATCCCACAATTTAAAAGAATAAGAACAGTGCAACAACAGATGATCAGCCGACTCCAACGCATTATTGCACAAAGGGAAATCCGTACTGTCCAGTTCAACCCTTCTATGACTAAGCATAACTCTTGTAGGGAGAGAGTTATGAAAAATAGCCCAAAGAAGAAAATTGACCTTCGGGGGTATGTAATTTTTCCAAAGAAACTTTGAGAAGCAACACTCGGGGACATTTCCAGCAAGAGTATCGTAGCATAATTTGTTACTGTAGTTGGCAGTGAAATCAACTTCATCATCTCTGTACACTAGAGTAGGTACCAGACCAATATCTCGACACAACAGGTCCCATTCCATCTGTTCGTTGGCATTTAACTGATGCCTAAAGTTACCACACCACCGACCGTCTCTAATCATCTGGGCAATTGAAGCCTGTTTATGAGTACAAGCTCTATAAATAACCGGAAAAATGTCTTTAAGACAACCGATCGATAATCATCTGTCCATCCAAAATCTCACACCCCTGCCATTTCTAATTTTAAAAGTAAATAAACTATGAATTTCCGGCACCAACTTCGTCACATTACGCCATAAGCTCCTACCCTGAGTTGAATTGTCTTCAACAGGCAAAATTATATCCGCGGTTGCCATAGTCTTCTGTTGAACAATATTTCTCCGTAAAGACTGCTTTTGCTTTGTGTACCGCCATATCCATTTAGCAAGAAGTGTCTTGTTAGCAATCCTGAAATTCTTCACGCCCAAACCACCTTGCTCCTTTGTCAAATTAATTATCTGCCAGTTAACCCAAGCCATCACCCCAAAGGAAGTTTCTCATCACCCCAAAGGAAGTTTCTCATCAATTTTATCATTTTCTTCTCCACGCAAACTGGCAAATGGAAGAGAGATAAAAAATAAACTGGTAAGCTAGCGAGACAACTCTTGATAAGCACTAGTGGTCCTTCTTTATTCAAGAATTTCTTCTTCCAAGATGCGAGCTTTTGCGTCATCTTCTCTAAAACCGAATCCCAAATGGAAGTACATCTCGAAGTTGCACCAATTGGCATGCCAGGATATTTAATAAGCAAAGTCTCTGTTTTACAGCCTAGTTCCTTTGCTAATTTTTCAATAATCGCGTTCGCACCAACGCTTATCACGGTACTTTTGTCCAAATTAAGCTTCATACCCGTTAGAGACTCAAACATAGCCAAGATAATAAAGAGTCTAGTTACCTCATTTGAATTAGCATCAATAAAAATGAGAGTATCATCCGCAAGTTGGAGATGAGATATCATACTCCCAGTTTCGGCGACTTTGAAACCGGTAATCTGACCCCTTTGAACAACATCATTCATTAACTTCCCCAAAATTTCAACCACTAGAAGAAAAAGATATGGTGATAGGGAGTCACCTTGTCTTAATCCCTTAGATGGTTTGAATCTCTCTGTGAAGCCTCCATTCACCAACACAGAGAGGTGTGAAGATGTAACACACACTTTATCCAAGAGATCCAATTATCACCAAAACTAGCTTCTGAAGAATACGAAGAAGAGAATTCCAATTAATGTTGTCAAAAGCCTTCTCCATATCAATTTTGCAAAGAATTCCAGGCTTCTTAGATTTTAGTCGACTGTCGACACATTCATTAGCAATTAAAACTCCATCCAAAATTTGTTTTTCATGAATAAAAGCCCCTTGGAAATCAGAAATAAGCTTTGGCATTACGTTCTTCAACCTTTCAGCATGAATCTTAGATAAGATTTTGTACACACTTCCAACTAGACTTAGCGGTCTAAAGTCTTTTGGAGTACACGAGTCTTCTTTCTTCAGAATAAGAGTGAGAAACGAACAATTTAGCTTCACAACTGTTTTGCCATATTTAACCACCATATTTCTCCATTTCAAAAAGAAATTCTTATGAACTTCTGGAACTACTAATAAGGGGTTGGATGTGTGTGGTTCAGGGTTCATTGATTTCTTGAGTGTGCATCAGTGCATATACATTCCAATAATTCCAAAATCCAAATGAACCAACTCTATGTATTTGTGAACATCTCAAGCTAGAGCCATATAAATGTATGGTGGCAACTAGGGTAAAAATGAAGATGAATACCAAGGATAACTAAAGTAAAAAATCGATGACCACATCCGTTCTTGTTCGCAAAGGAAAACAGTATTAAATTCATACAAAACTTTCTTGCTTCTGAAGTACACTTACATTTCAGGTCATAAACTATACTCCAACTTAAGGTATTCAACCATTGCAGTAATCTTTCATTCTTCATTGTATGCCAATACTTTTATTGAAGGAAAAAAAGACAAGGGAAAGACATATAGTCCAGCAAAGCATCCCCCATCACCGAAAGTTCTACTATACATTTTGCCTGATCAGACTAGATACTTTCGACTACAGTGTGGGTTTTTTCACCTTCCAGCGTAAATGCCATAACTATTAACCTCCAAAGCATTTGATGGTGTAGTGGCACCGGAAAGGGTTACTGCTTTGACATCTGAATAGAAGTGAAACACTTTTTCCACATCTGTATCTAAAGGGGATACTTCTACTACATCTTCTTCTATATGTCCCCTTAGAGCAACTGCAATGGACGAGTAAACCCAAATTTTCAGTCGAGTGGACTGGCGTAGTGGGACAGACCATCGATCAAAATTTGATCAAAGAGTAAAATCCAGACCAAATTTGGTCTGCGATCAAGACCAAATCCAAATATAGTCGGGCGTTGATATAATCTCCGCTACACATCGGGCGTTGATATAATCTCCGCCATTTATCGGGCGTTGATATAATGTCCGCTACACAAGGGGCGTTGATATAATGTACGCCTGAAACATGGCGTTGATATAATGTACGCCCGATGGGGCGTTGGTAAAGATAACGCGCGAAATGGAGCGTTCATATACTTAACGCCCCACTTTCACAATTTATGAAACTTGCATGGGGCGGGCTTTATACCTCCGCCCCATTTTTTTTTTCCCTGAAGCGTATACTATACCAACGCCCCACTCGCGCGTTATCTTTACCAACGCCCCACTCGGGCGTTATCTTTACCAACGCCTGATCCCAGGCGTAATGTTTATCAACGCGTGACCAAATATACTCTTTTCCCACTACGCCACATGACGGACTAAACTCAAATTTGATCTTTTTTTTTAGTCTTTGGTCTTTGATTATACTCGCACCACTGTGGACGTTCTTAGTGCTTTAGTCCTACATAAGAATCTTAATAGACATAGTAAAACCGAAACAAAACCCAAAAAATATGGATACTCCTTATAATGATTAAGTATACATACCTGCAGTCATTGGTTTGGATTTGGAATTTATTTATTTTTTGCCATTGCATCATTCGTTCCAGAAGCTGTTTTTTCATTTGTATGCTCTTTCTTTCTCCATTGCCTGCTCGTGTTGGGGCATTCCTCTTTGTTTTCTCTATTGACAGTTTAGTTTTGCTAGATTTCTTCGCTGCTGGTTTATGTTCGTGATTAATCTTGAAGATTACTGTGAAAGGACAATAGTCCCACATCACTAGTTTCCGCATAATGAATTTAAAATGTAATATGGAAGGGCTGCTCCACTCATTACCAATTGGTTTGGAGTTGGATGCTCGCATACTTTAACATGGTATCATAGTTAGGCCCGTAGACGGGGTGCAGGCCCGATTTTGGCCGTGACCGAATTTGTCACATGTGCACCCGTGACCGAATGACTGGTCACTCGTATGACCTGCACGTGGGGTGGACCGTGACCGAATGTCACCTGCACACCCATGACCCACACGTGCGTAGGTCCACGTGTTAGGCCGAATGACTGGCCTTACACGTGAGGGAGGGTATGAAAGTACAATAGTCCCACATCACTAGTTTCCGCATAATGAACTTGAAATATAATATGGAAGGGCCGCTCCACTCATTGCCAATTGGTTTTGAGTTGGATGCCCGCAGACTTTAACAATTACTTTTTTCTTTAACTTTCAATTTGGTGTGAGATATGTCATCGATCAGAAAAAATGGTGTGAGATATGTAGTTTGCTCTACTTTAGTCTTCTATTATCAAAATAAGAAAAAAGAAGTTTATTCTAAACTGAAGATGAAATATATTTATTCTAAACTGAAGAGCCAGTGCAAAAGAGGCGAGCATTTGAAGAATGGATAGCACAAGCGGTGATCGCAGGCCAAAATTCCCCTGGGCAAGCAACCAAAGCGGAAAATCATCAAAATACCAAGGGCGCAGTAATCACACAGGAGGAAATGGCGAAAAACTTGGAGCGCAGGTATCATGTCAGGAAGCAAGACAACCACCAGCAAACAAACAACCCATATCCATTAAGTATCCGGGAATATCAATACCCCGAGGACTATGTGTTCCCCAAGTCTAAGACTTACGATGGACAAGGAAACGCGCGAGAACATATCAGTCGTTTCCTTTCAGCCATGAACGATAGGTTCTCCGACGAGAAGCTTTGTTTGAGAGTATTCCCCAAATCATTGACAGGAACAACCTTTACTTGGTACAATAACCTAAAAGAAGAGAGTGTAGAATCTTGTCCCATTATGTACTCGATGTTTATGGGAAAGTTCTATTCAGCCAAGCGGAAAGTTATATCCATAAATCTGAGCAGAAGCGGACAAATGACATGTGAGGAAATAGGGACATATATAGAAAGGTTCCGACGGGCGACACTAGATTGTCATGAACATATTAATGAAGAAGCGCTCGTGGAAATATGCGTACGGGGAATGATCCAGTCCTTCAAATGAAGTTTGATCAACTTCAGGTTCTAAATCTTCATTGAGCTAGAGGAAGTTGCTGGAAGAATCGCTGACTGCATGGAAGATCTACCCGCAGATGTTAACTGGCGTCATACTGTAAGTACTACGTCTGTAGTCCCCTACAAGCCTAATAACCAAGAGGGAAGCGGCAGCAGACAACAATAGGGGGACCTCATCCAAATAAAAAACAAATGGATTAGAAGAGAGCAGACTGTCCGGCTCCTCAACCAATGGATGTCTGAGGGTACGGTTCAATTGCCACCGATGGTGGTAGACGTTAACAAAATGAATAAGGACGCTGCAAGATATTTCTATTATCATAGGAGGATGGGACACCCAACAGTGGAGTGCCTCGTGATAAGAAGTATATCTGAAAGAAAGCGCGACTCTGGAGGGCTCGAAGCAACAAGACAAATGATTGAGAAAGACCCTTTCCCGCGTCATTAAGAACAAAGGAAATTGATGAGCTAAGTGTATGAGCGCGATAGCGAACAAACGGGTAAATAAAAAATATAATATGTAATGTCTTTCCATTATAAATAAATTCAAAACCAGTTTTCTAGATTTGATTAAAAAAGAAAAGGTCACGGAACGTTAATGACGTCCGATCGACTGACAAAAGGTTACGGGAAAAGCCAATGGCGCCCGATCGACTGTCAAAAAGTTGCGGAACGTTAATGACGTCCGATCGACTGACAAAAGGTTGCGGAACGTTAATGACGTCCGATCGACTGAAAAAAGGTTGCGGGAAAGCCAATGTTGCCCGATCTACTGACAAAAGGTTGCGGAACGTTAATGACGTCCGATCGACTGACAAAAGGTTGCGGAAAAGCCAATGGCGCCCGATCGACTGACAAAAAGGTTGTGGAATGTTAATGACATCCGATCGACTGAAAAAAGGTTACGAAAGGTTAATGACGTTCGATCGACTGACAAAAGGTCGCCAGAAAGCCAATGGCGCCCGATTGATTGACAAAAGGCTGCGGAACGTTAATGATTTCTGTCCATACCTCAAAGTGTTCAATAAATTCAAGGGAGGAGTAGGCGCGTTCCTGCTACGCCCCACCCAACCATACCTCAAGGTGTTCAATATATTTAAGGGGGGAGTAGGCACGTTCCTCATACGCCCCGCCAACCCATACTCCAAGGTGTTACATAAATTCAAGGGGGAGTAGGCGCGTTCATCATATGCCCCGCCCACCCATACCTCAAACTGTTAAATAAATTAAAAGGAGAAGTAGGCGCGTTCATCGTACGCCCCTCCCACCCACACATCAAGATGTTCAATATATTCAAGGGGGGAGTAGGCGCGTTCGTCGTATGTCCCGCCCACCCATACCTCAAACTTTTAAATAAATTCAAGGGAGGAGTATGCGCGTTCATCGTACGCCCCGTCCTACCATACCTCAAAATGTTAAATAAATTCAAGGGAGGAGTAGGCGCGTTCCCCTATGCCCCGCCCAACCACACCTCAAGGTTTTCAATAAATTCAAGGGGGAGTAGGCACCTTCATCTTACGGATCGCCCACCCAAGTGCTAAAACATCCAATGGGGGCGCATGTCCACCTTATACTATAAGCAACCCTTAGTGTTGATAAGAAAGCACGAGGTCCTCAAAATAAAGAACACTATAGCAGAAAGGAAACACGCGTAATTAAAAGATTCAACCACCATCAACTTAAACAAACGTCAAAAGCAATAATACAACAACAACCCGTCTTAAAAATAGTTTAGCCAGTAAAACATGAATCGTTTATGAGATAGAAGATAAAGAAAGTGCATCAAATCGATTAAAGGGAGGACAACTCCTTCTGCGCCTGCTCAAGAGTATCTCGGGAAACCTTCTCTGCAGTTTCTGCACGAAGTAGCTCATCGCTCGCCGCTCCCACCTTGGCAAGAAGCTGGTCCAACATCTCCTTCCTTTGTTTAGTCACCCCAGAGCACTTATCCAATTCTTCCTTGAGCTTGGTTACCCGAGCGGTAAGTTGAACACGGGGGTCTTTACGATTATTCACCTGCCCTAACAAAGCCTCCAGCCAATCTATCAAGAACTTCAGGTTGATAGCTGTCTGCACAGACGCCTCCCAGTCACTGATCTTAGCCGCAGAGATGGGACCATTTCCCACTTTAGTAAGCTCGTCGGCAACCTCCAATAGATTCTTGGTCATGTAGCACATCGTCCTCATATCCAACAATCCGACGCTAACCATATGGCTACCGGTGCACTCGACAATATCTTTGTATGCGGCAGCAAAAGTGGATGGTACCCAAAACCCATAAACCTGCGTATGAGTTGAAGGATCAACCCCAGCCGCAGCGGCCTCCACCACCAGGGGAAATTGGAGTTTTACACCCACGTCGGCGTGAGGGACTTCTGTTTGAACATCAGGTAGTTGCACGTCCGCTCGAGATCCACCGCCATATTTACGGGGATGTTTGGAGACGTTATCCCCATTCGCGATCACGCGCCGGCCGCCGTAAATTCCAGGAATGTCGGGTTTGTCCCCTCCTTTGCGATTACTACCCATAGTCTAATAAAGAAAAGAAAAAAACCAGTTATATGTATAGACGAGGGTTCATGAAAATTAAAGAGACTATTAATCCTATCTAACCTTAGACTCGGCTTGATGTTGCGATGTATTGATATCTTTGTCACGGGATGTTGAGGAACTAGATGATGAGATAACACCGCCAGATGCGCCTGAGAATCCAAAAGTGAGTAACTCGATAAACAAAACTGGGTAATTTATAACAAAATAAGGGGAAGAGAGAGAGGGAGAAACATCCATAAACACAAGAAAAAACAATTGGTTACCTTGATAACTCCCAGTAGGAAACGCCACGTGGGTTGAGGACCCACCAACCACTGACCGGTTGGACCCAGAAGGGCTCATTGACTCCAGGACAACATTCAGAGATATAGTCACTTCACCTCGAACACGAATAGTCTGCGCCCGAGGAGGGTCGACTGACAATACCTTCAGACGCGAAGAAACCCATCTACCACCCTCGAACAAACTTACTCCGAGATTATGTATTTGGTCGGCAAAAGAAGGAGTCGAATTTTCGGCGCCACCATGGAGAGACCGCGATACGCCTCCCTGATGAGACTGCCCAAATCGTAAAGGAAAAACGCCAACGGAGGAATAAGGGCGCATAGGTAGATCTGAGAACTTGGCCGCTTCACGTTTAGCCTTTTTAGCAAGACTCTTCTCGGTCCAGTCGCGCTCAGGCATGTTTAAATACTCCTCAATTACATAAGAAGGGGCCTTACACCCCACAAAAGTGGAAGACGGAGCACCCTGAGACAGTTGAGCCAATGGCGATCGGTTTGGTTTCAAAAAAAAAGAGGGGAAAAGCAAGAGAGGACGCAGGAGTAGAAAAAAAATATATGTTAATGATATAACACACGTAAATATATATATATGTATATATATGACTACCTAAACTATCAAAGGGCTTGGAGATGAGTAAGGAACGTTCAAACGAGGGGACTTGCGACCGGAAAACTTAGTCTCCTTCTTCGGACGGATGGGATCACAACCCTCGGGAGGGTCCCACGAAGTCACAATTGGTTCTAAAGGACAACCTTTGGTATCTGAGGAGAGACGGTGTTCCATGGCTATGGCATCATCAAGTTTGACCCTCCCAGAAGCATGAAATGCCTTTAGATCCGCGTGCGACAAATCTCGGGCAGGGGCCGGATCCCGTAAGAAGAAATTCAAGGCGCAGCACCGTGTCAAGAGCTGATAGTTATGAGCACCTTCGGTAACCGCCGAAGGCCGACCCGCAAGGGGATGTTTAAACAAAAAATTAACTCCTTGATCAGCCAAGCGCACTGGACCTTTAAAAACGAAACAATTAAAACTAGCAATAATGTCCAAGGTATCTAAACTTTCTGGGGGAGGAAATCTAATGGAGACCCCTTGGTCAAAACCGACTTGGCGAGCCGCACGATCAGGTTTGTAAGACATGGCTATAAATTTACCCGCATGAAAGCCAGGAAGATAGCCACGCAATACCGCCATCACTGCGTCAAAATCCGATTCAGACAGGAGCTGCGTCGAGTCTAAGTCCGCGTCGAAAGGCACTGAGAAATCATAGTGGGACGGACCAGACCGGCCATCGTGATAGGGTCATGGCTTGAAATCCTTTGTCACGTCTAAGAACTTTGCTATGTCTCTTTTCGGCACCTTCCCTTTCTTGCGCTAGAGGGCCATGCGAGGATTACTATACTCGAAGGGGACCTTCTTCACCGAACCATTGGCCTGAGTAACGTCCTCTTCACGGCGAACCTCCAAGACATGGGGATCAGGGGCGTATGGAGAATGTGTTCCCAAGACCACGCAAGCATGAAAGAGGCGGGGATAAAGGTCTTAGTTTTATGCGTCAACCCCACCATATGTATATCTTGGCAGAACAAGTCCAAATGACGGTATAATCCACCGAGGAACATAGGGGCAAGAGGAAAGGAGACCCCGCGGGATAGTAGTACCGCCATAGGAATTAGCTCATTCTTTATTGTATCCTGCGGACTGTACTCAAACATGTTGCGACAGACCCAAAGCATAATGAAGGCATCTAATTCTGCCCGGGTGTTCGTCTCCCGCCGCTCCGGGGGAAGCACCTTTCCCTCCACGAGTCGTGGAGCCCAAAATCGAAGCCAAAGAGGAAACTTCGCGCGTTTATGATCCTTGTGAAGCCATTCAGAGTCAGCATCAACAGCCGAGAAATTGGGACCACAAATCGACTCGTAAGCACGGATAGAACTACTAAGGAGGCGTTCCCTCGAGGGAGCCGGAGTTTTCTTTATCTTTTTATCCTCAATAAGCTTAGCCTTCCCTTTAACAACACCCGAGGACTTTTCTTTGTTGTTGCTAATAGTCTTTCCCCCGGCGGTGACGACTTTCCGCGTTTCATCTTTTGCGGCCGCTTAATTATCCCTCCGCACTAATTCAATACGAGAAGTGTCCTTGCAGTCTAACAGGTAAGCCTTCAATGTCCTATCGTCAGGGGTCAACGCTTCATAAACGGTGGACTCGACCCAGGCCGTAAGTAGAGTATGGACAGGGGGAATCCAACGGCAGAATAGTCGCGTCGCGTCGCGTCTGCATCTCTCTACCTCCCGATGGAGGGAAGAGTCTATGACCTCATTGATCCCGGCTTTACACAATATGTCCGCGTGGTCGGGATTATCACGAATGTAAGTCACCCAATACGACCATATAGTGGGGGTTTTCGACACAGAACAGGTGTCGATATCAGGGAGCTCATAATCACCACGATGGATGGCCATACAGGGAACTCTTTTGAACGGATAAGTAGCCATGTCATCCGGTTGGGGTACATAAGCCACCCAGGGGAATTCGGGTAAGGCAATATGAGAGGGTTCAGGAAACGGGAGACGAGATTATCATCAAGGGGCATCACACATCTCCCCCTTCAAAACCCTTTCATCCGTATCCCGCGCTTCAACACAGGAGTCCTGGTGAACTCCGCAAGTCTATAAGATTTACCGTCGTCAGGGGGAGGTAGATGGAGCTCTGGCTCTCCCGAGTATTTACTCTCCTCCGAGCCGTTGCTCATTGTTTCCTTTGACTCGTCCGAACCACTAGAAGAATGATCATCAGAAGAACCACTAGAAATGACGCGTGTATGAGGGTAATGTGTGAAAATAAAGAGACGGTTAAAGAAGTGAAAAGGAAAGGTAAATTAGGAGACTCGTATATATAGGAAATCTGGGAACAAAAGGCGGTAGTTATACAAGTGGACACGATTACCAAAAGGAAAACTGAAGAAGCTCTGCTATAAGAAGTCGTAGCGTCTCCCAACTGACGAAAAGGGCGCGAAAGTTCGGATAATGACTATAAGGTTGTCTTACGACTAATCTCATAGTCAGGGGACTAATGTGGATACATGAAAAATAAACTCCCCTTAACTAGGTCAAGGAGCCCTAAAGAAGGGAAAGGTCACATATGGGTTATGGGGACTAAGGCCCAAGTCCACTAAAAAAGTATCCACAAGGTGGAAGGGATAGTGGAGAAATTAACAAGAAAGAAGAAGGTTTTATTAGAGAAGGAATGCCATAAATAGCAATTAAAGAAGTTTAGGACACATGGCACGATGTCGTAAAGGGAAGGGGCTGTTGGAAAGTCTATAAAAAGAAGGACAAGGTACAATAGAAGGATAACTCTCTCGCATACTATTCTAAGAAAAGTGAGGTCATCTTGGTACACTAGTACGGGTAGAACCTAACGAGAATTTCGGTATTAATATTTGACAACCACACCCAGAGGCTCGTGCCTAGTCTGTCACGATGCAATCAAAAAGCAATAATCCTAGGGCGGCAGGTAATTTGCCGCCTCAGATTATCACTGGAGCTTGGAAAGAGGACAGAGACAGTATATCAATAGAGAGTGACTAGCCTAATAAAAAATGGAGATTCCATTCAGATTTAACAGCTCCATCCACATCTATTCCCCCTAGAGGGGTTAGGTACTTAGGTAATCCAAGTGCAACCGCTACAAATCAGTCGGGCCAGTGGGAAATGGGTGGCAGTCAGCACTAGGGTCCGTTTGGGAACCGGGAAATAGGATAACATTTTTAATTTTATTTTTTTATGCTAAGAAAGCATAATACTCCCTCCGTTTCTGGAAAAGAGTTATTTTTACTTTTTCAATTTGCGTATTTTTAGGCTAAAATGAAAAAATGAAAGTACATCTTTTTCAGAAACGGAGGTAGTATTACTCAAGCAAACAACCGACAATGTTTGCCTCCCCCGATACTGGAGTAGCAATAAAACTTGGAGATGTTAATCCACCATTTCGAAACCTAATTTTTTTTTGAGTGCCTTGCTAATCTATCTGCAGGCTTATTACATTCTCTCTTAATCAGTGGCGAAGCCAAAGGTGGGATAGACCTGGCTCTAGCCCCCTCTTTTCCCGCCAAAATCAGAACATGATAGTGCATCTACCTTTAAATCCCAAAGAAAAAAATGACATAGTCCACCAGTTTGTGAAGTTTTAGTCCACCGATTCAAGAAATTTCAATCCACCAAAGAACCAATCCCATTTTTTTTATCTATCTCCTATGTCCTTCCAGGCTTTCCATGAAAAATATTAAAATTTCATTTATTTTAATATACTTAAAATATTGGTCGTGCGGGAAAATTTTTCTTGCTCACTCAAGCAAAATCGAGAGTTTCAGTCAAGATCAAACTCTTCTGAAAATCCAAAATATTGCTCAAGCGCGCACCAGAAAATACCAAAATTCTCAGGATTGTGTCACGGACAATGTGGTGACACGGGCATGTAACCTTGACCGACCAAGGTCAGCCCTTAGGCTTGCATAAGCCAGTCCCACATCCTATTAACGATTTTGACCTAATTAATCTTTTATAGTTGATATTGGGTTCAAACTCTTTCCAACTAACTTGGAACTTGATCAATTGACCACCAGACGGTCCCACAACCACTAAGGGACGGTCTCATACCCCTTGGCCGGTCCTCATCTCTCCATAATTATATTTTATCACCTAATGCTCAGACGAGCACTATTTTAATAATGATTAAACGAGCATTTAATCTTCTTTCACCAACTGGTCTACAAATGAATTTGGCGAACGCTCATTCAATCACTTGGGCTACATGGTCGGCTGTCATCCCATGTAGCCGGTCCCTCTCTCGCTCATTGGTTTATTTTCAGCAAATCGTCAATTGATCAACAATCGACCAAAATTTGGGTTTCAAATCAAATGCTCCGCAAAACATAATTTTGACCACGTTCAAACCCTAATAATTTTATGTTGATCTAGTAATCAACATTTTAATTAATAATATTCGGTCCAGCTACCATATTTTAATTAATATTTTATTTTGATTCCGCTACCAATAATTCATGAATCGAGCAATATTTGCTTAAACTCGCAATATTTATTTTGCTCTGATTCAGAACTCATTGATTCAACTATCAACTGCTCGACCGAGCAATAGTCCTCATGTTGATTCAAATATCAACATTCGAGAGTCCATTGATCCAGCAATCAATATTCTAATTTAATGTTGGGTCCTGCTACCAACATTTTTGCTCGACTGAGCAACATGGTTCTAACGGACGACCATCTAATATATTTCTGATTCCCAATATGTCATTCGATCATTCATGATATATTAGCTCAGAAATGAGCATTCTGCACAATTCAACAATATCTTTATTTCCTATCGAACATCAAAATAAGTCCTTGATCGAGCAACCTCATCGGACGATCATCCAAATTCCCAAACATCATTATTATATCGACTGGTAAAATGATATATCATAATTCATCGAGACTCAATGTCTGAGTATGTCTCAGCAAACATCTCACGCTCAATCCGTGAGTCCCAGAGCATACCACATTTGTTCATTATGGTCGACTCATCAAGGCTAAGACTCATTGTCTAGTCAAGTCAACAACTGACTAATTAAATACACGTCTTCATTGTAGACTCCACAGTCATGAGACACCAATCATGTCACATGGGGGGATAATAACTAGGGTTTTGGTCTGGCAGCCTACTCACGTGTATTCACCCACGATGAGAAATGTAAGTAAGTCGTGCAAGCGGTTGAGGAATTTAGCAAAGTAGTGGATGGAAAATCAACCAAGTCTCTGCACGACATGGAATTGGTTTGACCGCAATTTCCCACTTTCCCACTCTTTCACTCGAGCAACCGTCACACTTACTGGGATCAATGTGTCTACTATTCTTGTAATATAAATAAGTTTCTGAATCCACGATTAAACAACAATATCCGAGCAATGACTCTCAAGAATTCAATCAATCAACCAGAACTTAGTCGAACTCAACAGTTCACTGAAAACTTGCAGAAATCATCATACATTCACAATCCTTGATCATCATTGATCTCATACACACTTCTCAGCTGCTCTCCTACAGATCAACCCTCTTCCCTCTTTGTGACCGAATTGACTCTGGAACGACCATTGTCTTGGTTTAGGCCGGAGTCCTACAGATTGATCTCTCGAACTCAAAGAACTCTCGTGCGATGCATCTGTTAGCAGAAGGTTTAAGCAATTTTCTCGATCGAGGAGTCCCCGTCCGCACGGTGGTCTCTTCACTTTCCTAAAAAACTAGAAAATCGTTTTGCCCCATCAACAGTATTCGAAACCCGAAAGACAAATAATTTAAAAGAAGAGATTTGAAATATACTTGAGCAGGATCTCCATGACAAACGATTGCGGAGTTATAAATGCTTGCTTCTGATGCACTTAAGTTCATCCTTGCATTAGTATGCATTTCCACACTAGTAGAACCAAAATTTCCATGGGTATTAGGTGTCTGAAATGGATGTTATGCAGGTTCATAGCTGGTTCTTGGTTAAGAGCGAATTTCTCATTCTCTTATTATTTCTTATATCCCCAACAATATCTTCATCTTCCATTTCCTCTATAATAGAATTACTCAAGCTTCTTTCATCATTTCCTTCATTAACATCGACTTCTTATCTCATATATGCCTCATACTCTGCATGAGACAAGCTATCAAAATACAAGAGATGTGACGTGTACAAGAAAGTCTCATCATTGTGATCAATAAAAAAGCATTTGTCACATATGTGTTTTGGTTGTAATCCCCAATTATATATGATCCACACGTCATCTCCAGATATTGTCTTCCACCATCCTCCAAGATGCAAAGGTTTCTTCAGATCTATTTCAATCCTTGCTTTTACAATATTTCTATATTTCGGGTCTACACTTTTTAGGTTCTGTAAAAAATTTCTTCCCCATAAACTGAATGGCTTCACTCACAACTACTGCATTGATGTGCTCAAGCTTCAAATACTTAAAAAAGAGTGTGAACTCCTGGTAAGAAAAAACATAATCCTTTAAAGGGATGTTTGAGTAGTATTTCTGCACAACGAACAGAGCTCCACCAACAATCCATGGTTCATCCTTGATTACTTAATTCCGTTCTTCTTCACTATTCAGTTTTACTAACATGAGATTGTGACCCATTATGCAAATCTCCTTGTTTCTGTATTTCCCCCATAAAGAGTTGATGTCTTCTCTGATTTGACTCATTTTTATTTTTCCTTTCACCATAAGTTTACCCAACAATCCGTGAGACCACTCTTAGGAAGCTTGATTGATAGTCTGAGCAGTTTCTACTGCTCTTCTATAATTTGTAGGAATGTCAAGCACAACATTCCTTAGTTGTCTTCAAAGTTGATTGATTCAGTTTTCTGAGTATGATGCCATGATGCTAGAGCTAGAACTTGATAACAAAGATTGTTTCTCTTGTGTTTGCAAACAACTTAAACCAAGAATATAAAGGTTTGGACTATTAGGGTTTAGCCGAGTAGTATAAAATAAAATATATATCTTTAACCGTCTTTCCTTAAAACTAGAGTACACATACCAGAGAGATATTTTTGGTCAGAGGTTGAAAAGGAAAGATAATCTTTTGAGAAGTACCAGACAAGTTTGAAAAATGCATATAACTGAAGACTAGGCTATTAGCACGGCTTGTAAACTACATCAGTTTAGGAGGCAAGGAATTTGAAATTTAAATTTCTGATTGGATCTAAGTTTAGGGTTTTGATGATCATGAAGTTTATGTTGGATCTTTATGTAATAGCAATATAATCTTTCCCGCCGAGGAAGATTCATAATGGATGGAAATTCTACTGTTAATCTACTATATGGACCATCATAAATATAAAGATGGTTACATCTGTAACACCACTGTTCTATATCCAGAAGCATGTAACATTCTGAATGCAACCACTGGATACCTCACAGTCGCTATGTCAGGACACCTGCAACAAGATTTAAAATCTATGATTTTTTTTTAGATAGATGATAGATGAGAAAATATGATTCTGAGAAAAATAAAACCAAAAGAAAATATTGGTAATCTCTATGAGTATATAAAAAGATTAGAAAATATTGAAAAATATTAACAAAATATCAAGCATAAAGATTAAAATAACTAAACCAGAGAACGATTAGATCATTAGAATGGCGGAAAAAGTTTGATTTGAGAAACCGATTTTTTGAATTGTTGTAGCTCATAATTCGAGATAACGTATCCTAAGATAGGTTATCTTAATTAAATTTATTTATGATAACTTTAGTGATGTTTGTCTGAAATTCTATCATATCTTGGGTTAACTCAAATTGTGTTTGTTCGACATGCTATCCAACTGAAAGTTAATATAAATGATGTTTGTTTCAAACTCCCAAGTGAGAATTGTATAAAATCCTTTAACATGACAATTTCTATAAGTGAAAACTACTGCCACGCCCATTTTTCATTTTTTTCCACCCTATCATATCTTGGGTTAACCCACGGTCGGAAAACTTCACGCGCACACCCATTATTTGGGGAAATTTTTTCCACAAACCCATATTTATAAAAATTAGTTTTCGCTTCCTGTTCTTCCTTTGTATTCGTATTCGTTTTTTTTTTCTTTTTTTTTTTTTTCTTTTCTGATTTCCTTTTCCCGAGAGAACAAGGAGAACATTCGAGGATCATACTGTGATTTTTCGAGAAGATTCAATGTGATTTGGAGTTTTTGTGGTATTAGGGAGGTTAGGTTAATCCAACTTTAGGTGATTCAACGAAGCGTTCTTTAAATTTTGCTACTGGGGATATGAGTTTTAATGATTTCCAAAGAGTATATGGGTTAGCACAATGCAGTGTTGATATATCTTCAAGCAGTTGCAATCGATGTCTCCAATGGAGCTATCTCTAAATTACCCAATTATTGTAGTGGGAAACAAGGCGGAAGGTTTTTAGACCAAGTTGTAATTTAAGATATGAAGTATATCCTTTTTCTCAATCTATGGTTCCTCGGTCCCACATCCACCTCCACCATCTCTTTCTCCTTCTCAGCCATCATCAATAAATTCAATATTTTAGGTTATGTTAAATGATTTTGGATAGTAAGGATCGTTGTTTGTCATAAGAGTTAGGCTTTTACCGAGGAAATACAGAGAAGATGGGTTGATGAACTGCCATTGATTTTGGTAGTAAATTGTTGAAGATTGAAAATGTTTGTGTGTGTGTATGTGTAGAGCAATGGGTTTTGTGCGAATCTGAATGAAATTGCAGGGAAGAACTGATTTGTGCGGCTTCCACAGTGCAGCCGTTATCCAACCATTACCAGTTTTCCAGACGCACTACAACTATTTGACGAAATGCTTGAACCACAGGTCTGTCTTGTACCAATCAATTCACATCACCTATCTTTGCGCTACCTAGGTTCTATCCATGGTACTGATGGGTATTTGCGAAGGGTCAAGAAAGAATTTCGAATGCAGGAAGGAAATGAGTCAGGGGTTCGAGTTGGTCACAGTTTTGTACAAGTTTCTTAGGCTTGAATTCAGCTAGACAAGTCCGTTATTTCCATCGATGTTGCAGATGAACATAAGAGATTTAGGCTTCATTACTGATGGTTAGCCATGATATCTGGTGGGTGTTTCAGATGTATTCGACTGCATACAAGGAGTGTTAAAAATCTAATCTGGTTTGGATGAGAAAGCAGTGAAATTGGTTGCATAACACGTTCTGCAGCTTTTTTTTGTTGCATAACTCGTTATGCAGTCCAGAAAACGGTTGCATAACACGTTATGCAGCTACTTTTTTCTTAGTATTGAAACCAACAAAAAATAAGGCTGCATAACTTGTCATGCACCTACAATAATATCTACATAACATGTTATGCAGTCGTGAAAATGGATGCATAACATGTTATGCATCCGAAAATATGACTGCATAATGCATCGAGAAAATTGTTGCACAATCTTTTATGCATCGAGAAAATAGATGCATAACCTGATATGCATCCGTAAATATGGATGCATAGTGCATTATGCATCAATTTTTTTATGTACGCACTAAAGTCAACCAAAACAGTGGTTACATAACTTGTTATTGATGCATAACTTTGTTATCCAAATGCATAATTTGTTATGCAGTGGAGAAAATGGTTGCATAATTCTTTATGCGTCTGTAGAATGTGTTATGCATCTTTTTTGGTGGCTGCATAATAGTTATGTATCAAGTTTTGGAAAATTTTGCCTAAAATGATGATCACCTCCTATTTTTTCATGAAAAACAAAAATTTGATATTCTTGTTTGTACTCGTTGCGTAGCTCTCTTAAAAAGATTTCCAACGATATAAAATTTGTAAAATTCCAAGGCGCGGATTTTTGGATATGTTATATCCAAGTTGCGTTGCCAATTATACCCCTGATGCATAATCCGTCATGCAGACATTTTTAATAATTTCATATAATTATGGGTGTCACGAAAATAATTATGGGTGTCACGGTACCTAAAATTAATTGTGGGCCTGACAATGAGAATATTATTTTTTTTGGGCTTGCGCCTAATTTTCCCTTTCTATAAAGCTCTATGGAACTTAATTAGGAGTTTCAACTAGAATCTAGCTTTTTTTGTGGAAATGTTTACATAATGCTATGTCAACAAACTCAAAAATAAAAGGTATCATTAGAGACATTAACCCAAATGCAATTTTTGCGGTGAACAGGAAGAGACTATAGAACACATTTTGTTGTATTGTCCTTTTGCAAAGGAAGTTTGGGAGTGAGAACCAAACGTTGTTCCATATAAACTTTAATGCTTCTACGAAAATAATTGACATCTGTAATGATTTGTTTCAAACACCCAATTTAGTGATACCCGTAAAACTGTTGTCTATGAAAATATGGTTTATTTGGAAAGCAACATGCAATAAAACTTTCCAAAGAAATACATAGACCTCTCAACAATTAGCAAAAGAAATTCAAAGACATGTAGACTTCTGGACAAGAAAGGAGAGACCTACAAGTATCTTAAACGGAAAGAAGAATAAGAAAAATAACATCCCATGGACTCCCCCAGATAAAAATACAAAAAAGATTAATGTGGATGCTTCTTGGATATCTGAAATTATTCCATCCAGTTTTGCTTTAATCTTAAGAGGTGATACATGAACTTTTGAAGGAGGAAGAGCAGACCATCAGCTTGTTCAGATCAACAAGATGCAGAAGCAGTGGGACTTTTGCAGGCAGCAGCTTGGGCAGAAGAGAACATCTATCAGATTTCAACATCAAAAGTGACTGCAAAGTTTTAATCAGAAGTTTAAATGGCTGTTCAACAGGCATCTCTTATACCAACAAGGCTATTTTGGAGGAAGCAAATAAAAAAACTTCTAATTGTGCAAATTTTCTAGATTTTTATTTTGTTCCTAAATCCGAAAATGCAGTAGCAGATACTCTAACTAAAGAAGCAAAGCATTCTGAAAATATTATTGAGTGAGATTAATTCCCCCTTATGTATTAATCTTAAACTCCAAGAAGATAAATAAAATATCGAGAGTGTGAATATCCTAATATTAGATGGCTCTACTTCAGATGTAATCACGGCTCCGGCCTCTTCTTAGTTTTCTAATCAAATCTAACTTACAAAAAAGAAAAATAAAAGTTTAATATGCAATACGTATACACCAACGTCAGACAATGTAAAATAAAAAATATTAAAATGACAAAAAAAATCTTAAAAACGAAATATCAAATAAGAAATCGATAAATAAATATCAAAATAAGAGTTCGATAAAATTAATAAAAAAAAAGCTAGATGGTACAGTGACGATGTAAATTATTCCACATTGTCTTATCCATTGGAGTATGAAATTATGAAGCTAAATATCGCTCTCTATTTCTCGCGAGTCTAAAACCTTTGTTACTGTCTTCCGGTATATCATGATCGGTTTCTTGTACGATTACAACACTTCCATCATCAAGAAACAAATCATTTATACAATCCATGTGAAAGTGGTTATGGGTGAAAAGCTTATTAATCATAACAATCTATATTTTAATTTTGGTACATGAGATTTCTACGGAGAAAGAAATATGAAGCTTGAAGAAGTATGTAGAAAGGAACGTATTTATAAAACCTTTGTGGGTTTAGTAGTGGAGTCTATTGCACTAATCCTGGTTGGAAAATGGGGAGAACAAGTTTATAAGAGAATACCATAACATTTTTTTTCTTAGAGTTCGAAAATCACAGAAGGTTTTGATATCCCAGTCCACGGTTGGAATATGTAGGAAACAAACACAAAATAACCGTATTTATAAGGATAACTCAACGTAGGTTGGGTTATTCAGGTTCCCAAAAACGTTCTAAGTTTCGGTGATATGGCGCAAATAAGAGGGATTATCCCTCACACTATCTTATATTGGGAGACATTTTTTTTTAATAAAACTTAAACGGTAGCGTATTTGAAGCTAATAACTTGGGGATATTCTCTTCTTATATTGCTTTACACACTCCCAAAAAATGAGGATATTACTAAATACCAAATTTCACCATTCAATCTTAATTTTAACGGTTGAAAAGTCATTGATTTTCGATGGTTGATTTTCAAAGTAGTGGATGGTGGAGTTATCGGGATATGCTAATTTTTTGTGGGTATGTAGAGATTTGTAAAACAAACATATCTTCAAAAACATTAGCTTCAAATACACTGCTAATGTTTAGTTTTTATAAAAACAAATTAGTGTCCAGAGTGTGAGATATTGTGAAAATAGGAGTTTGAGGGGATCCTCCCTCATCAAATAATAAGTGACATAAAGCGTGACTCACTATTTTCAAAAGAAAATTTTGTTACCCAAATTAGAATATAGTGTTTTTTAGGTGTGAAAAATATCAGCAAATATTTTTTTCCATAAAATAGGATGAAACCTCAAGCATAAAGACATAACAAACGCCTTCCAATGAAGTCGTTTGTGTTTGTAACTTGTAACATTCTAGTTTTCTATGTTTAGGCAGTTTGTTATGGCTAGCAGACTCTCCTATCTCCAGTTAATCTGGATAGAAAATCTACTACAAAAAACCGATAGGTTTTCTTCCCGAATGATATTCTATCTAGTTGGTAATACAAAATCCATAACTTTAAAATTGATATCAAACTACGAATTATTCTGAAAGTAAGAGCTTTGTTGGGATCCTCTTTCTCTAGCTTTGACATATACTCCTATTATCATCATGAGAGTGGGATACAAATCGTTTTGGACGATGATATGGTAGCTACACATTTCAATTTCCCACTAAAAAGTCACCTCAGCTCCCGTTACCTCTAATTGATCAATGGTAGTACAGTTTCTCTAGCCACCCATACCTTCAATGGTTCTCCATGGAAAGTCAATCATTGTTAGTCGAAACCCAGAAATTATTATATGATGATGCACGGATAAAGCTACATGTATCCTAATTTCCTTGTATCATGATGTGTCATGTGTTTGACTGTCATTAATAATCAAAGATTCATCATTTAATGGATTGTAGTACAAGGTTTGCATGATATTATAAACTCAACTCTAACATCTAATAATACTAAGTTACCGACTAACTGAAGATTCTCAAGCAAATGAATAGTCCTTAGATTTAATTTTTTTTATTTATTTAAAAGGTTCATAAAGGTTATCACAGTAGATAAGACGATTTGCGAAGTTTTACCAGTAGGAGCTAATAGTCATCGCCATTGGTTGACTTTTCCTACGATGAATTACCATGATACTATCAAAATTGGGTTCATTTACTTACCGAGATTAACTTTCCCAACTCCCGCACTAATGCTGATATCTGTAACATCCTTGATTCGAACTTGTTTGTAGTCGATGAACATCAACATCAACGATTTATGAGGCAGTGATTTATCTGGCTCACTAGAACAATTATCCACTGTAATGTCCAAGATAGGTTTGTACGCCTCAACACGCATGTTTTCATCGTCATCCGCATCTTCATTTTCTCGAAAAATTGCACCATGCACATGATAGTTACTGCGGGTGGGAAATACTCGTCGAGTCCCCAACTGAGCAGAATTCAACATCTGAACAATGTTTGTGGGTCTTTTCAACCTACTAAAAACTCCTTTTCTAAACACTTTATTACTCAGAAAATCATCATCAAGATTATTTATGCCTCCACTCGAAAACAAACAAAAAAAGAAAAGTATTACGTGATGAATAAACCCTTAATATGTTATTAAAAGGTAAAAGACTCAAATCCAAATCCGATGACACTTTGAAGTTTTACTTTTAAGAAGGAAATAATGTAGAAGAGGATATTGATGAACAAGACCTGATTAAACACATAATACAAGTATGTGAAAATAACAGAAAACGCAAAAAACTGGATGAAGAATCAATGAATTCTTCAGAGATTATTAAAGTTTTTTAAATTTTTTAGAAGGTTTATCATAACTCTACTGAAAGGAGAGGATCTACAGTCAAGGTGACAGGATTCGAACTATGTCCCTCTGTACACAAAACAGATGCGCTGACCAGACTGCGCCCAAATCTCATACATGTGAGATTTTTTTGAAAAAAAATAACAAAATTTATGGATACGATTAAATAGCAAGAACTTACTAATTAAAAATGTGTATGTAAAACGACACTTTTCAGCACTTCGTCCATTAGTGTGATTGTTGGCCTTGTTCACGATATTACATTATTAGTATTGATGGTTATAATGGTGATATCGAACATCTTATTTGTTGTTTCTGTAACAAATCAACTAAGTTTTCATGAGTTGATTAAGAAATATCAAAATCTTGTTTTGTTATAAACATCTCCGACAACAAAAGGAGATTACGAGGACATAATTATCAAGTTTGAAATACTTGTGAAAATCTAAGTATATACATTTTTCTATTTTTTTTGCAAGATTACAATAGTGATATGAAACTAAAAAAAAACTGGTTACATAACACAATATAACTAAAGGTTGAATATAATTTAATAAATTTTGACATCTCATCATTCAATTCACATGCTTTGTTGCACCTTTCATATCTTCTTGATACCATTCTTGATAATCATATATATCATCTTCATTAACTTTGTGTTTATTTTTCATATACGCGCTTGATTTCATTGATAAACGCCGCCATTTTCATTATCCTTTGACATCATACGATAAATTACCTTCATCACTACCAAAATAAAATTTTCTTGATCTTCGTACTTGATGCACAACATGTGTTTAACAAGATCGTCCAGTTATTGCTATTACATTTCCACATTTCTCAAAACCTGGTAATGAACAAGGCAATGGGTTATGGTAACAATATGGAAGAATAACTTCTCCAGAAGGATAACATGTTTAATGTTCCCTAATCAAATTACTCAAAATAATATAACATCTCATAATCAGTTTATAAGTTTTCAAATACTTACAAGGTGATTATAATTTATTATATTTGATTAAAGCACCCAAAAATACATACTCGGCATCATTCCTCTTGGTAATTCAATACTTGTTAAACTTGATAATTGTTGAGGTTAATATTATCCTGGAAAGCTTGCAAAATAACAGAAAAGTTTATATCATATGCTAAAAACATAACAATGGTGTTCTTTAGTCGTATAATTGCAAGGTGGTTTTACACCATTTTGCATGTTTTTCAAATAAATATAAGTTGGTCAACAAATTCAAATCATCACTGTAAGAAAAAAAAGTACTTGTGAGAATAATGCTTAAGATTTTTTTTCATTATTTTATTAGTAACTAAACGGCTTTTATGTTGGCTTACAAAAAATAAATACCCTAACTATATGAATAACTCACATTTAAAATATAAATTGTAGATTCCCTAAAGACTATTAGGTTTAGATTTAATTCAAACTTCAAACTGCTAACACCCTAAAATATTTATATGTCACAACCTCAAGGGTTTGTTAGTTTTGCGGTTCCTAATCATGTTTGTCACTTGAAGATGAATTTGTATGTTTTAAAACAGGCTCCTAGAGCCTGGTTTTCTATAAGAGAATTTCTTCTCTCTTTTGGATTTGTCATGGATCATCATGAGATTGTTCTAATTTTACTTACACTACTAACTTTGAGATGTCTTGTTGTTGTTATATGGATGACATCATCCTAATCAGTAGTTCTGATTATTTGCTGACTACACTTATTCATACTTTAAGTTCTGAATTTGCAATGAAGATTTTATGTGATCTTCATTACTTCTTGGGTATAAAAGAAGTTAGGAAATCTGATTCTCTGGTCTTGACCCAGAAAATATATGTTTTAAGTTACTTGTTAATGCTAATATGCTGGAATGTAAGACCTGTGATACATCGGCAGTTAAAACTGATCAGGAGCTTCTATTCATAATGGTACTTTACCTCCAAATCCAGAAGATTATACGTTAGTCCGTGGTTTGAATATTTGATTCTTAAAAGACTTAATTTGTGTTACGGTGTGAACTATGTTTCAAAATTTATGCGTGCACCAACTCATGTGCATTTTCTTTTAGTTAAGAGGCCATTCTGATATACTTGAAGGGTATAATTAGTTCATGTATTACTTTAAGTGGTGGTGGTATTCATTCTGTAGAAGCTTATTCATATTCTGATTGGGATGGTTTCCATGATACAAGAAGGCCTACTTATGGTTATGTTGTGTTTATGAGCTGTGGTCTAATCTCTTAGTCTTCCAAGAAACAACTAATTGTGTCTAGGTCTTCTTGTGAAGTTGAATTCAAGTGTCCGTCTTCTACAGCTTCAGAACTTCAGTGCATTTTCTACTGAGTCCAATATTGTTGTGAAGCATTCTATTAAGTTATTTTATAATAACACAATTTCTATTAGTCTTGCTTCTAACCTTGTTTATCATGCCATGACAAATACGGTGTAAATGCATTTTCATATCATACGGAAACTTATGGACAATATTTTTCTTAAAATACTTAATATCAGGTCTGATGTACAAGTGATTGATCTCTTTACCAAGGGTCTGTAATTTGTTGGGTCTTTTTGTTGATGAAGCTCCCACATCTTCCCTATCTCTTCTTACTAATGTTGAGTTGTTTCTTTTTGTTGTTAGTTGTTTCTTTGTCTAATAAAAGTAAGATTTTTCTTTTATGTTTTTTTTTTGGTGTTACCCTTTATCAATTTGAGGAGCGTGTCTTAAGTAGAAGTCATGTTGAAAAGGTGTTAGATCACTGCTCGGTCGAACTAGCAAGCGTTGCTACCTCAAGCTTGTTTGTCAAGTTTAGTTGCCAAAATTATAATTCTTGATTTCTAGTCTACTTATAGCTAAGTCTCGGACTAGGATGGAAAGTGTAGTTGAGCTCTGGACTCGACGGCGTTCATCATACAAAGACGAAGAACTACTCAAGGAACTGGTGGAAATTCATCGACTAAAAGGTATATGGAGACTTGAACTTATCTATCACTCAAAAGTCTATATACTCTATCTCCTATATTGAGACAAAAGTCGTATTGTTATATGAAATTCAATCATACACATTTGCTATTTCGAGCCCAGTTTATCTCACGTATCTATTTCTCGAAATATGTGTTGGTAAGCTTTCGCTTTGGCAAGTTCATCTTTACAAGTAACGAAAGTCATGTTGATTATTTCAATATCTTGAAAATTGCTTTGATGAAAAATAGTGTGTGAATAACCTCTATTTAACATCCTCTAAGAATGTTTCAAAGATTGAATGAAAGTTTAGAATATGTAACCATATTTGGATATAAGCATATAGTGTGTTCGCAAATTAGTGCATAAGTCCAAAACCGGGAACCAAATATATGCATACTTGTGTGTGTAATAATGGTTGATGGAGACTGGGTAAGTATGCGTACCCGTACGCATACTGGCGGAAGTTCACGACCGTGAATTTCTGCTGAGTTTGGAAATCAAAACCAACTCAATCCGGTTACCTAAGTATGCGTACCGGTACACATAATGGAGGAACGTTCACGTCCGTGAATTTTTGCTGAGTTTGAAAACCAAAACAAACTCAAATCCGGTTACTTAAGTACGCATACTTAAGTGTGTGGCTTTCTACAATTGGTTTATTCATGAACTAAAACATTTATATAATAAGAAATGTAATTTGGAAACCGTGGCTATAATGTTCATGAATCGATTCGAGTGAATCAAAACCGATTTTGCTTCGATTGTGTCTTGTATACTTCTATAAGATCTAAGAAATTGAACAACTCTCTAACTAGTTATTTTGAGTCATTTGAACTAGTTATGGTGAAGATGAATATGGTTGATATGAAAGTGCTCGTATAGCTAACCATTTGGTTAACTACTGTTGAACCAACTAGGCGTACACGTTTAGGTACGGTTACACAAACCTAAATGAACGCGCATTTCATTTGCGTATAACAAGATAAGATTCGATCTAACGGTTGAAAGATATTAGCTTGAATCTAATTAGGTTTTTATCTAACGATGAATATTGAATGCTTTGTTACCAAGGTAGCATTGATTACAAACCCTGATTTGAAGACTATATAAAGGAGAACTCTAGCAACTGGGAAACCTAATCCCCACACCTCTTGTGTAATACTAGTTGTATAACCTAGAGTCGATTCTCCTTTAACCTTAGGTTTCTATCGAGACCCTGTAGGTTAACGACCTGAAGACTTCATTGGGATTGTGAAGCCAGACCCAATTATTTTCTCCGTAGTTGCGTGATCTGATCTTGCTGTTTCTATCGTATTGAGTACAATTGTAAAATCGGATCGAGATTAATTTCCCTGATAGGCAAGATAGAAAAGTAGTCACAAACATCTTTGTATCATAGTTTGTGATTCCGCAATATCTTGTTTCGCTAGTCGATGAAGATTATTGTGAGGTGATTGATAATTCTAGGCTGTTCTTCGGGAATATAAGTCCGGGTTGTCGATTGGTTCATGTTCACCTTGATTTAGCAAAATACGAAAAAGAACTCGTAGGTATTTCTGTGGGAGACAGATTTATCTATTCCTATAGACTTTTCAGTATGATACATATTTGTTTATTAAAGTCTTCGACTTTGGGTCGTAGCAACTCTTAGTTGTGGGTGAGATCAGCTAAGGGAATCAAGTGCGTAGTATCCTGCTGGGATCAGAGATGTAAAGAGATCAACTGTACCTTGGATCAGTGTGAGATTGATTGGGGTTCAACTACAGTCCAGATCAAAGTTAGTTTGTAGTAGGTTAGTGTCTGTAGCGGCTTAATATAGTGTGCGTTCAATCTGGACTAGGTACCGGGGTTTTTCTGCATTTGCGATTTCCTCGTTAACAAAACTTCTGGTGTCTGTGTTATTTCTTTTCCGCATTATATGTTTTTATATAATTGAAATATCACAAGTTGTGCGTTGAATCGATCAATTGGTAAATCCAACCTTTGGTTGTTGGTTGAAATTGATTGATACTTGAACATTGGTCTTTGGTACCGTTCATGTTAATTTCTCTTGTATTCAATTAGACTCGCAGATTGATATTTTTTTGAGTAAGTATTGAACTGAGAAATTGAGATATAACTCCTTGACATACTTTTTATTAAGATTGAGTCTAACTATCTAGTTGATTCTTTTTAAAAGTATATTGGAGTTAGTCCATACAGATTGCTAAACGAAATATTGGGTGAGGTTGTTAGACCCCCACTTTTTCAATTGGTATCAGAGCAGACAAACACATTTAAAGACCTTATAAGTCTGTGTTTGTAGCGATCTGAATATATGGACGATAATAATATCTCTGACAAACGCGTCACCAGTAACAAAACCCTGTCTCGACAATGTCTATCAAAGAGAAAGATTTGTCAATCTCAAATATAGAAGAACCCAGTGTTCTAACGAGACAGAAAGAAACTGACATGTGTTATTCCGATTACCCTTCAAAAGAGTCTATCTATGTTGATGAAAGAGAAACATCTCAAGAGAGTGAACTGATTCTAAATCTTGTCAGAATCCAAGCTGATATATCTAATCGGTTGAAAAACAATATCAATGTTCATCTCGGTGTAGTAAGAGATTATGATTCCAAAAATGTTGAAGTTCAGTCTTCACGTATCTTACTTGAGGCAAGCCTCAACAAGGATGCTTTGGAAATTGAACATCGCTTGAGTAAACTCTCAATTCAAGGATGTTCCAAGAAATCCTCTATACCATCTACTTCTATTACAACTGAGAGAGTTCCTGTTCCAGAAGTAAAATCGGAATTCCCGTCTATTGGAAAAGACGTGCCTATAGACTCTTCTAATCAAGGATGTTGCACATCAAATGGAAGGAAGAAATCTCCAAACAATGATGTTAAGACGGTACCTTATAATCACTCTCATGATAAGAAAATATGTCTCTTTTGTGATTCAAAAGAGCCTGTTAAGCAAAAAAAGAGAAACTCTAGGTTGAATAACGATTCCATTGTTCGAATTCAACACACCTTAGACTTAATCCTCAAAGGTGTAAATGACATTCATATGTCTAAACCAATTGGTTTCAGTATTCACCCTGTATATTATACCAGGAAAGTCAGTTCTATGAGTTCCTCAAATGCTCAGAAGCATAAAAAACGTCTTAACAAAAATCGTCTAAGAAGAGATCAGGAATTTTCTTCTGTCAAAAAAGAAGATAATGTCGCTTTTGATGTGAACAAAGTGTCAGGAGAAGGGAGAAAAAATGATGATACGAGAAATAACATAAAGGTGATAATTGAAGGTTATAAATAAATTGTCAACAGGCTGTCAACCGCCTCTAGTCAAAATTCTTCTGGTAAGAACTCCAGCTATGTCTCATATTTTGATGACAGTAGGTTTTATGATAATTTCTTACATCAAAACGGATTCTTTCCTTGATTCGAAAGGAAAAAGAGACTCAACCATAAACACATTTCACCTAATGAGCTTAAGGATCATACTTGTGATAATTAATCACAAGGGATGAAAACTTACTCATAATAAAAATCCTGTTGAGTAAGATGTGTTATTCAGGTATACTGCTGGAAAAATTTCTTTCTGTTCAGTTGAGCTATTTTCTTATCGTCCATAGATAAACTAGTGACTGTAGACAACTTTGCTTATGTATTGGTTGTGTCTGATGTTGTTCTTCTTTTGTTTTCATTGCACCTATGTTTCCTGCTACTTGTGTGCTCTAAATTGGTTCTCTATGGAGATATAAAATTTGTTGAGACAAAAATCTTGTGATAATTTTCACATAGCAGAAATTCTGTCATGTCGTAAAAATACGACTGATTGCGTACCTTTATTTTTGGGTCAAGTTCTGTTCGTACGGATATCTGTGTTACTGTCACGAATCAATTTTGGAAACCCTAAAGTTACCTTCCATAAGAAACCTTTTAAATACCAATTCCTTGAGTCACGTACGCATACTCTGGGTTGTTTTGTGATCTGTCAAGAATGTCTTCATCTTCTCACTCTAGTGATTTTGCAAGAGGATTTCTTGATAAAGGTATTGGTTTCGAGTCCAAACGGAGGAAGAAAGGAACCCTTGTAGAAGATGATCATCCTAATGCCTCATGTTACTATGCATATATACATCAGGATATTGAGAACGAGGATATGGTATCTGCTGAAGTGGTTCATGATTTTCTTAAATACTTTGAGGATGTGAAACTGCCACTCGTTGATACTTTGAAGAGTCTTGATGTGTTAAGAACTGAGTTGAAAAAGGTTACTTCTGACCTTGGTCTCATAAAGACACATGTTAAAGATCTTATCAATGAGGAAATCTTCTCTGAAGAAGCAGTAGATGCTGTCAATCACAAGCTCAAAGACCTCAAGGCTCGTGAGGATTCCGGAACGTCTATGTGATTTTTTGTTCGTGTTCGGCTTTGGATTAGGAGTCTGTCTTTGTTCATTATCTTGTTGATTTTATTTTTCCTAGGAAATTTTCTTATGAGAATTTTATTCTTGTGTTTTTAGGAAGAATAACTAGAGTTTGGAATAGCCATTATTGTGATTAATACATATATATGTCCAACGATTTTCATCTTTAATGTTTTTAGATTTATTTAAATTCTAAAGTTGGTTTGGAAAATGATTTTGCAATATTAATCTTTATGGTTTTATATATTACAATTTATTATGGGATATGTGTGTTTGCATCCGTGAACTATGAGTGTCCCATACTTGGTCAAAAGTTAAGTCTGTCTAATATCGACATGAAAGTATTGATAAAAGATTGAATGAAATTTTGACAAACAAAATTTAAGCCTTTTATGTTATTATGCAAATATTGATGGAAGAAAGTATGAACTTTTGTTTACAAAGATTAAGTCTATTGTATGTCATTATGAAAATAGTGATGAAAGATAGAATGAATCTTTGTTTATCCCGCAGTAGTGATCTTCCCTGATCAATATTCTTATGTATAAACTGTGTGGCTCCGTAAATTTTCTTATGTTGAGCATTTCCGATTGAATTAATCATGGGTTCTCTTGTGGTTAATTTAATTGAGTATTTTGGATACAAATTCATATTCTTATGTGATTTATTGTTGTCCAAAGAAATCCTTCTTTTCTTGTTAAAGTAAGGTCGCTCTTGTTGTTTTTTCGGGAATGACATTCTATGGGGAGAATTCTTAATTGAACTTGTGCTTAATTGCCAAATCTTTGTGGGGAGTGCGGTTGTGGAATATTATAGGGGTTATCTTGTATCTTTATAAACTCCTTGATGAATGCATTTAGTTTCGGCTATATGATTGCATCTAAGAAGTTGATATCTGCTTTCTTTTGGTCATGAAGTGTCTCTATCGAAATTTCATTAGGATCCCACTAGTTTTCGTACCTTCGTCAATTTTATTGACAAAAAGGGGGAGAATTATTGTGTAGTTCACACTACAAATACATATGGTTTTCGGATCATTATGTGAGGGGGGTGGGGGTGGTTTTCATGTGAGATGAAGTATTGACTAAGGGGGAGTATCACTATAGTATTGTTGTCAAAGTTGTGATACAATTGAACTTTAATGTTGTGTAATAATACTATGACACTGTGTAACAATGATTGAGAGCTTTTGTTTTCTCATTGTTATGGCTACGGATCTTCAACAACGATGATGCTGCATTGAGTATCTTTGGAATCATTGGAGTACTTGGAAGTGACGAAGATTTCGAGTAATGTTGATGAACCAAGGAGATCATGCATGTGGAACAGAAGCTGCAAAGTTTATTTATTTTGTATTCCATATGTATTGATAGTTTTGTTATTAAAATTGACAAAGGGGGAGATTGTTAGAGCACTGCTCGGTCGAACTCGCAAGCGTTGCTATCTCAAGCTTGTTTGTTAAGTTTAGTTGCCAAAACTATAAGTCTTGATTTCTAGTCTACTTATAGCTAAGTCTCGGACAAGGATAGAAAGTGTAGTTGAGCTCTAGACTCCACGACGTTCATCATACAAAGACGAAGAACTACTCAACGAACTGGTGGAACTTCATCGACTAAAAGGTATGTGGAGACTTGAAATTATATATCACTCAAAAGTATATCTAATCTATCTCCTATATTGAGACAAAAGTCGTATTTTTATATAGACTTCGATTATACACATTTGCTATTTCGAGCCGAGTTTATCTCGCGTATCTATTTCTCGAAATATGTGTTGGTAAGCTTTCGCTTTGGCAAGTTCATCTTTACAAGTAACGAAAGTCATGTTGATTATTTCAAAATCTTGAAAATTTCTTTGATGAAAAATAGTGTGTGAATAACCTCTATTTAACATCCTATAAGGATGTTTCAATGATTGAAATAAGAGTTTAGAATAAGGAAATGTAATTTGCAAACTATGGCTATAATGTTCATGAATCGATTCGAGTGAATCAAAATCGATTTTGCTTCAATTGTGTCTTGTACACTTCTATAATATCTAAGCAATTGAACAACTCTCTAACTAGTTCTTTTGAGTCATTTGAACTAGTTATGGTGAAGATGAATATGGTTGATATGAAAGTTCTCATATGGGTAACCATTTGGTTAACTACCGTTGAACCAACTAGGTGTACACGTTTAGGTACGGTTACACAAACCTAAATGAACGTGCATTTTGTTTGTGTATATTAGCTTGAAATATATTAGCTTGAATCTAATCAGGTTTTCATCTAACGGTGAATATTGAATGCTTTGTTACCAAGGTAGAATTGATTGCAAACCTTGATTTGAAGACTATATAAAGGAGAACTCTAGCAACTGGGAAACCTAATCCCCACACCTTTTGTGTGATACTAGTTACATAATCTAGAGTCGATTCTCCTTTAACCTTAAGTTTCTATCGAGACTCTTTAGGTTAACAACTTGAAGACTTCATTGGGATTGTGAAGCCAAACCCAACTATTTTCTCTATAGTTGCGTGATCTGATCTTGCGATTTCTATCGTATTTAGTGCACTATAAAATTGGCTCGAGATTAATTTCTCCGATAGGAAAGATAGAAAAGTAGTCACAAACATCTTCATCTCATCGTTTGTGATTCCGCAATATCTTGTTTCGCTGGTCGATTAAGATAATTGTGAGGTGATTGATAATTATAGGTTGTTCTTCGGGAATATAAGTCTGTGTTATCGATTGGTTCACGTTCACCTTGATTTATCAAAAGACGGAACAAAACTCGTAGGTATTTCTGTGGGAGACAGATTTATCTATTCCTGTAGACTTTTCTGTGTGATACAGATTTGTTTATTAAAGTCTTCGATTTTGGGTCGTATCAATTCTTAGTTATGGGTGAGATCAGCTAAGGGAATCAAGTGCGTAGTATCCTGCTGGGATCAGAGACGTAAGGAGCGTAACTATACCTTGGATCAGTGTGAGATTGATTGGCATTCAACTACAGTCCAGACCGAAGTTAGTTTGTAGTAGGCCAGTGTCTGTAACAGCTTAATACAATGTGCGTGTTCAATCTGAACTAGGTCCCGGGGTTTTTCTGCATATGCAGTTTCCTCGTTAACAAAACTTCTGGTATCTTTGTTATTTCTTTTCCACATTATATTTTGTTATATAATTGAAATAACACAGGTTTTGCGTTGAATCGATCAATTGGTAAATCCAACCATTGGTTGTTGATTGAAATTGATTGATATTTGAACATTGGTCTTTGGTACCGTTCAAGTTAATTTCTCTTGTATTCACTTAGACTCGCAGATTGCTATTTGCTTGAGTAAGTATTGAATTGAGAAATTGAGATATAACTCCTTGATATACTTTTTGTTAAGAATGAGCCTGACTATCTAGTTGATTCTCTTAAAAGTATATTAGAGTTAGTCCATACAGATTGCTAAGCGAAATATTGGGTGAGTTTGTTAGACCCCCACTTTTTCAAAAGGAGATGGTACAAAGTACACAACCAACTTTTTTCATTAGGAAACCTGTATGGACAAACTTGTCACAATCAATAGCACATATTAACAGTAAAGATCCGCTACTTGATACGTAGACGATTTTATTTGGACGATCTCAAAAATCAATATCCAAGAATCAACCTAGTATGTACCTAAACTATTAGCGAACCGAAATCCAACAAGAACATGTCTTGTAATCTTTCTTTAAAGATACATTGAAGTATTATTTCTTGCACACTCTCCGACGAGGATCTGCATGACTTTTAAATTTCAGTCTTCAATATAATTTTGGAACTTATGTCGACGAGATTCCCTATGAGAGGATCTAGATCCATAATATGCATAAGGATTAGCGGTACTAGAAGCCATCAAGTGTAGAAAGGAAATGTGAGATAATACTCTCCGTATGTATAAGAATACAGTCTGAGAGTGGTTAATGCTTTAAAAAGAAATAAGGGAGTAGTTAAATGAACCTCATCTAGTATTATCAATGATTATATATTTTTATTAGATAGTTTCGTCGACTAGAGTTGTTCTTTTATCATAAAACTGCTAAGCAGTTTTACAGTAGTAGAACATCCTATGTCTGTTAATGAGGCAAATAATTTGTTTTCTTATGTTCTTAGTTGGCTTGTTTCAGCTGTTAATGCTCGTAACAGAACAATGTAGATCACTATTTCAACCAGTGAATTTCTTTCGTATTAAAAAAAAATACATAGTCCCTCCGTCTTTTTTTAACTATCCTAATAGACAAAGCCAAGATATTAAGGGGACTTAAGAAATGTTATGACTAACCCTGTTAATGCTATATTATTACTAAAATTATAACTAACAAAATAAAAAATGTTAATGGGGGTAACATTATTATTTTTAGAAGTATTTTAAGAAAATAAAAACAAAGATATCTTGGTTTTATTATGAAATCCATATTTAGAAGCATTATTAGGAATTTTGTAGATGTCCATAAATATTTTTATTTAAAAAGGGAATGATGATTAATCTCTTTAAAACAAATGATTATTTTACATTATCAATGTTAGACAAGAAATTGGATGGGAGCCGAGCAACAAGCTGATCTTTGATCCCTCTTTGAATGACAACTCATCCCATGGAAAAGGAAATCTCCCACTTTGACATTTTGCATCATGTCTAGCCATATAATTTCGTAGTCTTTTCAGAAAATCTATAGTATCTCCACCTAACTCCCCCAAAGTAATGAAAGCATGAACTCCAAAACCAAACCCCCGAGCAGTACACTTTTCCAGATATTTGTTATGCTTCCGAGCTACAACGTTACCAATTGCTTGGCTAGGCACAAAAGTGCATACACCACCTCCAGTAAAAGGGGAGACACCCGTTACATCTAATATAGACCAGAATATCGTTCGGTTTCAAAGACATGCCATTATTGGAAGGAAGCCTAAATCAAACTCTTTCCTAGCTGGCACTCCTGCATGATAGCACATGTCGGCAAAGGTGTCGCGCACTTCATGAGAACAATACAATGCATGGTCTCCAAAGATATCCATCTCCCTGTCACAGCTGGAACATATCCCCCTTCTTCAAAAAATGGAATGCCAAGTCTATATCTAATAACTGCACAAAATTGTCTAGGTCCACCTCTCTAGTTAAGCCTATATGAAAGATAATGAGTAAAATCTTTTCTTTATATATAGTGATACTTACTTAAGAATTTAGATTGAGTTTATATTTAAAATACTTTTATATGATTATAAAAAATGAAAAGTATATTTGATAGTTTAAGCGGAAAATATATATATAACCAGAACAGACAAATAAAAAAGGACATACCAAAATAGAATATAAGGTAGATAAAAAAAGACAGTGGGAGTATACGATAGTGAGACTACCCCTAACTACTTAATTAATCAGATAAGCGTATCAAGTTAACATTCTTTAAAAATAATGTGCACAAAAATGGAATTGAAATTTATTAAGGATGCACACGCGACACTTCTTTAAAAATAACTGACCAAATTTAGGTATATCCAGATTGATTTGGGTATCCAAATTTTGTTCTCAACCTCAATAATGGGCTAAGGGATGTCTAATGTGTATGAAGTTACCTAATTACCCTTCCCCTAAAAGCATGGGCTATGGGTAGTCTCCAAATGAAAACTAACTCATTCATACGAAGGAGGACTAGTTCAATGGAAGAGTGAAGTCATTATGGACAAAAAATAAATAAAACACCGGGTAACTATCTCCCGTTTATAAAAAAAAAGTTCAAAATTTTATAATAAAATAATGAGTGGAGGGAAAGTTTAGTATTTAAAAATCTAAATTTAAACACACATGGGGGACAGTCCCCCCGTGAATAGTAAAACACAACACGGAGGGGGACAATGTAATTTCTCTACACGGGGACTGTTCTCCGTGTAGCTTTATTTTCTTAAACGGGGGACAATCCCCCGTCTAGTGTACACTACCAACCACTCGTTCGGCTGAACGAGTGTATGAACGAATTGGGGGTGGAAGTGGGGTAAAAAATTCCCATTATATCCTCCAATTAGAGCAAATTTGTAGTTCACTCCTTCAAATGAAAGAGTGACACTACTCATAGGCCTTGCTCTAATAACAACCAAAAACTATTGTATTTTTGATTTTAGATTTAAACCTTATTCTTTTACTCCTTCTTCTTCATCAATCTAATGGTCAATTCCTTTCTCCTTCTTAATATTTCATCGTTTTCAAACGAAAAAAAAAATCGTCGACTTTTTTTTTGTTGATTAATTCTTTCATACTCTATCTATTACTTTGTTTTGTTGTTTGAATGACATATTATGTAGGAAAAATCAAAAATTATTGAATTACAGTTATACGGTCGTCATGGTATCTCTTCATCGAGGATGACGACTTTTCATATTTATTTTTAGTCGCCAAGTTTGTAGGTGAATAGCGTGACGACTTTTTAAAGATTTTATTTCTGAAAGTAACATTTACGGGGTCGTCATGATCTTCACTCCTAAACCTTGGAGACTAGTGATGTAGTATGAATAGTCGCCAAGTTTTGAAAAGTTAAACCTTGAAGATTAATAACTCCCAGAAAACAAGTTTTTCTGTATCAAATTTTGTTGTTTGGTCGTCATGGTTTTGTAAAAATAAGATGACGACTAATAAACAGTCGTCAGTGTGTTGCATTTTCGAACAAGACGACTGTAAATGCGGAAAACTCTGTTCGGTCGGCAATGCCTAGTTTCTTGTCAAGCGTGCCGACTAAGTTTTGTCGGAATTATTAGTTTCTTGTCGAGCGTGCCGACTAAGTTTGGTCGGCATACAAAAGTATGCCGACTGTTCTTGAACTGGGCTATGAAGGTACTTAGTCGGCATGCTTTTTTTTTCAAGTCGATCATGCCGGCTTTTCATAATGTGATTTCTGAAAATGTTGATTTCCTATTTAATTTGGAGAATCAAACCATTAAATAGCCGTGCAATCCTCTTATTAGAAGTGTTTGGCTAGTGTGGTTTCATTTTCCTTATAAAAAAAATCGCAAAACAATTTTTTTTCTCCAAAATCTTCCAACAAAATCCATGATTTCAATCTAGCAAAAACGAGATTTTGTAACTTTTAATTCAACTAATTAATCTAACTATATTAACTAAGCTAAATATGTTTTATTCTACAAACACACATTTCATACCTCTACAACCGTGGCATCATATGATTCAAGTGAAGATTGTTCCATAATCAAAATATGGTACATCGAAAGTCAAACTGTAGATGCCTCCCCCGGAAAGGTAGATCCTGAAACCTTTTGGGAAAAAATATATATCAAATATGTGCGAGATTATGAAAATAAGGGCATTTTAGCCATTTTGGAAAATATGTTGCTCAGGGTTTTGGATTTTACTTCCAAATGACCCTATTTTATTTTATTGAGTATACCCCAATCTCGTCATTTAAAAATAGTATGTACAAAAATGGATATATTTGAAATTTATTAAGGACGCACACATGGCACCAAAGGACGTACATAGACACCGTTACGTAACACGCTCAATTCATCATGGTATTTAGGAAAAATGTACACATGCCATTATATTACTAGGATGGACCGAGATGCTGTGTGGATACCGGCACAGAGGATCTTGGGCCCTGTTACACAGTACAACAATGAATTGTTTGTAAAAGAAATTAAAATTGGGAGCAACAAACACAACATTACTTGGTGTTATGTTTTGTTTCTACGAATGTATTATGCTTTAATCTGGAGCTTTTTGATCCAACCAAAAACAACTACTTTTGATTGGCGGCCTGACAAATTAAATGCAATCACTTAGGAGGTATCACTAGAATTGCGCATAATATGTTGCAAGTGACAGAGAATATTTTGTACAACGAGTTCTATCTTTAAATTTTCAAGCTGCACATTGATATCAATTTATTTCTCGATTTCCAGATACACTGTATATTGGATGGTGAAGTATTTGTAATAAGATTGAAAATGAAGTTTACATTACATGTTTGCTTAATTTCCAGTGTAGTTACTCTAGTGATGCAACAAAAATGATGACGGGTCATATTGATACCTGCAAAAACTTGAACCAGATGCCCTCTTAATAGACCTTAGAAGTTCCTTCCTCAAACTGCCGATTGCTATGACAATGACAATCTTCGTTAATTTTCCATCCTAAACAGGGAAGAATTTATCTCTGGCTAAGAAAACAATAACTTAAGACGGAAAGTATCAGCTTCATTCAAGTAGTACCGGAAGAACCTTTTTTCCCTGATAAACCCAAGAGGACCATACAACGCAAGTGCTCCCTTGTTTGATACTTCTCCTTCTAGTGTTACTTGTACATATAAATTCCATAGTTAAGCTCAATCATTCGCATTCTCTTCATGAAATCTGCACCAATATTGAACAAGAAACCACAGAATACCCGAAACCAAAAATAACATGGCATGTGATGTGATTCAAATATTTGGTAAAACAATAATATAGAGGAGTTTAACCAAGATAAATGGAACGCGAAAGTATCTTGAGTGTTAACCGGAAGAACTCCAGACCACTAACTAATGTTAACAATGTTGGCCACTGGTAATAAACCAGTGTATAGTCTGATAGTAATAACGTAGAGCAAGCAGCGATTATATAATCGCATAAAGAAGATCAATATTCATATAAAGATAAAACAGTGCAGCCAATTTACTAGACATCTCACCAAAAATTCACACGACGAGGAATATTGGTAAGTACACTTGTATACTAAAATATGATACATCAGTTACCTTTTCTTTTATGGTTTTCACCTGATTTTTTTTTTCCATTTTTACCGTCACATATCTACTGCCATTAAATTAACCAAAACTATATTTGAAAGTACCATCAGTTCACCTAATTTCATTGTCCAGGCTAGCAACTATCCAGGAGGTTAACGTGCGCTAACCACTAGACAACACATCCATGTTAATCTATAGTATAAACTCTATAAATTAATGTTGTCGGGACCATCAAAATTTATTAATTAAACGAGATATTAATTAACCGAAGATAAATTTCATATCAAATAATTAGTTTCTATACAAACAAAATACCATATCATATCTTTTATATTTCCTATATAAATACAATATCAATATCAAATCATATTTTTATAAACGTAATATCCAATTATATTTTTTAATTTCTTATATAAACACAAACACATTATCAAATCACATCTTTTTATAAGCACAATATCAAATCATATTTTCTAAATAAATTTTTATTTATTATCAAAATAAATAAATATATTTCATGTTGAAATACAATATGAAATCATACTACTAACAAATAAAAAGATATTTTATATAAATACAATATGGAATCATACTACTAATACAAACAAGTCATACACACAATATGGCTTATCATTTTAAAGGTGTTTAAAAATCAACAATGACCGATGAAATTCGTAGAGCATTATGCAAGCACAACAAGGATAATCCAACAACACCAAAAATTCTTACAATGATAAGAAAAATTAGAGATAAAATTCAATGCGACATTGATTTTAGCAGAAAACAGAAGACAATTAAATCATTTTTCAAAAAGTCTTCGTAAATAATTAATGTATTGAATATATATATAATATTATTAATTTATATTTCATATGGGGCCTACATAGGTAATCAAAAAAATATTATCTTATAATTTTAGCGAATTATTAGTTTGGCACGTTGTTCCCGACTTGGAACCAGCCAAAAATATTATTTAAGAGAGTTTATTAAAGAACCGAGTATTAATTAAAAAAGTTTCTACTGTATATGAATATTATTAAGCATCCAAGAAACAAAACTCGAAATGAAACCATAATGGAAATGAAACTCACTACACAAACGGTATAGTTCAAACCAAGGTATACTAATGATTTTTGGAAGGGCCAAGTTATTCAATCCAATACTACACCCAGCCCCAAGGCTTACAAGGGAATAATTATTAATGACCCATAGATGGAAATGTAAGATAGGTGAAGATATAAATAGCTAATACATATGATCAACAAGTATCTAACTAGGATTAATTGCCTAACTAGACATGAAATACTAAATTTTCATCTGATCTAAGGTAACAAATTTCCCATATATCACTTATCAGAGAACAAAGATATATCCCAATACCATATACCTTATTTAGTTATGAATCTAATTAATATAATCACTCCATCTATTTTCTGCTCTTCGAGGCTTTATACCGAACAACTGATGTTCCTTATCGTTGATGTGCGGAGGTACATATTTCCTTATTGTATTGACCTCCTAGCTCTTTCACCTGTAATTTCGTCTTCTAAAAAGAAATTAAGTTTCCGTTCATACCAAGACTCTAAAATATCCAGTATGCATACCATTTGTCTCTTGAAATCAATGAAAATAATTTTATCTTGTCACTAATTCCCGGCTGAAACTCAAACTCGTTAATTCACTCAAAACACATATAACCAGAGCGATAATTAATGATAAACCAAAGAGATAACTAATGATAGGGACTTTTATTTTATCATTGTATCACTCTGCAAAATAGATAAAATGAGCAACATGAGTGATAAAAACAATTGTAAGAAACAAAGATACATAAAGCTCATCTAGTATATGACCTCAGTAGCTACCTACAACAAAAAAAAAAACAGTCATCTTATAATAAAAAGGTAAACCATAAGAAATCAAATTGATTACCGATACCTTTTCCTCTATAAGATTTGATAACAACAAGCATAGAAATATAACCTCTGATAGTATTAATTCATATGTTCACCCATCTTGCAAACAATAGTTCTAATTCAATTTCCTTTATGAAACCCCAACAAAAACAAATAAACAAAACCCAAATAATAAAGATTTAATTTTTATGAAAAATTCAAATAAAGATACTAGGAAAAAAAGTTGAGGTCATATATAAACGAAGTATCTGTAAATTATTATAAAGGAACTCGCAAAATTTTGGGAATTCCACTCCTAGGATTATCCACTGTTAGGTTTTATCAAAGTCGAACCCAACCGCAAAACTGTTACGGCTACAAAACCTAACCATGAGTCATGTCATGTCAAATATATAACAAATTTACGATTAAAAATCTTTAATTCCTGACCGTAACAAATTCAGAGAATGAGTTACGGTTAGAAGTGAAGAACTCATGCTTAAAAAAAAAGGAAGTGAAGAACTCCCAACCATAACTACCACTGCAAATCTATTCTTATACTAATTAGAATGAATCGAATCTATTTCAAACAAAATAGCGACAAATAAAGATTTACCCACCTTAAATTTCTCATTGAATTCTAGGGTTTTTCAAAACAATCACTTCTTTCTTCTCTTTTTTCCTTCTACTTCTCTCCCATTAAAAAAAAACAAACCCGAAAAATTAATCTATTTTTGTATCTAATAATTATAAGCAAAACACTAATTTTAGTCTCATAAGATTATAAGCTAATCTCGTTAGAATATTACTATTACCTATATTAGGTATCTTTTATTCAAGGCTAGAATCCAACATTTTCAGCTGAGATCACATTGGATCATCATAATATATACAAAAAAAGACTCCACTGACTCAATATGGAAAAATTTGTAACATTACCTACTTATATACAAGAAAAATTCATCATCCACCAACAATAGAAAGAGCCGAGGATCAACCCAAAAGATGGCATGTAGATATTTTAGTAGCCTTACACAATTATAACATGACAAGACTTTAAGTGAGGATGCCAGACAAAACGAGTTATCCCCAAACATGGATTTTTCAACAGATATACTTGTGGATGCAAAATTGATGTAGATTTTAGATAACCAAAATTAATGATTAAATGAAACCTAGTTATATCCGCAAGCGCATAGGTCAATTGTAATATAGATAGCAAATACATTTTGTTCCCACGAGGAGTGTGAAAATACTACTACTAACTAATACCAAAAATAAAATAATCAGATTCAATATTTCAGAAATTTATGGAATTAAGAAAGCAAATTAATAAAATCGTAACCAAAGATGTGAGGGTGTTAGGGTTCCGGGAAACCGTTGTAGGTAAGTTATTTGTATTCAATCACACAAATATCTAATTTACTCATGTAAAACAGCAAACCTAGCTACTAGTATACGAAAGATATTTCGTTAAGAATCGTCGACAAGAATTGTCATTCTCAAAACGGTTGTTTGTTCTCACCTTAATGTAGAATTATTAAGCACTAGATATACATGGCATAAATAGTAAAATGAAATTAATAATTCAATTATTTCAAAGGTTCAATGAGTTCTTCTACTAATCTAACTATGAACTATACATGGCATAGAACATGAAAAATATAGCTAGAAGGTAAAACATTGAAAGAGAATCACAAACATTATCATTAAGTTCAATTGGTATAAATCTTGTTCATGAACACAAAATAAATTAACCTACAATCATCCTTTCACCCTAACATGGATTAGCTAGACATGATTTTCTCAAAAACCATAAATCAATATAAAACAAATCCCTAGCTAATCAAAAATGGAGAAATAAGCTTCAAACGCTAATCTTCTCTACAGCTGGTGATAAGCATGTATATGCTACATTTTATACCCATATTTATATTAGGTATGATACAATATTTTAGTTACTAATACTATCTTAGTGCTTTTGTAGAAAGTACAAGTGAATTCGATCATCCAGCGAATAAACAACAAAATGTGAGACTTAATGGTGTTTGCGACGAAAATGGAAAAATGTGGTTGTCCTGGTACTTCCATATATCAGCAACCACAATGATGAAATGTGGTTGGCCTGGTATTTCCATGTATCAGCAACCACAATGATCAATTATGCTGGCCTGGTATTTCTATATATCATCAACACTTATTATGCTGGCATGGTATTTCCATGTATCAGCAGCCGGGTTGGCCTGGTATTTCCATGTATCAGCAACCACAATTATGAAATGGGGTTGGCCTGGTATTTCCATATATCAGCAACCACAATGATGAAATGAGGTTGGCCTGGTATTTCCATATATCAGCAGCCACAGTGAAAAAATGACAAAATGTAGCTGGCCTGGTATCTCCATATATATCAGCAGCATAAAATTGTTTCATAGGCGAGGCACAAACGCAGAAAATGAATTGAAATCAAAGTGGGGTTGGTACATGCAAACTGAAAATGGGAGTATTTTATCTTTCTTACTTTATTACAAATATATTCCACCGGGAAAGATAATTTATTTTCCATGTGAAGAATTAATTGAGGAATATTTACACTATTTTGGAAATAAAGTAAATCTTTCTTCATTTGGGAGATTTTGGAAATAAGGAGAGATTATTATTCATTGGAAGAACGAGGTGGCAATACTATTTGGGGAAAGATACCGATGACGACATCAACTTGCATGCAAGATATTTTCATAGAATAATTTATTTTGATTCTTTGATTAATGAAACAAAAGAAAGGGAAGGTTATAAGAAGGGGTGTGGACTATTTGAGAGGAGAGCCCGGCCACAGGGCCGTAAGTAGAGAAGGGTTTTGAAGTTTTGTTTTCGATTCTTCATTTTTCATTAGCTAGAGTTTGATTTTAATATGTTTATGTCTTTTGAGAAATCCATGTCTAGCTAGAGTCGTGTTAGGGTTTAGGTAGAAACCAATTTTTGTAAACTCTAAATTTATATGCTCAATAATGATTTGAATGACTAGTAGTTTTCTTCATATGGCTTGGTATTTTATTGTTCATGTGATTTTCTTGATTATTTATGCTTTTCAATTGATATGACGTGCTTTGGTTAAGTTCTTTGACGTGATATGCTTTAGGATTGATAGGTAATTCTTTAGAATCACTACCGATGAAGCGAAGAAAATTACAGTGGAGAAACAATATTTGAAAATGCATGGAATATATTTTTAATGACTAGTAGAATTTGCATAATTAATTGGTGGAAACCGAAAATCCTAATAACCCGCTCTCATTTTGTTTACTGTTAGAATTATTATTATTTCATTTTGTTCCAAATTTCTGAAAATCGTTCAAACATCATCTTGTCGATTAGTTAGTTTTGATATTAATTAGTACTAGTATTTCACACTCCTCGTGGGAACGACTTGTACTTGCCATTATTTTGCTAGTTAGACACTGTATACTTGCAGTATTTTATTGTAGGTTTCCCAACCTACCAGCTGGCTCTGCAACTGCGCCTCCCCCCTTTTCTTGTTTCTGTTCAGTTCGAATATATAGGTATTGTCGCAAACTCCAAATATGTATTGTCACAAAATACAAATATAACCGAGCAAGTGCTTCCATAGGCCTAGTCCAGTACCAACTCTTCCAAATCCATACCACTTCCAAGCTCGGATCATCCATCATCTGTATCTTTACAACAACCTGACATCAACACTCGTTTTTATGCCTGGTCAACCCTCTTATTGCACCATCGTTGTTGCCATCTCATCCAACTCCGACCACTGCCTATTCTTCTTTTCACGACCATCGTCTGACAATATTAAACCCAATCTCGCGAGATTCCATTGTTTCCCCATCAGTTTTTCTTATTTCAGTCCATGCAGAAACGACTGCCAGCTCTTCATAGTTAATACGATTATTAGACAGTACAAATATAAGTGTATGTAAAGTCAACTAATGTTGACTTGACTTGTGTCTGTGTGGTTTACTTGTGTGTCTGTAACACCATTACAACTTGTATGATTGCCTACTAAAGGCATATCATTAACTCTGTAAGATTTATCCAATTATTGAATAACATTACCTGTTTATCATGGTATCAGTTAGATCGATCTTGAGACAATTTTTCAAAATCTAAAAACCAATCAAATCATCAATTTCAGAATCATACAATTTTTCTCAATAATTTTCTGATTCACTATTTGTTACACAACATCTTCTTTGATTTGAATCAAAGTTGTTCTTCAAGATTCAATATCTTGATCTTTTTTACATACAATTTTAAGGGTTTGGTTAATGTCAACTGCAAAATCGTTTACACAAGAAGAAAGAATATAAGTTCCGCTGCTCAAACGATGGGTAATGTCTCTGATTTTGTCTTTCCCTTCACTAATATCTCTAATTTTGTTTCCACAAAGTTAGGTCATAATAATTTTCTTTTATGGAAAGATCAAATGGAATCAGTTCTTGTCTCTACGGATTTGTTTGGTTATGTTAATGGTGAAGTATAAGAACTAGATAAACAAATTGAAGTTGATGGTGTGTTCTCCTTGAATCCTCAATGGCCTCGTTGGAGAAATATTGATTATTTTGTTATAAGTTGTATGAAGGATACATTTACAGATTCTGTTTCTGGTGATGTTCTCGGTTTAACAACTGCTAGAGAAATTTGGTCCTTTCTTGAAGTGGATTTTCAGAGTCAGTTCATGGAAAGAAAGAGTTTGCTTAAAAATCAACTTCACAATCTCAAGAAAGGTAATATGACTATTCTTGTCTATTTACAAAGTGTTAAGAAAATTGTTGATAATATAGTTTCTATTGGAGAAAGGATAAGTATCTCAGATCTAGTAATCAATGTGCTGAATGGGCTAGGTAGAGAGCATGATAACTTTGTGGTTGCTGCATAAAATAGGAAAGTTCCATTCTATTTTGCAGAATTAAAGTCTAGGCTATTGAATCATGAACAATGGGTTATAAGTCAACAACAAGAAACTAATTCAATTTTCAATTAACAACATCCATCTGTTTTGTATAGTAGAAATATGAATTCTGGTAATAATGGGAAAGGAAAGTCAAAAGGCTCAGGTTCTTTCAAGAATACTTCAAATTAAAATAATAGCTCTTTCAAGAATAACAATGGGAGTGGTCAAGGATATAATTCTAATCAAGGTAGTTTTTCTGGTCAGTACAATGGGGGTACTAATGGTAATATTGCAACAAGAGATTTTTCTCAAGTTGAGTGCCAAATTTGTACAAAGAAGGGACACTATGCAAGTAGGTGTCACTTTAAATATTATCCTCCAACAACTGGTGCAGGAAATATGTCTCAACAACATGCTTTTACTTCTATTGGTGAAGAACAATCTTTTGATCCTTCTACTTCTGAGGCTCCACAGTGGCTTTCCGATTCAGGAGCAACTGCACATATTACTGGTGATGAGGGTCTTTTACAACATACTTCAAATTACAAGGGAAAGGATAAAGTGCAAGTAGGAAATGGTAAGTCTCTTGTTATTTCATCTACTGGAACTTCTACTATTCAAACACCTAAAACTAGTTTTAGGCTTACCTCTGTCTTGCTTGTTCCTGAAATGAAGCATAACTTAGTGTCAGTTGCTAAGTTTACAAGAGATAATTCATGCTACTTTAAACTTACACCATTTGGCTATGAGATAAGAGATTTGAATACACATGTCTTGCTTTCTCATGGGACTGTAGTTAATAACTTGTATCCTATTCATAATGTCTCTTTATCTTACACTTCATCACCTTGTCCCTTGTCATTGTCTACAACTGTATATGCTCCTTCTCAGATTTGGCATGATAGACTAGGTCATCCATCTAGTCGCATTGTACAGAAACTTCATTCACTGAAACACATTGTTTTAACAACTCCACATTCTTTATCTTTATGTCATCCATGTCAACTTGCTAAAAGCAAGAAATTGCCTTTTCAATTGTCTTCCTCGTGAAAAGAAACCATTGTCACTCATTCATTGTGATGTATGGGGTACTACTATTCCATCTTTGAATGGTTATAGGTACTATATAGTTTTCATAGATGATTATAGCAGATTTCATTGTATTTATCCAATGGAACTGAAATCTGATGCTATACAATGTTTTACTCATTTTAAGAGTCTTACTGAGAATCAGTTTTCATCCAAAATTCTCTCTTTAAAAGTTGATGGTGCTGCTGAGCTTGTAAAGGCCCTTTTAAGAATTTTCTTGATAAATGTGGTATTCTTATTCACATTTCTTGTTCTAAAACACCAGAGCAAAATGGTCTTGCTGACGTAAGCATAGGCATAACACTGAGATGGGCAATACTCTCTTGTTTAATTCTTTTTGTCCTAAAGAAATGTGGTACGATGCATTTTTGACTGCCACTTATTTTATTAACAGAACACCCAATAGGATTTTGAATTATAAGTTTCTTTTTAAAGTCTTATTTGGTACTGTACTTGATTATTCTTTCTTAAAAAAATTTGGCACAATTTGTTATCCTTACTTAGCTCATGCTAGAACTGACAAGCTTTCGCCAAAAACTGTTAAATGTGTTTTTCTCGGTTATAGTGCACTTCATAAGGGTTATAGGTGTTATAATCATGTTACTAAAAAATTATACATTTCCAGAAATATTGTGTTTGATGAGTCAAAATTTTATTTTTCTGGTCCTATTTCTGCACCATCTATCTCTTTACCATCTGATATTTCTTGTTCATCAGCTGACACAAATTCTTTACAATCTGATATTTCTTTACCAACTCATAATCTTTCTTCTTCATCTGATATTTCTTCTAATATTTCTACTTCAACTATTACTATGGTTACTAGAGCTCAAAGAGGAATTTCAAAACCAAAGATTTTCCCTGATCATGTTTCTCTATAAAACATCCTCTTTCTTCTACTTATACATCTTTATTAGCTACAACTACTGAGCCAAAAACATTTGAAGGATGAGTATACATCCTTAAGAGATATTGATATATGGGAGTATGTAACTCCAGAATCATTTATGAATATTTTAGGTTCAAAATGGGTCTATAAGGTAAAACAAAAATCAGATAGGAGTATTGATAGACTTAAGTCTAGATTAGTAGCTAAGGGTTATAATCAGCAAGATGGGATTGATTTTAATGAAACTTTTAGTCTAGTTGTGAAGTCTACTACAGTGAGAGTTGTCTTGTGCATGGTTGTTTCTTATAATTGGCAAATAAAGCAGTTAGACGTAAGTATTGCTTTTCTACATGGGTTCTTGGATGAAGATGTATACATGTCACAACCACAAGGGTTTATTAACCCTGATTATCCTTCAAATTATGTGTGTCATCTCAAAAAGAGTCTACATGGGTTGAAACAAGCTCCCAGAGCTTGGTTTCATAGATTCAATACTTTTTTGATTAATTATGGTTTCTTGGATGAAGATGTATACATGTCACAACCACAAGGGTTTATTAACCCTGATTATCCTTCAAATTATGTGTGTCATCTCAAAAAGAGTCTACATGGGTTGAAACAAGCTCCCAGAGATTGGTTTCATAGATTCAATACTTTTTTGATTAATTATGGTTTCAAGAAGTCTATATCAGATAACTCCATGTTTGTTCTTCATTCTCAGTCTGGTATGCTCATTTTATTACTCTATGTGGATGATATACAATATTTCTCAGCTGTCATGATTAATGGTTTGATATCTTCTCTTAAACAAGAATTTGCAATGAAAGAGCTTGGTTATTTGGTTTTTTTCTTGGTATTGAAGCTGTAAGGAATTCTGATTATATTGTGTTAACTCACAAAAAGTATACACTAGAATTGTTGTCCAAAACAAATATGCTTGATTGCGAGCCTTGTGATACACCAGTAACTAAGGGTCCAAGAGTTTCTTTATATGATGGTTCAAAATTAGATAATGTCAGTGATTACAGGACTCTCGTAGGCAGTTTACAATACTTGACAGTTACTAGGCCATGACATATGTTTTGCTGTAAACTATGTATCACAATTCATGCATTCACCAACAGATGTCCACCTTCAACTAGTCAAGAGGATATTAAGATATTTAAAAGGTACACTTGATCTACTTTGAAGAAGGATAATTTTACAACTTTAAAGTCTTATACTGATTCAGATTGGGCAGGTTGCCCAGATACAAGGAGGTCAACTTCTAGGTATGCTGTATTTTTGGGTTCTAATTTAATTTCATGGTCTTCTAAGAAACAACTTTTTCAAAGTCTTCTGCTGAGGCAGAATATAAGTGCTTGTCTGTGGCATCAGCTGAGTTGAGATGGCTTGTTGATTTGTTATAAGAATTACATGTATCTCTTACAAGTAAACCTTGGCCTTCTAAGAAACAACCAACTTTTTCAAAGTCTTCTGGCAGAATATAAGTGCTTGTTTGTGGCATCAGCTGAGTTAAGATGGCTTGTTGATTTGTTATCAGAATTACATGTATCTCTTACAAGTAAACCTTTACTCTTATGTGATAATACAAGTGCCTTGGCATTAGCATCTAACTATGTTTTTCATGATAGGACCAAACACAGAGAGATACAATACCACACTGTCAGAGAACTAGTGGAGAATGGTTTTCCGAAGCTTCAGCACATTCCAAGTGAAGACCAGTTAGCTGATCTCTTTACAAAAGGCCTCTGTTCACCAAATTTTTCCAGATTGTTGCAGTCTTTGCTTGATTCAAGTTTAAAAGCTTCTTCAACTATTTCTGATGATTCAAGTTTACAAGCTTCTTCAACTATTTCTGCTGATTCAAGTTTACAAGCTTCTTCAACTATTTCTGCTGCTTCTTAGCTTTTGTCTATTCTTTTGTTTTTTTGTATGAACTTCAAACTGTTATTGTTCTGGTGTAACAGTTTGAGGGGGTGTATCAGTACGAATATAAGTGCATAGTTGACTTGACTTGTGTCTGTGTGGTTTACTTGTGTGTCTGTAATAACATTACAGCCTGTATGATTGCCTATTAAAGGCATATCATTAACTCTGTAAGATCTATCCAATTATTGAATAACATTACCTGTTTCTCAACGACTTCATCTCTGCAAATTTAGAGCATCCATCACCCATCAGTTCTTCTCAACTGCATCTTCATCAACACCACAGACTCCTTCATCACGAGCTGCACCATCACGAAAAGACATAGCAGCACCTCTCAGTTTTACTTCCTTCTTCATTCTCATCTTCCTTTCTTAATTCCAGCCACAACACCTTCTTCATTCTCAGCTGCAGTGCCTTCCAAGAATTTCTGCTTAGTTGCCTGCCAAATAGTGCTCAAACGAGACGAACAGTTCATGATTCAAACCAGTCATACCCAGGCTAATAAACTCGTCACTCAAATGCATCTCCACCTTGGCACTTCTTCACTGCCAACTGCAACCACTCCTCCCAGTTCACAGCCATATACTCCATTTCTCGCAACTCCGGCCAAACACAATGAATCACAGATCTCTTCATCTTCTAATCAAAACAGCACCAGCAGCAGATATCACTTCTTGGAAGATTGCTTGCTGTAGTTGGTCCCCTTTCTGCAGTTGAGTTTTCGTCAGGAAACTCCACCAAGTCCTCATGATTCGATCTTCATTTACGTCTCAGAACTACCCACGCAGCCAGTATCAACAGCTTGTACAAATCACCCCATACACAATATACTGCCAGAACCCATGAAAATCCCTGAACTCCAGTATCGCTGGGAGATAGAAACCGCCTCTGCATTAACTCAATTCAGCCTTCAAGAACTATTGATACCCTAACTCCAACTGCCAACAGTTTATGGAACTTGGTTCCATCTTCTTTTCATCGATACACGGACACCATCCAACCAACTCCGGCAACAGCCAACAACAGGTAACACTCGCATCAGTAGTTCTCATCACGATATGTGGTTAGGGAGTAGCCACATCCGATTTCTCTTGGCCCACTAGTGAGATTGACGTGCTTGAGTTATTCCATTGAATTTCATTTCAACCTTGAGATGCTCTAGTGGGTGCAGACAACATATTGAAATGATAAGGCAGCCCAGCACAAGCTTCAGACTCCTTTGGTACAGTGAATAGCATTGGTTATTTTCGCGAACGCCAATTAGACTGCAACTTAGACGTTTATCTTCGAATAATCGAATTTGCTTGTACTTTCTACAAAAGCACTAAAATAGTATTATTAGTCAAAATACCGAGTCCTAGCTAATATAAATGCGAGTATAAAAGTACGCATTTATGTGCTTATCAAAAATCTAGCAATTTTAGGGGTGCATCATGCACAAGGTCTAATTCAAAGTGAACTTTTTTAGGGATGGACAGAGATACACATTCCAACTGTGGTTCCTCAAGTGTATTATATTTAGCTGCAAAATAGTCCAAAAGGACTTGGGAGGGGCACAGTTCCAATCCTAGATTAGGTACTCGCAGAATAGTTGGTTTTCCAGTCTCTTTATAATTAACAAAATCTAGGTCGGGTGGAAGATTATCAATTTGTGACTTAGGCAGGAAGGTAAGCACATCTAAGTTGTTTTCATGTGTAAGATCACGAGTACCACTATTTATCAGTCACATCCACATCTCCTAAGTCATCTACAAGTGCAGCAGCATGCTTAAATTCATTGAACAATTCAACAAACCCAAATTCAAGAATTCAGCACGATTATCAGAAAATTTGGTCTCATGCATTGGAAAATAAGGAGTAACATCATAATGTGACCTAGGCAGTGAATTAGACACATCAAATATATGTTCATGCAAAAGATCATTAGTGTCAAGAAAAGATTCAGGCTTCCCTAGGTCAGACACAAGTAGTGCAGCATGCACACTTTCGCAAAACAATTGCACAACCCCCAAATCAGGATCAACATCACATATATATGCAGACTGAATACGAGAAGAAACATCATTCATGAAGTCCGAAGCAGAGAAGCCTGATGTCTCTGAACCCAAAGGTTCCACAAAATTTTCAGAACAAGCATGTTCTAATAACATATCATCATCATTATAACAAGGATGCAGTACCCTATTCAAAATCATAGTGTCTCTAATCCACTCGTTTACCTCTATATTAGGTTTGTTTTCAATATTAGTAGCCTGACTAGGAACATAAACATTATTTTCAAAATTTACCTCATTAGGACTAACAAATATCGCCTCATGAAATTCCCTCCTTTCTTCGTTTTGTAAATGGATCAGGTTCATTTTCAAAATCATATTAAGTTGTTCTATGGAAGGAGAGTCTTCAATAGTGGGTGCCCTCGTTTCATATGGAAATTCAGTACATGGTTGTGCATGAGGCTCACTACAGAAGGGGAATTCAGAGGTGTTGTTGCTATATGGATGATCATATAATGCTTGCAATTCAAATCTAACATTATTTTGTTCAATGAGTTTGAGATTATCCATCACAGATTGCATGCAAGGGGTCAGCAGAGTATAAAATTGTTCAGCTTCCCAATGTGGTGGCTGATACATGAGTGCATGATGTAGTTTTTCAAGTGGTAAATAAAGTTCGTTCAACTCGGACTTGTGTAGACTCGATTCTAGACTTAAATATTAACCCTAATAAATATATACAAAAAGATGATATCAATATCGGAGAAACTGGGACTTAGGATTCCACCAAATTCGTAACATAAGGTTCAAATATTAATTCTTTTAACAATTATAGCTCAACAAAGGTATGGACTCTTATTTTTGCCAAGGCAGATTCTTAAAACATTAGTTGTAAATCCTAAGCATGGGACATCAAAACATCTAAGCAAGCATGACCCATCAATCGAGATGACAACTAATTAAACAAAATCATAATTCAATTTTAATTAGTGCAAAAGTCATATAAGAATTAAATATAGTTACCCACGTATGATATTAGGCTTCCTCCTTCATCCCAGTGTTGGGGTTTAGCTCCTCATATCAAAAACAGGTTCAAAATAATAAATCATGGCTCAAAAGGTGTTTTTATTGAAGAGAATATGTAAAACAGCAGATCTGCAACGGTGTATAGATGTTACAGAAGTCACCGTTACAGTTGGTGTTGCAATACTGAAGATATACGTTACTAATCAACTGTTACAGGATCAGGAATTTAAGACCCTAGAATACGACTGTCCTGCACAACTTAATGTTCTTCAACTTAGGGTTCTTGAGAACGACACTTTCTATATGCCGTCTGAAACTCTTCTTCTTCCCATTCTCTGCTGCTGCTGCAACTCCACATGCAGCGTGGTTCTCTGCCTCTATTCTACCCCTAACTCCCGATCCTCCTGTTATGACTCCTTCTCAACCTATATATAGGAAACAGGACCAAAAATACTCGATAAAATCTCCCTTGCCTTTCACCAAAAGTTACAGAGTTTTTTCCTTTTTATCTCTTCCTTCACGCGTGTTTTGATTTTTTCCAAACTCTTCTAAATCCGGTAATTAACACTGGAAGAATCCAAACAAAATATCCTCTCCAAACATGCAGGTAATTTCCAACCAAACTATCTCGATAAACTTTCTTATTTCCATGTTCCACGTAACCTCTGTTTTGCTTCAAATCAATATCAAGCCCAGTTCGGTCCATTTGATCACCTATACCAACATTGTTTGGCCCAATCAAGTCCATCCTGATAAAAATCAGCGATTGAATCTTCATAGAAACATCTCAAAAATCCAAACAAACCCGACAAAAGCTATTTTCCCCTGTTTCGTTTAAACTCCACGTAAATCCCTAATTCTTCGAATATAAAACACTTATCATTCCTGTTTTATCTCCACCAGCTAGTACCAAGTAAATCCCATGAAAATCTCCAATTAAAACTCGATGAAAATCCTGCCAGAGAATTACGCAGGAAAGGAAGAAAATTTCCCGCCAAAACCCGTGTGTTCAAACTATGAAAATGGTGTCCCCCTAACCAGAGTAGGGGTGACTTTAGCAGCTTCCTTAAGGGGTGTCCTGGGGGTGCCCCTTATCAAACCGGGGGTCCGAATAGCAAGTGTCCTCCGGGTGCTTTCCGATAACTTTTAGAGCCAATTTTTTCCAAAAATGTTTATTGGCCAAAAATACCTACAAATAAATAAAACACCATAATAAGTACAAAAATGAGCCCTAACAATATAATAAAATTGAGACAAATCGGACACAAAAATGTGTCTATCAAATACCGCCAAACCTATTATTTGCTAGTCCTCGAGAAAAAATAAAATAGAAATAAAATCCTAACTCACTGTCGCAGGCATCGTCGATTCCATTTAGCGTATGCAATAAGCCTTTAAACCCCTAGGTGTCTCTAGTGGCGGAGTGTTGTCTCCGGAGGGCTTACCAGAGGTATACCCACGAAACCTTTATACTCCAGACCTTAGCTATCTATACAGAACCTTGGAAGGCACTAAAGAATCTCCTTGGTTGGCATACTTATTGACTACAGGAGGAAGTACCCTGATGCGAAATTCCAATTGTTGTACACGAGTTTGCACTCAAGCATACTAAAATTCATATATAAGTGACAGAGATCTACTCAGATAGTTGCACTATGGACATCAATATCCGGAGTCAAAACTAATCACATGGATAGATCAAGAAGATGGATATAGAGAAAAACATAGATGGTTTTGATGTTTACTAGGTGAACGGTGTTTCTCATATCTATCTGAAGGCCTCTGCCAAAATAAACCTATCCTAATGGACTGAGATACTAGTCTGAATAATATCAACACACTGGCATATACAAGGGAACCAGTGATTGATAATCCTAACTCTAGGTCAACACAACTGGCATATACAAGGGTTCCAGTGGTCGACTTTATTGAATTTATTCCAGTTGGTCTGATGGTCTGGTCTCAGTTTCTCTTTTTTTCTTTTTTTTTTCAACTTTTTTTTTCAACTTTTTTTTTGTATCTCAATCACTCTAATTCACCCTAACATTGGTAACAACTTGAATCGTGAGCGCCACCTAATCACTTAGAGAAACATAGTTTAAAAACAAAACAAAATAAAAACAGAAGTGAAAAGGACTCAACGAGATATGGTGAAACTATCATGTTATTTCTAACACCTGAGCTCTTTGCTTTTATGAATAGACTCTTTAGATGTTGACATCTAGTCAGATTGGTTCCTCAACTCCTACAACCAAAATGCTTCCATCCACTTAGATTGGTTAGTGCCATCCTTAATAGTCATAAATTTCTAGGCTCTGGAGTTTAATTATGCAACTAAAAAGTTTCTCCTATACCCCCAAACTTAAATCTAACATTGTCCTCAATGTTCCAAAGGTGAAATTAAAAGCATGAACAAGGAGAAACTGTTACCATTCGAAGCAAAAGAGATAAGGAAAGATATTACCATGTCGCATGAGTATTGGGTTACCTCCCAAGAAGTGCTAAGTTTAATGTCTTCAGCCAGACTAAGAAAGGATTAGTCACCTTATAAAATCATAAAGTAATAGCCGAAATATCTGTGGGTCATCAAAACCAAATAGAGCTATCACAAGTAAAAGGAATCTGCAACATGCCAAGAAATGAACAAATAAAGCACACCCTTGTCTTGTTTCCTGTTTAGGACAACTACATTTAGCTGTGGTTCAGGTTCAGGATCTACAGCTGGGTCCAAATAAAATATTTTCATGGGTTGCATTTCCTCATAGGTTAGATCCAAATGTTCAGGTTCTAGAGTCTGGAAAAATTCAAATAAAAACTTAGAAGCACATAATAATAACCTGAATAATTGAGGATCCTCTAAGTAAATTAGATTTGACTTACACAGCTGACCACAATGAGAGTGGTGATCTTCCTTAAACAAGTATGTCGACCCTAATCTCCTAAAATAATTAGGTTTAGTCTCAAAACTTAATATTCGACACATTTGAAAATCAAACATTCCCACATTTGGAAGAAAAATATTTAGTGGGAAAACAAAATCAATCTGGGTATCATAGCCTGGGTAAACCACATCAACCAGAGGATGGGTTTCTAATAACTGAAATTTCTTGTGGACATCACTAGGTTCAGGAAAACGTGTATGAAGATAATCTTTTAAAATTGTTGAGGCACATATGTCAAGTCCCAAGTGAGGTATCTCTGTAAGAGCTAAAGGTAAGGCACAAGGAGAATGATAATCACCCCCAAACTTAGAGTTTTGGGTGTCTCTAGATAGACTAGCTACAATTTCCCTAATTTCTAGATCATTAGAATCCTGAAAATGGTCAAGTTCTTCGTGTAGATTATACTCAGATGATTCAGCCTCACTCATATTTAAAAGCTCTACGAGTTCATCTTCTTCGTCTAAGACTAATGTTTCTAAGTCCTGGGACTCTAAAACAGTATTCTCAGAATAAACTCGTTCCTCTAAACCATTGTCGACTTCGTAACAAGAAATACTACATCGTCTAAAACGGGGGTATCTCTAGTCAAATCCCCGTCCTTTTGAATAGGTGAATAATTATTAAAATTATTTGGATTTGAACTAGAAATAATATTATCATCGTAAAGCTTAATTGGAGTAACAAATTCCTGATCACGATGCCTACATATTTCAAATTCTTCATCAACATTATCCTCATCATAATCATCATTATAAGAACATGAAAATGGTTGAACCTCATCTAAACAAGTAGTGTAACCAATTTTATCCTCGTCATCCTATTTATGCAAATAACTATCCACATTTTCAAGGGTATCATTAGAGACACTGTATTGAAAATTAAGATTATTTCGAGCAATTCTTTCGTTCGTCTCAGCTATCATCTTGAGGGATTCCTCTATAGAAAGTTTTCCTTCGTCATAAACTAAGTTATTCATCTCAGCTATCCTACATGTCGACTCTTCTAATTTCCTGAGAGACTCTTGTAAAGGAGAAATATAAGAATTTTTCTCATATGACCGGTGCGTATGTGGATAGTAATTGGGCTCACCATGGTATGGACCATAATCTTCAAAAGGCTGATGTTCCCAACCACTATTCAAAATATGGTCAAAGTAGTAACGTCCATTTTGAAACTCAGTCGGATATTCGTTGTATTGGCTATTGTAATACCAGTTCGACATTCTACTGCAGGGGGTGTGAGTTGTCACACAAAATAAAACCCACTGACAAGGGATTCGTGGGTGGATAGAGTCTTACCTCCCGTACCAGACGGGCGATGAACCGTTGAAGTCGACTCAGGCCACTGACTCCAATGTCAGTGTACGAACCCGAGGGTCCGAGACAGTATCGTAACTGTCATTCTTCCCTGCAAACAGTTTATATTTAATTTTTAACCTTTCATTAGGGTTTCAAAATAATAATAATGTCCAGTCCAAAAATAAAGTCCAAAAATAAAAATGTCCAAAAAGGAAAAGAAAAATTACAAAAATAAAATCCTATTTACAGTTTCTAAAAATAAACAAAATAACTATATACAAAATCTTCTTCTTCACTCCTTTCGGGTTCCTCTTTTCTTTCCTTCTTTGGCGATGCTTTCCTTTTATAGCAATTTTTCTTTCCTTGTAGCTTCGCTCCAAATCTGAAAAGAATCGAAAAATACCAAAACGCGTAAAAAGGAACAAAAAAGAATAATAAAAATAAAAATAAAAATAAACCTAAAACAAATCTAAATACAAATCCCCGGCAGCGACGCCAAAATTGATGTATTTTTTTAAGTGGTAAATAAAGTTCGTTCAACTCGGACTTGTGTAGACTCGATTCTAGACTTAAATATTAACCTTAATAAATATATACAAAAAGATGATATCAATATCGGAGAAACTGGGACTTAGGATTCCACCAAACTCGTAAAATAAGGTTCAAATATTAATTCTTTTAACAATTATAGCTCAACAAAAGTATGAACTCTTATTTTTGCCAAGGCAGATTCTTAAAACATTAGTTGTAAATCCTAAACATGGGACATCAAAACATCTAAGCAAGCATGACCCATCAATCGAGATGACAACTAATTAAACAAAATCATAATTCAATTTTAATTAGTGCAAAAGTCATATAAGAATTAAATATAGTTACCCACGTATGATATTAGGCTTCCTCCTTCATCCCAGTGTTGGGGTTTAGCTCCTCATATCAAAAACAGGTTCAAAATAATAAATCATGGCTCAAAAGGTGTTTTTATTGAAGAGAATATGTAAAACAACAGATCTACAACGATGTATAGATGTTACAGAAGTCACCGTTACAGTTGGTGTTGCAATACTGAAGATATACGTTACTAATCAACTGTTACAGGATCAGGAATTTAAGACCCTAGAATACGACTGTCCTGCACAGCTTAATGTTCTTCAGCTTAGGGTTCTTGAAAACGACACTTTCTATATGCCGTCTGCAACTCTTCTTCTTCATATTCTCTGTTGCTACTGCAACTCCACCTGCAGCATGGTTCTCTGCCTCTATTCTACCCTGAACTCCCGATCCTCCTGTTATGACTCCTTCTCAACCTATATATAGGAAACAAGACCAAAAATACTCGATCAAATCTCCCCTGCCTTTCACCAAAAGTTACGGAGTTTTTTCCTTTTTTGTCTCTTCCTTCACGCGTGTTTTGATTTTGTCCAAACTCTTCTAAATCCGGTAATTAACCCTGGAAGAATCCAAACAAAATATCCTCTCCAAACTTGCACGTAATTTCCAACCAAACTATCTCGGTAAACTTTCTTATTTTCATGTTTCACGTAACCCCTGTTTGCTTCAAATCAATATCTAGCCCAGTTCGGTCCATTTGATCACCTATACCAACATTGTTTGGCCCAATCCAGTCCATCCTGATAAAAATCAGCGATTGAATCTTCATAAAAACATCTCAAAAATCCAAACAAACCCGACAAAAGCTATTTTCTCCCGTTTCGTTTAAACTCCGCGTAAATCCCTAATTCTTCGAATATAAAACACTTATCATTCCTGTTTATCTCCACCAGCTAGTACCAAGTAAATCCCATGAAAATCTCCAATTAAAACTCGATGAAAATCCTACCAGAGAATTACGCAGGAAAGGAAGAAAATTTCCCGCCAAAACCCGTGTGTTCAAACTATGAAAATGGTGTCCCCCTAACCAGAGTAGGGGTGACTTTAGCAGCTGCCTTAAGGGGTGTCCTGGAGGTGCCCCTTATCCAAATCGGGGGTCCGAATAGCAAGTGTCATCCGGGTGCTTTCCGACAACTTTTCGAGCCAATTTTTTCCAAAAATGTTTATTGGCCAAAAATACCTACAAATAAATAAAACACCATAATAAGTACAAAAATGAGCCCTAACAATATATAGAATCGAGACAAATTGGACACAAAAATGTGTCTATCAGTGCATGGTCATTAGAATCTATAGAATGTTGATCGCAACCTTCGAAAGGTTGATAACAGTCCCAATGGCCACCAGCATCATAATCTGTGGGCATTTCATACCCTAGATTAGCATGGTCTTGAGTCTTCTCTAGACTGCCTAAAAGCATGTATTTAAGGGTAGTGCTTGGTTAAATGATTCGTGTTGCCGCACACAGCACACCCAATAATTTTACTTTGTTTAGATGACTGAGGCGCAACAAATTTCCCATATTCCCGCGCCTCCAAGGTTTCAATTTGACCCAGAGATACTGAATTAATGGGTGGGGGGACTACGAAAACGTTTGTTTGCACACTGTGGTGAATGATACATGTGCAAGTAATCACTAGGGTCTGTATAATTAACTCAGGACTATGAAAATGTCTGTAGTAATCACTATAATTATTAACACTATGGTGTACGGGAGGCTCATAATGTGAAGTATGCTCGTAAACAAGTTCTCTAAGTGATTTCTGCGATGATTTCTCATCCATAACACCAGTCCACAGTCCTGACATTTTTTTATGTAAATAAAATAAAATGAAACAACTAGTATCCTAAGTGCTACTAACAAAGCCTAAACAGAATGATGCAATGAAAAAGCTATAATCACACAACAAACTTATCACAAAAAATGAAAACAAAAGGGTGCTCTTAGTTCTTAAAATAGGTTTGTCGTTCGGCTGGTCAGATATTCCACCAAGGGTTTATATACCTTCACTATGCTAAGTTTCCTCTAATCTCAAAGAATTTGCCTAAGAGTGTATACCTGTCCTTCCACAGTTTCTATTTTATTTTAGCAGTTAAAAAATGTGTTTAGCTAACGAGTGGTCAGCTCGTACTTGCTAACAAAACCACGCAGCTCATTTTAATAATCAAATATCCAAATCATTCAGGAAATAGCAACCAAAGGCAGAAACAGCTCAACATGGTACGAGACTTACCACCGGGAGAAAGCCAGCAAATCTAATTTATGTTCTCAGCTCTTTCTTTCTTTTCCTTGGCTGTATTAGTGGTTTATTTTATCCTGGCAACACCGAACAAATCAGTGAATGGAAATCTAAAAAAAAATCTGATGTGATGATATATAACATAATGATGACACTATGAACTAAAAACTATCTATACTAAAATCGCACTACTGTTATATTACAAGTACTTTAATTACAGAATCTAAGATTATGAAAAGAAAGCAGACAAGATTAAGTGTATTTAGCTAAGAAAAATACTAAGCATAACCGAAAGCTATCTGATAGGGATTAGGTACAGCTTATGTACTAGAGTATATACATCTACAGACAAGCTATAAGAGGGACAGAAAACTAATTAGATTCTATGTACAGAAAAATGAAACGACAAAAAGCTATAGAGTACACTGGACTAGCATTAAGTTAAGCTAAAGACAGTGAAAGCACATAACAGAAATGTGAAAAGCTAAGATATTATGTACATAAATTATGAATTACAACTAACTGAGCTATCATGCAGTCAAGATGATAAATATATTAAATAATGCTGAGAGAAAGGTAACACTAACCAATGAAAATGTGCCGCAACAACAGAAATGGTATGCTATAATGTACAAAGATGAAAAAGACGCAGCACCTAAAAGGTTAGAAACTATTCCCTCCGTTCTTTTTTAATAGGCCAGTTTATATAAATAAAAGTTTCAAAAAAATAGGCCAGTTTCCTAATTGGGAAAGTCAAATGTTATTTTAATTTTTTGGGACCATTTTTCTCTTAACTTCTTTTGATGACAAGTGTCATGTGGACCACTTCACTTTACTTCTTTTGCTAACAAGTGTCATGGGGACCATTTCACTTCACTTCTTTTATTGACAAGTGTCATGAGGACCACTTTTAATGATTAGCTCTCTTAATTTCCTTAAATTTCGCTAAAAACAAAACTGGCCTATTAAAAAAGAACGGAGGGAGTAATAGCTACAGGACAAAAAGTACTACAGAACTGACAAATCTAAATGTACTAATCAAAGGCTACAACACAAGACACTACAAACTAAGATAAAAATCAGAAACAATAACTTATACAAAACAGTACTGGCAAATCTCTCTTTTTTTTTTTTCTAATAAAATACACAGACTATATAATCCTAAATACAAACTAGTAAAAACAAAACCTAAAAAATCGAACTACACCGTTTGCCAATTCCACGGCAGTGGCGCCAAAAACTTGATAGGTCGGGAAAGGTACCTACAATTAACTGCAAGCGCACAGTGTCTATAACATAAGTATGACAAATACAGGTCGATCCCACAGGGAGTTGTTACGGTGATGATAAACGTCTAAGTTCTACTAATGCTAATTTAAACAAGGTGTATCAAAACGAAGGTTTGTCGATACGACTAAAAGTTGGTAGAGATAAACTAAGAAAACAGAATACAAATATGAACAAAGAAAGCTGTAAACAAGCAGATAAATGGGGTACTAGGTAAGTCGAATCCACCACTTAACCTATGCTAAGTCAATTCAGTTTCAAGCTACGTTCTTGTCCCTTGTAATGGACACCGGTGAGGATGCATGTCTGCCGTTTATCCAGAGAGGTCGCAATTGGACGGTTAAATGTCAACTAAGATAACTAATCCCTAGCATTAGCTGTCTTCTTACAGCACAACTAATCACAGATTAGTTTGATCACTTAAGCATGAGCTGAAGCACGTCATAGAGTTATTCTAAATACCTAGGTTGCATATGATTAAACCTTTCCTAAAACAATTAAACAGAACAAGAACATAACATGAACACAACTAGCAATAGATTAATGGCTTCAGCTAAGCCCTAGTTATGAAATTAGAACATGATAGAAAAATACTGAAACTATTGTTTGGTGCACCGGCTACCCCGAGCATGAGTTTTACATCACAACCTCTCCTCTATTTATACACAAAAATCACTCAATTGGGTCTCAAGTCAACAATTAATAATCACCCACTCACCATCAATATCTGAATTCGTTGTCTCCTCTTATTTTCTTCTCTGCAATTTCATTTAATTTGATGTTTCCCCGGCTGTTAAAGATAACCCTAACCCTAGTTCTCTCAATCTTAGCTTCTAGGTTTGAGAGAGATAGAATTAGGGTTATCACTTAAAGCTGGAGAAAACATCAATTGCAGGGAAGAACTGAAGAGGAGAAACGTTTTAAAAGCATTGTTGGTGAGTGGGTGTCCATTAATTGTCGAATTGGAGTTGACTGATTGCACATCGTCTATTGTAAACAGGGAAAATACATGTCGATCCCACAGGGAGTTGTTAGGGTGATGCTAGACGTCTAAGTTCTACTAATACTACCTTAAAAACGAAAGGGTTATCGATACGACTGAATGTTGGAAGAGATAAAACTAAGAAAACAGAATACAAAAATGAATGTAAGGAAAGTTGTAAACAAGCAGATAAATGGGGTAATAGGGAAGCAGAATCCACCACTCAACCTACACTAAGTCAATTCAGTCTCAATACTATTCTTGTCCCTTATAAAGGACAAGGTTGAACTTCTAGGTTCTGCCGACTATCCAGAAAGCTAATCTTCAGCATATCTAAGGGTAGTCTCAAATGGATGGTTTAGCGTCAACTAAGATAATATACCTAATCCTAGTATTAGTTGTCTTCTCACAGTACAACTAATCACAGATCAATCACTTAGATGATTAAACCTTCCCTAAGATGGATCTTCTAATCGCAACTAAGGTATCTCTGCAAAGCACTAACTGTCTAATTAAGCACAATTAATCAGAGGATCAATAACAATCAATTAAGCATGAGTTGTGAAACATTCAACATAGAAGTATTTTAATTACATTGGATGCATGACATGAGAGTAAAATGATGAAGTGCTCAAATTAAATCTATCCTAAACACTAAAGCACAACAAGAATAATATCAGACATGAATCAAACTTAGCAATAGATTAATGGTTTCATCTAAACCCTAGTTTATCAAATAAGAACATGATGAAAATTCTGAAAACAAACATAAACTACAGCTTGGTACACCGGCTAATCCGGGCATGAGTTTTACATCACACTGCCTTCTCTATTTATACACAGTAATCAGTCAACTCCAATTCGAAAATTAATGGAGACCCACTCACCAACAATGCTTTTAAGACGTTTCCCCTCTTCAATTCTTCCCTGCAATTGATGTTTTCTCCAGTGATAACTAGCTTCTAGGTTTACTGTTTTTGATAAGATAAGATGATAAGGTTGAGAAAGATAAAAATTAGACGTTCAATTGTGTTTATGACGGTGGTTGTGAGCAGAGATGGTGGGGGCGACGGTGTTAATGGAGGGAGATGAAGGTTAATGGTTCCGTGAATGGGAATGGATGAAAGGAGTTTCTGGTCGAGAAGGGGATTTGGGAAAAAAGGAAGGGGGTGCTAAAGTGTTAAGCGGGAGCATCAAGTTCGGTGTTCGGGAATGGAGGTGGTGTTTTGTGTTTGACAGTTCCATCAGATTTTGATGCATCGGTTGTGGAAGTGGGCTAAGGCTTTGGGTCTTTTGATTATTCTTCTTCCAAGCCCATTGTTTAGCTCTTGCAAGGAACGATTTTTCAGGGACCATGGTTAGACCATGATTTTGTTAGGCCACCTTCCCTATAGTTATAAGGGGTGTCCTAAAGCGTTGAAATGACTAACCTACCATTAAACCTAGTTTAATTTAAAACCAATCTAATAACCACCTATATATATAACCACCACCGCCGATTACTACCACCACCTCCTCCGGTTATCAACACCACCAACCACCGATTACCACCACCAGCTCCTCCCAACGCCACCGCCACCACCGCCGATTACCACCACCACCGCCTCCGATTATGACCACCACCAACCACCGATTACCACCACCACCTCCAATTACCACCACCACCAACCACCACCACCTATATATATATATATATATATCTTAATTTAAAAAAAATAGTTTATTCTCTTCTTCTTCTCTCTTTCCTTGACGTTCCTCGTTCGATTGAAAAACCCATCAATCTTTTTAATTCGTTTTTTGATTGGGAAAATTGAATAGAAATCATCAAAATATGGTTTAAATGGAAGTTAAAGTGGCATGTTTGGTTAGGAATAGTTTTTAAAAAACTGGTTTTTTAACTGAACATTCCGAAACCAAGAACACGAAGAACACTTCGGTTATCACGAATTTAATTTCACCAACATTATCTAAGTTTGAAGCATAACTGGGTACCCAAATACCCTTCCTCCGGTTGTGGTTGGTAAAATCCATCGTTCTTCATGTTTTCCTTCTTCATCTTCTCTAACTTTACTCTCTCAATAATTTTACTTCTTTAAAAAAAAACCCATTTGATTTTTTAATTTCACTAATTATCTTTAACTTAATCATCTCACTAATCATTACACTAACTATTACTAACACTAACTAATCATTACCCAAAATTAATCAGGTGGGTAATTTAGGTATTAATATAAATATCTAGATAAGGGGTGACCTAGATTTACTTCTAATGTCTTACCCAAAATAAAACCATGGTCCCCCAAAAAAACCATGGTCCCCAAAAAATCGTTCCTTGCAAGTGATAGACGCATTTATGTGTCTATTTTGATCTCAATTGTATATATTGTTAGTGCTCGACTCTGTACTTATTTGATTATTTTATGTCTTTGTAGGTGTTTTTGGAGAAATAAGCTTGTGCGGGAAAATTGGCTCGAAAAGTGGTATTTGCGCTCGTGGGAGAAAATTATTATACGGACCCCCATTGTGGATAAGGGGCACTCCACCGCTATTTGCACCCCAGACATTCTATTTCCGCTCCACGGCTAATGGCACCCCTACCCTGGATAAGGGGAAACCATCTTCAACATTTCAAAAACCAAGTTTTGGCGAAATATCTTGACAGCCGAACATATTTTAGGGTTCTTGATTTGGAGGAGTTTGAGGTCGATTAAACCTCTGATTTTCATAGGATAGACTCCTTATGGGTCTAGGAATCTGATATGGGTGTTGAAATCGATTAGACTGGGCTCAATCGACGGATTTTTATCACAACAGAAATATATGGAAAGTCACATGTGTGACCTGTTTTAGGGAATTTTAGAGAGATTAAAGTGCTATGAACCTTCCCAAAGATTTGTATCTATCTAAGGAAGAGTTTAGAATAAAAAGGAAAGCTCAGAAACGCGTAGAAAATCTAAAACAAGAAATTGCCGCAACTTTGACGTGAAGAGAGGGGAAGAGATTTTGGAAGATTTGGGAGAGATTTAATCGGTATTTTTGATATAAATAGATTGTTTGGGTCATATAGAAGGAGGGTCGAGAGTTTGGGGACCTGAGGAGAGCCAGAGAAGAAGAAATCAGAGTTTTATCAAACTCTGTTTCTGCTGCTGCTGCACAGCTCAATAACGCGAAGAACATTGACGCACGGAAAACAGTCGCAGAACAGTGTCGTTGTTCAACAGCAGAAGAGCAGTAACGTTTATATACAACAGTTAATCATTGTTCCTCTTTGTACCAGAAATCTATAACACTTTTACGCTGTTGTAAATCAGCTGCTTTATACCTTTCACTCTTTTAATCAACTTTTGAGCAACAAACATGTATTCTGAGCAAGTGATTAATATGAGGAGCTAAACCCCAACACTGGGATGGCGGAGAAAGCCATATTTCATGCGTGTGGTAACTATGTTTAATTCTTTTTATGACCTTTTGCATTAATTTAATCATTTTATGATTTTTCTTAATTAGATGTGAAGTCGTATGATGATGTATGCTTGGTCTAAGTGCTTTTGATGCATCATGCTAGTGATTTACAGTTAACCTTTTTAAAATCTACCCTGGCAAAGAATTAGAGTCAATAAACTAGAGCTATAATTGTCTAAGAATTGATTGTTGAACCACATGATATGAGGTTTGGTGGAATCCTAAGTCCCAGTTTCTCCGATATTGATACCATCTTTTTGTATATATTTATTAGGGTTAATATTTAAGTCTAGAATCGAGTTTACACAAGTCTGAGTCGAACGAACTTCTACTTATCACTTTCAAAACTACATCAGCAAGCGGCTTGCCCGTGAGTGTAAACGGATTGTGCAGTTTTAGTGACACTCTTCCTACGCTCCTCACTGTTCTTTAGCAGGATCTTTGTTGTCTCTCTTCCAATGCCAATAGGGAAAATTAGGCTCAGGCCCAAAAAAAATAATATTCTCATTGCCTGGCCCGCAATTAATTAAAGGTACCATGACACCCATAATTATTTCCGTGACACCCATAATTATATGAAATTATTAAAAATGTCTGCATGACGGATTATGCATCCGCATGACGGGTTATGCATCAGGGGTATAATTGGAAACGCAACTTGGATATAACATATCTAAAAATCCACGCCTTGGAATTTTACAAATTTTATATAGTTGGAAATCTTTTTAAGAGAGCTACGCAACGAGTACAAACAAAAATATCAAATTTTTGTTTTTCACGAAAAAATCGGAGGTGATCATCATTTTAGGCAAAATTTTCGAAAACTTGATAAATAACTATTATGCAGCCACCAAAAAAGATGCATAACACATTCTCCAGACGCATAACGAATTATGCAACCATTTTCTCCACTGCATACATGCATTTGGATAACAAAGTTATGCATCTATAAAAAGTTATGTAACCATTGTTTTGGTTGATTTTAGTGCGTACATAAAAAAATTGATGCATAATGCACTAAAATGTTGTATATGCCTGAATCCAACAGAAAAAACAGACGCATAACAAATTATGCAATCATTTTCTCGACTGCATAACAAGTTATGCATCTATAACAGGTTATGTATCCATTATTATGGTTGATTTTAGTGCATACAAATAAAATTGATGCATAATGCATTATGCAGCCATATTTTCGTATGCATAACAGGTTATGCATTTATTGTAGGTGCATGACAAGTTATGCAGTCTTTTTTTTGTTGGTTTCAATACCAACAAAAAGGTTGTTGCATAACGTGTTATGCAACTATTTTCTGGACTGCATAACAAATTATGCAACAATTTTTGTAGATGCATAACCTGCACCAAAACCTATTATGGTGCATAACTTTTGGAGATCCATAACATGTTATGCATCTTTTCAAACCCATCTGTTCACTGCATCAAAACATGTTATGTTCATTCTGTAATGCATTCCCTAAGCATACATCTAATTCACATTCCCTGTATGTCCAGCTGCAATGTTCAACTCCAGTTCACTTGGCTTGAAGTAACACCAACTTCAGTTGCTTCTCAATAAAACCATCTGTAGCTTCTTGACCTATCATACATCTAGGCACTTCAGCAACACCACCAGAACTTCACTCTCATCAACAATCCACCAGTATTGGTCACAAACATTTGAATCCACCTGAGACTAAGCCCCTTCTTTGCTGCAATACAGGTCACCATCTTCATGTTCTACCAATTCATCTCACCATCACAGTCATAATACTCTCTTCACCACTTACACCAGTTTGAACTGAAACACCATAGGCATTCATCTAATTAACGCAGCTTTTCTCCATCTCATCATCAGTATCTGTAGTTGTCCCAAATTCTTCTTGCAAGTCATATCAGCACCACCAACAAAGCAGCTGCTCATTCATTCACAGAGAACCCTAATTCCAGACTCTCCATCTTCTCCACAACATCGAAACTCCTGCCGTTGCTTCTTAATTCTTATCATAGCCATCTTTCAGTTCTTCTCGATTCAGTTTCTGAAAACCCTTAGAGTAACAGATCCTTGATTTCTCGATTCAAAAATCGTTCTCCAAATTATATAAAAACCCTGAATCGACCAACCAATTTCTGCAGCTTCCTGTGTTGAACTCACATCACATTTCGAGTCCATCTGCTGCCATCTTTGAATCAAAGACAAACCCAAGTTCTTAAATCTTCTCAACATCACAGACCCACACCTATTTTTCGCATCAACTTCAAAATCATCAATTTCTTATCATCTGCTTTGATTTCAAAATCTCACAGATCCCCTTTCCTCTTTTTGAACAACAACCTTCCATCTGATTGACAAAACCCCAATCTCAGTTTCTTCTTTGATTCAACCAAAATCATCTGTCTTCATCACAATAGAAAACTCTCCCTCGAATCTTCTTGTCTCAATTCTTCGATTTCTCTATCTGAGTTATCACCCAATTTCAGAGAAAAATAATTGATCAAGAAGAAGAAGAAAAAAAAAACGAAACAGAATTTTATAAACTATGGGTTTGAGAATAATTTTTCCTTAAAAAATGGGTGCGCGCCTTCAGATTTCTGGGCGTGGGTTTCACAGTGAAGAAAATCTGAAAAATGGGTGTGACTGTAGTTTTCACATGCCAATAGCCACCAATTCATGCTTCTACTTTTTTCCTATCTCCAAGCATTATTTACTATCTAAAGATACAAAATTAATTAATAAAAGTATTTATTCTTAAAAACAATGAAAATACAGAATTTGGGATAATATAAGATTTTAAAGCATAAAAGATGAGATAATTGCCAATAAAAAGATACAGAATTATGCAATATTTGGCACTCATCAAGTTGCTTTACCGATGTAAAGTCTTAAGCACTTAACTCATTTTGATCGTAATCCAAATAGTAAAGGAACAATGATGTTTGGTAACCACTCTATTAATCTTAAGAATATATATATGTTGAGTTTTGACAAAGGCTCTTCCGTTTAACAAGTAAACTCCTTTGTCGGGTGTTGATGGTGGATTTTTGACGAAGGCTAAAATCGTAAAATCATAGTTATGTATATTTTTGACCTAGCTTCAGACGATTATATGAAATTCATATTTTAGAGTTTAGACATGAAATATCATGTCACGATAATCCCTGAGTGAGTGTATAGCCTCTTCAGAGCATGCATGTTTCATCAACAATATTGAGAAATTTCAGAATGATTGGACGCTCCTAGATGGATTGACCACTAATAGAGCAATAACGTATTTAGGATATCGCAAATGTTCCCTGACTATGCACAATAAATATTCAGAAGAGTATGATGCTTCTACTATTTCATACGTCGATTCTCAAACAAATATAATGTTCCTAAACAGATTGCCTGCTAGTATAGATCTATCAAATTCTAATGCAGTATTCATCAATTGAATTCCTAGAAAATATTCAATCTTCATCATAGTATTTCATTACTTTAATTCACGGCTTCTCTCACATGAATTCCATGGATTAGTAATATATATATTCACTTTTCGGGCATATAGGCCACCACCTAGTAAGTCCCGAGAAAATGGTGCAGGTGTACTTTGCAATGATGCACGAACGAGCACCCAACATATGGATGAATGTGCAAATATGGAGACCTATGCAAAATAGGAAACGAAAAAAAAAACGCGCAGACCGGGCCCATCGGCTGGCCGTGCCCCGCCCGGTCCCGCAACTCTCATTTTCCCTTATTTTATTATTATTATTTTCGATTTCCCATATCTATGCAAACTCTTAGTTTTCCGTATTTCTCCAAATATTGCTCAATTCTCCAAAAAGCTTATAAAAATCAAATGGTCCCATAGCCGTCAGGCCTTTTCACCAATAAATACTAAAATAACATTATTTTAGTATTCTATAAGAAAACTGGGCGCGCGAGCAAAGTCCTACTTGCTCATTCATGCACAATTGAGAGTTTCGGTCAAGATCAAACTCTTCTAAAAATACAATATATTGCACAAGTGTCAAACAAGAATACCTAAATTCTCAAGAATGGACGCACGTCCCACATGGTATCCCATGCACCACCATGGTCGGACCTGGTCGGTCCACTCGACCATCATTTCCGGCAGGCCCCACACTCCTTAATTATTTTGGATAATTAATCCTCCACTTTAGATAATCCTTCATATCTTGAATATTTATCCGACTCTTTTGGACAATTCTCCTTACATCGCTCAGCCGGTCTCTACACCGCTCAGCCGGTCTCTACACCATCAATGTCGGTCCTCATACCCATTGGTTGGTCGATACTTCTCCACCCATATTGGATAACTTTCCATATCCTGGATCCGGAGTTCTCCAAAATTAGAGTTTCAGATTTACGATAATTCTAATAAACATCGATAATTTCCATATTGATCCAGCTATCAATATTTTAGTTAATATTTAATGTTATACCAACATTTTTGTTGCTCGACTGTCCGAGAAGCAACATGATTTGGACGGCCATCCACTTGGTCGACCATCTAATATTTTATTGGACGATTATCGAGTCTAGTACTTACTGATATTATAATTCCTACTTTGTCATTTGACAATTCATAACATGTTAGATCAGGAATGAGCACTCTACAATAATTCAGTAGATTTCCTGTCGAATTCTCAGACATACCGGAATAGGTCCATGATCGAGCAATCAGATTAGGTAGACCTTCATCGATCCAAATCATAATACATCACATTCACTAGACTCGACATCTCTGCATTATTAATGTCCCAGCAGACACCTTATACTCAGTTCATAAGTCACATAGCATATCACATTCATCCATTATGCTCAACTCATCAGGGCTAAGACTCATGATTTAGACAAGTCAATAATTGACCAATAAATACACGTATTCCTTAAGACTCCACATTCATGAGACTTCAATCATGTCACATGTGGGGGATATTCGTTAGGGTTTTGGTCTAGCATTCTACAGCACGTGGGATGTAACAATACATCCACGATGAGAAATGTGAGTAAGTCGTGTAAGCAGTTGAAGAAGTTAGCAAAGTAGTGGATGGAAAATCAATCAAGATTTCCCACTTCCACTCCTCTGCAACCGTCACACTTAATGGAGATTAATGTGTTAACTACTTCTGCAACAGAAATAAGTTCATCAAACTACAAACTTAACTGTCATGTACCTATAGTTCCATGAATTTACTTGTTGGGGCTGTTTTATCCTTATGGCTATTTTCTATCTGTGAGTTTGGGTGTTTAACTTAAAATTATGAATTAGGGTAATCTTGTTTTATTGTATCCAACGGCTGGTATTATAGACAGCCGTTGATTAGCCGTTGGGTAGTTCCCGTAAAATAAAATGATTGCTTCGAACCCTGTAAGAAGTTTTTGGATTGAATGAAATTAAGGCTCATCCATTATAAGAAGAGAGGTACTGTGTGTGTAGTTGCGATTCCCTTGTGATTGTACCTTCAGGTACGTTACAACTGGTATCAGATTCTGTTAGAGCATTGTGGTCGAACTCGCATGCGTTGCTATCTCAAGCATGTTTTTCAATGTTAGTGACCAAAACTATAAGTCCTGATTTCTAGTATACTATAGCTAAAGTCTCGGACTAGGATAGAAAGTGTAGTTGAGCTCAAGAACTCCATGGAAATCATCATACAAGACGAATGACTACTCAAGGAACCGGTGGATATTCATCAACTAAAAGGTATGTGGAGAATTGAACTTATCTATCACTCAAAAGTCTATCTATTCTATCTCCTATCTTAAGACAAAAGTCGTTTTGCTATATAGACTTAGATTATACACATTAGGTATTTCGAGCCGAGTTTATCTCGCATATCTATTTCTCGAAATATGTGTTGGTAAGCTTTTGCTTTAACCAAGTTCATTTTTACCTAGTGACGAAAGTCATGATAAGTTTCAATCACTTTGAAAATTTCTCTGACAAAAAATGGTTTGTGAATAACAACTATATAACGTCCTCAGAGAATGTTTCAATGATTGAAATGAGAGTTTAGACTACATAACCATTAATGGATATAAGCATTGTTGTGGAAACACATATATGTATAAGTCCTATTATTTGAACCAAAGTTTGCGAACTTTGTTGATCAAGAGAACCGGAATTGTTTGCACAGTTTGCGAACTCATTCCGCAAAATGGCGGGGGTTCTCGTCCGAGAATATCTGCTGGAGTTTGGAAACTTACTCATCAAGCTCAGTCCTCGAACTGGCGAAGTTCTCAAACCCGAGAATTTCTGTTGGAGTTTATGAACTCCTTCCGGGAACTTAAGTCCGCGAACCCAGTCCGCGAACTTGAGTAGGTTATGTCTAAAAACGATTGTTCTTTAACTCATCTTTATATTGATTAAGGAATGCTTTTGAAAACCGTGGCTATAAATTTCATGAACCGATTCAAGTGAATCAAATCGTTTTTGCTTCAATTGTGTCTTGTGAATTTACATAAGATCTAAGCAATTGAACAACTCTCTAACTAGTTCATTTGAGTCATTTGAACTAGTTATGGTGAAGAAGAATATGGTTGATGTGAAAGTAATCATATGGCTAACCATTTGGTTAACTATTGTTGAACCAACTAATGTACAAGTTTGGGTACGGTTACACGAACCTAGAAAGTGCATTTCATGTGTGTATAACAAGATATGTTTTCGATCTAACGGTTGATAAATATTAGCTTGAATCTAATCAGGTTCTCATCTAACGCTGAATATTGAATGCTTTGTTACTAAGCTAACATTGATTGCAAACCCTGATTTGAAAGACTATATAAAGGAGAACTCTTACAACTGGGAAAACTAATCCCCACACTTTACGTGTGATACTAGTTGTAGATAGAGTCGATTCTCCTTTAAACCTCTAGTTTTCTTTTCTCAAACCGGGTTAACGACTTAAAGACTTCATTGGGATTGTGAAGCCAGACCGATACTACTTTCTCGTAATTGTGTGATCTGATCTTGATGTTTCTATCGTACGAGTACAATTGAAATAATTAGCTTGAGATTTCTATCTCCGATAGGCAAGATAAACAGTAATCACAAACATCTTCGTTCTAATAGTTTGTGATTCGACAATAAATTGTTTCGCTAGTTGATTAAGTTTATTGTGAGGTGATTGGTAATTCTATGCTGTTCTTCGGGAATATAAGTCCGGGTTATCAATTGGTTCTTGTTCACCTTGATTTATCAAAAGACGGAACAAAACTCATTCGTGGGAGACGTATTTATCTATAACAATAGACTTTTCTGTGTGAGACAATTTTTTTTTATTAAAGTCTTCGATTTTGGGTTGAAGCAAGTCTTAGTTGTGGGTGAGATCAGCTAAGGGAATCAAGTGCGTAGTATCCTGCCGGGATCAGAGACGTAGGGATCATAACTTTACCTTGGATCAGTGTGAGATTGATTGGGGTTCAACTACAGTCCAGACCGAAGTTAGTTTGTTGTAGGCTAGTGTCTGTAGCGTCTTAATACAGTGTGTGTTCAATCTAGACTAGGTCCCGGGGTTTTTTTGCATTTGCGGTTTCTTTGTTAACGAAATTATGGTGTCTGTGTTATTTCAGTTTCCATATTATATTGTTTATCTTTATAATTAAAATATCACAGGTTGTGTGTTGTTCAATCAATTAGAATATCCGACTTATTGGTTGTTGATTTAAATTTATTGGAACTTGGATATTGGTCTTTGGTATCATCCAAGTTATCTCTCTAGTATTTGATAAAGACTCGCATATTTCTATTTGCTTGAGTATAGATCAAATCGAGAGATTGAGATATAAACTCTTTGATATACTTTTACCTAGATTGAGTCTGAATGTCTAGTTGATTCTCTAGAAAGTATATTGGAGTTTGTCCATACAGATTTCTAAGCGAAATATTGGGTGGGTGTCCGCTTTTTCAATTGGTATCAGAGCAGGCAAACATGTTCAAGACCTTATAAGTCTGTGTTTGTAGCGATCTGACTCTATGGACAGAGGTGTTATCTCTATTAATGTACCACCAGTCTTCGATGGCTCTAATTACTTATGGTGGAAAATTGTTGTACGAGCTTTTCTTCATGCGCGTGATTTTCAATCATGGGTATATGTTGTTAATGGCTATGATGCCCCCGTTGTGGCAGTTGGAGATGTAAGCGTTCCCAAGAACATTGGTGAATAGAGCCCTGCCGAGATACTTTTTGCAAAGCAAAATTCCGACGGTTTGAATGTCATCATACATGCCATTACCCCAAATCTTCAGTACCATGTGTCTAATTGCACTACGTCTAAATAAGCTTGGGATATCTTAGAAACCGTATTCGAAGGTAACACCAGTGAAAAGGAAGCTAGGCTTCAAAACCTTAATTTCGATTGGGAAAACCTTCGTATGGAAGATGAAGAAACATTTGATGAGTTTAATCACAAAGTGTCTGAAATTGTTAATGCATCTTTTGCATTGGGTAAGACTATTCCTGAAAAGGATATTGTGATGAAAATTCTCAGATTGCTGCCATCTAGATACGAGTCTAAGAAGCATCCCATCGTTGAGGGAAATAACCTAGATAATCTCTCCAGAAATACACTGGTTGGGAAGCTTAAGATCTTTGATCATGAACATTCATCCAAAACTAAGGATGTTGCGTTCAAAGCACTAAAGTACACTAAATTACTTGATAAAAGTAAAAAAGTGTATATCTCTGAAGATGATCACTCTGAGACGGAATCATCATATGAAGATCTTGACAAGTCAGTCTCGATGATCACAAGACAGTTGAGGGATCTTCTAATGAAGAGAAGTAAATGGTTCTCCAGAGATAAGCCTAAAACATCAGCTAAACCTCATAATCGTATTCCTCCTAAAAACAGGGAAACTGATGAGACTGATGACGAGGATATGCCTTAGTGCTTTAAGTGTTAGGTATTTGGTCATTTTGCAAACGAGTGTCCAAATCGGAAGAAATACACTAGGAACAAAGGTCTTGCTGCAACCCTTGATGAAATGTCTGATAATTATGATTTTAATGAAGACGAGAAATCAAGTGTTGCACTTCTTGGTGAAAATATTTATTTTCATAACTGTAGCAATACATACATCAATCTCGATATTCTTTCAGAAGAAAACTCAATCAATCTGGAAGAAAAAATTGACCAGTTTTTGGAAACTCTGTTTGTAATGTTTCAGGATCCACTATGTGTCTAACCGCGTGGACATCTCCGATACCTGAGTATCATCCAAGACTGACGTGTTCATTTTGTTCTCAAAAGGGTCATGAACTATCAAGGTGTTACAAGTACAAACACCAATTAAGGAACGTCAACAAACTTCAACGAAGAGCAAATCGATTAACAAATAAGCTTAAACTTGCCCAGAAGACTGCTGAGGTATGTAAGATTTTATCTTCGTCTAAGAAGTTAGTTTCCAAAGACAGAACAAGACCATTAGAGAAGAAGGTTTGGTCGAGTCGTTTTGATAGACAAAAGTCTGAGGATTCCTCTCAAGAGGAACATGGTGGACAAACTGTTGTTCACCACAACACAACTTGATTGCGTTGAATTGTAAATCTTGTCTCATGTGCCTGATCAAAAGAGACAAGATTGTGCACCTCTCAGGCTTTTAAGAAAAGTTATTTTTCTTAGTTTTTTGTCTTTCTTGTCTATCAATAAAGGAGGGTTATTATCGAAAATTCTACTCTTTATAGGGTTGAGAGTTGGTCGTGCACAAACCTGTTTAAAGGTTTCGAAACCCCACATTCCTTTTTCCTTCCTTAAAACCTCTTTTTATCTCAAGACTACTTGTTGAGCATAAATTGTGATTTCCTCTCACAAACCCATACACTTATGGATAATCCAAGAATGATTTCTTCTGATGGAAAAGATGTTAATATGATTGCTAAGTCATCAATCATGAAGGAAAAAGAGAAATCTTCATTGTCTCCTACCTTGGAAAGAAAAAAAAGGAATGTGAGGAAGCCAAGAGCCGTTCCTTCAAATTCTCAGAAGTTTTCTGATGTTCTTGAAGAGATGAAGGAGATGCGACTTTTTTTTGATTCGTCAAATAAAGGCTTGCGTTTTTAGATCTTTGGAAATTCAAAAGGCCTTGGTTCGACATCATCATCCAAGACGGTTTGTTGGTATTGACTCCTTCCTCCACGAACCCTATATTCTAATGGCTGTTGACAATAAGGAGTTCGGGAATGACAATGAATTTCTCAAAGACATTGTTGCGTAGTATATCTTATTTTCTTATTTTATTTAGAAGAATAACTAGAGTTTGGAATATCCATGATTGTGACTACACATAGCTATGTCCAACGTTTTTCATCTTCATGTTTTTAGGTATATTTGATTAAATTCTAAAAAATTGTTTGGAAGATGTTATTTGCAGTATTAATCTTTTTATGGTTTCATATATTGCAATATTGTTATGAGATTTATGTATTTGCGTCCGTGAACTTGATTGTCCCATATCTTGTCAAAAGTAAAGTCTTTCGTAAGTTGGTATGCATGTATTGATAAAAGCAGGAATGGACTTTTGACAAATACAAAAGGTAAACCTATTATGTCAATTATTGATGGAAGATATGTTAAAATCTTTTGTTTGCAAGGATTATGTCTATTGTATGTCGTTATGCAAATAGTGATGGAAAATAGAAAGGATCCTTGTGTATTCCACAATATTGATCTTCCCTAATCCATAATCTTTCATGTATTACTGTGAGGCTCCGTAATGTGTCTTATGTTGAGAACTAAACAACCAATATGATTATTTATATGATTAGCTATGTTGTTGTTCTGTAAGGTACTTTATGTCTAGCATAATCAAATAAATTAATCATTTTGTTTGGTTATTTAGTTATGGCTCCATAAGTTTCTTATGTTTGAGCATTCTTGACTGGGTTGATTGTTTCTTATGATTAACTTAGTCATTGCTCCATAAATTCTCTTATGTTGAGTATGACCAATTAAATTGATTACTTTTTGTGGTTAATTTGGTTGTGTATTCCGATTATATTAATTATGGGTTCTCTTGTGATTAATCTAATTGAGTATTTTGGGTCTCCATAAGTTCACTTATGTTGAGCATTTCCGATTAAGTTAATCATAGGTTCTCTTGTGGTTAATTTAATTGAGTATTTTTGGAATCAAATTCATATTAGTATGAGATTTGTTATGTCCAAAGAAATCCTTCTTTTCTTTTGAAACTAAGGTCGGTCTTGTTGTTATTTCGGGAATGACATTTTATGGGGAGAGTTCTTAATTGAACTTGCACTTAATTGCCATATCTTTGTAGGGAGTGCGGCTGTGGAATATTATAGGGGTTATCTTGTATCTTTAAACTCCTTGATGAATGCATTTAGCTTTGGCTTTATGATTGCATCTAAAGAAAAAGTTGATATATGCTTTCTTTTGGTCATGAAATGTCTCTTTCGAAAATTTCATTAGGATCCCGTTCTTGTACCTTTGCCAATTTTATTGACAAAAATGGGGAGAATTAATATGTAGTTCACACTACAAATACATATGGTTTTAGGATCATTATGTAAGGGGGAGTGGTTTCCATGTGAGATGGAGTATTGACTAAGGGGAGTGATACATGAAAAAGCGGGGGTCTAACAACACCACCCAATATTTCGTTTAGCAATCTTTATGGACAAACTCGAATATACTTTTAAGAGAATCAACAAGACTCAATCAATTAAAAGTACATCAACGAGTTTATATCTCTCTCTCTTGATTTGATTTCCTCAAACAGAAACTGCGAGTACTAATCAAATACAAGGAATAACTTGGATGTTACCAAAGACCAATATCCAAGGATCAATCAATGACAATCAACAACCAAAGGTCGGATTACTCTAATTGATGATATAACACACAACCTGTATTATTTCAATTATAAAGATAAAACAATATAATGCGGAAACTGAAATAACACATACACCAAAAAATTTGTTAACAAGGAAACCGCAAATGAAGAAAAACCCTGGGACCTAGTCCAGATTGAACACACACTGTATTAAGTCGCTACAGACACTAGCCTACTCCAAGCAAACTTCGTACTGGACTGTAGTTGAACCCCAATCAGTCTCCCACTGATACAAGGTACATTTGTACTCCCTACGCCTCTGATCCAAGCAGGATACTGGCGCACTTTATTCCCTTAGTTGATCTCACCCACAACTAAGAGTTTCTACGACCCAAAATCACAGGCTTTGACAATAAACAAATCTGTCTCACACATACAAGTCTATCAAAGGATGAATCTGTCTCCCACAGAAAAAACCTAAAGTTTTTTTCAGTCTTTTGATAATAATCAAGGTGAACAGGAACCAATTGATAATCCTTTCTCATATTCCCTAAGAACAGCCTAGATAAATCAATCACCTCACAAGAATCTTAATTGTATGGTAGCGAAACAAGATGTTGCGGAATCACAAACAATGAGATGAAGATGTTTGTGACTACTTTTTATATCTTGCCTATCGGAGATATTAATCTCAAGCCAATCAATCTGATTGTACTCGTACGATAGAAGATGCAAGATCAGATCACACAACTACAATAAAAGTAGTATCGATCTGATTTCACAATCCCAATGAAGTCTTTAAGTCGTTAACCTGGTTTTAGAAGAAGAAAACCAAAGGTTAAAAGAGAAACGACTCTAGCACGAAAACTAGTATCACAGGTGAAGTGTGGGGATTAGTTTTGCACAATACTAGATGTCTCCTTTATATAGTCTTTCAAATCAGGGTTTCTCCTTGGTCACAAATGAAACAATATGCACTGTTAGATGAAAACCTGATTTAGATTCAAGCTAATATTTATCAACCGTTAGATCGAAAACTTAGCTTGTTATACACAAATGAAATGCACGCTTCTAGGTTTGTTAACTGTACCAAACGTGTACATTTGTTGGTTCAACAATAGTTAACCAAAAGGTTATCCATATGAGCATTTCATACCAACCATATTCTTCTTCACCATAACTAGTTTAAATGACTCAATTGAACTAGTTAGAGAGTTGTTCAATTGAAAAGAAATCTTATGTACTACACAAGACACAATTGAAGCAAAGATGATTTGATTCACTCGAATTGGTTCATGAACTTTATATCCACGGTTTTCAAATTGCATTCCTTAGTCTCTATAAGTTAAAGTTCAGAAATCTTCTTCAGATATATAACCTTCTTAAGTTCGCACACTAGGTTCGCGGACTTAAGAAACCGGGCAGAGTTTACAAACTCCAGTAGAAAATCTCGGGAAAGACTTTCCGCCGGTTCGCGGACTGGGTTCACGGATTGGTACTCACGCAACAAGTTTGTCAACTCCAACAGAATTTCTCGGGATGAGAAGTTTGGCAGTTCGCGAACTGAGTTGGCGGACTTGGAAACAAGCCATTCTTCCGGTTTCTCTTGATCAACAAAGTTCGAAAACTTTGGTTCAAGGGATAGTACTTATGCACATATGTGTTTCCACAACAATACTTATGTCCATCATTGGTTATTTAATCTAAACTCTCATTCAAACCATTGAAACATTCTTAGAGGACGTTATACAGTTATTACACCATTTCTCATCAAAGCAATTTTCAAAGTGATTGAAACATATCATGACTTTCGTCACTAGGTAAAGATAAACATGGTCGAAGCGAAACGCTTACCAACACATATTTCGAGATATAGATAGGCGAGGTATACTCGGCTCGAAATACCAAATGTGTATAATCTAAGTCTATATATAGCATACGACTTTTTGTCTCAAGAAGTAGGAGATAGAGTAGATAGACTTTTGAGTGACAGATAAGTTCAAGTCTTCACATACCTTTTTGTCGAGAAGTTCCACCGGTTTCTTGAGTAGTTCTTCTTCTTGTATGATGAATCGCCACGAAGTCCTTGAGCTCAACTTCACTTTCTATCCTAGTCCGAGACTTATCTATAGTAGACTAGAAATCAAGACTTATAATTTTGATCACTAACATTGACAAACATGCTTGAGATAGCAATGCATGCGAGTTCGACCGAGCAATGCTCTAACAATCTCCCCCTTTGTCAATTTTAGTGACAAAACTATCAATACATATGGAATACAAAAAAGATAAAGAAACTTTAGTAGCTCCTATTCCACATGTCTAATCTTCAACATTCCTCGAAATCTTCGTCACTTCCAAGTACTCTAATGATCCCAAAGGTTGTAAGTTTAGCATCACCGTTGTTGAAGATCCGTAGCTATAACAATGAGAAAGCATCGGTCTCGATCACGGTGATATGTATCACTCCCCTTTATTCAATACTCCATCTCACATGGAAACCACTCCCCCTTACACAATAATCTGAAAACCATATGTATTTGTAATGTGAACTACATATTAATTCTCCCCCTTTTGGTCAATAAAATTGGCAAAGGTACAAGAACGGGATCATAATGAAATTTCTGTAAGAAAAATTTCATGACTAAAAGAAAATACATACCATATAATTTATATTCAATCATATAGCCGAAGCTAATATCATTCATCAATGAGTTTAAAGATACAAGATAACCCCTTTAAAATTCCACATCCGCACACCCCTCAAGATATGACCATTAAGCACAAGTTCAAAAGAACTCTCCCCCATTTGATGTCATTCCCAAGGTAACAACAAAAGCGACCTTAATTTCAAAAGAAAATAAGGATTTTGATTGGACACCAAAAACCATGAGAATGATTTTCTATATCCAAAAACTCAATCAAATTAATCACAAGTAAACCTGTGATTAATTTAATCGGAATATGCAATCAAATTAAACACAAAAGTGATCAACTTAATTGATTATGCTCGACATAAGAGAACTTACGGAGCATACGACTAACATAACCATTAGAAAATGATTAGGATAGTCGTTCATATACTCAACATAAGAGGAATCTTACGGAGTATGAAAATACTTAACTAGATTAATTATAAGAGAACTCATAATTAATCTAATTTGAATACACAACCAAACTAATTACAAAAGTAATCAATTTAATTTTCATTTGTTTTACTCGATATAAAAAGACTTATGGAGCAATAACTAAATAACCAAACAAGATGATTAATTTAGTTCAGGAATGCTCAACATAAAGTACCTTACGGAACAACCAACAAAGCTAATAAAAAATTAATCAACTTGGTTGTATCGTGCTCAACATAAGACACATTACAGAGCCTCACAATATTACATAAAATATGGATCAGTGAAGATCAATACTGTGGAATACACAAGGATTCATTCTATCTTCCATCACTATTTGCATAACGATATTTAATAAACATTATTCTTGAACACAAAAGATTTTAACCTATATTCCATCAAAGAATTGACAATATAGGATTAACTTTTGTATATGTCAAAAGTCTATTCATCCTTAAATCAATACATGAATACCGATCATGAACGACTTTACTTTTGACAAAATATGGGACAACATAGTTCACGGACGTAAACACCAATATCCCATAAAAAATTGCAATATAAAAAATCATAAAGACTAAATACTGCAAACCATCATCCTCCAAATATTTTTAGAATTTAAACCAATAAACCTAAAAAAGAACAAGAAGATGAAAAATAATAGCTATGTGTAGTCACAATCATTGCTATTCAAGCACTAGTTATTCTTCCAACTAAACCAAAAAGTAGACATACTAGGAAACAAATAAAACTCAGTTTTCCTTGATGATCTCATACCTCTGGAATGGTCCATCAAAATAGGAGTCACTAATATCCTTGATTTTGTTGACCGTAGAGACACCATGTGCATGAGTCAGAACATTATTTTTTCGATCAACAATGCGAACAAAGTGTCGAGCCTTAGCGCAGTCAAGAATAACTTTCTTCTGATTCTTGATCAAGATATTCTCAGTACTAAGGATTTTCGCTTGTCCATCAATAAGTTGGTTGATCTGCAGTTGAAGGTTAGCAAGTTCGTTCTTTACTTCATTCTGAACGAGAATTAAATCCTTAACAGATTCTCCAACCCAAGAGTTATACTCTTTCCTTTCAAGCATCTTCTTCAGAATAAACTCTTGACCAGGATCACTTCCTTTGAGGTCATCCTCTACAGTAGGGTTAACTTCTTCTTTGGGAACAGTTTCCATTGAGTTCCTTTATTGAATTAATGAACATATATATAAAATATATATATATATATATATATATATATATATATATATATATATATGTTGAAGTGTACACCTTAGATGGAAACCTTAGAGTTCCTTGAGGAGATATGGACGTTCGTGGACTAAGCCATACACCAAGGAATGGACCCAACCAGGAAAACTGCATATTGTGTCGCTTTCAAAATATTTCATCCCAAAAAGAAAGGTCACAGTGAAGAAAGAAGGAAATACTAAAAACTCACACCAAGAGATATCAAACATACAAACTAATGGAACTCAGTAATTACTTGAGAATCTCTCAAACATCATCCTTGTATCTCTCAAGTTAGATACAAGAATGGAACTTTCTGCTACTAGGTAGCAAAGGGAGACATAGTCTCACCATAGGTTTTGAGAGAGTAGTTGTGATTCCACCAGGATATCTGATCTCAGCGTTTCTTGTCTTCACATGGTAGTTCCATTTTTAGGGAAATTTCTCATATCTATTCCTGAAAGCTCAAGAGAAGGAGCTTTCTGATTATTGAGTCTAGAACCTCTAGAGATTGGTTCAAGAGGATTTTTCGAGATGGGTTTCCAAACTCTAGACTTAGATTCACCAGAGTTGTTCTTATAAGCGCAGGTGATGCTTTCATCAGCACCATAAGACTTTACACTATTAGAATGCACAGAAGTCATGTAATGATTCCTAGGAAGGAGATCATTTTTATAAGATGTTGGTGTTTTGTGAGCATGAGATTCACTGCAGTAGTCGACTAACTATTTACCCCATTGACAGTGGAAAGAAGCAAATTACGAAGTTTAGAAATTTGTTTCTTCCTGGCAAAACAACGGATATCATAGTGATTCCCTTTTCCACAGAAAGTACAGGTTCGTGGAGAAGACGCAACAGACGACATCTGTTTTAACTTTACAGCCCTGTGAGAAGATTGTAAGTTATATAAACTTTTCTTGAGACAATATTCTTTTGGAGGATATTTCTTCATGTATTGTGTGTCAAGAGGAACAGTTGGAACAGAAGAATTTTTCCTTAAGACAGAGTTTTCCTTTTCCAAGGTTATACATTGTTCATGGGCTAGTGAAAGTGATGCATCTAGCTTCTCTTTTTCAACACGAAGTCTGTCAAAATCAGATTAATGCGTCTTGATCAAACGTTTTTCTTTAATTGAGCCTTCTTGGATAATCTTTTCAAGATCACAAATTTTTTCACACTGTAGATTATTCTCTTAAAGAAGTTTCTCAATATCCTTATAGAAGGACTCAATAATGTTATAGAGTACAAGTTCTCGATCAATATACTTTTCAAATTCATCGATAAGTTGATCATGATTCTGAAGATCAACAAACTTAGTAGAATTTTTTGCGATTTTTATGAGCTCCATTTCAGCTTTCGCCATTGTATCCAATGTCTCATTGGAGGAAGAGTGATCAACGCAAGATGAGACAATCTTCCTACCTTGAGATTCATAAGAATCAACTAAGGAACAATCCTTTGAGGTATTCTCGAGACAAATGACATAGTTGAAAGCTTTAGGAGGCATCCTGGTATGCGTAAGAGATTCTGTCCTCAGACTCAGATTGCTACAAACACAGACTTGTAAGGTCTTGAACGTGTTTGCCTGCTCTGATACCAATTGAAAAAGCGGGGGTCTAACAACACCACCCAATATTTATCTTAGCAATCTGTATGCACAAACTCGAATATACTTTTAAGAGAATCAACAAGACTCAATCAATTTAAAGTACATCAACGAGTTTATATCTCTCTCTCTCTCTCTCTTGATTTGATTTCCTCAAACAGAAACTGCGAGTACTAATCAAATACAAGGAATAACTTGGATGGTACCAAAGACCAATATCCAAGGATCAATCAATGACAATCAACAACCAAAGGTTGGATTACTCTAATTGATGATATAACATACAACCTGTATTATTTCAATTATAAAGATAAAACAATATAATGCAGAAACTGAAATAACACAGAGACCAAAAATTTTTGTTAACGAGGAAACCGCAAGTGCATAAAGCCCCCGGGACCTAGTCCAGATTGAACACACACTGTATTAAGCCGCTACAGACACTAGACTACTCCAAGCTAACTTCGGACTGGACTGTAGTTGAACCCCAATCAGCCTCCCACTGATCCAAGGTACAGTTGTACTCCCTACGCCTCTGATCCCATCAGGATACTGCGCACTTGATTTCCTTAGCCGATCTCACCCACAACTAAGAGTTGCTACGACCCAAAATCGCAGGCTTTGACAATAAACAAATCTGTCTCACTCAGACAAGTCTATCAAAGGATCAATCTGTCTCCCACAGAAAAACCCTAAAGTTTTTGTTCCGTCTTTTGATAATAATCAAGGTAAACAAAAACCAATTGATAATCCGGTTTTATATTCCCGAAGAACAACCTAGATAAATCAATCACCTCACGACAGACACATTTTTGTGTCCGATTTATCTCGATTCTATATATTGTTAGGGTTCATTTTTGTACTTATTATGGTGTTTCATTTATTTGTAGGTATTTTTGGCCAATAAACATTTTTGGAAAAAATTGGCTCGAAAAGTTGTCGGAAAGCACCCGGAGGAAACTTGTTATTCGGACCGCCGGTTTGGATAAGGGGCACCCCCAGGACACCCCTTAAGGTAGCTGCTAAAGGAACCCCTACTCTGGATAGGGGGCGCCACTTTTTCTTCATCGTTCAAAAACAATTTTGGCGGGAAACTCTGTTATTACCTGTGTGAATTTGGGATCATCATTTGGACGTGAAATAACGAGATTCAATGGCTGATTTTTGTTGGGATGGACTTCCTAGAGCATAACAGGGTTGGTATATGTGATTGCATCGAATGAATTGGGTTAGATCGACCGGGAGAAGGAAACAAAGGTGTTGTGGTCACGGGTTGCTGTTGAAATATTTTTTTCGACAATTCAGGGAGATTAAAGGCTAGAAAAGCTTCCCCAACATTCGTAGTTATCTAATAAAGAGTTTGGAAGTATTGGAAGAGGTCAAATACGCGTGAAGAGATTTTGGCAGAAAAAAAAACTCTGAAACTTGCTGTGGAGATAAACCAAGATTTTAGGGGAGATTTAATCGAGTTGTGGCCTATAAAAGGAGAGGGGATAAGTCATATAAGGGGTACGAATCCTTTCAGAGAAGTTTAGAACACCACAGAGCTCCAGAGATCGAGTTGCAGGAAAATACCTTATTCTGCTGCTGCGGCTGAAGAGGAAGAACACGAAGAACATTGACGCACAAGCAACTGTCGCAGAAAACTATCGTTGTTTCACAGCAGAACCTATGCGTCGTTCATCACAGCGGTTGCATTAGGTCTTTAGCTACTATTTCGCCCTGTAACAGTGATTCTTCAACACCAACAAACTATTGCGAATCGTCTGTATTATCACTTTTCATCTTTTTAATCATCTTTTGAGCCATAAACAAATATTTGAGATCATGATTAATATGAGGAGCTAAACCCCATTGTTGAGGCGATAGAGGAAGCTATTTTTCCAACAAAAAGTGGTATATTCTATTTTATATTTTTATTTGCAATAATTATATGATTATTTGCCTTGAACTATTATTGAATATGATTTTTATTTGAGTGATTGTGATCTATTTTGATGGAGTATGCTTAGTTTTAATACTTTTGATGCTTCATATTGGTATTTACAATTACTACTTTTGAAAATCTACTTGTTGCAATATTTTAGAATCAAATTAAACGAGAAAATTGCATAAATATAAGTATTGGTTTAATCACTTTGAACTTGGAAAATAGTGGAATCTTAGCCTCAGTGTTTCTTTTAATATTGATATCATCTTTGATTGAGTTTTCTATAATTTTTAGTGAGTTTTCCATTTTAATATTAGAATTTAAGTCTAATTAATATCCTTCACAAGTCTGAGAATCGAACCACTTTTACCACTATCTACAAATCACATCAATTTTTGGCGCCGCCGATGCGGACTTGTTTTTAGGGTTTTAGATTTATTTTATTTTTATTTTTTTATTATTTTTGTTCTTTTTTATGTTTTTGGGTATTTATCTTGTGTCTATAGGTTCTGGATCATAAAGAAAATTGAGACAAAGAGTTTGGTGATTTCATAAAGACTTGGAGCTAAAGATTAAAGCAAAAAGAACAGAAAAGAAGACAATTTTAGTTTAGGGTTTGTTTATTTTCTTTTAGAAAAAAAAAACTGTATTAGGGTTTATTATTTTTGTAATTTTTCTTTACCTTTTGGAATTTTGGACTTTTGGACTTTGGGACATTATTTTTTTTATTACCCTACGGAAGGGTACTTTAAATATAAACTGTTTTCAGAGAAGGAGGACAATTTCGATATTGTCTCTGCACCTTGGGTTCGTACACTAGACATCGGAGTCAGTGGCTCGAGTCGACTACAACCGATTCATCCCCCGTATGGAACGGGAGGTAAGATTCTAAACACTCGCGAATCCCCTGTCAGCGATTTACTGGACTCCTTCGTATGCATATATGTTGAATACTGAAATACGGACATTTATTTTTCTAGTAAAGGGAAAGGCCTGGCCATACAAGATAAGGGTTCGGATTTCATCACCGTTCTCTTCTTGCCCGCTTTAGGAACACCTAACCTACGTGAACCTAAGCCTAAAATTTTGACTAGAACGAGACCGATAAGGTAACTAACTTAACAGGAAAGTCATTCGAAAAATATTGGTTACTCTTTTAAGCATACTTCGAAATTCTTGACGGTTTCTGTAAGTTGAATGCGTGACTGCGCCGCCTTGTAATACCGGTGAGGCCTTGGGTATAAAAGCTCCACCGAGATTCCCTCGCCTCTATTCAACTTACGTTAACTCGGATTGATTCCAGAGGGGTTTGCTTAAATTGTAACGAATTCCCGTTCGAAGGATTAGAAGCTGGTCTAGAAACAATCTAAGTGGAGCCATCATGCTTTTTGTTTGCTAGAAATCAATAGGTTTGATTTGGTTGAGTCGGCCTTGTTCTGTGTTTGCTTACCCTTCTAATTTAGAAAATTATATTGTATGCCTGAACGTAAAAGAGACGCACTAGGTAGATTTTTAAAAGAGAAACCTAGTAGTTCGAAGCGTCTCGATTACCTTAATCTAGAGAGTCCGACTTTTGAAGAGTCTGTTTTTGAACATCCTTTGACTGAGGAGAAAATCCATGTTGCTCCGATAGCGCCAGGAATGGAAACTTTGAAAGCTTTGTTGAATCCAACTAGGACTACTCGTCCCTCATGTATCAGGTTAGCTGAGACGGAATCAACTTATGAACTTAAACCTGGGACCTTACAGCTGCTCCCAATATTTTTAGGGAAAGAAAATGAAAACCCCTATTTCCATGTTAGGGACTTTGAGCAAATTTGTAGTACCCTCAGGATTAGAAACTTAGATGATGATGCTTTGAAACTTAGGTTATTCCCCTTCCCTGAAAGATAAAGCTAAATCGTGGCTATATAGTTTGGCTTCCGGGTCAATCGAAACGTATGAACAACTTACATCTGCCTTTTTGAACAAGTTTTTCCCTAGGCACAAAACATCGTCTATTAGGACGCAAATCTGCACGTTTCCTCAACAGGAGGGAGAAACTTTGTATAGGTATTTGGAAAGGTTCAATGATTTATTAGCCCAATGTCCTCATCATGGTTTAGAGAAGTTTAGGTTAGTTCAGATCCTTTATGAGGGTTTAAATTATCCCACCACAACCACAGTAGAATCTTTCTGTACTGGTGTATTTGAGAACCAAACAGTTGATGACGCGATGACATATTTGCATGAAGTCTCCGAAAAGACCCAATAATGGGAAAGTAGTAGGGGACCCCAGAAAACAATTCTTCTTAGCAGAGGAAACGTTAATAGGGTAGAAGGAGGCTATGAATCAGATGCCGAAATTGCTGCTATAGCGAAAAGGTTAGAAGCTTTATAAGTGGGTAACACTAGTGGTAGATTGGAGCTTTTTTGGGAAGGCCAGAATAATGAAGAGCAAGCCAATGCTCCATATAATAACACTAGGTTTGATAATCGTCAGAAGTTCGACCCATATTCAGAAACCTATAATCTTGGTTGGAGAAACCATCCGAACTTTTCATGGTCTAAGGGCCAGAGTCAGGGTCAGTCTAATAATTCTAATGCTCCCCCAGGTTTTGGATACACTAGGAATACATCAGTCCCAGAAAATAAAACGACTAGCTTAGAGGAATCTATTAAGATGTTAGCAAAAACTCAGGAAATGTTAGCACAGAGCCATGTTAGTTTTCAACAGGAAACCAAGCAGAATTTTCAAACTAATGCTCAGAGCCTTGCTAAGTTAGAACTTCAAGTCGGCTAAATATCTAAGACTTTAAGTGAGAGAGATAATGGTAGGTTCCCTAATCAGACTAATCCCAATCCTAGAGGAGTTCATGAAGTAGGTACAAAACCATCGAATCAATTGAATGCTATTAGAGCCCTTAGGAGTGGTAGAATAATAGACAATCAGGTAACCATGCTCGATAGTGAACATACTTTAGTTCACCCCTCAGGACCACTAGCTAAGGAAACTGATAAAATTTCTGATGATGCCAACTTAGTCCCTGAGAGGTATAATTCTGTGCCTAGAGCCCCATTTCCTCAGTTATTAGTACCAACAAAGAAGGAATCGAACTTTAATGACATATTGGAAGTTTTTAAGCAAGTTACCATAAACCTTCCTTTATTAGATGCAATTAGGCAAATTCCTGCTTATGCCAAGTTCCTAAGGATATGTGTACGCGAAAGCGAAAACTTAGCGTCCATAAGAAAGCCTTTTTAGCTAGTGCAACTCCAAAGTACAAAGACCCAGGTTCCCCTACCATTGCTTGTACAATAGGTAAACGCCGGGTAGAAAAAGCTTTACTTGACTTAGGAGCCAGTGTGAACCTACTTCCGTACCATGTGTACTTACAGCTAGGACTTGGTGAAATGAAACCTACTCAGATAACACTGCAGTTAGCTGATAGGTCTGTTAAAATTCCTCGAGGTGTTATTGAGGATGCCCTTATTGAGGTCGACAAGTTTATCTATCCGGTGGATTTCGTGGTACTAGATACCCAACCTGTCCCTGACCCAAAGAACCAGATACCTGTGATTTTAGGCCCATTTTTAGCTACGTCTAATGCGATCATTAACTGTCGAAATGGTGTGATGAGTTTATCTTTTGGTAATATGACTATGGAGATGAACATTTTTAATGTCAGTAATCTACCTCATGAGCTAGATGACACATGTGTTGAAGAGGTGAACATGATAGAAGCCTTAGTTCAGGAGTCATTACCAAACATTTTGTCTGAAGACCCATTAGAAAGTTGTCTATCCCATTTTGGTTTAGATTTTGACGACGATAGCACTATTGCATAGGTGAATGCTCTATTAGATTCTACCCCTGTGTTAGACACTGATAGATGGAAAGCTAGGTTCGAACCATTACCAGTTTCTGAGACTACCCTAATTCCTTCTTTAGAAGAGCCCCCAAAAGTTGGACCTTAAACCATTACCCGATACTCTAAAGTATGTGTTTTTAGGCCCATCCGAGACTTTACCTGTGATTGTAGCTTCCGATTTGGATAGTGATCAGGAGAGTAGGCTAGTAAATGTACTTCAAGACAATAAGGAAGCTTTAGGGTGGACTATAGCAGACATTAAGGGTATAAGTCCTACTGTGTGTATGCATCAGATTCATTTAGAGGAAGACTCCAAACCTTCTAGGGAGATGCAACATCGACTGAACCCTAACATGAAAGAGGTAGTTCGAAAAGAGGTGCTTAAGTTGTTAGATGCGGGTATTATTTACCCAATTTCAGACAGTAACTGGGTCAGTCCTGTTCAGGTTGTCCCCAAGAAATCAGGTATCACTGTAGTCCAGAATGATAATAATGAATTAATCCCAACCCGAGTGACCACGGGATGGCGTGTGTGTATTGACTATAGGAAATTGAACAAGGTCACAAGGAAAGACCACTTTCCCCTTCCCTTCATCGACCACATGCTAGAGAGATTAGCTGTACATAGTCACTACTGCTTTTTAGATGGATACTCCGGTTATAATCAGATCGTTATTGCCCCAAAAGACCAAGATAAAACCACTTTTACCTGTCCCTTTGGTACCTTTGCGTATAGACGCATGCCTTTCGGGCTTTATAATGCCCCTGCGACTTTCCAGCGTTGCATGATGAGCATATTTTCTGACATGGTAGAACGGTTTTTAGAGGTCTTTATGGATGATTTTTCAGTGTTTGGTTCATCTTTTGATGAGTGCTTGCATCATTTGACATTATTGTTGACTAGGTGTAAGGAAAAGAATTCAGTGCTTAATTGGGAAAAATGCCATTTCATGGATGAATCAGGAATTGTCTTAGGGCACATCGTTTCTTCAAAGGGTATAGAGGTAGACAAAGACAAAGTTGACCTTATTAAGACTTTACAGTTCCCAAAAACCGTAAAAGATATTAGGTCATTCTTAGAGCATGCAGGTTTTTACCGTCGATTCATTAAGGATTTTAGCTTGATTTCTAGACCTCTTTGCAATTTGCTTGCAAAAGATGTTAAGTTTGTCTTTGATGATTCTTGTTTAGAGGCTTTTGAGAAGCTTAAAAATTTACTCACTACCGCTCCCATAGTCTAGGCACCCAACTGGAACCTACCCTTTGAGATTATGTGTGATGCTTCAGATTATGTTATAGGCGTTGTGTTAGGTCAACGAGTACACAAATTACTTCATGTGATTTACTATGCTAGAAAAACTCTGAATGATGCCCAATTGAACTATACAACTACCGAGAAGAAACTGCTAGCCATCGTGTTTGCCTTGGATAAGTTTAGATCCTACCTATTAGGTTCTAAGATCGTAATCTATACTGATCATGCTGCTTTGAAATACCTTTTGTCTAAGAAGGATACCAAACCTAGATTGATTAGATGGATCCTTTTGTTACAAGAATTTTGACCATAAATTAGAGACAAAAGGGGTGCAGAGAATGTAGTAGCAGACCACTTGTCTAGGCTAGTTGTTAGTTCCCCTAATAATTCCCTTCCTATAAGGGACAGTTTTCCTGATGAACAATTGTTCTCTGTTTCCCAATCACCTTGGTATGTAAATATAGTGAATTATCTTGTTACTGGTCGAATGCCTCAACATTGGGGTAATCAAGATCGTTCTAGGTTTTTAGCCGAGGTGAAGCATTTCTTTTGGGACGATCCTTATCTGTTTAAGTATTGTCCGGACCAGATTATTAGGAGATGTGTATCTGAGAGTGACCAGTCTAGTATTATCTCCTTTTGTCATGAACATGCATGTGGGGGTCATTTTAGTGCTAAGAAGACTGCTGCTAAGATTTTGCAGTGTGGATTTTACTGGCCTTCATTGTTTAAAGATTCTCATAGTCATTGTGTTTTTTGTGAGCGTTTCCAGAAGTTAGGAACCATTTCCCGTAGAAATATGATGCCTTTGAACCCTATTTTAGTGATTGAGGTCTTTGATGTGTGGGGCATTGATTTCATGGGTCCATTTCCTATTTCGTTTGGTTATCTTTACATACTTGTCGCTGTAGACTATGTGTCTAAGTGGGTTGATGCGGTTCCGTGTAAAACGAATGATCACAGGGTCGTAGTCCAGTTTTTGAAAGAGAATATACTTACGCGTTTTGGTACGCCGCGAGCTATAATTAGTGATGGAGGTTCACGCTTTTGTAATAGACCGTTTTCTCTTTTAATGAAACAATATTGTATTACCCATAAAGTAGCAACCCTATATCACCCTCAGACAAGTGGTCAGGTAGAGGTTTCCAATAGGGAAATTAAACGTATTCTAGAGAAAACAGTTAATCCAAATATGAAAGACTGGTCGTCGAGGCTTACTGATGCCTTATGGGCTTACCGTACTGCGTTTAAGACACCCATTGGAATGTCACCTTATCGTTTAGTATTTGGAAAGGCATGTCACCTGCCTGTTGAGTTAGAGCATCGAGCCTATTGGGCTATTAAGAACTTAAACATTTCACTTGACAAGGCAGGAGATCAAAGAAAGCTCCATCTCAATGAGTTGGACGAGATTCGTAGAAATGCATACGATAGTGCTAAGGAGTATAAGAACAAAATGAAACTTGTGCATGATAGGAATATTTTACGAAAGTCATTTTCTCCAGGTCAAAAAGTTCTTCTGTATGACACTCTTTTGCATCTATTCCCCGGGAAGTTGCGCTCTCGGTGGACCGGTCCTTTTGTGGTTCGTACTGTTTTTCCTCATGGCGCTGTTGAGATTGAGACACCAGATGGTAGTAGTTCTTCGAAGGTTAACGGTCAGTGATTGAAGCCCTTTTTAGAGCCTTTTCCTACAGGTGATGTTGAGGAGGTCCCTCTGGAGGACTCTGTTTACCTTGATTGACCATCGAGGCGATTTTGTATGTTGTATAATATTTTTGTAGGTTTTTGGTTACACTTCACCCAGGTACTATCTTTCCGACTTCTCTCTTTACTATTTCCTCATGTTACTTATATTTTTGGTACTTTTCTTTAATTAGAAACATTGAGGACAATGTTAGATTTAAGTTTGGGGGTGGGGTAGAACTTTTTGTTACCTTTTCGTTGCAATAAATAAACTCCAGAGCTTAGAAATTTATCCCTATTAAGGATGGCACTAACCAATCTAAGTGGATGGAATCATTTTGGTTGTAGGAGTTGAGGAACCAATCTGACTAGATGGCAACATCTAAAGAGTCTATTCATAAAATCATAGAGCTCAGGTGTTAGAAATAACATGATAGTTTCACCATATCTCGTTGAGTCCTTTTCACTTCTGTTTTTATTTTGTTTTGTTTTTAAACTATGTTTATCTAAGTGATTAAGTGGGGCTCACGATTCAAGTTGTTACCAATGCTACAGTGAATTAGAGTGATTGAGATACAAAAAAAAAAAAAAAGAATAACTGAGACCAGACCACCAGACCAACTGGAATAAATTCAATAAAGTCGACCACTGGAACCCTTGTATATGCCAGTTGTGTTGACCTAGAATTAGGATTATCAATCACTGGTTCCCTTGTATATGCCAGTGTGTTGAGTCAGACTAGTATCTCAATCCATTAGGATAGGTTCATTTTTGCGGAGGCCTTCAGACAGATATGAGAAACACCGTTCACCTAGTAAACATCAAAACCATCTATGTTTTTCTCTATATCCATCTTCTTGATCTATCCATGTGATTAGTTTTGACTCTGGATATTGATGTCCATAGTGCGACTATCTGAGTAGAGCTTTGTCACTTATGTATAAATTTTAGTATGCTAGAGTGCAAACTCGTGTACAACAATTGGAATTTCGCATCAGGGTACTTCCTCCTGTAGTCAATAAGTATGCCAACCAAAGAGATTCATTAGTGCCTTCCAAGGTTCTGTGTAGATAGCTAGGGTGTGGAGTATAAAGGTTTTGTGGGTATACCTCTGGTAAGCCCTCCGGAGACAACACTCCGCCACTAGGGACACTTATTGCATACGCTAAATACAATCTACGATACCTGCGACAGTGAGTTAGTATTTTATTTCTATTTTATTTGTGCTCGAGGACTAGCAAATAATAGGTTTGGGGGTATTTGATAGACACATTTTTATGTCCGATTTGTCTCGATTCTATATATTGTTAGGGTTCATTTTTGTACTTATTATGGTGTTTTATTTATTTGTAGGTATTTTTGGCCAATAAACATTTTTTGAAAAAATTGGCTCGAAAAGTTGTCGGAAAGCACCCGGAGGACACTTGCTATTCGGACCCCCGGTTTGGATAAGGGGCACCCCCAGAACACCCCTTAAGACAGCTGCTAAAGGCACCCCTACTCTTGAAAGGGGGGCCCCTTTTTCTTCATCGTTAAAAAACAATTTTGGCGGGAAACTCTGTTATTACCTGTGTGAATTTGGGAGCATCAGTTGGACGTGAAATAACGAGATTCAATGGATGATTTTTGTTGGGTTGGACTTCCTAGAGCATAACAGGGTTGGTATATGTGATTGGATCGAATGAATTGGGTTAGATCGACCGGGAGAAGGAAACAGAGGTGTTGTGGTCACGGGTTGCTGTTGGAATATTTTTTTCGACAATTCAGGGAGATTAAAGGCTAGAAAAGCTTCTCCAACATTCGTAGTTATCTAATAAAGAGTTTGGAAGTATTGGGAGAGGTCAAATACGCGTGAAGAGAGTTTGGCAGGAAAAAAAACTCTGAAACTTGTTGTGGAGATAAACCAAGATTTTGGGGGAGATTTAATCGAGTTGTGGCCTATAAAAGGAGAGGGGATAAGTCATATAAGGGGTACGAATCCTTTCAGAGAAGTTTAGAACACCACAGAGCTCCAGAGATCGAGTTGCAGGAAAATACCTTATTCTGCTACTGCTGCTGAAGAGGAAGAACACGAAGAACATTGACGCACAAGCAACTGTCGCAGAAAACTATCGTTGTTTCACAACAGAACCTATGTGTCGTTCATCACAGCGATTGCATTAGGTCTTTAGCTACTATTTCGCCCTGTAACAGTGATTCTGCAACACCAACAAACTGTTGCGAATCGTCTGTATTATCACTTTTCATCTTTTTAATCATCTTTTGAGCCATAAAAAATATTTTGAGATCATGATTAATATGAGGAGATAAACCCCATTGCTGAGGCGATAGAGGAAGCTATTTTTCCAACAAAAAGTGGTACATTCTGTTTTATCTTTTTATTTGCACTAATTATATGATTATTTTCCTTGAACTATTATTGAATATGATTTTTATTTGAGTGATTGTGATCTATTTTGATGGAGTATGCTTAGTTTTAAGACTTTTGATGCTTCATACTTGGTATTTACGATTACTAATTTTGAAAATCTACTTGTTACAATATTTTAAAATCAAATTAAGCGAGAAAATTGCATAAATATAAGTATTGGTTTAATCACTTTGAACTTGGAAAATAGTGGAATCTTAGACTCAGTGTTTCTTTTAATATTGATATCATCTTTGATTGAGTTTGTTATAATTTTTAGTGAGTTTTCCATTTTAATATTAGAATTTAAGTCTAATTAATATCCTTCACAAGTCTGAGAATCGAACCACTTTTACCACTATCTACAAATCATATCACCTCACAACAATCTTAATCGTATGGTAGCGAAACAAGATGTTTCGGAATAACAAAGAATGAGACGAAGATGTTTTTGACTACTTTTTATATCTTTCCTATCGGAGATATTAATCTCAAGCCAATCAATCTGATTGTACTCGAACGATAGAAGATGGAAGATCAGATAACACAACTACGATAAAAGTAGTACCGGTCTGGCTTCACAATCCCAATGAAGTCTTTAAGTCGTTAACCTGGTTTTAGAAGAAGAAAACCAAAGGTTAAAGGAGAAACTACTCTAGCACGCAAACTAGTATCACACGTGAAGTGTGGGGATTAGTTTTGCACAATACTAGATGTCTCCTTTATATAGTCTTTCAAATCAGGGTTTTGCCTTGGTCACAAAGCAAACAATATCCACCATTAGATGAAAACCTGATTTAGATTCAAGATAATATTTTTCAACCATTAGATCGAAAACTTAGCTTGTTATACACAAATGAAATGCACGCTTCTAGGTTTGTTAACTGTACCCAAACGTGTACATTTGTTGGTTCAACAATAGTTAACCAAAAGGTTAGCCATACGAGCATTTCATACCAACCATATTCTTCTTCATAATAACTAGTTCAAATGACTCAATTGAACTAGTTAGAGAGTTGTTCAATTGAAAGAAAATCTTATGTACTACACAAGACACAATTGAAGCAAAGATGATTTTGATTCACTCGAATCGGTTCATGAACTTTATAGCCACGGTTTGCAAATTGCATTCCTTAGTATTTATAAGTTTAAGTTCAGAAATCATATTCATGTATATAACCTTCTTAAGTTCGCACACTAGGTTCGCGGACTTAAGCAACTGGGCAGAGTTTACAAACTCCAGCAGAAAATCTCGACAAAGACTTTCCGCCGGTTCGCGGACTGGTACTCACAGAACAAGTTTGTCAACTCCAGCAGAATTTCTCGGGACGAGAAGTTCGGCAGTTCACGGACTTGGCAACAAGCCATTCTTCCGGTTTCTCTTGATCAACAAAGTTCGCAAACTTTGGTTCAATGGATAGGACTTATGCACATATGTGTTTCCACAACAATACTTATGCTCATCATTGGTTGTAATCTAAACTCTCATTCCAACCATTGAAACATTCTTAGAGGACGTTATATAGTTATTACACCATTTCTCGTCAAAGGAATTTTCAAAGTGATTGAAACATATCATGACTTTCGTCACTAGGTAAAGATAAACATGGTTGAAGCGAAACGCTTACCAATACATATTTCGAGATATAGATTGGCGAGGTATACTCTGCTCGAAATACCAAATGTGTATAATCTAAGTATATATATATAGCATACGACTTTTTGTCTCAAGAAGTAGGAGATAGAGTAGATAGACTTTTGAGTGACAGATAAGTTCAAGTCTTCACATACCTTTTTGTCGAGAAGTTCCACCGGTTCCTTGAGTAGCTCTTCTTCTTGTATGATGAATATCGTCATGAAGTCCTTGATCTCAACTACACTTTCTATCCTAGTCAGAGACTTAGCTATAGTAAACTAGAAATCAAGACGTATAGTTTTGATCACTAACATTGACAAACATGCTTGAGATTGCAACGCATGCGAGTTCGACCGAGCAATGCTCTAGCAATACATATCACCATAGTATTGATGTTAAAGTTGTGATACGATTGAAATTTGATACTGTGTAATGAAACTATGTCACTTTATAACAATGATCGAGAACTATGTTTTATCATTGTTATAGCTACGGATTTTCAACAACGATTATGTTAAACTTACAACCTTTGGGATAATTGGAGTACTTGTAAATGACGAAGATTTCGAGTAATGTTGAAGATTAGGCATGTGGAATAGGATCCTCAGAAATTTATTTATCTTTTTTGTATTCCATATGTATTAATAGTTTTTCCACTAAAATTGACAAAGGAGGATATTGTTAGAGCATTGATCGGTCGAACTCGCATGCGTTGCTATCTCAAGCATGTTTTTCAATGTTAGTGATCAAAACTATAAGTCCTGATTTCTAGTCTACTATAGCTAAGGTCTCGGACTAGGATAGAAAGTGTAGTTGAGCTCAAGAACTCCATGGAAATCATCATACAAGACGAATGACTACTCAAGGAACCGGTGGATATTCATCAACTAAAAGGTATGTGGAGAGTTGAACTTATCTATCACTCAAAAGTCTATCTACTCTATCTCCTATCTTGAGACAAAAGTCGTTTGCTATATAGACTTAGATTATACACATTTGGTATTTCGAGCCGAGTTTATTTCGCCTATATATTTCTCGAAATATGTGTTGGTAAGCTTTTGCTTTAACCAAGTTCATCTTTACCTAGTGACGAAAGTCATGATAAGTTTCAATCACTATGAAAATTGCTCTGACGAGAAATGGTTTTTGAGTAACAACTATATAACGTCATCTGAGAATGTTTCAATGATTGAAATGAGAGTTTAGACTATATAACCATTGATGGATATAAGCATTGTTGTGGAAACACATATATGTATAAGTCCTATTCCTTGAACCAAAGTTTGCGAACTTTGTTGATCAAGAGAACCAAAATTGTTTGCACAGTTTGCGAACTCAGTCCGCGAACTGGCGGAGGTTCTCGTCCGAGAATATCTGTTGGAGTTTGGAAACTCACTCAGTAAGCTCAGTCCGTGAACTGGCGAAGTTCTCAAACCCGATAATTTCTGTTGGAGTTTATGAACTCCTTCCGGGAACTTAAGTCCGCGAACCCAGTCCGCGAACTTGAGTAGGTTATGTCTAAAAACAATTGTTCTTGAACTCATCTTTATATTAATTAAGGAATGCTTTTGAAAACCGTGGCTATAAAGTTCATGAACCGATTCAAGTGAATCAAATCGTTTTTGATTCAACTGTGTCTTGTGAAGTTACATAAGATCTAAGCAATTGAACAACTCTCTAACTAGTTCATTTGAGTCATTTGAACTAGTTATGGTGAAGAAGAATATGGTTGATGTGAAAGTAATCATATGGCTAACCATTTGGTTAACTATTGTTGAACCAACTAATGTACAAGTTTGGGTACGGTTACACGAACCTAGAAAGTGCATTTCATGTGTGTATAACAAGATATGTTTTCGATCAAACGGTTGATAAATATTAGCTTGAATCTAATCAGGTTCTCATCTAACGCTGAATATTGAATGCTTTGTTACTAAGCTAACATTGATTGCAAACCCTGATTTGAAAGACTATATAAAGGAGAACTCTTGCAACTGGGAAAACTAATCCCCACACTTTACATGTGATACTAGTTGTATCTATAGTCGATTCTCCTTTAACCCCCTGGTTTTCTTTTCTCAAACCGGGTTAACGACTTAAAGACTTCATTGGGATTGTGAAGCCAGACCGATACTACTTTCTCGTAGTTGTGTGATCTGATCTTGATGTTTCTAACCTATGAGGAAATGCAACCTATGAAAATATTTTATTTGGACCCAGTTATAGATCCTGAACCTGAACCACAACTAGATGTAGCTGTCTTAAACAGGAAACTAGACAAGGATGTGCTTTATTTGTTTATTTTCTTGATAGGTTGCAGATTCCTTTTACTTGTGATAGCTCTATTTGGTTTTGATGACCCACAGATATTTCGGCTATTACTTTATGAGTTTATAAGGTGACTAATCCCTTCTTATTCTGGCTGAAGACATTAAACTTATCACTTCTTGGGAGGTAACCCATTCTCATTCAACACGGTAATATCTTTCCTTATCTCTTTTGCTTCAAATGGTAACAGTTTATCCTTGTTCATGCTTTTAATTTGATCTTTAGAACATTGAGGACAATGTTAGATTTAAGTTTGGGGGTATAGGAGAAACTTTTTAGTTGCACAATTAAACTCCAGAGCCTAGAAATTTATGCTTATTAAGGATGGCACTAACCAATCTAAGTGGATGGAAGCATTTTGGTTGTAGGAGTTGAGGAACCAATCTGACTAGATGGCAACATCTAAAGAGTCTATTCATAAAAGCACAGAGCTCAGGTGTTATAAATAACATGATAGTTTCACCATATCTCGTTGAGTCCTTTTCACTTCTGTTTTTATTTTGTTTTGTTTTTAAACTATGTTTCTCTAAGTGATTAGGTGGGGCTCACGATTCAAGTTGTTACCAATGCTAGGGTGAATCAGAGTGATTGAGATACCAAAAAAAAATGTAGACAAAAAAAAGAGTTGAAAAAAAAAAAGAAAAAGAAAAGAGACCAGACCATCAGACCAACTGGAATAAATTCAATAAAGTCGACCACTGGAACCGTTGTATATGCCGGTTGTGTTGACCTAGAGTTAGGATTATCGACCACTGGTACCCTTGTATATGCCAGTGTGTTGATATTAGTCAGACTAGTATCTCAATCCATTAGGATAGGTTCATTTTGGCGGAGGCCTTCAGTCAGATATGAGAAACGCCGTTCACCTAGTAAACATCAAAACCATCTATGTTTTTTATATCCATCTTCTTGATCTATCCATGTGATTAGTTTTGACTCCGGATATTGATGTCCATAATGCGACTATCTGAGTAGAGATCTGTCACTTCATATGAATTTTAGTATGCTTGAGTACAAACTCGTGTACAACAACTGGAATTTTGCATCAGGGTATTTCCTCCTGTAGTCAATAAGTATGCCAACCAAGGAGATTCTTTAGTGCCTTCCAAGGTTCTGTGTAGATAGCTAGGGTCTGGAGTAAAAAGGTTTTGTGGGTATACCTCTGGTAAGCCCTCCGGAGAAAACACTCCTCCACTAGGGACACCTAGGGGTTTAAAGGCTTATTGCATACGCTAAATGCAATCGACGATGCCTGCGACAGTGAGTTAGGATTTTATTTCTATTTTATTTTTGCTCGAGGACTAGCAAATAATAAGTTTAGGGGTATTTTATAGAAACATTTTTGTGTCCGATTTGTCTCGATTCTATATATTGTTAGGGCTCATTTTTGTACTTATTATGGTGTTTTATTTATTTGTAGGTATTTTTGGCTAATAAACATTTTTGGAAAAAATTGGCTCGAAAAGTTGTCGGAAAGCACCCGGAGGACATTTTCTATTCGGACTCTCACTTTGGATAAGGGGTAACCTAATTACTAAGGAGAATCTCATTTCCAGGCAGTTGCTAATCGCACCCTTACTCTGGATAAGGGGCAACCATCTTCAACATTCAAAAAAAAGGATTTTGGCGGGAAAAAGTGTAGTTAAAGAGCAGTTTTGGCAATCGTGATTTGGAAGAGTTTGAGGTCGATTAAACCTCTGATTTTCATAGGATAGACTCCTTATGGGTCTAGGAATCTGATATGGGTGTTTAAATCGATTAGATTGGGCTCAATCGACGGATTTTTCTCACAATAAGAAAATATGGAAAGTCACGTGTGTGACCTGTTTTAGGGAATTTTAGAGAGATTAAAACGCTGTAAACCTTCCCAAAGATTTGTATCTATCTAAGGAAGAGTTTAGAATAAAAAGGAAAGCTCAGAAACGTGTAGAAATCCTAAAACAAGAAATTGTCGCAACTTGTCCGTGAAGAGAAGAAAAGATATTTTGGAAGATTTGGGAGAGATTTAATCGGTATTTTTGATATAAATAGATGTCTTGGGTCATATAGAAGAGGTGTCGAGAGTTTGGGAACCTAAGGAGAGCCAGAGAAGAAGAAATCAGAGCTTTACCAAACTCTGTTTCTGCTGCTGCTGCTGTTGAAGAAGAAGAACAGCTGAAGAACATTGACCCTCGGTAGACAGTCGCAGAAAAGTGTCGCTGTTTAACAGCTGAAGACATTAAGTTGTTCAGGGCAATCTTATTTCAGGGCAGTCTTAAATCAGCGACAAAGCAACAGTTTTTCTGTAACAGTTCCATTGTAACAGCTGTTTTGCAACACCAATACACTGTTGCAAACAGTCTGTGTTATTACTTTTCACTCTTTTAATCATCTTTTGAGCAACAAACACATATTTTGAGATCATGATTAATATGAGGAGCTAAACCCCATTGCTGAGGCGATAGAGGAAGCTATTTTTCCAACAAAGAGTGGTATATTCTATTTTATCTTTTTATTTGCAATAATTATATGATTATTTTCCTTGAAATATTATTGAATATGATTTTTATTTGAGTGGTTGTGATCTATTTTGATGGAGTATGCTCATTTGAAGACTTTTGATGCTTCATACTTGGTATTTATAATTATTACTTTTGAAAATCTACTTGTTGCAATATTTTAGAATCAAATTAAACAAGAAAATTGCATAAATATAAGTATTGGTTTAATCACTTTGAACTCGTAAAATAGTGGAATCTTAGCCTGAGTGTTTCTTTTAGTATTGATATCATCTTTGATTGAGTTTGCTATAATTTTTAATGAGTTTTCTATTTTAATATTAGGATTTAAGTATATTTAATATCCTTCACAAGTCTGAGAATCGAACCACTTTTACCACTATCTACAAATCACATCATCGGACATCAAGAGGGTTGAAGCAAATGATCAGCGCGGGTTCAATGGCTCAGTTATCAGTTATTACACGATGAGGAATGACTGGGTACTTCTCACAGTCACAACGACGTCGCCCATAAAACTCAGACTTACGCCCGTAAAATCCATTTTGTTGGGAGACACTAAAAGCGAGTAAGTCTTGTTAGACAAAGTACATAATCTACAACTTCAAGTTTTCACGTTGATGATTGAAACCGATAGCCATGTTACCCCCAAAATTTCATCCTGTACTTTCTACCGTCATACAACATTCACGGTTCCATGACTCTCCTAGAATATTCATGCTTCTAATAGTCATGACAAAAAACGACATTATTCTAAAATTCATTTCAAGGGATAATCCAAAACCCTCATAGGTAACAATTATATATCAATCCAAAAATATCAAACCATTAACCAGGCGTTTCTTCTGCCTTTCAAAAAAAAAAACCTAAGCAATGGAAGTCCGGAAAAATAAAAACATTCAAGGAAAATTTCCTAGCAAAGACTCGTTCTTCTTGGATAAAACGTCCTGCATGCTTTGAAGAGCCGCCTGCTTCAACTTCAACTCCTGGGACAACTTCTCGACTTCTGCCTCCTGTTGATTAATTAAATCCGCGGAAGGGCCATCAACCACTTCAACCTGCAGCCTTTGGATCTCGGAAAATCCATCATAGAACCTGGAGGTATTAAACTCAAAGTTTACACACATATCCCGATGGAATTCCCAGTTTTTGACTACATCTCCAGAAACATTATGTCCAGTCACGCCACACATGTCATGAAATGAAGATAAAGTTTCCTCCACGCGCTTAACCAATGCAAAGCGACTATCAACCTTCCTGGTTGTGCTCATACCTCTTCCATATCTTGGTATATAGTTCCGCATACTTCACAGGCACACTGAATCCTCCAACCAACACATGACCATCGAAAGGAGCCTCGAATGGAGGATTAAAAACGACACCTGCGGCTGGATGTGCGACTAGCAAATATTCTTTGGAAACAATCATGCCCGTCGTCACAATAGCATTTTCCGCCATGGGAGACACGACAACATCTTTATGATGATCAACCTCCATCTCCAGATTACCAGCGGGTACGGTTTCCATGATTGGAGACACTATTACATCTTCATTGCCGTGAATCTCCATCTCAGAATTATTTTCAGAAGCGGCCTCCTCCTGTAAATACCACCAATTGAATATTTATTCGGTATAAATAAATAGTCCAAGAGGAAAATGTGTCAGAGACTCACCGACTCATCTGTGGGCCCACTGAGATTGGAAGAGGACTCGCTGCCCCGCTCTGAAGACCTTTCCCCATTACCGTCAGACTCTGAGTTTTATTCTTCTTCTTCATCTTCCGCTTCACTGCTGAGAGGCTCAGTATCGCCAGACTTTTCTTCAGAAGGCATCACCTTTTGGCCACTTGCAAGTCTGGTAAAGGCGTTTATCTTGTTGAGACCCTGAATCAAAAGGGAAGAGATGATCAGTGGCAACAATTAAAAATATTTATGGAAGACGACCAAATCAGGAAGAAAATCATACATACTCGCATATTGGAAGAACTAAAAGTCACAAGAGCCGTCGAATCCGACTGAAAACCACCCGCACGGTTTTTAGACCTTCGCTCCTTTTTCTGGGAACTGTCCACATCCGAGCTAGGAGATTTTCTCTTAGCATTAAAAGGCTCCCTCAATAATGGATATTCCACTAAAGTCGCAGAGGAAGGCTTTCCACGAGAATTTTACACCACGTCATTCAAAAATCCATGGATGGCGAGAAACTCATCCTGCCAGAACACGTTGTACCTGGAGGTTGTCACTGGACTTCGTTCTGAGAGCAAGAAAGGAAGATTTTTACCTGGCGCAAGAACACGGGCATCAAGAACAGCTGGCAATAATTCTTCCAGAGCAACCAGATGACGAGTAAATGAGACTCCTTGGTCAGATCCCATATGCCGAGCCGCCCTGTTAATATTATAAGGGACTGCTTTGAAAGACCCCCGGAAGAAAGATGGCACGTGTCCGTGGATACAGCTTCGCATAAATACAACCTCTCCAATGCTCATATTATCTCCAGCTGAAAGCAAAGTCAAGTTCGGAGCAGCGGCAAAAGTGTTCGGCTGAACTATGGACGCGTGAACTGGAGCCCAAGGACGAAAGCTAACGGCATAGGCATTGTCAAGAAAGTCGATGAGCTTTAATCCAGATTTTGGGCGCTTATTCAACCATCAAAGTATTCTGGAGCCGCCGCAAGACTCAGGAAGTGAAGCCAACGGTTTGGGAGCATATTTTGCGAAATGCTCCCACAACCATTTTTGGAGAAAAGCGACGTGAACATACGAGTCCACTTTCATATGACCATTTGAAGCGTACATGTCCGCGACCAGATGATCCAAATGGGTGTACAAAGAACCAAGAAACAAGCCACCAATGGGAAGAACGACACCTTTCTCCAATTTGATAGCGAATTTAATGAGCGCCTGTCGTATCTCCTTCTTACCAGAGCCATCATCGAAAATATCTCTGGATAGCCACAAAGCTAAAAATGTAGCAACATGGAGTGTATCGTCCGGCACTAGATCCGACTCCGGCTCATTAGGGAACCACTCAGACACCCACCAGCTATAGAAGAACTTCGTCTCGTAATCCTTTCGAACGAATCCTTTTGACTTCTCATCAAGAGTGGCATGCATTTCTTCTTCATCGTCGGACAACGTGATATCAAGATTCCCTGTTATGGGAAGGTTCAGCAAGACAGCTACACTCTCTAAAGAGATGGTCATTTCACCTCACCTACATATGGCCATGTGAGTATCCGGACACCATTTGGAGATAAAAGCGATCAAGACTGGGATATCTTTCCTAATTTGAAGTGTTTCAGAAGCCATGACAGCGTCGATGATTTGCGCCTTGGTCAAATTGGCCCTCACACAGTCTTGGCTTATAATGAATTGCATCCACTTATCAAAAGAGCGCAATGTGATATGACAGATTTTAAAGTCAATAGGAGAAGCAGGATACCCTTCCCTCTGAAGGAAAAACCGCATTACACGCCCCGGCCGAACCGACTGGACCTCTCCTTCATTTTCTGAACCGGTCAAAAGGATACCCACGAACTTGGGATGGGATCTCCTAAGTGTAGAAGACTTTGTAAAAAATTCATCACCGTGTTTGGATTGGAGTTGCCAATATTCTTCGATGTGGTGGCGGGACTTTTCTCAGGTGACATCCTAACGGAATTTCTTTACGCTGCTTTCACTATTGAAGTAACTACAACAGAGAAAAACCAATAAAAGTTATTAATAAGGAAAAGGGAGCATAAAAATCATTTTGTCAACGGAGGAAGAAATCATCTTGGTCACAAGCCAATTTTTTGGGTCGCAAGACGCAACATGCGTGTCCAAAGGTGGCGCACGGCCAAAGGAGTGGTGGCGGAAGCAATGGGGACTGGCATCCACCCTAACTTTGTTCCACGAGAGCTATACCCTCGGCCAAGAGGGTGCCACGGTCACGTTCAAAAAAAAAGGGGAAACCCTAAAATTAGGTTTTGTGGAGAAGGATTAAACAACGGCTACCCGATTGTGCATAATTACTTCGCATAAACAATTGGCTTCATTACCGTTAAACAGGGTGTTTGATGTTATGGGGATACTACTGGCAAAGGGAAATTACTAATATTTAAGTATTTCACGAATTTATAATGGATGAACGGATATGGTTTTGATGAGTGCCAAATATTGTATATATTTGCACCTTTTTATTGGCATTTAACTCATCATTTGTGCACTAACGCTCCATTTTATCCCATATTCTGTGTTTTCGTTGTTTTCAAGAATAAATACTTTTCTCAATTAATTTTGCATTTTTAGGTACTAAATAAAGACTGGTTAACTCACGGAGCAAAAAGAGCAAATACACGGGAAAAATCCGAAGGAAACTCTAGTGGAAAAGAAGTGAAGAATGTGGTATGGAAGACTCAAGGATGAAAATGGGCTTAACAAGGAAGAAATTGTTCTTAAAGAAGAAGTGTGATCAAGATTACCTAAGCCCAAATCCATTTCCTAAACCCAAACCCATATCCTAAACCCAAAATCCAAACCCAAACCCGCTTCTCTCCTTAGCCGTCAGATTGGATCCATTCCATCATCTAACGGTCGCTTCATCAGAGTACATCGAGCTTTGATGTTCCTGTCTAACACTATAGCACCTAACTCCATCTTGGACCGTCAGTTTTGATGTATTCCATATCCAACGGTCGCTCCACATCCACTTCCATCGCACCGTTGGATCATTCTCTCATCTTTTCATCCAACATCTTCCCTTTGCTGACATCAAAATTTGATGAGCCCGCTCAACACCATAACCTAGAATACATATACCCCAAAACAAACAGCCCCTAACTCATTCTTCTCTCGAGCTCTTCTTCCCCTTCTTCCCAAAAATTGCAGAGCCTGCAAATCCCTCTCCCCGACACCACCAGCGTCTGCTCCACCATCTCCCATCCCTCGAGTTCCACCACCACAACCACCCGAAAAAAACCCATCTCCCTAGTTTCCCTCTCTCTCATTCCTAGCATCATTCCTGGATGCTATGAATTAGGCAGTGAGAATCTAGGGTTAACTAGGAGCACAGAGAAGACCAAGAAGGCATGGGTTCGTAGCAGAAGAGGAAAGGAAGGACGAGCAAGAGAGCAGAGGAGAAAAATTCAGAGAATCAGTGAGTGAATTCTCGATTTTCAAAATTCGGGTTCTTTCAAAATTAGGGTTTAGAAATTAGGGATTTCATGTAAAACTATAAATAGAAGATGGTATTGTATGTGTGTGGGTATGCCCGGGCTAGCCGGAGCACCAAGCTCTTAGTGTTCTGTAATTTTATTATTTCATCTGTTTCATCCAGTAGTATAATTTGATCATGTTTTAGTTCACTAAGTTAAGGTTGAGATGAAACCATAGCTTTGTCCTATGTTATTTATGTTGTTTGTGTGATTCTTGAATGCTTAAAATGTTGTATGATAGATTTAATCTCAGTGCATCAATACTCTGCTCTCACAATGTATGTCAAGCATCCATTATAGTTAGGATAACATTGTGTTGATTGAACTGGAACTCATGTTTGATATATTATTGTTAATCCTTTGACTAGTTGTGCTTGATTAGACAATTAGTGCTCCGGGTTAATACTTTAGTTGCGATTGAACTATCCACTGGTGAAACATCTTAGGTAAGTGATGGACTTGACACTTCTTCCTTATCTGTTACAAGGACAAGAGTATCATACTCAGTTGAATGCTTAGTATAGGGATAGAGGTGAATTCAAAGCCTAGCAGTCCCTCCCATATCCCAAATTCCTTAGTCATTGTCACTGTAGGTTAGAAATTAGTTAGAAAAATATTAGAAAAACAACATCAGTTCCCTCCTTGTCCCTGAGGACAAACCCTGCTTATTTACTAGCTATAACAGTCCTGTATACTTGCAGGAAAATTAGAACATAGTTTTAGGTATAATTCCTTAGCTATCAAGTTTTTGGCGCCGCTACCGGGGACTTGGCGTTGTGTGTTGAAGTTTCTTGGCTTGTATCTTAGCTATTCTTGCACTTTCTTAGCTGTACTTGCATTTATCTTTTAGCTTTTTCTCTTGATGTTCATTTGCGTCATCACTACATCTGCATCTTCTCTGCTCTAGTAGCATTTGCATTTTGCATCTTCACTGCATATTGTTCTTTCATTTATCTTTGCATACTGTTCTGCATCATAACTTGCATCTTTCAATTAATCTTACTGCCTCCTGCATTCACATAATCTCTTCCTTCTTGCTGTGCATCTCATTGCATTTCACTGAACTTGCAAATTTTGCTGCTGTTGTGGTGTTGTGGAGCTGGTGTTGCTGCTGCTGCTCTTGGCTGTGCTGCTGCTGTTGCTGTGTTCTGCTGCTACTGCTGGTGCTGTTGCTGCTGTGAACCAAAACCCAACTGGGCTGTGCAACTAGAACAACAGAGCAGCTGGGCTGTGCTAAAAAGAGTAAGCCTAAACCCAATAACTGTGTGGGCTTGCTTTAAAAACTGAAATTCTGGGCCTTGTAAATTGATTCTGAAACTCTTGAACCCAAGTGCACTTTGTTTCTGAACTCTGGGCTTGAACCCAACTCAGAATTTGTAAAACATTTTTAAGCCCAAGTGGGCCTCGTATTTTGGCTAACTGAGATCCCAAAAATCAAATACCCAGTTGGGCCTCGTGCATTTCTGGGCTTGGTTCACTGAACTCGTTAGTTGGGCCGTGTACTCAAATCTCTAGGACGTTTGCTGGGCTTGTCCCACAGAAAATTTGAACCAGTTAGCTGGGCCTCATCCCATTAAAACCAAAAGGAGTTTTCAAAACCCATAAAAACCAAATGTTTCCCATCAAAAACCAAATGTTTTTCATTCCCATCAAAACCAAAATTTTCCCATAAAAAAAACCAAATTTTTGAAAACCCATTAAAACCAAATAGTGGGCTTTGTGTCTTTTCAATATGGGCCAACCTCGTGCTCTCCATGAATACATGTATCCCACAATAAAAATTCCATTATCATGTATTGTCTTACCTCAAACCAATGAACCTTTTAAAATAAATGCAAGCATGATACAAATACTTCCTATATTTCGAGGGTTCGATTCTGAGAACCCCTATACTCATGTAAGAGAGTTTGAACAAATTTGTCGGACTATGCAACCTGATCATATGTCCGAAGACTCTCTGAAATTGCGTTTGTTTACATTTTCTCTAGAGAAAAGGGCCAAAACATGGTTTTACGGTTTGAGACCACAATCAATCAACACTTGGGACCAACTCACAGATCTATTTTTCAGAAAATTCTTTCCACATCATAGGACCATCGCTATTCGTTAAAGTATTAATTGTTTTGTCCAATTGGATGAGGAAACTGTTTTTCACTATTTTGAACGTTTTAATGATTTGTTGAGCGAATGTCCGCACCATGGATTTGAGAAGTGGAGACTTTTCTTCATCCTCTATGAGGGACTAGACTTTAAATCTCGAACCATGGTTGAGTCTATGTGTAATGGTAAATTTCTTGATAAATCTGTGGATGATGCATGGAAATTTTTAGTTGAGATTGCAGAGAAAACCCATCAATGGGAATCTGTTAGGGAAACAGGGACAACGCCACATGGTATGAGTCACCCCCATGAGTTAGAGTCTTATTCTTGTGATAGCTCCGACCTTAGGATTGAAAATTATCCTAGATTGCAAAATCCCTATCATGATGATGATGATGAATCAAATTTTGAAAATGGTATTTTCAGTCCAACTCGTAGAAACGATGTTGAATATGAGCCTCATCTAGAGGAAAATGAGTTGACCGAGAACACCAGAGCTGTTAATAGGGACGAGTATGCATATTACTCGGATGATGATATGATGTTAGAAGAGCTAATTCTTCTTGAAGAGTCAATTTCGGAGTCTTGTGACTCCGAAATTCCAGACCATAGTGAAGAAACTTCCATGAATGATGTTTCTCCTAATATTCATATTTATTGCAATTCAGATAATTTGGACACTGATATGAGGCTTGTACAATTGTGCTGTGAAGATGAGCATGACATAGGAAAGGTTGAATCTTTTGTAGACATTAATGTTATTATACATGAAAACGAATTTGATGTGTCTGATTCCCTGCCGAAGTCCCAATATGTTGTTTCTTCCGATGTTGATTTGAGTACTACGGACAATCATGATACCGATTTAGGTCTTGATGTTTTGTTCGATGAATATGAGCATGATTTACCTGTTTCTGATTTAGGGAAAGTATGTACTAGTACTATTGATCATGAAAATAAATTAGAAGTTCCTGCTTTCTTGCCTAAATAACAGATTGAGATTTTTCCACCCAACCTAGATTTGGTTTGTCACAAAATTTTTAAACCAACTAATCTGAGAGTCCCTAATCTAGGATTGGAACTGTGTGCTTCCCAAGTCCTCTTGGACTATTTTTCTGCTAAATATAACATCTTTAAAGAACCACAGTTGGAATTAATTTCTCTGACCATCCCAAACAAAGTCCATTTTGAGTTAGACCTTGTGAATCCTGCACCCCTAAAATGGAAAGATTTTGTGCTTAAAAGTAAACCTGCTGAAAATTACAGGTTTAGGGGTGATTCATTTGGTTTTTCACTCTCACTCTCATTTCAGTCCAACTATAGTTGTTTGAAACTGTCTATGTTTCAACACTTTGTCTTTTGGGTTGATCCTCAACTCTTTAGACTGTATGTATATAGTGAATTGTTTGTATATAATCTGGTAGGTAATGTTTAGTGGAATCATATGTTTCTTGTATATATTGTGCTAACCCAATGTGAATTAAGTTGAGTTACTGTTGGGTTTTTCCTTGAATAATGAAGTTCAGAACTTGCTTTCGCCAATATCCGTTAATCTCTTTCCTTTTTCAACACTTAGCATCGTTCTCATGGTATGTGTTATAATCATGTTTATCTTCTGAAACATTGAGGACAATGTTTAGTTCAGGTTTGGGGGTGAAAAGTAGATACTTTGATAACATGCTATAATTGAAAACGGAACTCTTTCTTTTTGAAAATAAATAAATAAATAAATAAATAAAAATCAAGTATTTATCAATTCCATCCTCTCTTGTTCCAAAAATAAAAGAGAGTAACCAATTTAAATAAGAGTCATGTAAAGAGTCATCTTTTGTGTTTTTGTGTTATAAGCAAGGAAGGGTGTATGCCATTGATGTACAACGCGAGTAATTGTGAAATACCTCCAACTCATTCACAATTCTCGTAAAGTCCGGACAACTAGCTAGATTTCGACCTCGGTTCTTAGCCTGAGAAACTATCTCTTGGTGATTAGTAGTCATAACATCCGATCTTTCTTTACACATGTGTAGATACATTTTACACTCTTATCACATGTCTTTATTTGTTATCAGTTCTAGGATTGTGCCTTTGATAGCTAGATTGACATCTCCATTTTGCTGTGAGCTTCTACTGTCTTGCACATGTCACATTTCATGGAATCTGAGCTTATATTTTGTCCTAGAACTTTGTAGGTACGTTCTAAGCAAACCTTCACGAGACTTCAACTCGTCCACTAGGGACACTTAGTGGTTTAAAAGGCTTATTGCGTTCGCTAAATGCAATCGAGAGACCAACGACAGTGGTATAGGTAGGATTTCCTTAGTTTTGTTTTACTTGAGGACAAGTAAAATTCAGGTTTGGGGTTATTTGATGAGTGCCAAATATTGTATATATTTGCACCTTTTTATTGTTATTTAACTCATCATTTGTGCACTAACGCTCCATTTTATCCCATATTCTGTGTTTTCGTTGTTTTCAAGAATAAATACTTTTCTCAATTAATTTTGCATTTTTAGGTACTAAATAAAGCCGGTTAACTCACGGAGCGAAAAGAGCAAAGACACGGGAAAAAGCCGAAGAAAACTCTAGCGGAAAAGAAGTGAAGAATGCGGTATGGAAGACACAAGGATGAAAATGGGCTTAACAAGGAAGAAATTGTTCTTAAAGAAGAAGTGGGCTCAAGATTACCTAAGCCCAAATCCATTTCCTAAACCCAAACCCATATCCTAAACCCAAAATCCAAACCCAAACCTGCTTCTCTCCTTAGCCGTCAGATTGGATCCATTTCATCATCTAACGGTCGCTTCATCAGAGTACATCGAGATTTGATGTTCCTGTCTAACACTATAGCACCTAACTCCATCTTGGACCGTCAGTTTTGATGTATTCCATATCCAACGGTCGCTCCACATCCACTTCCATCGCACCGTTGGATCATTCTCTCATCTTTTCATCCAACATCTTCCCTTCGCTGACATCAAAATTTGATGAGCCCGCTCAACACCATAACCTAGAATACATATACCCCAAAACAAACAGCCTCTAACCCATTCTTCTCTCGAGATCTTCTTCCACTTCTTCCCAAAAATTGCAGAGCCTGCAAATCCCTCTCCCCGACACCACCAGCGTCTGCTCCACCATCTCCCATCCCTCGAGTTCCACCACCACATCCACCCGACAAAAATCCATCTCCCTAGTTTCCCTCTCTCTCATTCCTAGCATCATTCCTGGATGCTATAAATTAGGCAGTGAGAAGCTAGGGTTAACTAGGAGTGCAGAGAAGACCAAGAAGGCATGGGTTCGTAGAAGAAGAGGAAAGGAAGGACGAGCAAGAGAGCAGAGGAGACAAATTCAGAGAATCAGTGAGTGAATTCTCGATTTTCAAAATTCGGGTTCTTTCAAAATTAGGGTTTAGAAATTAGGGATTTCATGTAAAACTATAAATAGAAGATGGTAGTGTGTGTGTGTGGGTATGCCCGGGCTAGCCGGAGCACCAAGCTCTTAGTGTTCTGTAATTTTACTATTTCATCTGTTTCATCCAGTAGTATAATTTGATCATGTTTTAGTTCACTAAGTTAAGGTTGAGATGAAACCATGGCTTTGTCCTATGTTATTTATGCTGTTTGTGTGATTCTTGAATGCTTAAAATATTGTATGATAGATTTAATCTCAGTGCATCAATACTCTGCTCTCATAATGTATGTCAAGCATCCATTGTAGTTAAGATAACATTGTGTTGATTGAACTGCAACTCATGTTTGATAGATTATTGTTAATCCTTTGACTAGTTGTGCTTGATTAGACAATTAGTGCTCCGGGTTAATACTTTAGTTGCGATTGAACTATCCATTGGTGAAACACCTTAGGTAAGTGATGGACTTGACACTTCTTCCTTATCTGTTACAAGGACAAGAGTATCATACTCAGTTGAATGCTTAGTATAGGGCTAGAGGTGGATTCAAAGCCTAGCAGTCCCTCCCATATCCAAAATTCCTTAGTCATTGTCACTGTAGGTTAGAAATTAGTTAGAAAAATATTAGAAAAACAACATCAGTTCCCTCCTTGTCCCTGAGGACAAACCCTGCTTATTTACTAGCTATAACATCCCTGTATACTTGCAGGAAAATTAGAACATAATTTTAGGTATAATTCCTTAGCTATCAGGTTTACACCAGCATAGAAGAGTAAACAAAAAAGAAGAAACACGGAGATGCATACCTGGAATACGCTCGCCTGCTGTTGCTACTGCTTTGCCGCTAACTCCAAGGCATGAGAATAAAACTGATGATAAGGGATAAAGAAGATGGGAAACGCCTCTTATAGGCACGACTTTTGGGAGTTCGAAAGGAGGAAGGTTTCCTATTTTTGGTTACACATGAAAAGAGGCAACCGGACCCGCACTAGCAAAGATCCATGGCGCCAACATGCCACGACCAAGATAACTCCAAGAACCCGCTCCTAGCCAGCACCATCTCCGCGTCACGGCCAAGCCCTAACCAGCGCCATCCTCTCTGCGTCCCAGCTAGATTAGCGCACGCCACCCCAAGCCAGCGCCAACGTCTCCAAGCCAAGCCAGCAGCGTCACGGCCAATCCCTAACCAGCGCCATCCTCTCCGCGTCCCAGCCAGATTAGCGCATGCCATCCACCGTTCCAAGCCAGCAGCGCCAACGGTTTCACGGAAAAGCCAAGTCAAGCCATCAGCGCCAACGGTTCCAATGCCCTAGCCAGCACCAACAACTTGCATCCTCCCAGCGCTAGCTTCTCTACTCGATAGCCGATGCACCTGCATCCTTCTCAGCGCCAACTTTTCCGCTCTTGACAAGTGTCATCCGCAGCCCCAACCAACTCCAACCGCGTCCTAATAATTTCCCTAGCCAGCAGCGCCGTGAACCATTCATTAACCAGTAGCCAAAAACTCCGCACTGGTGCCAATATCCCGCCGCTAAGACGAATTTATGCAAAAGATGCCAACACAAGGATCACGGATTCCTCATGCTTTCCACCAAAGGTTAATTGAATTTCCTTAGAAATCTCTTCACATCTTGCTCTTTCGATTTTATTCTTGCATGTCACCATCTCATGCTTACCCCGCAACAATGCCATTGTTACGTGCTAAGCAGTGGACTTAATGTTGATGATGGTTTTTAGCTTAGGGTTAAAATCGTAAAACCTTGCATCTGATGTCACTCTACAAGGAAACGGTTTCGTGAGTGCTAACCTCTCCACCAACATATTTTTTGAGCCATTCAATATATTTAGATGAAATTTATGTAGCAACCATCCCAAACACTCTGTAAATTTCGGCACCTCGCCAATACAAGACTCACTGAGTACTTTCCTGTGCTATGTTCCCCGGCAGAACCCTTAATATCGGTATGGCATGACGGATTTGTGTTCACTCGCAGCGGAGTAGCATGAACCTCCAAGTACCAAAGTTAAGTCCATCACACAAAATGCTCAGACGGAAAGCACACTGCATTCTGGAGATAAGGATTTTTATGGCAGCATACAAATTCCATCCAATTATTGTGATAACTCATAAAAAACTCATAAAACCGACTAATTTGCGAAATAAGGGTTTCGCGCCCCGTGCAGTATACTAGACCCCGTTGGTTGAAAACTATGCTTATCCAAACTAGGCGATTAAATCCACCACATCGCACTGGAAGTGCGGCCACGCCCTAGCTTGCCGGCCCCACTTCCCATCGACCAATCAGGTCGCTCTAAAGCCGCCACACTCACACCAGAAGTGTATCCACGCCCATGCTTGGCCGGCCCTCTTACATTAAACAATCAGGTTGCTTCAAACTTGCCACAGTGTTAAAAAGAAGGAAACCGCGCCAGATGGCCGAAAAGCCAATTGGCTTCCCAATAACGCGCCAAACGCGCATACCAAAAGGTGCCAAACACGCACATACCAAAACGCGCCAAACATGCACATGCCAAACGCACATGCCAGGCACACATGCCAGACGCGCCAAACATGGCCACTCGCCACATGCGACATGCCATATAAGCTAATTAGGGTTTCGACAAGCCAAACCTTAATTTAAGCAAGATTTCCACACCAACATTCCAAAATTTCAATGGCCATGGCTACGCCGCAACCACGCCAATGGAATGCACGAGCCATGCCGCCATGCCACGGCTACTAGCATGTCGCTATGCCACAGCCACTGGCATGCCACCCTGACACGACCATTGACATGCCGCCATGCCACGGCTACTAGCATGTCACTATGCCACGACCACTGGCATGCCACCATGCCACGGATACTAGCATGTCGATATGCCACGGCCACTAGCATGCCACCATGACACGACTACTATCATGTCGCTATGCCACGACCACTGGCATGCCACCATGCCATGGCTACTAGCATGTCGATATTCCACGGCCACTGGCATGCCACCACGCCACGACTACTAGAATGTCGCAATGCCACGGCCCCTGGAATGCCACCATGCCACAACTACTAGCATGCCGCTATGCCGCAGCTACGCCATTGGCATGCCGTTATGCCATGGCTACGCCATTGGCATGACGTTATGCCATGGCTCCACCAGGCGCTACTATAACAATGGCGCCACTTCGTTATACAATAAGATGCGGACGAAATCAATGGCCACTCTTCCTCCTGAGATGCGATCTCAGCCATCCAAGTTCGTCACCAAGTCGGCGAGCTTGTGGAAAGTTTTAGGAGACCAGCCAAGACGAGCCTAATAGCATCACATGCTATTCACTTACGGAAAGCCTCTCAATTTTAACTTGCCACACGTAGCAAAGTGCTACATGTTTTATACGAAAATACTCGAGACATCAAAACATGACACAAACTGGAGGATACTCATCAGGGTATTGGTCTGGCGGTTTATAGCGTGCGGCGTGCAATACGCCCGTTACAAGAAAGTGTCATAAAGCGAGGTGTTTAGTAATGGAAAGAATTAATGGTGAAATGTATCCTTCATTATGGAAACATCAATTCCAGGCGTTACCCATTACTGTTTTCTTCCACCACTCAACCGTTTCCACTTCCTACGAGACCAGGGTACGTTTTGCTGCGAATTGTATAAATAGGTCTCACCTATTTCCACCAAACAAAAAGTTTTGGTCAGGAGAACATTACAACATCCAGAAATCATCTAATAGCTTTTCATTCAGCTAGCCGGTTCAATTTTCTGATACAAGTCACGAAACACCCACGCTTCCAAAATCAACTATTCTGGCCTCAACACTTTCTTCGCTTCCCTCCCTAAGACCAACCCTTCTCCTTCACTTTGTGACCGAAGCAAGCCTAGAACGACCATTTATTGGTTTAGGCCAGGATTGTACAGATTGATCTCTCAAATCAAAAGTACTCCCGTGCAATACATTGTTTAGGGTTTAGACTCGTTTGTCATCCACACACGAAATTACCAAAAATAGCAAAAACTGTTTTCACCCACAAAAAATTGGTTAAAACAACTAGGTTATGTTACTTTCAATTTAGATCAGTTGAAACTCTCTTTTGTTCACCTAGAACAACTAATTACCTTATATGGTAGCTCTACTTATGCTTCTTTGGGCATGCTCAACGGGTCTTCTTTCAGAAAAAGTTCATTAAGAGTAAAGCACCAACACTTATTGGCCAATTCTTTTCTATATCTGCTAGACCCTTATCACCAGTACCTCCTGCCATCACTTCAGTTTTATCTGGTTTCACTGATGTCTTTGCTACACCTTCTTCTCTACTCCCTATAAGAATATTGGACCACAAATTTCCTTTGAAACCTAATTCAGAACCCACCTCTCAAAGACCCTACAGATGCCCTTATGTTCAGAAATAAGTTGTGGAGAAACTGGTACAAGAGATATTAGATTCTTGTATTATTCAAAATAGTCACAGTGCCTTTGCATCTTCCATTCTGTTGGTGAAGAAGAAAGATGGGTCTTGGAGATTCTTTGTGGATTATAGAAAGCTTAATGAGATGACAGTGAAAGATAAATTTCCAATTCCATTGATTGAAGAGTTACTTGATGAACTCAATGGTGCTGTCATATTTTCAAAGAGTGATTTAAGATCAGGATATCACCAAATTTGAATGCACCTCCCTGACATTCATAAAACTGCTCTTAGAACCCATCATGGGCATTATGAATTCAGATTTATTCCTTTTGGGTTGACTAATGATCCAGCCACCTTTCAATCCCTCATGAACTCTATCTTTCAACCTTTTTTAAGGAAGTTCATTCTCGTCTTCTTTGATGACATTTTAGTCTATAATAATTCACTAGAGGAACACATTGTTCATCTTTCTCAGACTCTATCATTGTTGAGACAACACTCCTTGTTTGTTAATATGTCTAAGTGTTGTTTTGCTCAGCCACAATTAGATTATTTGGGGCATTTGATCATTGAGAGGGTGTTGCTGCTGACTCAGACAAGATTGCTGCTATGGTTAATTGGCCTACTCCAACCACACTTAAAAAATTGAGGGGGTTCTTGGGCCTTACAGGTTATTACAGAAGATTTATTAATGGGTATGGCCTTATCAGCAAGCCCTTGACAGATATGCTTAAAAAGAACTCATTTTCTTGGTCAGCTGAGGCTCTTAGTGCTTTTGACAACCTTAAAAAGGCCATGGTGACTGCACCAGTATTGGCCCTTCCTGATTTTTCTAAGCCATTCGTTTTAGAAACAGATGCTTGTTCCACTGGTGTTGGGGATGTACTTATGCAACTAGGCAAGCCAATTGCTTTCTACAGTAAAGTTTTGGGACCTAAAGATCTAGCATTGTCCACCTATGAGAAGGAGCTTCTAGCCATTGTGATGTCAGTACATAAGTGGAAGCACTACTTGTCCAATAATCAGTCTATAATTCACAATGATCTCCAAAGCTTGAATTTTTTCATGGAGAAAAGAATCACTTCAGTGTTACAGCAGAAATGGCTTATGAAGTTGCTGGGATTGGACTATGTTATCAAGTATAAAAAAGGCTTGGACAACAAAGTTGCTGATGCACTTTCCAGAGTGCCTCATACTATTTCTGAATGTTCAGCCATGTCCTTAGTGCAACCACAATGGACATAGGATATCCTCAGCAGTTACATGGAGGATGACACAGTGCAACAACTCTTATCTCAACTGCTGATTAATCCTAATCACAAACTGTTTTCTCTCCACGATGGTATTCTCAGATATAAGTCAAGACCGTATATTGGTTCATGCAATAATATCAAAGCTTCTATCATGCATTCTGTGCATTCTTCAATAGTGGGTGGTCACTCAGGTATGACTGGTACTTATAACAGAGCTAAAACTTACTTTTATTGGCCCAAAATGAAGCAAGATATTCTCCAGTTTGTGGTTGAGTGTGATTTTTGTCAAAGAAATAAAGAAGAAAGGTATCACCCTGCTGGCATTTTGCAACCTCTTCCCATCCCAGACACAGCATGGCAACATATATCTATGGACTTTATTGAAGGTCTTCCTTTGTCCAGCAAGAAAAATGTTATTTTGTTAGTAGTGGACAGGCTCACCAAATATAGCCATTTCATTGCCTTGGCTCATCCTTTCACTGCTAGTTCAGTAGCCAAGGAATTTCTTTAGTAGGTATTTAAGTTGCATGGCCTTCCTACTACTATAATTTCTGATAGACATAAGATATTTGTCAGTCAGTTTTGGCAGGAAATATTTAAGTCTTTAGGGACTACTATTCATCTCAGTACTTCTTACCACCGACAAACAGATTGACAGACGGAAAGGACTAATGCTTGTCTAGAGAAATGTTTGAGATGTATGACTAGTTCTTCTCCAAAGAATTGGTGTTATTGGTTGGCTCTTGTTGAATTGGTGGTTCAACACTATCTCCAGCCTCAAGATGTCACCTTTTCGCGCCTTGTATGGATATATTCCTCCTCATTTGGATTTTCCAACTAAGGCTACTACTTCTGTGGCAACTGTACAAGATTATCTAATTAGAAGAGATCCCATGCTCCAACTTCTTAGGAAGATCTCCTTCAGGCTCAAGACAGAATGAAGCTGTTTGCAGATAGGGCCAGAACTGAGAGTATTTGCAGTGGGAGATCTAATATTTCTTAAGCTCCAACCATACAGGCAATCTTCTGTGGCTCCGAGAAAGAACTTCAAGTTATCTTCTAAATATTATGGTCCTTTTAAGGTTGTACAAAAAATTGGTGTTGTTGCTTACAAACGCAACCTTCCAGTGGGCTCTAGGAAACACCCTGTCTTCCATGTCTCACAGTTAAAAAAGAAAATTGGTGCTCATGCTTCTACAGCTTCTACATTAACACTTGTGGACACCAATGGCATTTTCATTGTAGCAGCAATTGCAGTCTTAGACCATAGAGTTTCTTTCATTTGGGGACAAACTTACTCGACAAGTTTTGATTCAGTGGACCAGCTCACCTCCTGAGGATGCTACTTGGGAAGATGTTCACCATATCCAGGCTCAGTTCCCTAACTTCATCCTTGAGGAAAAGTATGTTTAAATGGGGAGGGTATTGTCATGTACCTATAGTTCCATGAATTTACTTGTTGGGGTTGTTTTATACTTATGGATATTTTCTATCAGTGAGTTTGGGTGTTTAACTTAAAATTATGAATTAGGGTAATCTTGTTTTATTGTATCCAACGGCTGGTATTATAGACAGCCGTTGATTAGCTGCTGGGTAGTTCCCTTAAAAGCAAATGATTGCTTCGAACCATGTAAGAAATTTTTGGATTGAATTAAATTTAGGCTCATCCATTGTTGGAAGAGAGGTACTGTGTGTGTAGTTGCGATTCCCTTGTGATTGTACCTTCAGGTACGTTACATTAACTTAACTTATCGGAACTGTACTCAACTTAACGATTCACTAAACTTGCAGAAGTCTCCAACACATACACAATCCTTAAATCATAATTGATCTCACACACTTCTAAGCTTTCCTCCTACAGATCGACCCTCATCCCTCTTTGTGACCGAATCTATTTCTGGCACTATCGAAGTATTTTTCTCACTAAGAGACTGTTAGAGCCTTTCTCGGTCGAACTCACAAGTGTTGCTATATCAAGCTTGTTATCAAATTTAGTTGTCAAAACTATATCTTGATTTCTAGTCTACAATTAGTTAAGTCTCAGACTAGGATAGAAATGTAATTGAGAAACAGTGGATCACGGAAGTCATCATTGCATTCTTCCGTCTGAAGGCGAAGATCAACCGAATATTTTGGACAACTTCATCAACAAAAGGTAAGTGAAGACTGAACCACCTATTTCTCAAGTTATATTCAATTTTCTATCATTGAGACGACGTTGCATAACTAATTAGACTATTATGCATAGACAAGAATTTCGAGTCAAGTTTATCTTAATAATTAGTTCTCGAAATACAATGACTAAGCTTAATAAACACTTCCTCATATTTGATGAATTCCAGTTAAGGACAGTTTATTGTTCGGAATCAAAATCATGATTCAAGTTTTATTATTCAAAAATAACGTGGAACAGTGATATGTGTCATTAATGTTATTCGGGAATGTTTCAAATCGATTTAAAGAGAAATATAGAACTACTATAGACTCAGATATAATGTTATCAGTCTTATAAACTGGGAAAACTGTTATAAGTCGGAACTGGTATTACATATACTCGTACACGTAACGAAGTAGCTATATATATCGACTTGCAGATTTGTGGTACACATATTCTTATGTATATCATGTAAAACATATACGTTCAACTCGTGAACCAAATAGGTACGCATACTCGTAAGCAAACCATTTAGGAACTGTGGTCACGGAATCGGTTTAGTATCCAAACCGGTACACGTACCAAAATAGTTTTGTGTTCCCGAACTCGGTTTAGTATCCATACCAGTACGCAAACCAAAATAGTTATGTGGACTCCGGAACTGGTCATAGTCTTAAGGTTCCAAACCGGTACGCATACCTAAATAGTTATGTTAACTCCAGAACTTGGTTTGTTTAAATTTTTACAAAGCGGTACACGTACTCTGACTGGATTGAGTCACGAACGGCTATGGTATTTGTACTTTGTGCATTTACTAACCATGTCGATTATCTTCAAGTGCAATTAAATTATTTCTACAAGATAATTTGCGATTTGATTAATTCTTTAAAAAACACTAGACCTATTTGATCACATGATTGTGACTCAAGGATAATGTCTTAAGTGTTCATGAAAATATATATTATGCTTTTAAGTTCAAATCGGCTAGTTTCGGCTAACCACCTTGAACATAGTATTTGTACACAGGTCGGTTACGGTTTGACCTAACCAAAGTGTATATCTTGATTATGAAAATCATATTCAAAGATTCATCTAACGGTGGATATTGTTTTCCAAAGCTATCTTAGTTTAAACCTAAAGAAACCTATGCTTTAAATCTCTATAAAATGGGAACTCCAAGCAACTGGGATCTTTGAATCCCGATACTACTTTTGTGTATCCTAGTTGTAACTAGAGGCGTCCTCTTCCTAACCCTTTTAGGGTTTAGCGACTACAAAGACTTCATAGGGATTCGTGAATCCAGGTTTAGTTATCTTTCTCTTCGCCTCAAACTTTGTTGATTCCAAAAGTTTTATACTTGTGAGGTGAATAATAATCTAGGCTGCACTTCGGGTTGCATAAGTCTGGATTTTGAGGTTAGTGTTAGAGCATTGCTCGGTCGAACTCACATGTGTTGCTATCTCAAGCATGTTTGTCAATGTTAGTGATCAAAACTATAAGTCTTGATTTCTAGCCTAGTTGTAGATGTCTCGGACTAGGACATTGATTGTGTAGTTGAGCCTTAGAATTCACGGCGTTCATCATATGAAGACGAAGAACTACTAAGGGGAGCTTGTGGAACTTCATCAATAAAAGGTATGTGGAGACTGAAACTCATCTATCACTTGGAAAGTCTATTTCTACTCTATCTCCTATATTGAGACATAAGTCGTGTTACGATATAGTTTTCTATTATAAACATTTGAGATTTCGAGCTGAGTTTAACTCGCTTACATATTTCTCGGAATATGTGTTGGCAAGCTTTCGGTTCGACCAAGTTCATCTTACATTCTTGACGAAAGTCAGAATATAATCATATGAAAATTGTCGAGTAACATCTTACATGGTTCGTGTGATACAATCATTTGGTGAAGACTTGGAATGTTTCATTATGATAATTTCAATAACTTGAAAATCGTTTTGATGCTAATAGTATGTGAAAACGACTATTGTCATCCTCTAAGAAAGTTTCAATGATTGAAATAAAGAGTTTAGAATCAAGTAACCATGTTTGGATATAAACATAGTATGTTAATCACATTTTTTTGCAAGTGCAAAACCCGGAGCCTGAAGTATGCGTAGCCATACGCGTACTGGCGGTTGCTGATGTCTGGGCAAGTATGCGTACCCGTACGCATACAAGTGGAAAGTTCACCTCCGTGAATTTCTGCTGGAGTTTGGAAATATGAAGTGGTATGCACACCCGTACGCGTACTGACGTAACCAAACTCGGTCCGACTACTTAAGTATGCGTACTCGTTTGCATACTTGAGTGATTTACTTTCCAAAATCAGTTGTGTACATGAACTTAAACATTTATATAATAAGGAATGCAATCTTTGCAAACCGTGGATATAATGTTCATGAATTGATTCGAGTGAATTAAACCGATTTTGCTTCAATTGTGTTATTGTATACTTCTATGAGAATATAGAAATTGAACGACTCTTTAACTAGTTTCATTCGATTCATTTGAACTAGTTATTGTTAGAGCACTCCTCGGTCGAACTCGCACGCGTTTCTATCTCAAGCATGTTTGTCAATGTTAGTGATCAAAACTATAAGTCTTGATTTCTAGTCTACTATACCTAAGTCTCGGAATAGGATAGAAAGTGTAGTTGAGCTCAAGAACTCCATGGAGATCATCATACAAGACGAAGAAATACTCAAGGAACCGGTGGAACTTCATCGACTAAAAGGTATTCGGAGACTTGAACTTATCTATCACTCAAAAGTCTATCTACTCTATCTCCTATCTTGAGACAAAATCCGTTTTTCTATATAGACTTTGATTATACACATTTGCTATTTCGAGCCGAGTTTATCCCGCTTATCTATTTCTCGAAATATGTATTAGTAAGCTTTCGCTTTGACAAAGTTCATCTTTACCTAGTGACGAAAGTCATGCTATGTTTCAATCACTTTGAAAATGGCTTTGACGAAAAATGGTTTGTGAATAACAACTATATAACGTCCTCTAAGAATGTTTCAATGATTGAAATGAGAGTTTAGATTATATAACCATTATTGGATATAAGCATTGTGTGGCAACACATATATGTATAAGTCCTTATTACTTGAACCAAAGTATGCTTACTTTGTTGATCAGAAAAACCGGAACAAGAGCTGTGAACTCAGTCCGCGCCAAGGCATGCCAACCATGCCAGCCACGTCTCCGCGCCAAGGCATGCCAACCATGCCAGTCGTACCACCGTGACAATGGCAAATCATGCCAGCCACGTCTCCGCGCCAAGGCATGCTAACCATGCCAGCCACACCACCGTGCCAATGGAAAACCATGCCAGCCACGTCTCCGTGCCAAGGCATGCCAACCATGCCAGCCGCACCACCGTGCCAATGGCAAACCATGCCATCCACGTCTCCGCGCCAAGGCATGCCAGCCGCGCCACCGTGCCAATGGCATATCATGCCAGCCACGTATCCGCGCCAAGGCATGCCAACCATGCCAGCCGCGCCTCCGTGCCAATGGAAAACCATGTCAGCCACGTCTCCGCGCCAAAGCATGCCAACCATGCCAGCCGTGCCACCATGCCAGCCACGTCTCCACGCCAATGCGTGCCTAAACCATACCGGCCTTTCTTTCACGGCTGCCAAAAGAGAGGGTTGAAACAATCAACGGCTACCTTTCCATCTAAGATGCAAATCTTAGCGGTCCAAGGTCGCCAGGTAACGCGTGGTAGCCTTTGGCCCAAATTTTGGCCGCGCCCAAACTATGCCAAAACCCTAGTTTTTGGCCGCGCCTAAACTATGCCAAAATCCTATATTAGCCACGCCTAAACCATGACATACCGGCCTTTCATTCACGGCTTCCAAAACGAAGGGTTGCAACAATCAACGACCACCCTTCCATCTGAGATACAAGTCTTAGCCGTCCAAGGTCGCCAGCTAATGCGTGGTAGCCTTTTCCCCAAATTTTGGCCACGCCTAAACTATGCCAAAATCCTAGCTTGGACACGCCTAAACCATGCCATACCGGCCTTTCCTTCACGACTGCCAAAACGAAGGGTTGCAACAATCAACGACCACCCTTCCATCTGAGATACAAATCTTAATTGTCCAAGGTCGCAAGCTAACGGGTTGGCCCAAATTTTGGCCGCTCCCAAACTATGCCAAAACCCTAGTTTTGGCCGCGCCTAAACTATACCAAAATCCTAGCTTGTCCATGCCTAAACCATGCCAGCCGCACCACATGTGCCAATGGCATGCCGTGCAACCTTTCCGCGCCAAGGCATGCCAACCATGCCGCATGTGCCAATGGCATGCCGCGCCACATCTCCGCGCCCAAAGCATACCAACCATGTCAGCGCTCCACATGTGCCAACGGCATGCCGTGCCACCCACATCTCCGCGCTAGGGCATGCCAACCATGCCAGCCGCACCGTTGTGCCAAAACCACGCCAGCCTTTCCTCCACGCCGTTGGCTGCCAAACGAAGGGTTGAGACAATCAACGACCACCCTTCCATTTAAGATGCATATCTTAGCCGTCAAAGGTCACCAGCTAATGCGTGGCAACCTTTGGCCCAACGCCAAGCCCTAATTTTGGCCGCACCTAAACTATGCCAAAACCCTAGTTCTTGGCCGCGCCTAAACTATGCCAAAATCCAAGCTTGGCCACGCCTAACCATGTCAAAGCCATGCCGGCCATGCTTTCATGCCGCCGGCTACCAAACGAAGGGTTGAAATAATCAACGACTACCTTTTCTCTCAAGATGCAAATCTCGACCGTCGAGAGTCACCACCGAGTCGGCAAGTCTCCCAAGATCAACTTTCCAAATAGCAGCAACCTCCTACATGATTCCCACGAAAACACTCGAGACATCAACACATGTCACAAACTGGGGGATGCAGCGTGCGGCATACACTACGCCCGTTACAAGACAGTATCATAACAATGAGGGCGTTCGTAAATACCTGGAGTAATGGTGAAACGCTTTCCTTCATTATGGAACATCAATTCCAGGCGTTACCGGTTACCACCTCCTCCCATTTACTCATCCGTTTCCGTATCTTACGAGATAAGAGTATGTTTCACTTCGACTTGGATAAATAGGTATTACCTATTACCACCGAACATAAAGTTTTGGTCAGGAGCATACAACACTCAGAAATCACCTGTTAGCTTTCCCATCTGTTAGCTTACGCTTTCTGATACAAGTCAAAACAACTATTCTTCCAGAATCAACTACTCTGGTCTCAACACTCTCTTCGCTTCCTTCCCCAAAACCAATCCTTCTCCTTCACTTTGTGACCGAAGCAAGGCTGGAACGGCCATTTCTTGGTTTAGGCCGGATTTGTACAGATTGATCTCTCGAATCTAAAGTACTCCCTTGTAGTACATTGTTTAGGGTTTAGACTCGTTTCTCACCCACAACACACGAAATTACCGAAACCAGCAGAAACTGTTTTCACCCTCAAACAATTGGCGACCACAGTGGGAGATTTATCTTTCGGTTACAATGTCAATTTTCAATCCTCGATCTCATACTTCGACCCAGACATCAGGGCGGTATAAGCAAACTATCCACTCAGGGATTGACGACTCAGTTACCAGACGGCCCGGTTACCAGTCATGACACGACAAGGGATGACTGGGGACTTCCCAGAGGTTAGAATCAAACGATTCTCCCACGGATCGACAACTCAGTTATCAGGTGACTCAGGGACGACTGGGGACTTTCCACAATCGCGGCGTTGTTTCCCACAAAACTCGGACTTACACCCGGAAGATTCACTTTTCGTCAACAGATCCGAAAAACCGAGTAAGTCTTGCTGTTGATGGTGGATTTTCAACAAAGTTCAAAACTGTAAAATCATGATGCTGCATGTTTCTGACACGTCTTCAGGAATCCATGCGACGATTCGTGTTTTACGAAGTATGATGCAATGTCGCTCGAAAGGCCTCTCCGGAGCGTTCGAAACCGGGCATTTCATCATAGCCTTTATGTAGAATAACGTAATTGGGCGGTTCTCCGTAAGATTGAGAGATTAACGCCTTCAGGATGTCAGTGACACTCACTGTTCCCTGACTACATAGAGGAATTCGCCTCTACATAGAATAACGATTGGGCGGTTCTCCGTAAGATTGAGAGCAATAACGCCTTCAGGAGGCCGATGACACTCACTGTTCTCTGACTATGTAGAGTGTCCGTGTATAGACTCAGGCGGTCCTCCATACATGAAATGTTGATAGGGAAAAACGTCTTCGGGACATTGGCAACACTCGCTGATTCACTGACTAAACGCAAGAGATTAAATTCTACGATACATTCACCACTAAATTCCTAGAAGATAATCTATCTTATTTTATTGCTCTTATTACATGGTCAAACTCACGACTGGTTCTATGGAATGGTAATAGATAAATGTGTTACTCCGGTTTCATGATCAAATCCACGGATGATGTCATGAAATGGTAATAGATATTACTCCGATTTCATGGTCGAATCCACGGCTGATCTCATGAAATGGTAATATCACCACCTATCTTATTACTCCGATTTCATGGTCAAATCTATGATTCCATGAGATGGCAATAAAATTATCATTTTATTATCCTGAATCCATGGTCAAATCCACAGCTGATTCTATGGACTGATAATAAATGACTACTCACTTTTATTGCTCAATTTCATGAATCATTCTCCACTGAATTTCATAAATTAGTAATAAATACTCAACAATCGGGCATCTGGAATACTACTGAGTAATCCCCATAAAATGGTGCAAGTGTACTCGACAATGATACACGAACGAACACCCAAATGCACAAACGAGCATCCAAAAATATGGACAGATGAGGAATCCTACGCAAAACAGGAGAAAACTACAAATAAAAATAAAATAATAAGAGGCGCCCAGGGGACCGGGCCCACCGGCCGGACGGCCATGCCCTAGCCGTGGCCGGTCCCATGCCTCTTCCATTATTTTCCCTATTTTGTTATTTTCATGAAATCATGAAAAACTCCTTCAATTTATCAATTTTCCTTGTTTGTGCAAAACTCATGAATTCCTCATAACTTCATGGATTCATGAAAATATTATTATAAAATAGGGAAAGGTGTGCGGGACCGGGCAACCTAGCCGGTCGGTCATGCCCGAGCCGTGGCCGGTCCCACACCTCACAATCCCAAGATTTTTATAATTATTATTCCCTAATCTCATGAAACTCCTCTGTTTCAACATAACTCATGGATTCTCCATAACTTTACGGATTCATGAAAAATAATATTATAAAATATGAAAAGGTGTGCGGTACCGGGCAACATACCCGGCCGGCCATTCCTTAGCCGTGTCCGGTCCCACACCTTGCAATCCCTAGTCTTTTATAATTATTATTTTCCTAAATTCATGAAACTCCTTGGTTTGAGCAAAAATCATGATTTTGTCATAACTTCTCAAATTTTACTCGAATCACGAAAAACCAAAAACCAACATGGTCACACGACCGGCTAGCCTCTTACAGCAATTTTAAATGTTTTAATACTCTTATTTTAATATTTACAAAATGTTGATCAATTGAGCATACATGCTCATTCCAACAAAAATCAAGAATTTCAGTCAAGATGAAACTCTTCTGAAAATTCACAATGTTGCTCGAACGCATATCAGAAAATACTGAAACTCTCAATACGGAGACACGGACACCATGGAAAAGCGTGCATGCCTTCATGACCGACCAGAGTCATCCTTAGGGCTTGCACAAAGCCGGTCCCACACGTTTTCATAATTCCGACCTAATTTGCTCAACTGCTCATATTGGGCCCAAACTCTCTCCAACGAACCTGGGGATTGCTCAAACGACCAACAACTGGTCTCGTGACCACCAAGAGCCGGTTCCATGCTCTCTTGGTCGGTCCCCCATCCTTCATGCCTAGGTTTTATCACCTAATGCTGAACCCATCAATATTTCAGTAATGATGAAACCGATATTTAATCATCATTCTTTCACCAATCCTCAAACTGAGAAATCTAGTGAAAAACACTGGGAACCACATGTACGTATTTTCAGCGATTCATCAACTTTGATATGAAATTAGGGTTTCGAATAAATGTTCTACGAATCATCATTCTGAGCAAGATTCAAGAACTAGTGAATTTATATTGATTCAGCAACCAACGTCTGAATTAATCATATAATATTTGGTAATCTACTAATATTTTAATATTTTATTGGATCACATCACCAATAAATATTTCGTAGAATTGAGCATACTTGCTCAATTGCTCAAATGTTGATCCAGCTATCAATATTTAGTGAATTATCATTAATTTGTCGAATTGAGCATACTTGCTCGATTGCACGAGAAATTATCAACATTCAGTATTTTGTCGAATTGAGTAATACTTTCTCAGTTGCTCGTAAAATTCTCAATATTCAGTAATTCGTCGAATCGAGCGATACTTGCTCTCGCTGGTTATTAATTCATCACTGAATCTATAATTTCAGAGATTACATATTCGATCCATGAATTGCTGAGCATTCACCACTTATGCTCGATTCAACAAAACCTAGACTCACTATCTAATCAGTCAACAACTGACTAATCAATACACGTCTGTCATTCATACTCCACGATTCGTGAGACATCAATCACGTCAAATTGGGGATAACAATTATGGTTTTCGTCTGGCGGCCTACAACACGTGGATTCATCCAAAACGAGAAATGTAAGTAAGTCGTGTCAATAGTTGGAGGAGTTAGCAACGTAGTGGGTAAACGATCAACCCAGTCTCCGCACGACCTGGAACTGGTTGTACCACGATGTCCCACTTTCCCACTCTTTCACTCAAGAAACCGTCACACTTACATGGATCAAGGTGTTCACAACTCCGACAATATAAATAAGTCTATGAATCCATGATTAAAAACAACAGACAACGATTGATCACTATCTATCAACTGTCTACGCAGAATTCCTCGAGAAAACTACTCTCTAGAATTCATCAATCCATCAAAACTTATCTGAACTCATCAGTTCACCACAAATTGCAGAAACCTTCAACACACCCACAATCCTTGATCATCACTGATCCCACACAATTCTCAGCTTCCCTCCTACAGATCAACCCATCTCCCTCTTTGTGATCGAATTGACTCTGGAACGACCATTGACTTGGTTTAGGCCGGAGTCATACAGATTGATCTCTCGAATCTAAGCACCCCCTTTGCAGTGCATCTGTGTGAGGTTCAGCAGTTTGCTCGGTCGAGGAGTCTCGACAGCACGCTCGTCTCTTCACTGCCCAAAAAAACCAGCAAACCGTTTTTCCCCATCCACACTTGCCTAGACAAAATACATGATTTACTACTTCAAGATTTTACGGGAATGATAAAACCTATAGCCATGTTACGTTCCATCCCATGATCTCTACCGACACACAACCCTCACGGTTCCATGGTTTTCCTGGGATGTTTGCATCACTTGCAATCGTAATCAAGACAACATTATTCTAAAACAATTCATTCCAAAAGAATAATCCAAAACCCTCGTAGATAACAGTTATCTATCAATTCAAATAAAACCATAAACCAGGAGCTTTGTTTGCGTTTCAAAAAAAAAAAGAGAAGAGAGACAACCCTTTTTATAGGCATAACACTTTTGGAATTTGAATAAGGAAAGGATTTCCTGTTTGAGCTACGTATGAAAAGAGACAATCGGGCCCGCAAGAACAAGCCTCACGGTGCCCAACAGTCCGCGCCACGCCAAGCCAGCGCCGAGCCAAGCCAATAATCCGCGCCTGGCCAAGCCAGTGTCGTGCCAAGCCAACAGTCCGCACCATGCCCATCCAATAGTCCGCGCCATACCAAATCCAAGCCAGCTCCCACGCCAAGCTAGCGCCCACGCCAAGCCAGCGCCCATTCCAAGCCGATCTAGTGCTAACAACTTGCATCCTTCTAGCGTCAGCAGCTTGCATCCTTCCAGCACTAACAACTTGCATCCTTCCAGCACTAGCAGCTTGCATCTTTCCATCGCCATCAACTTGCACCCTTCCAGCGCCATCTTCTCCGCTCCACAACCAGCCAAAGCAGCGCCATCCTCACCCTTCGAAACAACGCCATGGCTCCAACACTCCGTGATCAAAACCGCGCCATCTCTGCACGATACACCTACGATCACCAAATCCAGAGCCTCTCCCGCCACCCCAACGTTTCTTTAAGTATGACAGCTCCAACCGTCACCAGAGACGCTACTACTCCACCATCAGGTAAAGATACTGAAAGAGCCGGAAGAAGCCGACCTCCTTTTACCACTGTTTATTTGATGGAAAGACAAAAGGTTCTCGTAAGGCTCAGACAGACGTGTTTATAACTCGGAAAGAGATACTTATTTCCTCAAGACACTGACAGAGCGGCCACCATAAGAGTCACGTCAACCCAAGAGGGAGATGACAAGGAATACTTTTAACATTCGGCGCAAGCACTTCAATAGGACGTGTGTTTATAGATAAAGGGGCTCACCTTGCTCTTGAACGCCCAGTAGAAGGTAATCAGCAATCCAATTTCATCACACGTAAAGATCAGGAATGACTTCTCCAAAATCGAGGCAAAGGAAATCAGCAACCCTCCTCAATTCACAGAGACCCTCTTCCGGTCAGGAGATGCATGGTTTCTGGGGACCTCGCCCACAAAATCGTGCAGTCTATGATGAAACAGTTATGTGAGATTCTATATTTCTCCAATGCGTAGCATCAAGACATATTTGCATCCCTCAACCGCACTGCATTAGGAAAGCAGTTGTTTCCATCCAGGGAAGTCGTTCCCAAACCCCAACCTCTCTTAGAAAGAACGATCGATAAATGAAACTGGGGACTCCTAACCACTGTTCACTTGAAGGATGTCTAGTTCGACAGAACGCTGAGTGACGTAGTCTCCGGCTTCAACATTGTAACCGTCAAGGATCTGAGAGTTTCAAGGCGCCGTTTCGACTTTCTCTCCAGAAGTGGCTCCGCTTCAACGTTCTCCAGCAGCGGCTCCGCTTCAACGTTCGCTTCAGTAGCCGCTCCGCTTCAACGTTCGCTCCAGAAGCCGCTCCGCTTCAGCGATATCTCCATAAGCTGCTCCAGGATCCGAAACAGCATTTGGCTCTTTAAGTTTCAACGTCCTCTCCAAGAGCCGAAGCCGCTTCAACACTAATCCTTCCTGCAAAGGGTCGTTTCATCTCATTCCCCATGTCAAGGATCATGATCGCATCCAGCTAATCTTCGTAGTCATGGCCACCTTTTGATCCATCCCGCCAAAACTGGTGACCATGGAAATTTTGCACACTTACACATCCAACTAATCCTTTTAGTTCCATGGATGCCCATACAATTCTAGCCAACCTACTTTGTTCCCACGACAATGTAGTCTCTTCTGATTACATCTGCTACCAAAAACTGTTGCCGCTCATTTTTTGATACCAGCCATAGCTTCACCGCAGCATCAATCACTACAAAGGTAACCCCTACTCCTCCATATTTTAGTTTCACGTGGAAGAAGTAACAAAATCACTAGTACGAACGCATGATGGTGATATCTTTATAATGGTCAACTCACTGACCATACATGATGGAAACATGTAAACCATACTTGTGGACTGAGGATCTACACGGAATCCTTTCACTATTAAAGATCAGAAGACACAGTCAACCAAAAATCCATAACCACAACAAGTCCATCTACTCTTCAAGGGTGTAGCGCAAGTATATCATCACCTCTTTGTCTAGAAGACGCTTTAAAAACTTTACGGGGCCGCGAAGGATCCCAAGCCTGGTCAGAGGAAAACAACTTCAGAAGCTAAAGAAAAACGCGATTGGGGACTGCTCATCGCAGTCCAACCCGACGACCATCAAAGACTCATGAGATAAATCCAGAGACGCGGCTGAAATATTTTCTTGAAGAAACAGAGGGAGCCACGATAAACAACATAACTCTCTCATTCCTGCCTCTTCGTTATCCAGAATATTTCGTCTATGTGCATCCCAGCGTCACATCCAGAAGAGTATAATAAGCTTGTATAAAATCCCGTGGACATGGATTCAAGGCGATGCGATAATAGTAGGATACACACGGGGAATACCAGCATGAGACGCTTTCACTCCCCTCAACCTGGTTATTTCTGATTTCAACATCATCACTGCCGAAGGTTTACGAGCCGCGGGAATTTCTCAACATGAAGCCGTACATTGCATCAAAAACTCCAAAAGCACGCCACAAAGATACATTCACATATTCAGCCATGCCATCGGATCTAACAGAAATACAAATAGGGACTGCTCACCGCATCCCATTCCATACGATAGTCTAAGATTCAAAAGCTGGTTCGAAGGATGTCTATTGGAACAAATTCCTTGAAGACTTGATAGCAGCACATCGGCAAAAAAATGTCTCCCAACTCATCTATTTGATCTTGTGTCTTCGGAAGATTTCTACTATAGAATCATCCACAACATATCAATCATCGCGATCATAAGGTCCAGACATTGAACAACCTAAAGTCAAGGATGGACGGACAAAGAAACAACAATCTCCAAGATTAGCCCTGACATGATCGTTGCCGAGCATATATTTCATCCATCCATCCCAAGAATGCAGTGGAGTTTGGGTAAATTTTGAATCCACTGGAGAGACACTGCAGACGAAAGCACAGATCCAGACGAACAACAGAAGAGGGTCGATATCTCTTTTCATGCGGACTAAGTTTCTAGAGTTTGAACAGAATGAAGATTCCTTCTTGCTCCATGAGCGGGAATAGGTGACTGGGCGCGACTATGCCACCTCGGGCCCGCAACATTCCTCCTGAATTTTACTGTCGAGTTATTTTCACCTTCCGAACGAGCTCAAAACCTAAATATTCTCGCGATGGGAGATAGGAAATTCTTTTTCATTCAGAATGGAGGGTCGGACCGTCAAAATCCGAGTCCGTACGAGAATTCTACAACGATTCTAGTAAAGGGCGCTAATTAGAGTTTCGGCATGCCCGAACCCTAGTTTAGACAAAGTTGCCATCATTCCACGGAACTGGAGCCGGTCGTCATCCTTCCACGGAACTGAAGCCAGTCGTCATCCTTCTGAGGAACGCAAGATAGCTACGCTCCAAGCTGCGCAACGCAAGCGACCCCATTCCAAGCCAACCAATGCTGACGGCTCCATTCCAAGCCGACCAATGATGACGGCTCCATTACAAGACGACCAATGCTAACGGCTCCCTTCCAAACCGATGCCAACATTCTGCATCCCGTCCAGCAATCGTCTCTACCACTCCGCGGCCTAACCTGCAGTGCCACGAGCAGAATTTATGCAAAGCCGCCAAATGCAAGGATCACGGATTCTCCTTATTTCTTGAAAACGGTAAGACGAATCTTCCTGACCATCTTTCATGACTTGCGTTTCGTTTCTGTCCTTTTCTGTCACCATCTTATGCTTACCTCGCAACAATGCTCCTGTTCCGAGTTAAACAGGGGACTTACTGTTGATGGTGGTTTTTAGCTTAGGGTTAAAATCGTAAAACCTTACATCTAAGATGACGTCATTACGACCACTAGCGCATTTATTGAATCAATCAACATGCCTACGTAATAATTACCAGGTATCTTTTTTTATATACATGTGTCATGTTCCACGACAGAACCCTTAATATTGACCGACATCATCTTCGTACATACCAAAACTTAATTCTCACGCCACTGTGCTAATGGCAAACCATGCCAGCCACGTCTCCGCGCCGAGGCATGCCGACCATGCCAGCTGCACCACCGTGCCAATGGCAAACCATGCCAGCCACGTCTCCGCGCCATGGAATGCCGACCATGCCAGCCGCACAACAGTGCCAATGGAAAATCATGCCAACCACGTCTCCGTGCCAAGGCATGCCGACCATGCCAGCTGCACCACCGTACCAATGGCAAACCATGCCAGCCACTTCTTCGTGCCAAGGCATGCCGACCATGCCAGCCACACCACCGTGCCAATGGAAAACCATGTCAGCCACGTCTCTGCGCCAAGGCATGCCAACCATGAAAGCCGCACCACCGTGCCAATGAAAAACCATGCCAGCCACGTCTCCGCGCCAAGGCATGCCAACCATGCCAGTCGCGCCACCGTGCCAATGGTAAACCATGCCAGCCACGTCTCCGCGCCAAGGCATGCCAACCATGCCAGCCACGTCTCCACGCCAAGGCATGCCGACCATGCCAGCCGCACCACCGTGCCAACAACAAACCATGCCAGCCACGTCTCCACGCCAAGGCATGTCAACCATGCCAACCGCACCACCGTGCCAATGGCAAACCATGCCAGCCATGTCTCTGCGCAAGGCATGCCAACCATGCCAGCCGCACCATCGTGCCAATGGAAAACCATTCCAGCCACATCTCCGCGCCAAGGCATGCCAACATGCAAGCCGCACCACCGTGCCAATGGAAAACCATGCCAGCCACGTCTCTGTGTCAAGTGTCACACGCCCATGTAATCGCCTAAAATTTTCATGGGACATGACCGACATTACTCTGTGGTTCAGTGACTCAATATCACCCACAAGTACTCAGCCTTTCATACTTGCATCAAAGTATGCATCCGCCTTCACTCTAAAGGCTTTGCACAATGTAAGTCTTCATCTTCTTTCTCTCTAACTCTTCATGGCCCCATAAGCATAAGAGGTTCTGCCATGCAATTCAACACTTCTCACACAAGATCAGCAACATAATGAACACAAAGAACTAACACAATAAACCCATTTCATTGCATTAAGGAAGAAAACAAAACTCGTCCATCACATGAACCAAAACAGGTCAGTCACCCTCTTGGTGAATGCTTAAAACCCTCTCTACATTAGTGGTTCTTCTCTCAATTGAACAACAAAAACATTATTGATTCCTAAGTTATTTATACTAACTAGGATCAGGCCAAAACTTCTGTGCAACCGCTGCACAAGCCTTGGACAACCAAGTTTCCAAGTAGTTTCCATAACCGTCACTTCCAACTGCCACCTTTTTTATTGTCACGCCAACTGATGCCACACTTGTTCTTGGTGGTTATGAATGGTTATAAACTCCTTTTATAACCGACTTATCTTGTCTCACACATTTGGCATGCTTGAAAAGCCAATAACCAATTCCTAACCGTCACTTGCTTCACTTAGCCAATCTTCTTGACAATAACAATGCCACTCTTGCATTACTAGCTTGTTTGCATTATTCAAGCTTTGGACAGCCTTGAACTAATGCCATAGACAAACTCTTAGCCTATTCTTCACTCTTGCATCATCCTTGAGTTTGGTCCAAGTCAATTCCATGGATATATTCCTTAATGCCAACATCTCATGTCGCATCTTGCCACTTTGGCCATGTCTTTCCTTTCCTCAATGAAGCTCCATTGTGTCGGTCAATAGCTTCATTCCTTAGATAAATATCTTTATAATGAAGTGTTGCACTTCCACTTTATTGTCCTTGCGAGGTTATGCCATTATTGGCACTCAACAGTCTATACCGTATACCGCAATTATGGCTCCGTGATGCGCCATTACGGTTATACTGACTTGTCCTGCAACTCTGTAACGCGTCATAATTATGCGTCACTTGCAGCACCGTAATAGACATCCCCCACCTAATTCATTTAATGTCCTCGTTGAACGCAACCAAGTATACTCAATATACTTGTTCTCCGGCCTTGTACACTTCTGAGCCACTCTCAGAATTCAGCAAACTTGTTTGGCCCTCATTCTTTCCAAAACTTTTATGCCTAGTACCAAATTCCATCACTTTGCTTACTGCCTTGCTATTGATCCTACTGACTTGTACTGTTGTTGTCACTTTGGCCTACGCTCCAACTTCAACTACAATCGCATATCAACACCCAAATGCAATTGTGGAAATTCTTCTTGTTAATTCCCTAAATTGTGCTTGAACTTCGCATGAATCATTTGCGCCTAAGTGTACGCAAGCAATGATTCTTCCTAATTGATCACACTGATCATTGTCATTGTCTTATGCCTTCATTTTCCGACTTTAGTTGCACCACGCAACGTAACAGGATTTATACAAAACTTGGCCTCATTCTTCAATCATATGTGCCTACGCCAAACATGCCATGCCTTAAGGTATGCACTCTATTACTCCATACCACTCTTGGTATGCGCCACAATTTATAGCCTTTGTTGAACTGATCATATTGCAAACTTTACCTTCTTGGACTTGCATCATCTGTATGCCAAAGAACCTGCACCTTGTTGTTCTTTTCATGCACTGTCGCAACATCATGATTGAAATGCATGACTTTTGTATAGTCATGACTTAGGATACCCGTGACATCATAACGCCTCTTTGGGCCAGGCATCCTCTTCACGCGCCTTTGAAACCAGCAATTTAAGCATCACTTGCTCTTTCAAACTTCTACGCTTTAATGTGACGGAAAAACAACATCATGTTCTTCCAAAAAATGAGTTACTCTTAAATCATATACTTGATGAACTTACATCTTCATTCTTGTCGCGTTACTCCATGCGTTCTCTGCCAAATGCTTTCACACTTCCACATAACTCCCAACAGCAAACTCGACTATGCCACCAACTCCCATATTTGCTTCTTTCACTTTCAGCGTCTTCTATTGCATATTTTGGCTTAATACGCTATGTACCATCTTCCACGCGAACTATCTTTACTTCGAATGAAAGAGGCAAGGCTTTCATCTCAAATACCCTCATTCAATACTACCTTACATAGAGAGACTTTATTCCAACACCAAGGTCCACTCGACCCAACTGAAAGTATACTCAAACTTGAGCAAATACTTGCGCCAACTGATTGCAACTTGTAAGACCTAACAAGCCTTGAAATATTGACTTCAACTTCGTTTCTAAGCAACAAAGGAATCGAGACAGCTCCTACTTTCCCCAATATAGCAATTCACTTTGCCACATGCACTCTCCCAACTATCAACTTTCGTATGCCACTCCCATAACGAAGCACACTATAATTGACAATTAGTTGAATACTCCTTCTAGACTGATGCTATCATTTTTCTTTAGCTTTCATGAAGATTTCTTCAATAATGGACACATGCCATCTTTATGCATCACTACTACTTTGTTCTTCTTTTTCCATGCATCTATGATTCTCCTAGCTTGCATCTCCAATCTCATGATGCATATTTTCCATGCCCAAATCTCATTTGGCGCATGCTACTGTTGCATACATGATATTCCAATTAGCACTCAAATCTTGACACAAACTTGTGCACCTTTTCACAACTGGAACAGACTTAACTTGGTGATTCTGAGCATCACCATAGAGCTCAGTAAAGTCATATCACTCAATGACTTATGCGGATAAACACTTTAGAAAATTTTAACAAGGCCATAATCCTTGCAAATGAGGCTCCACTGCCTATGTTCTATGAAGCAAGAATGCCACATTCTTCTTCAAACTTAGAAACTCATTTTTACTGCCCATGCACAACTTCCAACTCTTGTCTTTCCCCTTATCTAAAATCAGCTTTGTAGCAATACTGATTTTTAGTTGACACCCTTGTTCAAGCATATTGATTCCACTCATAAACCAGGTGCAAACACACTCCTTGTGTGCATCTAGCATTAACGAAGAACTCTTTGCAAACGCAAGACCGTGGTATATCGGTTTCCCCCTAATTTGCGCCTATTTCTTCAGCTTTTACATAAGATTTATGCTAGATAAGAATTGTCCATCCAATTCTTCTTTTATGGCATCACAATTGCCACAAAAATGCTGGTTTGCAACCAGACTTTGCATTACCACCAAGGTACATGCATTCAAGAGAGATAACATTAATCTTCCATCCAACTGGCTATGATGAAAACACCTTCAATCTATCTCATAGATAGGTTCTTCATATACTTTTCCACTGCAAAGGCCAACAACATCTTTGAGTTCAGGAATTTTCGCAAAATTCCCATTACCACTTGCAATGTAACGGCTACTGATAACACTATGAAAGAATGCATTCCAAATGCATAACCTTCGTATACTTGTGAGAAACATGGACATTAACACCTTACTTGCACCATAGAATTCAGAAAACTCTTCAGTATTGTCATGCAATCACTTGAAAACCCAGTTTCCAAGATTCTCGCATGTTCGTCTAACACTCTGGGCAGGAATTTTGACACTTTTGTCATAAACTTTCATGGCCTGCTGCTACTTCAAGCTTCAACTTCATTCCCATTGATCTTTCCACACAAGACCAAATTCTTCTAGTCTCCATACTAGTGAAACCCAAACAATTCACAACTGAATTGACAAACAAATGACAACCAACTTGAGTAAAAGAGAGAAAAATCAGCAACTGTGTCCCTAACACAGCTCTGATACCTGCTGTCACATGCCCATTTAATCACCTAAAATTTTCATGGGACATGACCGGCAATACTCTGTGGTTCAGTGACTAAATATCACCCACAAGTACTTAGCCTTGAATACTTTCATCAAAGTATGCATCCGCCTTCACTCTAAAGGCTTTGCACAACAATGTCTTCATCTTCTTTCTCTCTAACTTTTCATGCCCCCATAAGCATAAGAGGTTCTGCCATGCACTTCAACATTTATCACACATGATCAGCAACATAATAAGCATAAAGAACTAACACAATAAATCCATTTCATTGCATTAAGGAAGATTACAAAACTCGTCCATCACATGGACCAAAACAGGCCATTCACCCTCTTGGTGAATGCCTAAAACCCTCTCTACATTAGTGGTTCTTCTCTCAATTGAAAAACACCAACATTATTGATTCCTAAGTTATTTATACTAACTAGGATCAGGCCAAAACTTCTGTGCAACCGCTGCACAAGCCTTGGACAGCCAAGTGTCCAAGTAGTTTCCATAACCGCCCCTTCCAACTGCCACTTTTTGTGCTGTCACGCCAACTGATGCCACACTTGTTCTTGGTGTTTCTGAATGGTTATAAACTCCTTATATAACCGACTTATCTTGTCTCAAAAATTTGGCATGCTTGCAAAGCCAATAACCAATTCCTAACCGTCACTTGCTTCACTTCGCTAATCTGCTTGACAATAGCAATGCCACTCTTGCATTACTAGCTTGTTTGCATTATTCAAGCTTTGGCCAGCCTTGAACTAATGCCATAGAACAACTCTTGGCCTATTCTTCACTCTTGCATCATCCTTGAGTTTGGGACAACTCAATTCCATGGATATGCCTTAATGCCAACATCGCATGTCGTATCTTGCCACTTTGGCCATGTCTTGCCTTTCCTCAATGAAGCTCTATTGTGTCGGTCAATAGATTCATTCCTTAGCCAAATGTATTTACAATAAAGTGATGCACTTGCACTTCATTTTCCCTGCGAGGTTATTCCATTCTTGGCACTCGACAGTCCATACCGTATAACGCTATTATGTCTCCGTGATGCGCCATTACGGCTATACCGACTTAGCCTGCAACTCTGTAATGCGTCATCATTATGCGTCACTTGCAGCACCGTAATACCAAGGCATGCCAACCATGCCATCCGCACCAACATGCCAATGGAAAACCATGCAAACCACGTCTCCGCGCCAAGGCATGCCAACTATGCCAGCCGCGCCACCGTACCAAAGGAAAACCATGCCAGCCACGTCTCCGCGCCAAGGCATCCCAACATTCCAGCCGCGCCAGCGTGTCAATGGAAAACCATGCCAGTCACGTCTCCGCGCCAAGGCATGCCAACCATGTCAGCCGCACCACCGTGCCAATGGAAAACCATGCCATCCACGTCACCATGCCAAGGCGTGCCTAAACCATACCGACCTTTCCTTCACGGCTGCCAAAACGAAGGGTTGCAACAATCAACGACTACTCTTCCATCTGAGATGCAAATCTTAGCCATCCAAGGTCGTCAGGTAACGCGTGGTAGCCTTTGACCCATATTTTGGCCGCGCCCAAACTATGCCAAAACCCTAGTTTTTGGCCGCGCCTAAACTATGCCAAAATCCTAGCTTGGCCACGCCTAAACCATGCCATACCGGACCTTCCTTCACGGCTGCCAAAACGAAGGGTTGCAACAATCAACAGCCACCCTTCCATCTAAGATATAAATCTTAGCCGTCCAAGGTTGCCAGCTAACGCGTGGTAGCCTTTGGCCCAAATTTTGGCCGCGCCTAAACTATGCCAAAATCCTAGCTTGGCCAAGCCTAAACCATGCCATACCGGCCTTTCCTTCACGGCTGCCAAAACGAAGGGTTGCAACAATCAACGGCCACCCTTCCATCTGAGATACAAATCATAGCCGTCCAAGGTCGCCAGCTAACGCGTGGTAGCCTTTGGCCCAAATTTTGGCCGCGCCCAAACTATGACAAAACCCTAGTTTTGGCCACGCCTAAACTATACCAAAATCCTAGCTTGGCCATGCCTAAACCATGTCAGCCGCACCACATGTTCCAATGGCATGCCGTGCAAACATTCCGCGCCAAGGCATGTCATTCATGCCGCATGTGCCAATGGTATGCCGCGCCACATCTCCGCGCCCAAAGCTTACCAACCATGCCAGTGCTCCACATGTGCCAATGACATGTTGTGCCAGCCACATCTCTGCGCCAGGGCATGCCAACCATGCCAGCCGCACCGCTGTGCCAAAACCATGCCAGCCTTTCCTCCACGTCGTTGGCTGCCAAAACGAAGGGTTACAACAATCAACGGCCACCCTTCCATTTAAGATGCAGATCTTAGCCGTCCAAGGTCACCAACTAACGCATGGCAACCTTTGGCCCAACGCCAAGCCTTAATTTTGCCCGCGCCCAAACTATGCCAAAACCCTAGGTCTTGGCCGTGCCTAAACTATGCCAAAATCCAAGCTTGTCCACGCCTAACCATGTCAAAGCCATGCCGTCCATGCTTTCATGCCGCTAGCTACCAAATAAAGGGTTGCAATAATCAACATCTACCTTTCCTCTCAAAATGAAAATCTCGACATTCGAGAGGCACCACCGAGATGGCAAGTCTCTCAAGCTCAACTTTCCAAACAGAAGCAACCTGCTACATGTTTCCCACGAAAAAACTTGAGACATCAACACATGTCACAAACTGGGGGATGCTCATTAGGGTATTGGTTTGGAGGTTTACAACATGCAGCGTACACTACGCCCGTTACAAGACAGTGTCATAAGAATGAGGCGGTTAGTAAATACCGGGAGTAATGGTGAAACACTTTCCTTCATTATGAAACATCAATTCCATGCGTTACCGGTTAACACCTCCTCCCATTTACTCTTCAGTTTCCATTTCTTACGAGATCAGAGTACGTTTCACCTGTTAGCTTACCCATCTGATAGCTTACGCTTTCTGATACAAGTCAAAAAAACTACTCTTCCAGAATCAACTATTCTGGTCTCAACACTCTCTTCACTTACCTCCCCAAAACCAACCCTTCTCATTCACTTTGTGACCGAAGCAAGTCTGGAACGACCATTTCTTAGTTTTAGGCCAGATTTGTACAGATCGATCTCTCGAATCTAAAGTACTCCCTTGCAGTACATTGTTTAGGGTTTAGACTCGTTTCTCACCCACAACACACGAAATTACCGAAACGAGCAAAAACGGTTTTCACCCTCAAACAGCCGCGTTGATTAAAATTATTGTGAGGTGATTGATAATACTAGGGTGTTCTTCGGGAATATAAGTCCGGGTTATCAATTGGTTCATGTTCACCTTGATTTATCAAAAGACGAAACAAAACTTGTAGGTATTTCTGTGGAAGACAGATTTATCAATTATCGTAGACTTTTCTGTGTGATACAAATTTGTTTATTAAAGTCTTCGACTTTGGGTCGTAAAAATTCTTAGTTGTGGGTGAGATCATCTAAGGGAATCAAGTGCGTAATATCCCGCTGGGATCAGAGACATAAGGAGCGCAACTGTACCTTGGATTAGTGTGAGATTGATTGGGGTTCAACTACAGTCCATACCAATGTTAGTTTGTAGTAGGATAGTGTCTGTAGCGGATTAATAAAATGTGTGTTCAATCTGGACTAGGTCCCGGGGTTTTTCTGCATTTGCGGTTTCCTCGTTAACAAAATTCTGGTGTATGTGTTATTTCTTTTCCGCATAATATTTTGTTATATAATTGAAATATCACAGCTTGTGCGTTGAAATCAATCAATTAGAATATCCAACCTTTGGTTGTTGATTTACATTGATTGATACTTGAACATTGGTCTTTGGTACCGTTCAAGTGATTTCTATTGTATTCAATTAGACTAGCAGATTTCTATTTGCTTGAGTAATAATTGAATCGAGAAATAGAGATATTAGAACTCGTTGATATACTTTATTAAGATTGAGTCTAGTTGATTCTCTTAAAAGTATATTGGAGTTAGTACATACATATTGCTAATCGAAATATTGGGTGTGGTTATTGTACCCCCGTTTTTTCAATTGGTATCAGAGCAGGAAAACACGTTAAAGACCTTACAAGTATGTGTTTGTAGCGATCTGACTCTATGGACAATGAGAATATCTCCGATAACGCAACATCAGTTCAGAGTCACCCTTGTGAGTTTCAAAGTCCTGAAACTCTTAAAAAAGACCTTGTTTCTGGTCCGTTGTCTGAATCTTCATTTAACTGGGAGAAATCTCTTGATGATCAGTTGGATGATCTTTCGGATGACAGTGATTCAGAAGAAGGACAAAGTCTTGATGAGGAAGTCTCTCAGTATATCAAGTTGTTTTACCGTGACTTGAAAGAAAAGAAGTCAACAACTTGCTTGAGTAAATACATGTCTCCTCTTTTTCAAGAAAACAGAAAATTGAGAAAACTCTCTAAGGGATATGATTGTGGATACAAACTCTTACAATCTATTGTTAAAGATCATGAAGAAGATGTACGCTCGAAAAGATCCGAATGTGATAATCTTCTGCAAAATCTCTTTGTGTTTAAAGAAAAACTTGCAGAATCTGAAGCAAGATATGAGTCAACAAAAATGTTTTAATGACTAAGAACTCGGTCTTCTCGCCAAAGAAAAATCCTTGGAGACTGACCTTACTGCTGCTCTTGACAAAGTGAAATCTCTGGAAGAGAGTCTGAGTAGATTCTATTCTAGCTCTACAAAATTATCCTCTATGATTGGAGCATGTAAATAACATCGTGATACACGTGGTTTTGGTTATAAAGGAATATACACTCCAAAAACTAGAGTTTGGAATAGCCATCATTGTGATTACACATAGCTATGTCCAACATTTTCATCTTCATGTTTTTAGGTTTATTTTTTTAAATTCTAAAATTGTTTGGAAGATGATTTTCGCAGTATTTATCTTTATGCTTTTATATATTGCAATTTGTTATCGGATATGTGTGTTTGTGTCCGTGAACTGTTACTGTCCCATACCTTGTCAAAAGTTAAGTCTTTCATATGTCGATATGAATGTATTGACAAAAGAGTGAATGAACTTTTGACAAATAAAAAAGTTAAGCCTATTATGTCATTTATTGATGGAAGATAGGTTAAAATATTTTGTTGACAAGGATTATGTCTATTATATGTCATTGTGAGAATAGTGATGGAAAATAGAATGAATCCTTGTATATTCCGCAATATTGATCTTCCCTGATCCATATTTTTATGTTATACTTGAGGCTCCGTAAGGTCTCTTATGTCGAGCATGATCAATTAAATTCATCACTTTTTGTGGTTAATTTGGTTGAATATTTCCGATTAGATTAGTTATGGGTTCTCTTGCGATTAATCTGATTGAGTATTTATGGATTCAAATTTATATTCGTATGTGATTTATTAAGTCCCAAGAAATCCTTATTTTCTTTTGAAATTAAGGTCGCTCTTGTTGTTCTTTCGTGAATGACATTTTATTGGGGAGAGTTCCTACTTGAACTTGTGCTTAATTGCCAAATCTTTGTGGGGAGTGCGGCTGTGGAATATTATAGGAGTTATCTTGTATCTTTATAAACTCCTTGATGAAAGAATTTAGCTTCGGATTTATTATTGCATCTAAACAAGTTGATATGTGCTTTCTTTTGGTCATGAAATGTCACTTTTGGAAATTTCATTAGGATCCCGTTTTCACACCTTTGCCAATTTTATGGACAAAAATGCGGAGAATTAATAGGTAGTTCACACTACAAATACATATGGTTTTCGGATCATTATGTAAGGGGGAGTGGTTTCCATGTGAGATGGAGTATTGACTAAGGGGGAGTGTTACATATCACCATAGTATTGTTGTTGAAGTTGTGATACAATTGAACTTTGACGATGTGTAATAATACTATGACACTGTATAACAATGATTGAGAATATTTGTTTTCTCATTGTTATAGATACGGATTTTCAACAACGATGATGCTGAACTTACAACCTTTGGGATCATTGGAGTACTTTGAAGTTCCCAAGATTTCGAGTAATGTTGAAGATTAGGCATGTGGAATAGGATCTACAAAAGTTTATTCATTTATTTTTTGTATTTCATATGTATTGATAGTTTTGTTACTAAAATTGACAAAGGGGGAGATTGTTAGAGCACTGCTCGGTCGAGCTCGCACGCGTTGCTATCTCAAGCATGTTTGTCAATGTTAGTGATCAAAACTATAAGTCTTGATTTCTAGTCTATTATAGCTAAGTCTCGGACTAGGATAGAAAGTGTAGTTGAGCTCAAGAACTCCATGGCGATCATCATATAAGACGAAGAACTACTCAAGGAACTGGAGGAATTTCATCTCCTAAAAGGTATGTGGAGACTTAAACTTATCTATCACTCAAAAGTATATCTACTTTATCTCCTATCTTGAGACAAAAGTCGTTTTGCTATATAGACTTTGATTATACACATCTGCTATTTTGATCCGAGTTTATCATGCTTATCTATTTCTCTAAATATGTGTTGGTAAGCTTTCTCTTTGGCCAAGTTCATCTTTACCTAGTGACGAAATTCATATTATGTTTCTATCACTTTGAAAATGGCTTTGACGAAAAATGGTTTGTGAATAACAACTAGATAACGTCCTCTAAGAATGTTTCTATAATTGAAATGAGAGTTTAGATTATATAACTGATTAAAAAATTTTCGTGGTTGTAGTAATGAGGTTCAAACTCTCGGACTTGTGAAGGATAATTTTTTTTAGAAAATAAAATTATATACAAAATTTTTGTCACAGGATCAAGAGACACTAGGACTTAGGATTCCACCATTAATCATTCACACAATTCATATATTTATTCGAAACAATTATAGCTCAAATCATAAGGACTCTCATTCTTGCCAAGGTAGATTTTTAGAATATTTATTGTATATCACTAGCATGACGCATCAAAAGCACTACGACCAAGCATACATCATCATACGATATCACAACCAATTAAGAAAAATCATAAATCGATTAATAAAAAGTGCAAGTAGTCAAAAAGAATTAATATAATTATCATATGCGTAAAGAACGGCTTCCTCCATCATCCCAATGTTGGGGTTTAGATACTCATATTAATCATGTTCTCAAAATACATTTTTATAGCTCAAAAAGTTGATTAAAAGGTAAAGAAGAACTAAAACAGTGAATCTGCGACCAACATAAGGCGTCCAGAAAACAACGATACTTTACCACTGCTGTAACAGAAACAACGATACTTAGCTTCCACTGTCGCTGTCGCTGCTGTTTTAAGACTGCTAGAAAACGACTGTTCTGGTAAGTGTGTTCTTCGTGTTCTTCAGGCGTGTTAATGGCAGCAGCAGCAGCAACAGGTAACTTCTCTGCAACTCCTCCTGCGCCTCTCTGCTCGCCTCCAAACCTCCCCAAACTCTCGACAACCTCTCTGTAGCACATTAGGAACATATTTATACGTAATTGAACCATTGAATCTCCTCCATTAATCCAAAAAATCTTCCCATTACTCGGCAGTGAATGAAAAATATTCCCGATATTTTTTTCTTTAATTCTCTGATTTGTTACGGATTGTTCCATGTTTTATCTCTTCTCACGCGTCATCCTTGAGCTGTAGGGATTGTTTCCAGCCAATAAAATCAACCCATGCACGTCTCTTCCATCCAAGAATTCCAAGAATAGAATATTTTTCTTATTTTAGAATATCTTCCCTGATTTGATTACCACCGGTTATCTAACCAATTTTGACCGAATCCAACACCCATACCAGCTCTATCTAGGCCCTAGGAACAAACCCATTTAATTTGGGCCATTGAATCTCCTTTAATCCCGTCCAAACTTCCAACCCTAAATCTGCCAGTTGATAACAATTTTTTCCCGCCAATTTTGTTTTTTGAATTTGGGAAGAAGATGTCCTCCCCCTAACCAGAACTTGGGTGCGAATAGCAGCTGCCTTGGGGTGACCTGGGGGTGCCCCTTAGTAATTAGGTTACCCCTTATCCAAAAGCGAGAGTCCGAATAACACTTGTCCTCCGGGTGACAAAATCAACTTTTCGAGCAGAATTTTCCAAAAATGTTTATTTCCAAAAAATACCTACAAATACATAAAATAACAAAATTAGTACAAAATCGAGTGCCAACAATATATAGTATTGAGATCAAATTAGACACAAAAATGTGTCTATCAAATACCCCCAAACTTATTATTTGCTAGTCCTCGAGCAAAATTTATTCTTGAAAAGTGACCGAGTTAATCTCGGGTGGGTTTATCAGAGGTGTACCCACAAAAACCAATACACCAGACCCTAGCTATCTACGCAGAACCTTGGAAAGCACTAAAGAACCTCCTTGGTTGGCATACAATTATTGACTCTAAGAGGAAGAACCCTGATGCGAAATTCCAATTGCTGTACACGAGTTTGCACTCAAGCATACTAAAATTCATATAAGTGACAGAGCTCTACTAAGATAGTTTCACGATGGACATCATACTCGGAGTCAGACTAATCACATGAAAAGATTAAGAAGATGGAAAAAGAAAAATGTAGATGGTTGAAAAGTGAACGGTGTTTCCCATATCTGTCTGAAGGCCTCTGCCAAGGTGAACCTAACCTAAATGACTGAGATACCGGTCTGACTAATATTAACACACTGGCATATACAAGGGAACCAGTGGTCAATAACTTAAATCTAGATCAACAAACTGGCAAATACAAGGGAACCAGCAGTTGACTACACATAACAATAACCATTTTTTTTTTTTAATTTAACGGCATGAATAGATCTTTTGGATCCAAGCGCATGCTTCTTGTCAGCAGATTACACGATAGTTCCCACGGGTCCTGCATTCCACGCTTGCTTAGGCGACGGAAACAGGGAGAACACACGCATATTGCTATCCAAGTGTTAATACTTATTCCGATTGGTCTAACTGGTCCGGTCTTTTTTTTTTTTTTTTTTTTTTGAAAAAGGTAACTCAGTCACTCGATTTCACCCTAGCAAAGGTAACAACTTGAATCGTGTGCCCCACCAAATCACTTGAAACAAAAGAAAACTAAAAATAGAAAGTGAAAAGGACTCGACAAGATATGGCGAAACTATCATGTTATTTCTAACACCTGAGCTCTGTGCTTTTATGAATAGACTCTATAGATGTTTCCATCTAGTCAGATTGGTTCCTCAACTCCTAAAACAAAAATGTTTCCATCCACTTAGATTGGTTAGTGCTATCCTTAATACGCATAAATTTCTAGGCTCTGGAGTTTATTTATTGCAACTAAAAAGTTTCTCCCATACCCCCAAACTTAAATCTAACATTGTCCTCAATGTTCTAAAGATGAAACTAAAAGCATGAACAAGGAGAAATTGTTACCACTTGAAGCAAAAGAGATAAGGAAGGATATTACCATGTCGCAAGAATATTGGGTTACCTCCCAAGAAGTGCTAAGTTTAAAGTCTTCAGCCAGACGTAGGAAAGGTTTAGTCAACTCGAACCGTATAAAAGTAGCCGGAATAACTGTGGGTCTTTAAAACCAAAAAGAGCTGACAAAAGGAAACTGCAGTGAACCAACGAAATGAACAAAACTAGCATGTCCTTACCTAGTTTCCTGATAACTATCGCTAATTGTGGTTCAGGTTCAGGCTCTATGAAAGGGTCTAAATAGAATATTTTCATTGGCTGCGTTTCTTCATAGGTTGGATCCAAATTATTAGGTCCTAGAGTCTGGAAAAACTCAAATAAGAACTTGGAATCACAAAGTAATAACCTAAATAATTGCGGATCCTCTAAGTCAATCAGATATGACTTACAAAATTGACCACAGTGAGAATAGTGGTCATTCTTAAGCAAATGTATCGATTCTAATTTCCTAAGGCATTCAGGTTTAGTCTCACAACTTAATATTCGACACATTTGGAATATAAACGTTCCCACAGTTGGAAGAAAACTATTTGGTGGGAAAACAAAATCAATCTTGGTATTATTGCCTGGGTTAACCACATCAACCAGAGGATGGGTTTCTAACATTTGAGACTCTTGTTGGATATCATTAGGTTCTGGAAAACGATTATGAAGATAATCTTGTAAGATGGTTGAGGCATTGATGTCAAGTCCCAAGTGAGGGACCTTACTAAGAGTTAAAGCACATGGAGAATGATACTCACCCCCAAACTTAGAGTTTTCGGCGTCTCTAGATAGACTGGTCATAACCTCCCTAATTTCTAGGTCGACAATTGATTTTTCTAAGTCAGGTTCATCCTCGCTAATCTCTACGAGTTCATCTAAGACTATTGTTTCTAAATCGTTTGACTCGATCTCAAGATAAACTGGTTCCTCTAAACCATCATCGGTTTCGTAAACAGGACATACTACATCGTCTGAAACGGGGGTATCTCTAGTCAAATCCTCGTCCTTTTGAATAGGTGAATAATTTTTAAAATTATTAGGATCTGAACCAGAAATAATATAATCATTATAAGGCTCAACTGGGGTAACAAATTCCTGATCACTATTCCCACATATTTCAGATTCTTCATCATCACTATCCTCATCATCATGATACAATTTTTGAAATTCAAGAATTCTCAATCTTTGTTCCAAACTACATGGTCTATGTTTATAATATTTCTCATATATCGTTAGAGGTGATTCCTCAATAAAAGTTGGAGTATCCATATATCGCTGCCCACGCATATATTCACCAAGAGTCATTTCCGAAGACGTCTCTTGATAACGAGAATTTCTAGACATATATTCTCGCAACGTCATCGCAGGTGGCGTCTCCTCAAAAGGATTCATCACCGAAGAAATATAAACTACAGAGGGATTCTATACAATCACAAACAAGGCCTACTCGACTCCACCAAAGCAAACCTAAAGATTTCTAGCAAACAAAAAGCATGATGGCTCCACTTAGATTGTTTCTAGACCAGCTTCTATCTTTCGAAAGGGAATTCGTTGCAATTTGAGGAAACCCCTCTGGAATCAATCCGAGTCAAAGTAAGTTGAATTGAGGCGAGGGAAGCTCAGTGGAGCTTTGATACCCAAGGCCTCACCGCTATCACAAGGCGGCGCAGTCACGCATTCAACTCACAGAAACCATCATGAACTTTGGAGTTTGCTTAAAGAGCAACCAATATTTTTCGAACGAGTTTCCTATTAAGCTCGTTACCCTATCGGTCTCGTTCTATTCCAAATTTTAAAGCTTAGGTTCGCGTTCGGTTTCGTTTTCCTAAGGCGGGCAAGAAGAGAACGGTGATGAAATCCGAACCCTTATCTTGTTTAGGCCAGGCCTTGCCCTTTACTAGGAAAATAAAGACAGTTCGGTTCGTCCTCAAACAATTATCACCTTAAGGCAGACAGTAACCCGCTTGCAGGAGATTCGCGGGTGTTTCGATTGGACTTACCTCCCGTACCAGACGGGCGATGAACCGTTGTCGTCGACTCGGGCCACGACTCCTATGCCGTGTGCGAACCCGAGGGGCCGAGACGATATAGTAATCGTCGTCCTTCCCTGCACACAGTTTATATAATTTTTTTTTATTTTTTTTTTAATAATAATACCCTTCCGTAGGGTTAAAAAAAAATAATAATAAAGTCCAAGAGTCCAGTCCAAAGTCCAAATAAAGTAAAGTGCAAAAGAAAAAGAAAAATAACCTAAAAAAAATATAAAAAATCTCTCTTTTTTTTTTCTCTCTTTTCTATATATAAAACAAAAAAAAAATTCCTCTTTCGCTCCTTTCGCTTTAAGCTTTTCCTTCTAAGGTCCTTAGTACTCCACTTCGAACCTGCAAATCAAAGACAAAAAGAAACGTAAAAAGGAAAAAAAAAATAATAAACCTAAAAAAAATTCTACCTAAGCACAGGTCCGCGTCGGCGGCGCCAAAATGATTTAAAAATTTTCGTGGTTGTAGTAATGAGGTTCAAACTCTCGGACTTGTGAAGGATAATTTTTTTTAGAAAATAAAAATATATACAAAATTTTTGTCACAGGATCAAGAGACACTAGGACTTAGGATTCCACCATTAATCATTCACACAATTCATATATTTATTCGAAACAATTATAGCTCAAATCATAAGGACTCTCATTCTTGCCAAGGTAGATTTTTAGAATATTTATTGTATATCACTAGCATGACGCATCAAAAGCACTACGACCAAGCATACATCATCATACGATATCACAACCAATTAAGAAAAATCATAAATCGATTAATAAAAAGTGCAAGTAGTCAAAAAGAATTAATATAATTATCATATGCGTAAAGAACGGCTTCCTCCATCATCCCAATGTTGGGGTTTAGATACTCATATTAATCATGTTCTCAAAATACATTTTTATAGCTCAAAAAGTTGATTAAAAGGTAAAGAAGAACTAAAACAGTGAATCTGCGACCAACATAAGGCGTCCAGAAAACAACGATACTTTACCACTGCTGTAACAGAAACAACGATACTTAGCTTCCACTGTCGCTGTCGCTGCTGTTTTAAGACTGCTAGAAAACGACTGTTCTGGTAAGTGTGTTCTTCGTGTTCTTCAGGCGTGTTAATGGCAGCAGCAGCAGCAGCAGGTAACTTCTCTGCAACTCCTCCTGCGCCTCTCTGCTCGCCTCCAAACCTCCCCAAACTCTCGACAGCCTCTCTGTAGCACATTAGGAACATATTTATACGTAATTGAACCATTGAATCTCCTCCATTAATCCAAAAAATCTTCCCATTACTCGGCAGTGAATGAAAATATTCCCGATATTTTTTTCTTTAATTCTCTGATTTGTTACGGATTATTCCATGATTTATCTCTTCTCACGCGTCATACTTGAGCTGTAGGGATTGTTTCCAGCCAATAAAATCAACCCATGCACGTCTCTTCCATCCAAGAATTCCAAGAATAGAATATTTTTCTTATTTTAGAATATCTTCCCTGATTTGATTACCACCGGTTATCTAACCAATTTTGACCGAATCCAACACCCATACCAGCTCTATATAGGCCCTAGGAACAAACCCATTTAATTTGGGCCATTGAATCTCCTTTAATCCCGTCCAAACTTCCAACCCTAAATCTGCCAGTTGATAACAATTTTTTCCCGCCAATTTTGTTTTTTTGAATTTGGGAAGAAGATGTCCTCCCCCTAACCAGAACTTGTGTGCGAATAGCAGCTGCCTTGGGGGTGACCTGGGGGTGACCCTTAGTAATTAGGTTACCCCTTATCCAAAAGCGAGAGTCCGAATAACACTTGTCCTCCGGGTGACAAAATCAACTTTTCGAGCAGAATTTTCCAAAAATGTTTATTTCCAAAAAATACCTACAAATACATAAAAATAACAAAATTATTACAAAATCGAGTGCCAACAATATATAGTATTGAGATCAAATTAGACACAAAAATGTGTCTATCAAATACCCCCAAACTTATTATTTGCTAGTCCTCGAGCAAAATTTATTCTTGAAAAGTGACCGAGTTAATCTCGGGTGGGTTTATCAGAGGTGTACCCACAAAAACCAATACTCCAGACCCCAGCAATCTACGCAGAACCTTGGAAAGCACTAAAGAACCTCCTTGGTTGGCATACAATTATTGACTTTAAGAGGAAGAACCCTGATGCGAAATTCCAATTGCTGTACACGAGTTTGCACTCAAGCATACTAAAATTCATATAAGTGACAGAGCTCTACTAAGATAGTTTCACGATGGACATCATACTCGGAGTCAGACTAATCACATGAAAAGATTAAGAAGATGGAAAAAGAAAAATGTAGATGGTTGAAAAGTGAACGGTGTTTCCCATATCTGTCTGAAGGCCTCTGCCAAGGTGAACCTAACCTAAATGACTGAGATACCGGTCTGACTAATATTAACACACTGGCATATACAAGGGAACCAGTGGTCAATAACTTAAATCTAGATCAACAAACTGGCAAATACAAGGGAACCAGCAGTTGACTACACATAACAATAACCATTTTTTTTTTATTTTTTTATTTTTTTTTTTAACTTAACGACATGAATAGATCTTTTGGATCCAAGCGCATGCTTCTTGTCAGCAGATTATACGATAGTTCCCACGGGTCCTGCATTCCACGCTTGCTTAGGCGACGGAAACAGGGAGAACACACGCATATTGCTATCCAAGTGTTAATACTTATTCCGATTGGTCTAACTGGTCCGGTCTTTTTTTTTTTTGAAAAAGGTAACTCAGTCACTCTATTTCACCCTAGCAAAGGTAACAACTTGAATCGTGTGCCCCACCAAATCACTTGAAACAAAAGAAAACTAAAAATAGAAAGTGAAAAGGACTCGACAAGATATGGCGAAACTATCATGTTATTTCTAACACCTGAGCTCTGTGCTTTTATGAATAGACTCTATAGATGTTTCCATCTAGTCAGATTGGTTCCTCAACTCCTAAAACAAAAATGTTTCCATCCACTTAGATTGGTTAGTGCTATCCTTAATACGCATAAATTTCTAGGCTCTGGAGTTTATTTATTGCAACTAAAAAGTTTCTCCCATACCCCCAAACTTAAATCTAACATTGTCCTCAATGTTCTAAAGATGAAACTAAAAGCATGAACAAGGAGAAATTGTTACCACTTGAAGCAAAAGAGATAAGGAAGGATATTACCATGTCGCAAGAATATTGGGTTACCTCCCAAGAAGTGCTAAGTTTAAAGTCTTCAGCCAGACGTAGGAAAGGTTTAGTCAACTCGAACCGTATAAAAGTAGCCGGAATAACTGTGGGTCTTTAAAACCAAAAAAAGATGACAAAAGGAAACTGCAGTGAACCAACGAAATAAACAACACTAGCATGCCCTTACCTAGTTTCCTGATAACTATCGCTAATTGTGGTTCAGGTTCAGGCTCTATGAAAGGGTCTAAATAGAATATTTTCATTGGCTGCGTTTCTTCATAGGTTGGATCCAAATTATTAGGTCCTAGAGTCTGGAAAAACTCAAATAAGAACTTGGAATCACAAAGTAATAACCTAAATAATTGCGGATCCTCTAAGTCAATCAGATATGACTTACAAAATTGACCACAGTGAGAATAGTGGTCATTCTTAAGCAAATGTATCGATTCTAATTTCCTAAGGCATTCAGGTTTAGTCTCACAACTTAATATTCGACACATTTGGAATATAAACGTTCCCACAGTTGGAAGAAAACTATTTGGTGGGAAAACAAAATCAATCTTGGTATCATTGCCTGGGTTAACCACATCAACCAGAGGATGGGTTTCTAACATTTGAACTCTTGTTGGATATCATTAGGTTCTGGAAAACGATTATGAAGATAATCTTGTAAGATGGTTGAGGCATTGATGTCAAGTCCCAAGTGAGGGACCTTACTAAGAGTTAAAGCACATGGAGAATGATACTCACCCCCAAACTTAGAGTTTTCGGCGTCTCTAGATAGACTGGTCATAACCTCCCTAATTTCTAGGTCGGTAATTGATTTTTCTAAGTCAGGTTCATCCTCGCTAATATCTACGAGTTCATCTAAGACTATTGTTTCTAAATCGTTTGACTCGATCTCAAGATAAACTGGTTCCTCTAAACCATCATCGGTTTCGTAAACAGGACATACTACATCGTCTGAAACGTGGGTATCTCTAGTCAAATCCTCGTCCTTTTGAATAGGTGAATAATTTTTAAAATTATTAGGATCTGAACCAGAAATAATATAATCATTATAAGGCTCAACTGGGGTAACAAATTCCTGATCACTATTCCCACATATTTCAGATTCTTCATCATCACTATCCTCATCATCATGATACAATTTTTGAAATTCAAGAATTCTCAATCTTTGTTCCAAACTACATGGTCTATGTTTATAATATTTCTCATAGATCGTTAGAGGTGATTCCTCAATAAAAGTTGGAGTATCCATATATCGCTGCCCACGCATATATTCACCAAGAGTCATTTCCGAAGACGTCTCTTGATAACGAGAATTTCTAGACATATATTCTCGCAACGTCATCGCAGGTGGCATCTCCTCAAAAGGATTCATCACCGAAGAAATATAAACTACAGAGGGATTCTATACAATCACAAACAAGGCCGACTCGACTCCACCAAAGCAAACCTAAAGATTTCTAGCAAACAAAAAGCATGATGGCTCCACTTAGATTGTTTCTAGACCAGCTTCTATCTTTCGAAAGGGAATTCGTTGCAATTTGAGCAAACCCCTCTGGAATCAATCCGAGTCAAAGTAAGTTGAATTGAGGCGAGGGAAGCTCATTGGAGCTTTGATACCCAAGGCCTCACCGCTATCACAAGGCGACGCAGTCACGCATTCAACTCACAGAAACCATCATGAACTTTGGAGTGTGCTTAAAGAGAAACCAATATTTTTCGAACGAGTTTCCTATTAAGCTCGTTACCCTATCGGTCTCGTTCTATTCCAAATTTTAAGCTTGGGTTCGCGTTAGGTTTCGTTTTCCTAAGGCGGGCAAGAAGGGAACGGTGATGAAATCCGAACCCTTATCTTGTTTAGGCCAGGCCTTGCCCTTTACTAGGAAAATAAAGACAGTCCGGTTCGTCCTCAAACAATTATCACCTTAAGGCAGACAGTAATCCGCTTGCAGGAGATTCGCGGGTGTTTCGATTGGACTTACCTCCCGTACCAGACGGGGGATGAACCGTTGTCGTCGACTCGGGCCACGACTCCTATGCCGTGTGCGAACCCGAGGGGCCGAGACGATATAGTAATCGTCGTCCTTCCCTGCACACAGTTTATATAATAATAATTTATTTATTTTTTAATAATAATACCCTTCCGTAGGGTTAAAAAAATAAAGTCCAATTTTTAAAGTCCAAAGTCCAAAATAAATAAATAAAAAATTACAGTTTTCCTCACACACTCTAAAAAAAATTAAAAATTAAAAATTAAATCCTAAAATTGTCCTTTTTTCTTCTCTTTTCGCTTTTCGCTTTAAGCTTTTTCCTCTCCAAGTCCTTAGTGCTCCACTTCGAACCTGTAAATCAAAGAAAAAAAGACAAAGTAAAAAGGAACAAATAATAATTAAAAAAAATAAACCTAAAAAAAAAATAAAAAAAAATCTATATACAAGTCCGCGTCGGCGGCGCCATTTTGTTGTAGTTTTTGTAGTGCGATAAATAGGGATTCGTTGCTCGGACTTGAAAAGATGTATAAATAAAAATATATACACAATATTTGTCACAGGATCAAGAGACACTAGGACTCAGGATTCCACCATAATCATTCATATAATTAATATATTTATTTCCAAAACAATTATAGCTCACATAAAAATAGGGACTCTAATTCTTGCCAAGGTAGATTTTTACAAGATTAACTGTAAATCGAAAGCATGGCATATCAAAAGTACTAAGACCAATCATAAACCATCAAAAGAAATGACAATCAATTAAGAAAAATCATAAAACATTTAATAAAAATGCAAGAAGTCATAAAAGAATTAAATATAATTTTTATATGTGTAAAATATGGCTTCCTCCATCATCCCAGTATTGGGGTTTAGCTATTCATATCAATCACACACTCAAAATATTAATTCAAAGTTCAAAGTGTGATTAAAAGAGTCAAAAGTTATAAAATAGTGGTTCTGTGACCCACAAAATTCGTCCAGAAAGAAACGATACCAGTGAGCTGCAGTAAAACAACGACACCCAGCTGCTGCTGTTGACGCTGCAGAAAATAAGACTGCTCTGAGCAGTCCGTTCTTCGTGTTCTTCAAGGTTTGTTAATGGCAGCAGCAGCAGCAGGTACAATTCCTGCAACTCCTCCTGCGCCTCTCTGCTGGCCTCCCAATCGACCCCTAACTCTTCATCCCCCTTCTCTGACATAAAACCAACTATTTATAGGCTTTAAATCCCCTTGAAACTCGATCAAACCCCTTGGAAATCTCCATTATTCTTTACGGGTTGTTTGAAGAATAATCTTCTTCTTGTTGCGTCACAGGCTGTTTCTAGCTTCTCTCGTCTCAAATATCTTCTAGGACTTTTACCCAACTGTTTTGATGTATATCCCACGCAAGATATCCCATAAATCTCTCAAACTAATCTCAAACCCTAAACAGAAACCGTGTGCACTGTCTTGACTTTGTGTGGATTTTCTGACTTATCCAGCCCAATTAGATGGGTCTAATCGCTTCTAACAGGTCCCTTATGTCTTGTAGAGTCCGTGGGTACCAAATTTGCCCATTTAATCGCCTCCTAGGTCGCTCAAATCATTGATCCAAAACTGTTGACGCTGCTGCCTTTTTTCCCGCCAAAATCCAGTTTTGAAACTTTGAAGATGACCTCCCCCTATCCAGTTCCGGTGTCCCTTTAGTACATGCCCTGAAATGGGGTGCCCCTTAGTAATTAGGTTACCCCTTATCCAAAGTGAGAGTCCGTATAGTAATTTTCTCCCACGAGCGCAAAAACCACTTTTTAGCCAATTTCGCCGCAAAAGCTTATTTCTCCAAAAACACCTACAAAGACATAAAATAACCAAATAAGTACAATATCGAGTACTAACAATATATACAAATGAGCTATATTAGACACATAAATGCATCTATCAATCTCCGTTTCTCAACGGGCGTTGATATAATCTCCGTTTCTCAACGGGCGCTTGTATAGAGTTCGTCCCACGACTAGGCGGCCATATAAACTACGCCCCAACGAAACGTTGATAAACTGTACGCCCGATGGAGCGTTTGCTGAGTTGTTCGCCTGGAATCAGGCGTTGATATACCAACCGCCCCATTCAAACGGAGGTAAAGTTTACGCTCAACAACATGCGTTGATATAGTATACGCCCCGCAACAGACGGAGATAAAGTGTACGCCTGCCGTCAAGCGGAGATATGTAAACGCCCAAATCAGGCGTTGGTTAAAGCTTCCGCTCGTTAATCTTGTAACAACTGAGGATGGGTTTCTAACAACTGAACTTCCTTATGGACATCACTAGGTTCAGGAAAACGAGTATGAAAGTAATCTTGTAAAATGGTTGAGGCATTGATGTCAAGTCCTAAGTGTGGGGACTTTCTGAGAGTTAAAGGTAAGGCACTAGGGAAGTGATAATCACCCCCAAACTTAGAGTTTTCAGTTTCTCTAGATAGACCTCTAATTTTTTCTTGAATTTCCGTATCTTCAGAGTCCTTAAAATATTCAAGAGATTCTTCTAAGTTATTATCAGGTAGTGCATCTTTACTCATCTCTACGGGTCTATCTTCTTCTTCCAAGACTATTGTTTCTAAGTCGCTAGACTCTAAAACAGTATTTTCGAAATGAACCCGTTCCTCTAAACCACTATCGGCTTCGTAATCAAAAGGAAAAACTACATCGTCTAAAACGGTGGTATCCCTAATCAAATCCTCGTCCTTTTGAATAGGTGAATAATCATAAAAATTATTTGGATTTGAAGTAGAAATAATATAATCACTATAAAGCTCAACTGGGGTAACAAATTCCTGATCACTATTCCCACATATTTCAGATTCTTCATCATCACTATCCTCATCATCATGATACAATTTTTGAAATTCAAGAATTCTCAATCTTTGTTCCAAACTACATGGTCTATGTTTATAATATTTCTCATAGATCGTTAGAGGTGATTCCTCAATAAAAGTTGGAGTATCCATATATCGCTGCCCACGCATATATTCACCAAGAGTCATTTCCGAAGACGTCTCTTGATAACGAGAATTTCTAGACATATATTCTCGCAACGTCATCGCAGGTGGCGTCTCCTCAAAAGGATTCATCACCGAAGAAATATAAACTACAGAGGGATTCTATACAATCACAAACAAGGCCGACTCGACTCCACCAAAGCAAACCTAAAGATTTCTAGCAAACAAAAAGCATGATGGCTCCACTTAGATTGTTTCTAGACCAGCTTCTATCTTTCGAAAGGGAATTCGTTGCAATTTGAGCAAACCCTTCTGGAATCAATCCGAGTCAAAGTAAGTTGAATTGAGGCGAGGGAAGCTCAGTGGAGCTTTGATACCCAAGGCCTCACCGCTATCACAAGGCGGCGCAGTCACGCATTCAACCCACAGAAACCATCATGAACTTTGGAGTGTGCTTAAAGAGCAACCAATATTTTTCGAACGAGTTTCCTATTAAGCTCGTTACCCTATCGGTCTCGTTCTATTCCAAATTTTAAGCTTGGGTTCGCGTTAGGTTTCGTTTTCCTAAGGCGGGCAAGAAGGGAACGGTGATGAAATCCGAACCCTTATCTTGTTTAGGCCAGGCCTTGCCCTTTACTAGGAAAATAAAGACAGTCCGGTTCGTCCTCAAACAATTATCACCTTAAGGCAGACAGTAACCCGCTTGCAGGAGATTCGCGGGTGTTTCGATTGGACTTACCTCCCGTACCAGACGGGCGATGAACCGTTGTCGTCGACTCGGGCCACGACTTCTATGCCGTGTGCGAACCCGAGGGGCCGAGACGATATAGTAATCGTCGTCCTTCCCTGCACACAGTTTATATAATAATTTTTTTTTTTTATAATAATACCCTTCCGTAGGGTAAAAAAAAAGAATAAAGTCCAATTGTCCAGAATAAAGTCCAAAGTCCAAAATAAATAATAAATTTTTTTTTACAGTTTTCCTCACACACTCTAAAAAAAACAAATTTAAAAATTAAATCCTAAAATTGTCCTTTTTTCTTCTCTTTTCGCTTTTCGCTTTAAGCTTTTTCCTCTCCAAGTCCTTAGTGCTCCACTTCGAACCTGTAAATCAAAGACAAAAAGACAAAGTAAAAAGGAACAAATAATAAAAAAAAACCTAAAAATTCTACCTAAGCACAAATCCGCGTCGGCGGCGCCATTTTGATTAAAAAATTTTCGTGGTTGTAGTAATGAGGTTCAAACTCTCGGACTTGTGAAGGATAATTTTTTTTAGAAAATAAAATTATATACAAAATTTTTGTCACAGGATCAAGAGACACTAGGACTCAGGATTCCACCATTAATCATTCACACAATTCATATATTTATTCGAAACAATTATAGCTCAAATCATAAGGACTCTCATTCTTGCCAAGGTAGATTTTTAGAATATTTATTGTATATCACTAGCATGACGCATCAAAAGCACTACGACCAAGCATACATCATCATACGATATCACAACCAATTAAGAAAAATCATAAATCGATTAATAAAAAGTGCAAGTAGTCAAAAAGAATTAATATAATTATCATATGCGTAAAGAACGGCTTCCTCCATCATCCCAATGTTGGGGTTTAGATACTCATATTAATCATGTTCTCAAAATACATTTTTATAGCTCAAAAAGTTGATTAAAAGGTAAAGAAGAACTAAAACAGTGAATCTGCGACCAACATAAGGCGTCCAGAAAACAACGATACTTTACCACTGCTGTAACAGAAACAACGATACTTAGCTTCCACTGTCGCTGTCGCTGTTGTTTTAAGACTGCTAGAAAACGACTGTTCTGGTAAGTGTGTTCTTCGTGTTCTTCAGGCGTGTTAATGGCAGCAGCAGCAGCAGGTAACTTCTCTGCAACTCCTCCTGCGCCTCTCTGCTCGCCTCCAAACCTCCCCAAACTCTCGACAGCCTCTCTGTAGCACATTAGGAACATATTTATACGTAATTGAACCATTGAATCTCCTCCATTAATCCAAAAAATCTTCCCATTACTCGGCAGTGAATGAAAAATATTCCCGATATTTTTTTCTTTAATTCTCTGATTTGTTACGGATTGTTCCATGTTTTATCTCTTCTCACGCGTCATCCTTGAGCTGTAGGGATTGTTTCCAACCAATAAAATCAACCCATGCACGTCTCTTCCATCCAAGAATTCCAAGAATAGAATATTTTTCTTATTTTAGAATATCTTCCCTGATTTGATTACCACCGGTTATCTAACCAATTTTGACCGAATCCAACACCCATACCAGCTCTATCTAGGCCCTAGGAACAAACCCATTTAATTTGGGCCATTGAATCTCCTTTAATCCCGTCCAAACTTCCAACCCTAAATCTGCCAGTTGATAACAATTTTTTCCCGCCAATTTTGTTTTTTGAATTTGGGAAGAAGATGTCCTCCCCCTAACCAGAACTTGGGTGCGAATAGCAGCTGCCTTGGGGTGACCTGGGGGTGCCCCTTAGTAATTAGGTTACCCCTTATCCAAAAGCGAGAGTCCGAATAACACTTGTCCTCCGGGTGACAAAATCAACTTTTCGAGCAGAATTTTCCAAAACTGTTTATTTCCAAAAAAATACCTACAAATACATAAAATAACAAAATTAGTACAAAATCGAGTGCCAACAATATATAGTATTGAGATCAAATTAGACACAAAAATGTGTCTATCAATAACCATTTTTGGATATAAGCATTGTGTGGCAACACATATATGTATAAGTCCTTGTTCTTTGAACCAAAGTATGCATACTTTGTTGATCAGGAAAACCGGAACAAGAGTTGTGAATTCAGTCCGCGAACTGGCGGAGGTTCTCATTCCGAGAATATCTGCTGGAGTTTTTGAACTCCTTCCGGGAACTTAAGTTCGCGAAGTAATTCCGCATACTTGAGTTGGTTATATCTAAAGACGATTATTTGTGAACTTATATTTATATCAACTAAGGAATGCAAATTGCAAACCGTGGATATAAAGTTCATGAATCGATTCGAGTGAATCAAATCGTTTTTGCTTCGATTGTGTCTTGTATAGTTATATAAGATTTATACAATTGAACAACTCTCTAACTAGTTCATTTGAGTCATTTGAACTAGTTATGGTGAAGAAGATATGGTTGATATGAAAGTGCTCATATGGCTAATCATTTGGTTAATTACTGTTGAATCAACAAATGTACATGTTTGGGTACGGTTATACAAACCTAAAATCGTGCATTTCATTTGTGTGTAACAAGTTAAGTTTTAGATCCAAACGGTTGAAAGATATTAGCTTGAATCTAATCAGGTTTTCATCTAACGGTGAGTACTGAATGCTTTGTTACTAATCCAACATTGATTGCAAACCTTGATTTGAAAGACTATATAAAGGAGAATTCTAGTAACTGGGAAACCTAATCCCCACACCTCCTGTGTGATACTAGTTGTATTAGCTAGAGTCGATTCTCCTTTAACCTTAGGTTTCTTCTCGATACCCTTTAGGTTAACGACTTGAAGACTTCATTGGGATTGTGAAGCCAGACCGATACTACTTTCTTGTAGTTGTGTGATCTGATCTTGTTGATTCTATCGTTTTGAGTACAATCGTAACGATTGGCTTGAGATTGTTATCTACGATAGGCAAGATATAAAAGTAGTCACAAACATCTTCATCTCATCGTTTGTGATTCCACAATATCTTCTTTCGCCGCGTCGATTAAGATTATTGTGAGGTGATTGATAATACTAGGTTGTTCTTCGGGAATATAAGTCTGGGTGATCAATTGGTTCCTGTTCACCTTGATTTATCAAAAAACGGAACAAAACTTGTAGGTATTTCTGTGGGAGACAGATTTATCTATTATCATAGACTTTACTGTGTGATACCGATTTGTTTATTAAAGTATTCGACTTTGGGTCGTAGCAACTCTTAGTTGTGAGTGACATCAGCTAAGGGAATCAAGTACGTAGTATCCTGCTGGGATCAGAGACGTAAGGAGCGCAACTGTACCTTGGATCAGTGTGAGATTGATTGGGGTTCAATTATAGTCCAGACCGAAGTTAGTTTTTAATAGGCTAGTGTCTGTAGCGACTTAATATAGTGTGTGTTCAATTTGGACTAGGTCCCGGGGTTTTATGCATTTGCGGTTTCCTCGTTAACAAAATTCTGGTGTCTGTGTTATTTCTTTTCCGCATTGTATTTTGTTATATAATTGAAATATCACAGGTTGTGCGTTGAAATCAATCAATTAGAATATCCAACCTTTGGTTGTTGATTTACATTGATTGATACTTGAATATTGGTCTTTGGTACCGTTCAAGTGATTTCTCTTGTATTCAATTAGACTCGCAGATTTCTATTTGCTTGAGTAAGAATTGAGTCGAGAAATAGAGATATTAGAACTCGTTGATATACTTTATTAAGATTGAGTCTAGTTAATTCTCTTGAAAGTATAATGGAGTTAGTCCATACATATTGTTAATCGAAATATTGGGTGTGGTTGTTGTACCCCCGCTTTTTCAGTCATGGTTAAGATGAATAAGGTTGATATGAGAGTTAATCATATGGCTAACTTTGGTTAACTATTGTTGAGCCAACATGGTGTACACGTTTGGGTACGGTTACATAAAACTAAATGAGGGTATATTTCATTTGTGTGTAACAATCTAAGTTCGATCTAACGGTTGAAAGATATTAGCTTGGTTGAATCACGTTTTTTATCTAACGATGAATATTGAATGCTTTGTTACCAAGGTAACTTAGATTGTAAACCCTGATTTGAAAACTATATAAAAGAGAACTCTAGCAACTGGGAAAAATAATCCCCACACCTCCTGTGTGTTACTAGTTTCATTAACTAGAGTCGATTAGGTTTCTATCGAGACCATGTAGGTTAACGACTTCAAAGACTTCATTTGTATTTTGAAGCCAGACCCAACTATTTGTCTTGTAGTTGCGTGTTCTGATATTGCCCGATTCTATCGTTTGAGTACTATTTTCTTTAATATTTGCTCGAGATTCCACAATATCTAGTTTTGCCATCATACGATTTAGATTATTATGAGGTGATTGATAATACTTGGTTGTTCTTTGGGAATATAAGTCCGGCTTATCAATTGGTTCATGTTCACCTTGAATTATCAAAAGACGAAATAAAAACTCATAGGTATTTCTGTGGGAGACAGATTTATCTATTCCAATAGACTTTTCTGTGTGAGACAAATTTGTTTATCAAGTCTTCGACTTTGGGTCGTAGCAACTCTTAGTTGTGAGTGAGATCAGCTAAGGGAATCAAGTGCACGGTATTCAGCTGAGATCAGAGACGTAAGGAATGCAATTGTACCTTGAATCAGTGTGATATTGATTAGAGTTCAACTACAGTACAGTCCGAAGTTCATTGGTAGTAAGTTAGTGTCTGTAGCGGCTTAATACAATGTGGTGTTCAAACAAGACTAGGTCCCTGGGTTTTTCTGCATTTGCGGTTTCCTCGTTAACAAAATTCTGGTGTCTGTGTTATTTCTTTTCCGCATTATATTTTGTTATATAATTGAAATATCACAGGTTGTGTGTTAAATCGATCAATTGGGAAATCCAACCTTTGGTTGTTGACTGAAATTGATTGATCCTTGAGCATTGGTCTTTGGTACCGTTCAAGTTACATCTCTAAATATTCAATTGGGCTCGCGGATTTCTATTTTCTAATTACAGATTGAATAGAGAGTTAGAGATATAAAACTCTTGTAGATACTTTTCTCTAGATTGAGGCTGACTGTCTAGTTGATTCTTTAGAAAGTATATTAGAGTAAGTCCTCTTAGATTTCCAAACGAATTTTTGGGTGTGGTTGTTAGACCCCGCATTTTCAATTGGTATCAGAGCAGGAAAACACATTAAATACCTTATAAGTCTGTGTTTGTAGCTATCTGAGGATGGACGATATTGTCTCTGATAAACACATCGCCAGAAATAAAAGTTTTGTTTACATGAAGTATATTAAAGAGAAAGATTTGTCAATCTCGAATATAGATGAACCCAGTGTTCCAATGAAACAGACTTGCATTGACAAGTGTTACCCTGACTACCTTACTGAAGAGTCTGACTCGGAAGTTGAAAGGAATGCATCCAAAGAGAGTTCAATGATTCTAAAATTCTTTAGGATCCATGATGATATGTCAATTGGTTGAAACACAAAGTCAATGTTCTTGTTGGCATGGTAAATGAACATGACTCTCTTCTAAAGATCCTTAGAGAGGATAGCACCTCAGTTCTTGAAGAAAACCTCAAAAAGGATTCTTTGGAAATTGAAAGAATTTTGAATAAACTTTCTATTCAAGAACGTTCCGAAGAGTCCACTATGCCAATTGCTGCTGATTTATCTGTAAAAAATTCAGTTCCAGAAGCGAAATTGAAATCCCTTCATGATAAAAAGGATGTGTCTGTGTCTTCCTCTAATCAAGGAATATCCATATCGCATGGAAGGAAGATGTCTCCCAACGATGGTGTTGAGGTTGTTCCCTCTAGTCACTCAAGTGATCAGAAAGTATGCCTTTTTTGTAATTCAAAAGGTCATGTTGAACAAAATAAGAAATCTAGGTTGAATGGCAATTTTTTCATTCGTCTTCAACACACCTTAGATTTAATTCTCAAAGGTGTAACTGACATTCGTATGTCTAAACCAATTGGTTTTAGTACTCACCTTGTGTATTCTACCAGGAAAGTCAGTTCAATGTGTTCTTCAAATGTTCAAGAACGTAATAGACCCCCCAACACTCGTCCAAGAAGAACTCAAGGATCTTCTTCTATTAGAAAGGGAGATAATGATGATGATGTGCAAAAGGTATCAGAAGAAGGAAGCAACAATAGATACATGGAAAACAACCTAAGGATGATAATAAAAAGATATCATCAAGAGGCTGTCAATTCTCTCAAGGCAAACTTCTTTAGGTAAGCATAAAAACTATGCATCGCATTTGATGATAGAAAATTTTATGATAACTTTTCACATCATAACGGTTTTCCTTCGAACATCGGGATAAAAAGGTTTAACCGCAAACAACGTTTATTTAATGAGCTCAAAGATCATACTTGTGTTAATTAATCACAAGGTTGAAACCTCACTCTCAAGAAATCCTAGTAGAGTGAGAAGTATTCAGGTATACTTGATGGCAAGATGTTTTTCTAATTTTCTATGCTATTTATCGTTCTTAGATGGATAATCTCAAACATCTGTGCATAAGTATTTGTGTTTTTTTTTTCTTTGACAATTTATTGTTTTTCTTAATTTCATCCTGAAATTTGTTGTGTCAAAGTGGTTACGCTTATGCTCTAAATCTCTCTTCCCTATGATAATGCAAAATTTTATTGAGCTAAGATCTGTGAATATTTCTCACATATCCAAACACTTTCATTAAACTTTCTTCTTAATTGAGTCATTACCCATATATTTATTAATGGGCCAAGGTTACACTCGTACGGGTATTCCTGTTACTTGTCACAAACCGACTTTGGAAACCCTATTTCTGGGTTCCTGTGAAACCCTTTAAATACCAAACCCTGTGTTTTGAAAAGTACACATACTCAGGATGCTTATTCATCAAGAATGGCTTCTCCGTCGGGAACTTGTAATTTTCCAAGAGGTTTTCTTGATAAGGGTTTTGGTCTCAAAGTGAAGGAGAAAAGATCTCTAGTGGAAGTTGATGACACATCTTCTCAATCCCCTGATAACTTCTCATATTTTGAGGATGATGAAGAGATTTCTAATGAAGTGGTTCAAAACTTTATCGGTCAGTTTAACGATGCAAAGAAGTTGCTTGTTAACACTCTCAAAGAGCTAGATGGGTTAAGAACTGAGTTGATAAAGGTCAACACCGAACTTACTCTAATGAAGACACGACTTAAGGATCGTCTCAATGTCGTGTCTGAAGATGCTGTTAATTTTGTCTGTCACAAGCTTGAAGGCCTTGGAACCAGTAAAGCTTTCGTACCTGAACTCTGATTAGTTCTTGTGATCATGATTGATTTTTAGAGTTTTTGTTTTGATTATGCTTTGACTTTGTCTAGGAAATTTCTTATGAGAATTCATTTCTTGTGTTTTTAGAAGGATTACTAGGGTTTGGAATAGCCATTATTGTGAGCATACATAGCTATTTCCAACGTTTTCATCTTCAGTTTTTTTAGATTTATTTATTTAAATTCTGAGTTTTTTGGAAGATGATTTTTGCAGTATTAATCTTTATGGTTTCATGTATTGAAAATTTTTATGGGATATGTTGTTTACGTCCGTGAACCTTGACTATCCCATACTTGTTCAAAAGTTATCTCTATTATATGTCGATATGAAAGTGTTGATAAAAGATAGAATGGACTTTTGACAAAAACAAAAGTTAACCCTTTTATGTCATTATACAAATATTGATTGAAGAAAGGATGAACTTTTGTTTACAAGGATTAAGTCTATTATATGTCATTGTGCAAATAGTGATGAAAAATAGAATGAATCCTTTTTTATTCCGCAGTATTGATCTTCTCTGATCCACATCTTTATGTAAGTATTGTGTTGCTCCGTAAGTTTTCTTATGTCGAGCATGGCCAATTGAATTGATCATTTTTGTGGTTGATTTAGTTGAGATTTTTGGATACAAATTCATGTATTCATGTGATTTGATTATATCCAAAGAAATCCTTCTTTTCTTGTAAAAGAAAGGTCGCCTTTGTTATTCTTTCGGGAATGACATTTTATGGGGGAAAGTTCGTCTTTGAACTTTTGCTCAATTTCCAAATCTTTGTGGGGATTGCGGCTGTGGAATATTATAGGGGTCTTGTATCTTTATAAACTCCTTGATGAATGCATTTAGCTTCGGCTTTATGATTGCATCAAAATTTGTTGGTATGCTGTTCTTTTTTGGTCATGATGAATCTCTATGGAAATTTCACGAGTCCCATTAGTTTTCGTACCTTTGCCAATTTATATTGACAAAAAGGGGGAGAATTAATGTGTAGTTTCATACTACAAATACATATGGTTTACGGATCATTATGTAAGGGGGAGTGGTTTTCATATTGAGATGATGTATTGACTAAGGGGGAGTGAAACATATCACCATAGTATTGTTGTCAAAGTTGTGATACAATTGAACTTTGATGTTGTATAATAATACTATGACATTGTATAACAATGATCGAGAGAACTTGTTTTCTCATTGTTATCGCTACGGATCTTCAACAACTATGACGCTGAGTTGAGCACGTTTAGAATCATGGAGTACTTGGAAGTGATGAAGAATTCGAGTCGTGTTGAAGATGCCAAGGAGATCAAGCATTTGGATGAGAAGCTACAAAGTTTTATTTATTTTGTATTCCGTATGTATTGATAGTTTTGTCACTAATATTGACAAAGGGGGAGATTGTTAGAGCATTGCTCGGTAGAACTCGCATGCTTTGTTATCTCAAGCATGTTTGTCAATGTTAGTGATCAAAACTATAAGTCTTGATTTCTAGCTGTTGATGGTGGTTTTTAGCTCAGGGCTAAAATTGTAAAATCCTGCATTTAATATGCCGTCGCTCTGCAAAGAGACATATCCATGTAAAAGTGATGAGTGTTTAACCTTTTCACTGGCACGTTTATTGAGCAACTTAATATTTTCCTATGAAATTTACCCAGAATGGTGCATGTAGCAACAATCCCAGATATTCTGTAAATTTTGGCACCTTGCCTGTATTCAATTAATATAAGTTTCCTTGAATGCTTTCTGTGCTATGTTCCCCGGCTGAACCCTTAATGTTGATATGGCATGACAATTTGTGTTCACTGGTAGCAGAGTAGCATGAATTTCCAAATATCAAGGATAAGGTCTTTGCATAAGGTATTCAATCAGAAAGCATGTTGCTCTCTGGAAATGAACTTAAAAGAATTCTGTGTCAACACATAGAATTTAATCAATTACCCTGACTAACTTGCAAAAGTTAGGGTTTTGCGCCTTGCGCATTATATCATACCTTGCTTGTCGAAATTGAAAAAGCGGAGGTCTAACAACCACACCCAATATTTCTCTTAGCAATCTGTATGGAAAAAATCCAATATACTTTCTAGAGAATCAACTAGACAGTCATACTCAATCAAGATAAAAAGTATATCAAAGAGTTTACAGCTCAGTCTCTCGATTTGATCTATACTCAAGCAAATCGAAATCTGCGAGTCTTTATCAAATACTAGAGAGATAACTTGGATGGTACCAAAGACCAATATCCAAGTTTCAATCAATTTAAATCAGCCACCAAAAGGTCGGATATTCTAATTGATTGATTCTAATGCACAACCTGTGATATTTCAATTATAAAGATAAACAATATAATGCGGAATAGAAATAACACGGACACCATAATTTTCTTAAGAGGAAAACGCAAATGCAGAAAAACCCCGGGACCTAGTCCAGATTGAACACACACTGTATTAAGCAGCTACAGACACTAGCCTACTACAAACTAACTTCAGTCTGGACTGTAGTTGAACCCCAACCAATCTCACACTGATCCAAGGTACAGTTATGCTCCTACGTCTCTGATCTCAGCAGGATATTACGTACTTGATTCCCTTAGTTGATCTCACCCACAACTAAGAGTTGCTATGATCCAAAGTCGAAGACTTTAATAAAAAAATCTGTATCACACAGAAAAGTCTACGGTAATAGATAAATCCGTCTCCCACGAATATACTATGAGTTTTGTTCCGTCTTTTGATAAATCAAGGTGAACAGGAACCAATCGATAACCCGTACTTATATTCCAAAGAACAACCTAGAATTATCAATCACCTCACAATAATATTAATCGACTCAGCGAAAAAAGATATCGTGGAATCACAAACAATGAGACGAAGGTGTTTGTAATTACTTTTTATCTTGCCTATCGGAGATAGAAATCTCAAGCCAATTATTACAATTGTACTTCTATGATAGAAACAGCAAGATCAGATCACACAACTACGAGAAAGTAGTATTGGTATGGCTTCACAATCCCAATGAAGTCTTTAAGTCGTTAACCCGGTTTGAGAAAAGAAAACCATAGGTTAAAGGAGAATCGACTCTAGCTTACAACTAGTATCACACGTAAGGTGTGGGGATTAGGTTTCCCAATTGCTAGAGTTCTCCATTATATAGTCTTTCAAATCAGGGTTTGGAATCAATGTTAGCTTAGTAACAAAGTATTCAATATTCACCGTTAGATGAAAACCTGATTAGATTCAAGCTAATATTTATCAACTGTTATATCGAAAACATAGCTTGTTATACGATGGGTTTTCAAAGTTGTTGTAGTAGTATGATTCGTTCAAGACTTGTGAAAACGGATTTTTAGATTTTTTTTTAATAAATAAAAATAGCGAACTAATTTAAAAAGATGTTGTGAAAATTATGGAGAGAATAGAGCTAGGATTCCACCATTGGTTGATATTAGTGTTTTAATAAAAAAATAATTATGCAACTCAACATTCAAATTGATTCAAATAGTATTTCCTAGACATGTAGATTTCCAAAAGAATAGATGTTAATCCAAGCATAGAATATCAAAACCCTGAAGCAAGCATATTCTATCAAGAGAAAATACACCTAACTAATCAAAATCATATAAATTTTTTTTAGTTCAATGCAAAAATCATAATAGAGTTGTTGTAATTAACTAATAGAAATATATCACTTTTACAACGGCTTCCTCCATAGCCCCAAGGATTGGGTTTAGCTCATCATTGTGTAAACACGCTCAAAATATTTGTTCATTGCTTCAAAAATTGATTACAAAGATAAAATGGAGAGAAAATGATGAAAATCGAGTGTTTAAAACTCTTCCCCTAATCACTTCCTAATCACTCCTCCCCCTTCTCTTACATCTCAGGAGCTATTTATAACCCAGCAGTAACCACAAATATCTCCAATTACTCCTCAAAATCTTCACAATGAAGGAATATTATTCTCGGGAATAATTTCCTGTTTTTTTCTTTTCTGCACGCATGAACGAGCTGTAAAATATCTCCACTTACTCCTCAAAATCTTCACAGTGAAGGAATATTATTCTCGGGAATAATTTCCTATTTTTTTCTTTTCTGCACGCATGAATGAGCTGTAAAATATCTCCAATTACTCCTCAAAATCTTCACAGTGAAAGAATATTATTCTCGGGAATAATTTCCTATTTTTTTCTTTTCTGCACGTATATTTCCCACAGTAACACCAACAGTAAGTGAAACGAAAATATATTTGTTCCCTGTTTTAGCTTATCACGTGTCTGTTTAGTGTTGACGTGTTCCAACATGCATATTTCTCGAAATATATTGATTCTAACTCGTGACAGGATAATCTCTCAACGCAGCTCCGAATAGTAAATGTCCTCCGGGTTTCCTTTAACACTTTTTCGAGCCAATTTTTCCGAAAATGTTTATTTCCTAAAAATACATAAAAACACAATATTAGTACAAAAATCGAGTACCAGCAATACATGAAATTAAGGACAACGTATACACAAAAATATGTCTATCAAATACCCCCAAACTTATTATTTGCTAGTCCTCGAGCAAAACTAAACTAGAAAATAAATGACTACACTTAGCACGTGCATCAAGCCGTTAGACCGCTAGGTGGCCCTAGCGGCGGAGTGTTGTCTCCGGAGGGTTTACCAGAGGTGTACCCACAAAACCATTACTCCAGACCCTAGTTATCTACGCAGAACCTTGGAAGGAACTAAAGAATCTCCTTGGTTGGCATACAAACATTGACTATAGGAGGAAGTACCTTGATGCGAATTTCCAATTGTTTTACACGAGTTTGCACTCAGCATACTATAATTCATATATAAGTGACAGAGCTCTACTCAGATAGTTTCTAGACATCATAACCGGAGTCAACCAATCATATGGAAAGATTAAGAAGATGGATAAAGAGATGGTTAAAAGTGAATGGTGTTTCCCATATCTGTCTGAAGGCCTCTGCCAAAGTGAACCTATCCTAATGGACTGAGATACCGGTCTGACTAATATCAACACATTTGGCATATACAAGGGGACCAGTGGTCGATAAACCTAACTCTAGGTCAACACAACTGGCATATACAAGGGCACCAGTGGTCGACTTTATTGAATTTATTCCGGTTGGTCTAATGGTCTGGTCTCTCTCTCTCTCTTTTTTTTTTCAATTAATATTATTTTTTATTATTTATTTTTTTATTTTATTTTATTTTATTTTTTGGTATCTCAATCACTCTATTCCTCCCTAGAAAAGGTAACCACTTGAATCGTGTGCCCACCAAATCACTTAAAAAATAAAAACAGAAGGATTAAGATTCAACGAGATATGGCGAAACTACCATGTTTTTTTTAATTCTAACACCTGAGCGTTGTGATTTTATGAATAGACTCTTTAGATGTTTCCATCTAATCAGATTGGTTCCTCAACTCCTACAACCAAGATGTTCCCATCCACTTAGATTGGTTAGTGCCAACCTTAATAAGCATAAATTTCTAGGCTCTGGAGTTTATTTGTTGCAGCTAAGAGCTAACAAAAAGTTTCTTCCCCACCCCCAAACTTAAATTTAACATTGTCCTCAATTTTCTAAAAATGAAATTAAAAGCATGAACAATAAGAAACTGTTACCACTTGATGGATGGAAAAAGAAATAAGGAAGGATATTACCGTAAGCATGAGTACCTCCCAGGAAATGCTAAATTTAAAGTCTTTATCTAGACATCAAATACCTCAAAAAGGATTGTCACCTTCCAAAGTCATATATCTATAGTCGAAACAATTATGGGTCCATAAGACCAAATAGAGCTGACACCAGTATGAGACAACTGCACTGATTCAGAAAAATAAAAAGAAGGATCAAGTCCTCATCTAAGGTTTATGTCAAGACAACTGGGTTTATCTGCGGCGCGTAATTGAACTTCATATGTGTGTCTCGATAAATAGATTCATCCGAAAAACGGATCTCTAATACATGGGTTACCTCCTGGACAGTATCAGGAGGATCGGGTTGCGGAGTCTGAAAAGACTCAAGTAATATCTCAGATGTACAAGGCTCGAGTCCCAAGTTAGGCACTCTAATCAGGGATACGATACAATCACAAGAACCATCACTACCCCCGAACTTAGGGTTCACAGAAAAACCTCTAACTATTTCTTGAATTTCCGGATCTTCAGAGTCCTTAAAATACTCAAGAGATTCTTCTAGTTCTCTACCCCCAAACTTAGGGTCATCATTATTCTCAGAAAAACCTAAAACTATTGCCTGAATTTCTGGGTCCATAGAATATTTAAAATACTCAATAGATTCTTCTAAAGATTGATCACATATATGATCTAAGAGAATGGTTTCCTCAAAATCATCTAAAGAATCTACCAGTAAAGTGTCAAGCCAATTATCCTGAACCAAATCATGAACTAAAGTGCTAATCATATTCACTTCTTCTAAATCATCATTCTCAGAAGGTTGTCTAGTAACATTAAAGACATTTAGTTCAGTGGTCATATTACCAAAGGATATGTTCATAAGCCCAGTCCTACAGTTGATGACAGCGTTAGCTGTGGCTAAAAATGGGCGACCTAAAATCACTGGATTTGACGACTTGGGTCCTGAACAGGCTGGGTGTCCAGAACAATGAAATCCACAGGATAAATAAACTTATCAACCTCAATCAGAACATCCTCTATGACACCACGAGGGACTTTGACAGACCTATCAGCTAATTGTAGTGTCATTTTAGTCGGTTTCAACTTACCAAGACCTAGCTGGGTGTATACATGATACAAGAGTAAGTTAACACTAGCTCCTAAGTCAAGTAAAGCTTTATCGACCATGTTATTACCAATCGCACAACATATGGTGGGGCATCCAGGATCCTTATACTTAGGGGGTGTTTGGTTCAGAAGAATGGAACTTACCTGACCAGCTAAAAAAGATTTCTTATGGACATTAAGCTTATGCTTTCGTGTACAAAGATCTTTAAGGAACTTGGCATAAGCAGGCATCTGCCTAATTGCTTCTAATAGCGGAATGTTGATGTTCACCTGCTTAAATGTTTCCATTATCTCGTTGAAAGTCGACTCCTTCTTTGTTGGGGATAACAAATGTGGATACGGGGCTCTAGGCACAAAGTAGACCTATCAGGAATTTCTTGGGAATCCTTAGAGACTGTTTCAGTTTCCTCGTCTACGGGCTTCTCTTGGGAAGTAGAAGGTGGAACTACAGTATGTCCACTAGGCATGGCTACCTTATTGTCTACCGTTTTACCACTCCTAAGGGTTGTTATCGAGTTCACATGGTTTGATGATTTCTAACCAGCTAAAGATATTTGATGGACTCCCCTAGGGTTGGGTTGTGGTTGACTAGGAAAATTTCCTTTTTCTCTCAATGTCTCATTTATCTGACTAACCTGGGTTTTCAACTCAGAAATATCCTGAGAGTTAGCCTGACTTATTCTCTTATTTTCTTCTAAACCTTGAGCAACAGATTGCTGAAACTGCACAGTGTTATGAGTTAATAAAGCAAGAGACTCTTCTAAACTCATAATCTTCTTATCCGAAGGGTTCTGAAACTGTGTCGGAGCTGAAGGATTCTTAGTATATCCAAAACCTGGGGGAACCTGAGCATTACTAGACTGACCTTGATTCTGGCCCTTAGACCAAGAAAGGTTTGGATGGTTTCTCCATCCAGGGTTATAGGTTTCTGAATATGGGTCAAACTTCTATTGGTTATCAAACCTAGTGTTGTTATAAAGAGCATTGGCTTTCTCTTAAACAACATGGCCTTCCCAAAAAGGCTCATTTCTTCCACTACTACCACTAGAATGACCTAATTCTAAGGCTTCTAACCTTTTGGCTATAGCTGTTATTTTGGCATATGACTCATAAGATCCTTCTACCCTATTAACATTTCCTCTACTTAGAAGAGTTGTTTTCTGGAGTTCCCTACTATTTTCCCATTGTTGGGTCTTATCGGCGATTTCATTCAAAAATGTCATCGCTTCATCAACAGTTTTATTCTCAAACCAACCTGTGCATAAGGACTCAACCATGGTTGTTGTTGAATAATCTAAACCCTCGTAGAGGATATGAACTAACCTAACCTTCTCCAAACCATGATTAGCACATTGAGATATCAAGTCATTGAACCTTTCTAAGTACCTATATAAATATTCTCCCTCTTGTTGGGAAAAAGTACATATTTGTGTCCTAATAGACGATGTTTTATGCCTTGGGAAAAAATTATGTATAAAGGCAGAAGTAAGTTGGTCATAGGTTTCAATTGACTCGGAGTCCAAACTATACAACTAAGATTTGGCTTTATCTTTTAAGGAAAAGGGGAATAACCTAAGTTTCAACGCATCATCACTTAGGTTTTTAATTTTCAGTGTACTACAAACTTCCTCAAATTCCCTAACATGAAAATGGGAATTCTCATTTTCCTTCCCTAAAAACATTGGGAGCATCTGTAAAGTCCCAGGTTTCAATTCATAATTTGCCTCGGTTTCAGCTAACTTGATACAAGACGGACGAGAGGTCCTAGTTGGGTTTAGCAAAGCTTTCAAAGTTGTCATTTATGTCACTACCAAAGGACTAGGAGTACTAGGGGTACTTTCCTCACAAAGAGATAGATTCTCAAAACTGAAGTTTCCAAAAACAGGGCTCTCAAAAGAAGAGTCTTCGAGCTCCCCGCCTTCACAAGAAGAACTACTAGGTTTGTCACTAATCAAACGACCTAGAGTGTTTCTTTTCCAAGCCCATTTAAAAACTTCGGGCATACAGTAGAAAAACAAAATCAAAAGGAAAAGCCCTAAAACGGAAGGGATGTTCTATGCAAACACAAACAAGGCTGACTCCACCACAGCAAACCTACTGATTTCTAACAAAAAAAAAGCATGATGGCTCCACTTAGATTGTTTCTGGACCAGCTTATAATCCTTCGAACGGGAATTCGTTACAATTTAATCAAACCCCTCTGGAATCAATCCGAGTCAAAGTAAGTTGAATAGAGGCGAGGGAAGCTCGGTGGAGCTTTGATACCCAAGGCCTCACCGGTATTATAAGGCGGCGTAGTCACGCGTTCAACTTACAGAAACCGTCAAGAACTTCGAAGTATGCTTAAAAGAGTAACCAATATTTTTCAAATGACTTTCCTGTTAAGCTCGTTACCCTATCGGTCTCGTTCTAGTCAAAATTTTAGGCTTAGGTTCGCGTTTGGTGTCGTTTTCCTAAGGCGGGCAAGAAGAGAACGGTGGTGAAATCCGAACCCTTATCTTGTATGGCCAGTCCTTGCCCTTTACTAGGAAATTAAAGCAGCCGTTTTCAATTCCTCAACATATATGCATACGAAGGAAGACAGTAACTCACTGACAGGGGATTCGCGAGTGTGTCGACAAACTTACCTCCCGTACCAGACGGGGGATGAACCTTTGTAGTCGACTCGGGCCACGACTCCTATGTCATGTACGAACCCGAGGGGCCGAGGTGATATCGTAATCACCGTCCTTCTCTGCAAACAGTTTATATTTAAACTACCCTTCCGTAGGGTTTAAAAATAATGTCCCAAAATTTAAAGTCCAAAGTCCAAAAAAATATAAAGTGCAAAAGAAAAAGAAAGTCTAAAAAAAATAAAAATCTACAAAAATAAAAATGTCTCTCTTTTTTATTTCTTTTTTTTTATAAAAAAAAAATCTTCTTCTTTCGCTCCTTTCGCTTTGCCTTTTACTCCAGTCTTTAAGTATTCACCAAAAGCTTTGGCAAAATTTTCTTTCGCTCCAAATTCCAAAATCTGAAAGAAAAAGACAAAAACCCAAAAACGTAAAGAAGAACAAATAAAAATAAAAACCTAAAAAAAATATATCTAAAAACTCTAGCCTAAAGACAAATCCGCGTCGGCGGCACCAAAAATTTGATGGGTTTTTCAAAGTTGTTGTAGTAGTATGATTCGTTCAAGACTTGTGAAAGCGGATTTTTAGATTTTTTTTTAATAAATAAAAATAGCGAACTAATTTAAAAAGATGTTGTGAAAATTATGGAGAGAATAGAGCTAGGATTCCATCATTGGTTGATATTAGTGATTTAATAAAACAATAATTATGCAACTCAACATTCAAATTGATTCTAATAGTATTGCCTAGACATGTAGATTTCCAAAAGAATAGATGTTAATCCAAGTATAGAATATCAAAACCCTGAAGCAAGCATATTATATTAAGAGAAAATACACCTAACTAATCAAAATCATATAAACAATTTTTAGTTCAATGCAAAAATCATAATAGAGTTGTTGTAATTAATTAATAGAAATATATCACTTTTACAACGACTTCCTCCATAGACCCAAGGATTGGGTTTAGCTCATCATTGTGTAAACACGCTCAAAATATTTGTTCATTGCTTTAAAAATTGTTTACAAAGATAAAATGGAGAGAAAATGATGAAAATCGAGTGTTTAAAACTCTTTCCCTAATCACTTCCTAATCATTCCTCCCCCTTCTCTTACATCTCAGGAGCTATTTATGACCCAGCAGTAACCACAAATATCTCCAATTACTCCTCAAAATCTTCACAGTGAAGGAATATTATTCTCGGGAATAATTTCCTGTTTTTTTCTTTTCTACACGCATGAATGAGCTGTAAAATATCTCCAATTACTCCTCAAAATCTTCACAGTGAAGGAATATTATTCTCGGAAATAATTTCCTATTTTTTTCTTTTCTGCACGCATGAATGAGCTGTAAAATATCTCCAATTACTCCTCAAAATCTTCACAGTGAAGGAATATTATTCTCGGGAATAATTTCCTATTTTTTTCTTTTCCGCACGTATATTTCCCACAGTAACATCAACAGTAAGTGAAACGAAAATATATATGTTCCCTGTTTTAGCTTATCACGCGTCTGTTTAGTGTTGACGTGTTCCAACATGCATATTTCTCGAAATATATTGATTCTAACTCGTGACAGGATAATCTCTCAACGAAGCTCCGAATAGTAAATGTCCTCCGGGTTTCCTTTAACACTTTTTCGAGCCAATTTTTCCGAAAATGTTTATTTCCTAAAAATACATAAAAACACAATATTAGTACAAAAATCGAGTACCAGCAATACATGAAATTAAGGACAACGTATACACAAAAATGTGTCTATCATTATACACAAATGAAATGCACGTTTCTAGGCTCGTGTAACCGTACCCAAACTTGTACATTAGTTGGTTCAACAATAGTTAACCAAATGGTTAGCATACGATCACTTTCATATCAACCATATTCTTCTTCACAATAACTAGTTCAAATGACTCAAATGAGCTTGTTAGAGAGTTGTTCAATTGCTTAGATCTTATATAACTTCACAAGACACAATCGAAGCAAAAACGATTGGGTTCACTCAAATCGGTTCATGAACTTTATATCCACGGTTTGCAAAAGCATTCCTTAATCAATATAAAGATGATTTTAAGAACAATCGTTTTTAGATATAACCTACTCAAGTTCGCGGACTTAAGTTCCCGGAAAGAGTTTTCAAACTGCAGCAGATATTCTCGGGTCGAGAACTATCGTCATTTCGCGGACTGGGTTCGTGGACTGAGTTTGCTGAGTGAGTTTTCAAACTCCAGCAGATATTCTCGGGTCGAGAACTTCCGCCAGTTCGCGAACTGACTTTGCAAGCTGTGCAAACTTCCGGTTCTCTTGATCAACAAAGTTCGCAAACTTTGGTTCAAGGAATATGACTTATACATATATGTTTTTCCACAACAATGCTTATATCTATCAATGGTTATATAATCTAAACTATCATTTCAATCATTGAAACATTCTCAGAGGACGTTATATAGTTGTTATTCACAAACCATTTTTCGTCAGAGCAATTTTCAAAGTGATTGAAACATAACATGACTTTTGTCACTAGGTAAAGATGAACTTGGTTAAAGCGAAAGCTTACCAACACATATTTCGAGAAATAGATAGGCGAGATAAACTCGGCTCGAAATATCAAATGTGTATAATCTAAGTCTATATAGCAAAACGACTTTTGTCTCAAGATAGGAGATAAAATAGACTTTTGAGTGATAGATAAGTTCAAGTATCCACATACCTTTTAGTCGATGAAGATCCACCAGTTCCTTGAGTAGTCCTTCGTCTTTTATGATGATTTCCATGGAATTCTTCATTGATGATAAAGTAATCTTCATGCACCCTCCTTCCAGTAGTAACTTTCTTCATACCCCTTTCTTTTGTTGTAGTTATTTTGAAAGTGAAAGCATCTTAAGAAGGTTTTGTTAGGATGTCACCTGAGAAAAAACCTGTCGCGGATTCAAAAAACGTTGGTAGCTCCAAGCCAAACACAGATGATGAATTTTTTACAACGTCCGCCACAGCTAGGAGAAATCATCCCAGGTTTGTGCCCGTCCTTCTGACCGATTCAGAGGGTAAAGGAGACGCCCGGTCGGTTCGACCAGGTTGTGTAATACGGTTTTGCCTCCAAAGGAAAAAGTATCCTGCTTCTTCGATTGACTTCAGAATCTGTTAGAGTCCATTGCGCTCTTTTGACAAATGGATGCAATTCATGATAAGTCAGGACTGCGCAAGAGCCAATTTGACCAAGGAGCAAATCATTAGTGCTGTCACAGCTTTTGCGGTACTTCAAATCAGGAAAGATACCCCGATATTAGTTGCTTTTATCTCCCGATTCCAGATACTCACACGGCTATATGAAGGTGGGGTGAAATGACTATCTCTTTAGAGAGTGTGGACGTCTTGCTGAACCTTCCCATAACAGGGAATCTTGATGTCACCTTGTCCGAAGATAAAAAATAAATGCGCGCCGCTCTTATTACGAAGTCGAAAGGCTTTGTCCGGAAGGAAAACGAGTCGAGGTGTTTCTACAGCTGGTGGGTGTCTCAATGGTTTCCAGATGAGTCGGAGCCGGATCAAAAGAATAGTTCACTTCATGTCGCGGCATTCTTGGTTCTTTGGTTATCCAGGGATATTTTTGACGACGGCTCGGGTAAGAAAGAGATAAGGCAGTGGCTCATTAAGTTTGCCATCAAATTAGCGCAAGGTGTTGTTCTCCCTATTGGTGTCTTGTTTCTCGGTTCTCTGTATACACATTTGGATCATCTAGTTGCGGACATGCGCGCTTCAAATGGTTACATGAAAGTAGACTCGTACGTCCATGTCTCTTTCCTCCAAGTGTGGTTGTGGGAGCATTTCGATAAGTACGCTTCCAAACCGCTGGCTTCACTTCCCGAGTCTTGGGGTGGTCTAGGATGCTTAGCTGGGTCAACAGGCGTCCAAAATCCGGCTCGAACCTGGCTGAATTCTTCGACAACTCCTACACAATCAACTTTCGTCCATGGCCCCAGAGCACGCCTCCGTAGTTCAAATGGACACTTTTTCCTCTGTTCCGAACACATATTTGCTTTATGAAAAGAATACGGGCGTTGGGGAGGTTGTGTTCATGCGAAGTTTCACGCCTGGTTATGTACCGTCTTTCTTTCGAGGATCTTGCCAGGCAGTTTCTTACAACATTGACAGGGCGGCTCGGCATATGGTATTTCACCAATGGGTCCCTCTATCTCGTTAGTCGGCTGTTCCAGAAAACTTGTTGCCAGCTGCTCTTGATGTTAGTGTTCTTGCGCCAGGTATAAGTCTTCCCTTCTTGCTCACAGGACGAAATCCGACAACAACTTCCAAGTATAACATATTCTGGTAGGACGAGTTCCTTTCCATTCATGGATTCGTGAATGACGTAGTGAAGAATACATGTGGTAAGCCTTCTGCTGCAACTTTAGCAAAACATCCATTGCTAAGGGATCCCTTCTCTCCCAAACGGAAATCTCCTAACGCAGGCACGGACAGTCCCCAAGAGAAGGAGCGAAGGTCAAAAAGTCATGCAGGTGGCTTTCAGTCGGATCCGACGGCTCTCGTGACCTTCAGTTCTTCTAACATTCGGGTATGTATTATTTTTCTTGCCCACTCAGTCGGATTGCACAATTCTTTCGTTATTGAAATTCTTTCCTTATTTCTCAATCAGGGTGTGAAAGCCTTTTCCAAACTTGCACGTAGTCAGAAAATGACGGCTCTCGCAGCAAAGGGTGGCAATGCCGAGCCTCAGATAATGGCGGCTCTCGCGGCAGAGGGTGGTAATGCTGAGCCTTCTTGCGGTGAAGAAGAGCCCAAAAAGGAGGAAAGCTCGGAATCTCGTGATGATGAAAATAGCTCTTCCAATAGCAGCGCTGAGTCTTCTTATAGTCGGTCTGAAAGTGAATCGGTGAGTATTCCACGCATTTTTCTTCTTCCCTTCTCTTTTTTTTTTTTTGAAAACGTCTACACCGTGATATTGCAGGGAGAATCCGCTCCTGAAGATGGCCCCGAGGTGGAAAACCATGGCAGCTGCGCTTAGCGATCCGGAAATGGAGGTCAATCAAGATGAAGATGTTGTTGTGGCTCAAGTAGAGGAGAGTGCTCCAGCGACTGCTGCTGCAATTGTAGTTAGGAATCCCTTTCCAGTTGCCGGTTCAGTTGCGGGAGCCGCTTTCGTTCCTCCATACTTAGTTCCTTATCCAGATTATGTGTTGATCGGCGGATTCAGCGTGCCAGCCAAATACGAGACGCTATATACCAAGATATGGGAAAGGTATGGACACATCGCCACAACCAAAAAGGTCACTAGCCGGTTTGCGCTGGTCAAGCGTGTGGAGAAAGCTTTATCTTTGATTGACGACATGTGCAAAGTGACTAGCCATACCGTTTCTGAGGACGTGGTCTCAAGCTGGAAGTTCCATCATGATATATGCGTAGACCACGGGTTCAACGTTCTTTGGTTTGTTGAAGGTTTCTCTGAGATCGAAAAGTTTCATACCACGGCGGTTGAAGGCCCTTTCGTGGATGAGGTCGTACAACAGGAGGCGGAGATCAAAAGGTTGTCTAGGGAGCTGAAGCTGGAACAGGCGGCTCTCGAAAGCACGAAGGAGGCTTTCTCCAAGAAGAGCAAGCCGTTACTAGATGGTTTTCCTTGAATGTACTCTTGTCTTCTGAACTTCTTTAGGTTTTTTTTTGAAAGGCAAACAGAGTGTCTGGTTCATGGTTTAATTTGAATTGATAAATAATCGTCACCTATGAGGGTTTTGGATTATTCTTTTGGAATGAATTGTTTTTAGAATAATGTTGTTTTTGGTTATGACTATAAGTAGCATAAATACCCCAGGAGAGTCATGGAATTGTGAATGTTGTGTTGTCAGTAGAGGGCATGGGATGAAACATAACATGGCTATCGATTTTATCATCCCTGTGAAAACTTGAAGTAGTAAACCATGTATTTTTCCTAACAAGACTTACTCGGTTTTTGGATCTTCTAAAAAAACTGGATCTTCCGGGTGCAAGTCCAAGTTTTGTGGGAAGCGCCGCCGTGATCGCGAGAAGTCCCCAGTCACTCCTTGTCGTGTGATAGTTGATAACTGAGCCATCGATTCCCAAACGGACTTTTGCTTCTACCATCTTGAGATCGGCGTTTGAAAGGTGAAATCAGGATTTGGAAATTGATATTGTAACCGAGAGATTAATCGCCCACTGTGGTCGCCAATTGTTTGAGGGGGAAAACGGTTTCTGCTGATTTCGGTAATTTCGTGTGTGTGGGTGAGAAACGAGTCTAAACCCTAAACAATGTACTGCACGGGAGTACTTTGATTCGAGAGATCAATCTTTACACATCCGGCCTAAACCCAGAAATGGCCATTCCAGACTTGCTTCGGTCATAAATTGAAGGAGAAGGGTTGGTCTTAGGGAGGGAAGCGAAGAGATTGTTGAAGCTAGAATAGTTGATTCTGGAAGAGTGGTTGTATTACGACTCGTATCAGAAGGTGAAACGCTAGCAATGTGGAAAGCTAACAGGTGATTTATGAGTGTTGTATTCTCCTGACCAAAACGTGTTCTTCGGTGGAAATAAGTGAAACCTATTTATACAAGTCGTAATAAAACGTACCCTGGCTTCGTTAGAAGTGGAAGCGGTTGAGTGGTGGAAGAAAGTGGTAACAGGTAACGCCTGAAATTGATGTTTCCATAATGAGGATACGTTTCACCACTTATTTCTTGCAATTACTAATCGTCTCACCTTTATGACACTTTTTTGTAACGGGCCCATTGCACGCCGCACGTTGTAAACTGCCAGACCAATACCCTGATGAGCATCCCCCAGTTTGTGACATGTTTTGATGTCTCGAGTGTTTTCATGGTACGTGTAGCGTGTTTCTATGTGTGGCAAGTGAAGAGGCTCGGTGGAGACCTTCGACGACCGAGATGTGTATCTCAAGAGGAAGGGTAGCCGTTGATTATGGCATCCATCATTGTAGCCGCGACATGGCTTGCGCATGTTCTTGGTGTGACCCATTAGATTTTGGTGTCGTGACCAAAGAATTGGCACCGTAGCCAAGTGTGTTCCGTGGCCAAAGAATTGGCGGCGTAACCAAATCAGAGTTTGGCGACACGGTGGAGAACTTGTACAACTGAGATATGCATCTCAAGATGATGGTTAGCCGTTGATCGTGGCTACCTTTCGTTTCGCGTCCAGCAACATAGTGGCATGGTTGGCATGCTCGTGCATGCTTTAGGTGTGGCCAAAAATTAGGGTTTGGCGCAAACTACTTAATTTTGGCATTGCGACCAAAGTTGCCACAAGTTTGGCGGCGAACTTGTACGGCTGAGATCTGCATCTCAAGAGAAAGGATAGTCGTTTATCGTGGCTACCTTTCGTTTGGCGGCCAGCAACATGGTGGAACGGCCGGCATGGCTCGTGCATACTTTAGGCGCGTCCAAAATTAGGGTTTGGAACAAAATTAGAATTTGGTATGGCTCGGCATAAAATGGAGCTTCAAGTATCGTGCGGAGTTGTTGGCTTGGCTTGGAGCCGCTGGAAGTGAGCGGCTTGGACGGAGCCGCTGGCGTGGTACGGCTTGGACGGAGCTGCTGGCGTGGCTGGCATGGTTGGCATGCCTTTGGCACGGTGGCGTGGCTGGCATGGTTGGCATGCCTTTGGCACGGTGGCGTGGCTGGCATGGTTGGCATGCTTTTGGCACGGTGGCGTGGCTGGCATGCCTTTGGCACGGTGGCGTGGCTGGCATGGTTGGCATGCCTTTGGCAC